>NC_137790.1:60535546-61220546 GCF_963383645.1 Muscardinus avellanarius
CGAAGGGCCTCACTAAGCAGCTGAGGCTGTCTGTGAACCATACTCCTCCTGTCTCAGCCTCCCAAATGCTGTGATTACAAGCATGTGCCACCACACTTTCTTCACTTCTGTACAACGTTTATCCATTTCTATCTATTCTCATCTTAAAGGTTCTGAAATCTTCAGAAAGAACTATACTTCTATGCTTCATTCTCCACTGATACGGTTTTAATAAGATGAAATTAGGTTAAATAAAAAGGGCAGCCACAAAGGAATCCAAAATTTACAAATTGGTTGTCTGAGAAGATTTTGAACTTATGAGACTTGTATATAGTTCTAAACTATTAAATGAATATGACCTAAGTTTAATGCTTCAATTAGCATTTTTTGAAGCTTCCTCTGTCTCTCCTCTAGTGGGTAGATCCTTTTCTATTGCATAGTGTTTTTTTTTAAGTCAATGTGATTTAATTTCAGCTAAATCTAACACATTGATCATACAGTGTATCATATAATGTGTACAACAGGCATGAAGATGAACGTGATATTTCTTTTACCTTGAAATTTTTTAATATGTAGCAGAAAACAAAATATATGCTCAAGGGAAATTTTCAGGCAGATTAAGAAATCTAAAAATCTGTGGCTGTTCATCAAACAGAAGTCTCTTTCTCTTATAGGTATGGCAAACTAAGACTCTTCTTAATCAACATACTGCAGAAAAATGCCATAAATCAGTATATTTTGCAAAAAGCAACTCACAGAAAATCCTGGGGCTTGAGCAGGAAAAAATTCTGTTTGAAGTGCAGAGTAACCAGAGGAAGAAAGATAGGAGCTACACAGGGAAAGTGTCCAAGGCTTTTAACCTGGAACCAACTTTAGCCTAGAGCACTGAAAACCACAAGTAATTAAAACCCATCTTTCTGGACTGCGAAGCCAGAATACTGGAGCCAATATAATACTGAAAATGCTAAAAAAAAAAAAAAATAGTATACAAAAGAGGAATCTCAGAACAGTTTTCTCGAGCCTCTCATTTCTGAATCATTCATGTGCAGCACAGACTACAGCAATTTGGCTAAAGACAAAAGACCTGACTTGAGATTGGAGATGCTACCCAGGGAGAAGTTTGTAATACATTCTCATTCAAAAGAAATTAATTATAAAACAAAGAAAACTCTTATTGGAAAAAAATAGCATAATTCAGAATCTCAGTGACATAATATTCAGAAAGCTCAAGATACCATCCCAAATTACAACCAATATGAATATACAAAAAGTGGAACACTTTCTCAAGACTAATGAAAATCTATGAGGTCTTACTTTTAAATAAACCAGGTCTTGAAACTATTAGGCATGAATTTTTAAAGTAGGTTTATTTATTTATTTATTTATTTATTTATTTATTTATTTATTTTTGTGGTACTGGGAATTGAATCCAGGGGGGTGGGTTCTACCTCTGAGCTGCACTCCAGCCCCATTTTTATTCTTTATTTGGAAACAGGGTCTCATGAGGTTGAAAAAGGCCTCACTAAGTAGCTGAGATTGGCCTCGAACCTGTGATCCTCCTGTCTAGCCTTTCATGTACTAGGATTACAAGGGTGCACCATCATCCCCAGATTAAAGTAGGTAATGATGGGTAATATATATATAAATATACATATATATAGCTGGTAAAATAAATTTTATTAAATAAGAATTATATATTATTTATATATAATATATAGCTGGTAAAATAAAACAAATTTTTATTTAATAAAAATAAAACAAAAAATCAAAAATGCCAGCCAATAAATAGAAAAAAGCAAAAGATGAAATGGAAATTCTAGGATATATTTATGAAACAAACCTTTATTGAATGAATTTAAGAGATTAAAGAAGATACAAAGAAAATATAAAGAAGACTTTAAGATGGATCAATAAAAATAACCCAACATGATAAATATAGAATGGAGACATAGAGAACTTTCAGATTCTACAAAACTGTCAAATATATGTGTTATTAGCATATCAAAAGAAAAGAAAAATGATTCAGAAAAATACTTGAAGAAATCATGGTGAAATTTTTCTAAATTTGTTAAAAGACATAATTTGGAGATTTAAGATTCTAAAAGAAAAATACTGAGTCTACATCAAGGCGCATCATAGTGAAACTGTCTAAAGAACAATTTTTTTTTTTTTTTTTTTTTTGGTGGTACTGGGGTTCCTGGAAACCCTTCTACCTCGAGGCTACACTCCCAGACTATTTTTAAATTTGGAAACAGGGTTTCTTAAGCCAGCGCAGCTGGCTTCAAACCTGAGGGATCCTCCTGTCTCCGCCTCCCAAGCGCAGGGATTACAAGAGTGCGCCACCATGCCTGGCTAAAGAACAAATTTTTAAAAGCAGCAAATGCAAAATTATATATTATGTATAGGGTGGCAATAATCTATTAAATAGATGATTTCTCACAGAAACCATAGTGATTAAAAAGAATATAACAAGTGCTTATGATCAAAGTTTAAGAAAATTAAAGAAAAAAAGAGAGACGGAAGGAAGGATGCATTGATTCCGTCATCAGTTAAAACATCATTTAAAAATGATGTTAAGCCGGCTTGGTGGCGCACACTAGTAATCCCCGCGCTGGGAGCAGGAGACAGGAGGGTCGCACATGTTCGAAGCCCCTTGCTGGCTTATGAGACCCTGTTTCCAAATAAAAATATAAAATAGGTCTGGGAGTGTAGCCCGGAGGTAGAAGGGTTCCATTCCCAGTACCACCAAAAAAAAAAAAAAAAGTTAAAAGAAGCCGGGCGTGGTGGCACAACCTTGTAATCCCTATGCTTGCGAGGCTGAGATGGGAGGATCGCGCAGGTTCAAAGCCAGCCTCAGCTACTTCGTGAGGCTCCCAGCTACTTAGTGAGACCCTGTTTCCAAATAAAATATAAGAAAATAAGTCTTGGATTATGGCCCTGAGGTAGAAAGCCCCTGGATTTCATCCCAGTACCACCAAAAAATGATGTCAAAAGAAAGACATTTTCAGAGAATCAACAGTAGTAAGCCTGCCAGAGAGGGGGGAAAGGGAAGGAAGGGAGGGAGGGAGGGAGAGAGAGAGAGAGAGAGAGAGAGAGAGAGAGAGAGAGAGAGAGAGAGAGAGTCAGAGACGGGAAGAGAGAGAGAGAAATAATTCTGCCAGCTAAAGGAAATGATACCAGACAAAAACTCAGATCTGCAGAACAGAATGAAGAAGACAGGAAATTGTAACTATCTGGCTGAATGCAATTATTCTTCATTTTGTCTTTTTCCCTTTGATTCCTTCTAAATCATGTAAATCCTTTAAACAAATCTTAAAACATTTCTTGCAGGATTTTAAAATAAAGTTATAGGTTATATGTAACAACTGTTACCAAGAGGAAAGAACAGTGAACCTATGTGATTTTAATATTTTTAAAATTTATCTAAAGTATTATAGTATTACCTGAAAGTGAACTGGGAAAATGTAATGAGGTATAGTGTTGTTACCTAAAAGAAATCATTTTTAAATACAATAACAAAACAAAAACAACCATAGGATTTTTTTCTTTTTGCAGTACTTGGGATTGAACCCTGGGCCTTGCACGTTATTCAATCACATTACCACTGTGGAACTGTAAGATAAATCCAAATATTTTTTTAAACCAAAAAAGGAGAAACATAGCAAGAAAAACAAAAGAGAAAAGTAAAAAGCAAAAAGTAAAATAGTAGACTCAAATACAAAAACATAAATTTTTACATTAAAAGTCAATTAACTAAACACTCTAATTAAAATAGTTGAAAAGGAAATAGTGAAAGTCAATTAACTAAACACTCTAATTAAAATAGTTTTAAAGGAAACAGTGTAAAAGGAAAATAGTTTGAAAAGAGAAAAACCACCAAACACATATGAGAGGTCCTTTAGAATATGAATTACAGATTGACTAGAAACAAATGAAGGAAAAATGACACCATGCAAACATAGAACATAAAAGGCTAGAATAACTATATAACTTTCAATAAAAGTTTATATTAAAACAAAAAGTCACTTCATAATAATAAAACCGTCAAATTATTAGGAAAACATAAATGTACAAATGCCTAAAAGTAGAAGTTTAAAATACATGAAATAAGCTGGGAAGTACTTGGAGGCTGAGACAGGAGAATGACAGGTTCAAGGACAGCCTCAGCCATGTAATGAGGCTCTCAGCAACCTTGAAAGACCCAGTGTCAATGAAAACAACAACAACAACAACAACAAAAAAGAGCTGGAGGTGCAGCTCATTGATAGAATCCCCTGGGTCAAATCTCCAGTACTAAATAATTAAATATGAAACAAAAATTAATATAAAGTTGAAAATAAAATTGTATAATTTTTAATTTATTTAGAGATTTATTGTACTTCTATAAAAATTTACTAAATGAATAGAAAAAAAATTAGCAGACATGGAAAGTCTAAACAATAATGTTAAATATATCAACAATGCCCCAAATACCAGTATATGGCACATTGGCTAGGGCAAAACATATTATGAACAAGAAAACATTCCAAATAACTGAAAATTTGAACTCATTGAGATGCTATCTAATTCAGATTAAATTTTATTTACAAAACAATAATAAACTTGCCAGAATAAAATGTTTATAAATTATTTATTGCTAATTAAATATCAGATTAAAGAAGTTATAAAATTAATGATACAAATAGAATGTATTGAAATTCATGGGAAGTAGATAGAGTAATACATAAAAGTATACAGTACTAAATGTCTACATTAGAAAAAGTAGGAATTAAGCAGGGCGTGGTGACATACACTTGTAATCACAGTACTTGGGAGGCTAAGTCAGGAGGATCGCAGGCTCTTGGCTAGCCTCAGCAACTTGTGAGGCCCTCTGCAACTTAGTGAGGCTGTTTCCAAATAAGGAATAAAAAACAGGGCTAAGGGTGTTAACTTGTAGGTAGAATGCCCCTGGGTTCAATCCCCAGTTCCAAAAAAAAAAAAAAAAAGAGGAATTGAATATTGATCCTCTAAGTTTCTGCCCTCTTGACGTAAAAAAAGACAGGCAGGCAGGCAGGCAGGCAGGCAGACAGAAAGAAAGAAGGAAAAAAGACCAAGTTAGTTTCAAACCTTGCAGAGGTTGGGACATAAAGATAATGCAGAAAATAAAATTTCAGGCCAGTCTGTGAAACTAATCAAGACCCGTCTCAAAATAAAATTAGAAAAAGGATGGAGATGTAGCTCAGTGGTAGTGGGAATAGTGGGAAAGTTATTCAAGATCCTCGGTTCATTGATTCTTGTAATTGAGGGGGAAAAAAAAGAAATCAACACTCAATAATAACAAGTCTTAGCAAACTGGGAATAGAAGGAAACTTGAAACCTGATTAAGATGATCTGAAAAGTCATCAACTATTATTATCTTCAATGATAAAAAGTTCCGTCATTTCTAAGGAAGGTTAAAGTAAAGGAAGGATGTCCATTCTAACCACTGTATTTAACATTTTAGCAAACATCCACCTAACACATTAAAAAAAAATAAGGAAAATAAAAGGTTGTAGTTTGAAAGAAACTATAAAACAGTCCTTTTTTCAGATGACATGATTTTGTATGTGGGAAAGCTTTAAGAAATGCACAAAAACGTTACTGGAATAAGTAAGTAAATTTCATACTGATGTTGGATGCTATATCAATAAACAAAATTGATTTTATTTCTACATATCAACAACATGTGATTAGAAAATAAAAATTTTAAAAGCAACACCATTTACAATAGTAACCAAAATATAAATTTTGATAAATTTGACAGAATGTGCAATCCAAACACTGAAAGAATACAATTTTAAAAATTGAAGTTAAAGAAGGACAAAGAATATAAAAAACTTATGTTATTAAAAACTGAAAGACTCAATAATGTTAACATATCAGTCCTCTCTAAATTGACCTGCAAGTATAATGCAATCTCAAAATCCTACGGACTTTATGAAAAAAATCAGTAACCTTATTTTAAAATTGATAGGAATTCAAAAGACCAAGTATAGTCAAAAGAATTGTAGAAAAGAATAAATTTGAAACATGAAGGCTGTAATCACAGTCTGCATGAGAGGTTGCACGTTTAAAATAGGATGATGACCCTGCAAATGGACAGAAGAAAGGATTTGTTTTGGAAACAGATTTCTAAGACTTGCTGAACTGGTGGTGAAGGACAATGAAGAGTCAAAGATGACACTGTGCAAATGACTCGAACCAATAGGTAGGTGGCCATGCCATCTCCTTAGATGGAGAAGATTGTATCTAAAGAGGTAATATTATGAACTCTTAATGCTTTAAAAATCTTCTCTTTAACACACAGCTATCATTGGACTTTACAAAATTTAATTTTATGAACCTATCACATATGAAAGTAGGGGAAAATCTATACTTAAGGCTGGTTTGCCTTATCAGACTTCATAACTGAGTATTGACCTTGATATTCTAAACAGCATGTTCCTTAAACATGAAACTTCTTTTATCAAAATATAGGAGAGTGCTGGGAAAGATGTAGTTTCATTAAGAATTGAAATATAAGGTTTAAGATAAATTTGTTAGATGAAATGGCCAGTAGTTTTACAATGCTACATAAATAATCATTGGCCAGCTCTGACCCCATTTTCTTAATTTTTCCAGAATCCTGATAAAATACAGTGAAAGACAAAAAGGAATCATTTTTCAGCTGGCTCCCTAATGATGTCTTGCCTGTCATGAATTACTTCATTAAAATTAATCCATGATTGTTATGAGTATTGAGATGACTTAAAATTAAAATTAACCTCCATGGAGGGAGAATCTTCTATTGCTTGTATTTATGGGCACTGGAAATCCTGGGAGCTTGCCAGCCCACATGAAACTACAGAATATAAACCAACAAACTCACTTCTGAAGTGACTGCTCAGATGTAAAGCTCTGTAGCTGACAGAAAAAGCTCATACAATCATTTTTTCATAATCCTTGAAAGTCCAGGAGAAAGGCTCAGAGCCTACTGCACATGCTCAAGTAGGACCCTCATCTGGAGGTAAGTTTGCAGGGAGCAGGCAAAGCTGGAAAACGAGTTTGCAAGACAATATGGGAGGATTTTGAATCAAATACCCAAATTTTAGTACTATAATTCTATGTCCTTAGGGCCAGGTGTGATGGCACACTTTTGTAATCCCAGCACTTGGGAGGCTGAGACAGGAGGATCGCACAGGTTCAAAGCCAGCCTCAGCTACTTAGTGAGGCTCTCAGCAACTTAGTGAGACCCTGTTTCCAAATAAAGTATAAAATAGGTCTGCGAGTATAGCCTGGAAGTAGAAAGCCCCTGAGTTTCACCCCCAGTACCACACACACAAAAAAAAATTTCTATGTCCTGAACCTTCTTAGTATGTAGATGATCTCACCAGACAAGGACAGACACAGGCATAGATGGAAGCAGACACTGAGGTCAAGGAGTGCTGAGTGGACGTGAGCAGGTGCTGTGTAAATACTGCTTGCTGATGTATTTGCCAGACATGAAACATTCAAAAGAGAATAGAAAACACATGATTTCATATATTGAAATACCTAACTTTATCATAACTATATCATAGTATTTATAAATGATCTATAATATATATACAATACTAAAACATTGTTAGCAGATTTAAAACTTTACAAAATAATCCTCTATTTACTTCCTCTTATGACTCTCCAGTGACTTAAAAATTAATGTATAAGATGTCACTCTTGAACTGTTATGTGAGATTATCACTTTAATTTTGGATAAATTGCTATAATACTAGATGTCAACCACTAAGCCAAGCATGGGAAGGAGGGATGGGGAGGGAATGGTGTGGTGATTGGGTGGGGGTTGACTGGCAATGTGTGCATGTATGTCTACATAAGTTTTTTTTGTATCCTAATATGATGTATGAATACAGTGCACCAATAAAAAAATTTTAAAAAAGATGTCACTCTTGGACGTTATAGATTATGAAACTTTTAAATGAGGGGTTTATTTGGAAAAGAAAAAAATTGATTTGATTTGAAGGTAAGCTATTGTCTTCCTTGGTGACTTGTGTAAATGGTTATAGGATAAATTGCTTTTTAGAATGAGAAACCATCTTCTCAATTTCTTGATACCCTTGCTATCCCAACAATACTGAGGAATATCATTCTCAGCCCATTTTGAAGGTGCCCATGTACATGAAGTGATGGACTAAATCTTTCCATACACCATTATTAAAGCATCAGATTAAAAAGAAAGCATCGGATTTAGGCTTTGGAAAATAGAACATTAATTATAAACCATATTTAGCTACTCATTAGAAATGTACCACAATCATTTCTAAGTAATACGTGTTAGCCAATTATTAAAGTTATATTTAGGCTAATAATAAATTCACATTCATTTTATAATACTTAAAAATTATTATTTAAGAATGAAACTACAAATATACCTGATACCTCATACTGTGGGTCAGGAATTTTTAGCCCATCTTAAACTTCAGCAACAGAACCCAGGGGCCTTCTACATCTGAGCTACACTTCCAGTTCTTTTTATTTATTATTTTGAAACAGGGTCTTGCTAGGTTGCTGAAAGTCTGTCCTCGGACCTGTGATCTTTCTCAGCCTCCCAAGTCCTGGATCACAGGCACACACCACCATGCCCAGTAACCTTTGGCACTTTCCATGCCCTGTTTTACATAAAGTACACCATGAGCTCTGCCTACAATATCTCCTATTCTGCTCTTGGGCTTCTCTGACTCAGCAGCAATCACTCATGCAAATGCAAAGGCTGAGGGAGTTAAGACTCCAAGACACAGTAGGTGTCCACCTCTTCAGTTCCTGGAGTGGTGTATTTTGAAAGCATGTCTCAGAAAGTCCCAGCCTGATCTGCATTCATTGCACTTGCAGGAACAGCTTGGTATTTATTGAATCCTGCAGTATGTTGTCCTCCTTCCCCTTGCTCTGACTCCTCAAAATAAGATACCTTCCTGCCAGCCCTTGCCTTGGGCTCTGCTTTCCTAGGGGAAGCAGCTTTAGGACTGTGAGTTTCATGAAAGTCACAAAATCCCGTGATGTGTGTAGCTGCAAAGCCATACACCACAATCTCAAAAATAATGTTTGAAAACATGCTTCGTTGATAAATTCTTTTGTGTACAACATACACAATAAAACAATTTTTTTTGCCTAATGGTGAAGGCTCTTAATGTTCTGCGTCTCAACCCCAGCACCCACTACCCTCAATATCCTTGTTTTCTTCTTTCTTTATTTGTGAACAAATCATATTAATAACTACTTTTCAAGCATGGCCTGACCCCTTTTTTCTTCTCTGAACTCTTGTAGACTTCATAGCCTGTAACATTAAGTTTTGTTTTTTAATCTAATTATCATGAGGCATCTTTGAAATATTCTTCAATACAATTTAGTAACTTTAGGACGGAAACACTTTATACTGTTCAAAAGCACGGTTAGTAGGTCCTTACTAAGCATATACTGCTGATCAATTCCTCTTCCAATCTACGTGTTCAGAATGCTGAAAGCTACTCCAATGTGAAGTGACCAAGTAAAACATCTAAGCTTTCCCAAGAGCAGACCCATCAACTCTCTGCTTCTAAGAACAAGAAAGGATATGAGGAATATAATGGAAGTGGGCAGGTACACATACATGCACACACACACACACACACACACACACACACACACACACTCTGCATACCATTAAAATGCTTTTATATTTCAAAAGAATTTTATAATTTGTATGAATAACATGAATTTCTTTAGGAGTTTGGGGCACAGAATATTCTAAAGTTGAAGGATCTCAAGGCTCAGACCCCAGTTGTGTTGCTATTATTAAAATCCTTTCTGCAACAGATAGACCTAAGCCTTAGAATGGCCCTTAACACTTCTTTTCTACCTTAGCAGGTGAAATTGCTCTGGGAATTAGCATGTGAAATGTCCTCTGGATAACACTGGATCCTATTAGTATAATCTTCAAATTCTTTATTTTTTTAATTTTTTGTGGTACTGAGGATGGAACCCAGAAACATTCTACCTCTGAGCTATACCCCCTATTTTTTATTCCTTATTTTTGAAAGAGAGTCTCGTGAGTTTGTGAACAGCCTCACTAAGTAGCTGAGGCTGTCTGCGAATTGCGATCCTCCCGTCTCAATCTTCCAAATGCTGGGATCACCAGCATGTGGCACCACGCACAGCTTCAAAGATTTTTCCAATGATCTTGCTGTACTTTTTCAATTCAATCTCTCACAGACCTTAATCTCTTCTTGTCCTAAGTTCCAGTCATTCAAAATTAACTGAAAATTTTAACTCTGCCCTTATACATTCTAGTTCCTCTGTCTTCAATGCACTATCTTTATTCGTTTCACACTCATGTTTGATATTCAAGACTAAATTTTGCCACTATTTCCTCTAGATCCCTGGTGCTTCAAACCTGATTTTAAAAATGAAAAATCACACTGATGTATTTAGCTGCTTATCTGCATCTAAGTTCTGACTTAGGAGTTTCCTAACGGCATGGATGAGTTTGTATTAGTGTTGGTTTCTTTAATTTATAAAAACCCCTTATTTAAAGAACAAATAAATGGACGCTAAAAACACAGAAATGAGTGAATATGGATTAACATGAGGAACATAAGTGATAAAAGAACACAGAAAAAAACTCAAACTAAAGTTAACTGAGAAAATAAAATGTTAAAAATGTAGGAGTGAGGTGGTTGGGGGAATCTGTAACTGTTGATCTCCAAACTGGGTGATCAGAATGTTCTATTGAAAGCAAAAGGATATCATAAAAAAGATTAGGTGAAAAGTGCTTTGTCTATATGGTTTCTGAACATGATTCACAAATTAAAATTCCTCACACTGTTAAGCATGTCTTGCTTACTAGTTAACTATACGATGACTGTATTAAGTTACATAAACAAGCACAGATCCTGGGTCCATCATTTATTTACTGTCTGTACATAATCTTTCCGACCAGTTTTATTACCCTCAATGTAGAAATATTGGCATATCTAAAATATAATGAGGGTTAATAAATAATACACACAAAAAGTAATGCATATCCCAACAAAGTCTTTACTTAATAAATTGCAGCTAGCATTATCTGTAGCAACACCAGTACTGATTGTTTTCATTTGAGTAGTCAGAATATTCTCTTTTTTTTGAAGATTTAAAGAAGTTTATTAAAAAGATAGAAATACAGAAAATAGAAATACAGAACATAGTTACAGCTCCATGCCGAAATGGTATGAGGGAGAAGGGTGGCCCGGGCCAACTCACCACTCCCCCAGAATATTCTTATCTATAAAAGAGAAAGCCTTTGATTTTCTTGGGTAGCGGCAGCAGATTTAGCTAGAGATAAAGTGAGAAGTCATGTATGGAGGTTCTGCTGTGGACTCCACCAAGGGTCCTGGGATCATTTCCTCCCTTGCCAAATTTCCTAATCCATGAGTCTGGGTTACTTCAAGCATACTAAGTTTTTGCATTGTAGATGGAGAACAAGGATCATGACTTCTCCGTGTGAGCAATACCCATCTTTGTTACATTCATTCCAGCAACTGAGCATCTTCTCAACTCCTCATTTAGTGACCACTCTAGGAAAGAAGGAAGAAAGAAATGAATGAAGGGAAAAAGGAAGGAAGGAAAGAAAGGAGAAATAGAAAATCTCAGTAGATTGGACACTGGACTATCTCCTCCTCCTCCTCCTCCTCCTCCTTCTCCTCCTCCTCCTTCTCCTCCTCCTCCTCCTCCTCCTCCTCCTCCTCCTCCTCCTCCTTCTTCTCCCCCCATCTTTTATATTCTTTCTCAAAAAATCTCCCTAAATTCCTGATGCTAGACTATTATATTTTCCAAAATGCCTACATAGCAAATTATTTTAAACAACACCTCCTACCTCTCCTTCTGAGCAAAGCATATGACTCAGAAACTACTCTCCTTCCTGCTGGGCACTACCCCTCTCTCACCCAACAATAAGTAGAGCTCTGGAGTGTTGATAAGCATTCTAATTACATTGGAAATTGTCAAGTCAAAGGCACCTAACTACACCATGTGTTTGTGGAATCCCATTAAACATTACTAAAAATCATAAGATTTTTTTCATAAGATCTCTTTGAGATTGATCTGCTGTAAAGGTTTATGCACAAAGTATCATAATCTTTCTTGCTTCTCTTCTTTAATCCAAGATTGAAGCAAACTATAATAAATGAGACACAAGGCAACTGAACAATAACCAAATACCTATCTCATAGCGAAACTCATTAAAAGCTGCAGGACTCTTTTGATGAGCCAGTCCTTTCTGTATAAACAGTATATGTATGACCTTCTCTAAGAACCAGCTGGAAATTACCTTATCAAAAAGCAGGATCAAAACTGTGAATCAGCCCACAGCACATGTACAAAACTCACTGACTTTCCAGAAGTCAGTGAAAAACAACAAACCAACTGCCTGTAGACGAATCCATTCAGTGATTAAAAAGAAAACACTGGGCTTCTGTGGTAATCCATCTTTGCAGCTTTTATAGGCATCTAATCCTAACATCCAGCACATTCCAGATATTTAAAAGGACTTTCATTTTTATTTATATAAAATATTCCTTCCATCTCACTACATCACTTTAGTAAATAGTAGAAAAGTTTAAAAATAAATGTAATAAATATAAAAAATGCCATCTCAATGATGCACTTGACTATAGTATTGTCCGTTCACACAGAGAGAGCACTTTATGGAATTATACTCACTGCTGTACAAATTAAAGCCCAAAATAAGACAACATATTATCAAAGGCCTATACTTATTACTCTATATAATTCGTAACATAGCAGCTTTCAGGAAAATTACATGTTTCTATAAAAAGCCAACCCACAGTCTTTGGCTGAGATTATTCCTCTGAAGCTGCATGTTCCTAAACCTAGGAATTTGGAGGTTTAGAATGTCATACCTGTAAAATAAAATACTATTTTTGATGCTGCTGCTCATCTAGAATCTTCAGTGATCTGCTTGAGAAAAAAATCCATTTATAGCAATACATAGAACATAACATCAAATTCTTTCTTTCACTTAGTATAATCATAATTATAATAATACTAAGCAAAAACGTATATACTTTTTTGACAAAAGGGCAGGGACACTTATAGATACATGCATTGTCTACTTATCTAGACAAAATAAGTTGAAGTAGGTCATATGCCCTTTTTACTTAGAGAAACATAAGTAAAATGATTTTCCTCAGGTTGGTCTTTGTATGGCTATATCACAGATTTTTATTTCTTACTAAGCAATTACCATTTCATTATCTCTGCCCCTATGCTATGGTCTGAATTTTTGTGTCCTTCTAAAATTCATATGTTAACACAAGTAGTCATCAATGTGATTGTGGAGGTTTGGGGAGGTGATTATAGGGTGGGTGCCCTTATCAGAGGCCACAAAGAGCTGCTCAGCCCTGCCATCATGTGAAGATGTACAAGAAGACACCATCTTGAAAGAAGAGATCCTTCACCAGACCTGCTGGCACCTTGATCTTGTCCTTTCCATTCCTCAGAACTGTGATCCATAAACTTCTATTGTTTATAAATTACCCCATTGAAAATATTTTTAATCACAGCCCACATTCTAAAGTTTATAATACTATCTTTGAGAACCACTAAACATCCACTCAGAAATGACTTTGCCTGTATGATTCTATTCTTTCTTCTCTGGTTCTTACACATAGCTCCAAAGCAAAATCATAAATACACTTTTTTCTTATTTGCATGTACTAGTGCTTTTACAAACCACTTTATAACACCCCACTGTTTTTATCACAGTCGTTAGCAGTTCAGTTTGAGAGGCTCTCTGAGATTTCCTGGATAAGAAAGAGACACTGAAAAAGGAAGGTTGGAGTTTAGTGGATGCAGGAAATTCTGTTTTTGAACACTTGAGTATAGAAATAAACACAGCCGCGCATGGTTAAGGCAGCAAACTGTCGCCACCTCAGTGATGTGCAGTATTTGGACGAAGTTGAAAGAATGGAATTTCTAATTATTCTGGTAAGTGGCAGACAACAATTTGAGCTATTTGATGTAGTTAGTAGATAAAAGTTCATAGTGACCTTTACCTTTCTCTCTTCTTCTCCTTCTTTAGATAACCCTTTTAGTGAGAGATCAAGAGCTGCAGCTTTCAAAAGTAGTAAACACATAGGAGGCTAACTTTTCCTAATGACCTTTCAACTCAAAGCAAAAGGTCAACAGTTAATGTTACTCAAGTTGAGGCTGACAGAGAATGTGGCCTAAACCTCCTGGAAAGAGGCTTGTAGTTGGAAAGTACTTCTTAATTGACTTTCCTGACATTCATGCTTGTTATAACCCAGGCAACAACTCCTTAGCAATTTCCAGATAAGAATTTGTAAGAAGACACACCACTGATGGCTTGCTTCGTTGAATGCTGTACAGAAAAGAACCTTTGATTGTTGCTCATTCTTTCAAGACACATATTTTGATATAATTTCTTTAAATCAAATCGGGATTTCAAGCTATAACTCTGGTGAACAAACTAATAAACCTTAGGTCTTTGGCGTCCCTGGGCATGTCAATAGGATTAATATCCTGAGTGGGTTCATAGGGTCCTCTTGGCTTCTATGTGCTTTTGGAAGGCTTTGTGGCGTGGTGGAGGTTGGCCCTGACTCTCAATAAACCAGAGTTCAGAGACCACTCTAACATTTGCTATTTTTTTAAGTTCACATTGATTAGATGAAACTCTTAAACTCAAGAGCTACCTAAAGATTTATATGAGTGTATAGTGGATCAGAGATCTGGCATTCAAACCTTACGGTCTCAGTTTCCTAATTTATAAATTGGGGTTTGTATTAGTGGCATGTAACTGTATCTATACTGATGTTGTATTTTAAACATGTCATCCTATCACCTTTAGTCAAATTAGAACAACTGTAATACTATTACGTAGTCCCCGCATATTCATACTAAGTTGCTCTTTCAAATTTGGCAAAAGTGTTCTTAAAATACTTTGAATAATCCACAGCATGTTCGTCAGTATTTTCTTTCTAGGAAAGGACTATATTTATCCCCTCTGGGAAAAAAAGAATTATCCCAGAATCTCAGGTTGAAATAATTATATAATCACAGGGTAAAAGAGATTTATAAAACTCACACACTATAGCCATCCTATGTATTGATCATTTGATTCATTGCACCCTTATCAAGAGATCCACTATACCTGCACTGCCTAATACAAAAGCCACTTCTTACATTTAAATTGATAAAATTTGGTTCCTACACTGCAGTGGACTCCTTTCCAGTGCTCACAGCTGGATGCAGCTGGTAGTTTCCATGCTGCATGGCACGGTTCTGGAGCACTTCTGCATCACAGAAAGCACCGTCAGACAGTGTTGATGTAGACTAAGCTTTTACACATCTCGTACAGGAAACTCAATACCTCCCAGAAATAGCTATGGTATTTTAACAATATTATTTGGTTAGGAATATTTCAATATTTATAATCTATACCCAAAACTCTACTCATTTGTCTCTAACTCCATTCCCTGAAATGAGCCTGCAAGTAAGATATTTGTCTATACTATAGGCTTTCACAAATTTCAAGAATACTGTCACATGTGCCTTTTCTTCTCTTTTTTTATCTAGCTGTATCTAGCAGTATCTCTTCTATTTTAGGTGCATGATAGGATTTGCTGAGGTTGCCCTAGGAGTATTATTTTTGAAGTTTTAAAGTTCAAGTTGCATTCTGAGTCACAAACTGACAAGCCTAGGTTGCAGATATGTAGATGCATATGCATTTTGCATTAAAAGAAAAGTATTTTTTCTTCCTAATATTCTGACCCTTTCCTAGTGCCAGGCATAGAACAAAACATCAATAACTGGCTGAATTAATGAATGAATGAATAATTTAAACTACAACATGGTAAACTGAATATATTTATGCTTGTTTTGATTTGTTAATCTTCTACATGTAGCAAATTTAAAACTCTTCTGATTATAAAATTAATATTTGTTATTGATAACCTCAAAGGAAAAAAGACTGAAATTGTGATACTTCAAGATAACTACTATTAATCTCTTTGTTTTGCATGGATTTTGTTTAACAAAGTTGAAGTATATGTTCACATTCTATAATCTTATTTTTTCCTTTTTTTTTTGTGGTACTGAGGGTGGAACCCAGGGGATTTTCTACCTTTGGGCTATACTCCCAGACCTATTTTTTTTATACCTTATTTGGAAACAGGGTCTCACTAAGTTGCTGAGAGCCTCACTAAGTAGCTGGGGCTGGCTTCACATCTGTGCAATCCTCCTGTCTCAGCCTCCCAAGTGCTGGGGTTACAAGAGTGCACCACCACGTCCGGCTTAATCTTATTTTTTCAAATAATATATTATGTACATTATTTCATATATTGGTGAAGCTTCTAATACTTTCTACTTATTAACTGTATTGCACAAAGTGTTGTTATTTCAGTTTAATTTGGATTATTTAATGTTTACCTAACATTATAAAGTGAATTGTCTCCCCAGAGTTCATATATTGAAACCCTCACCCTCATCCCTCAAAATGTAACTGTATTTGGAGATAGGATCTTAAGGAAAGTAATTAAGTTAAAATGGAGTTGTTATGTGGTCCCAAACTCCAATGTGTGTTGTGTCTTTATAAAAGGAGATCAACACATAAACAACACACACACACACACACACACACACACACACACACACAATGTGAAGACAAAAGCAAAAAGGCGACCATCCTTAAACCAAAGAGGGAAGACTCAGAAAATCAAACCTCCTCAGCCTCACTATTGTGCTTTCTCATATCCAGGACACTGAGAAAACAAATTGCTTGGTTAAGCCACCCAGTTTGAAATATTTTTTCATGGCAACTTTAGTATACTAGTACACTTTATTTTCAAGTTCTCATTTTTATAAAAAGGTAAATTTACAAAATATTTATGTGCATCTCTAATTTTTTGCACAGAAGTTTTACAAAAATTGTTTTTTTAAAATGTTATAAAAAATGTTTTGAAAATGTCTTTTCAAGCTGGCTCATGAAAAGCTGTACTTTGCAATCATGCATTGTTTTTTCCAGCTCAATAAGCAAAACAAAAAGCATCACACAAGCTGGGCTTGGTGGCGCATACTTGTAATTCCAGCATTCAGGAGGCTGAGAGGAGAGGATCCCGGTTTGCAGCCAGCCTCAGCTACTTAGTGAGGCCCTCTGTAACTTAGTGAGACCCTGTTTCAAAATAAAGAATAAAAAATAGGGAAGGGGGTATATCTTGGAGGTCAAATGCCCCTGGGTTCCATCCTCAGACCTGAAAAAAGAAAAAAAAAAAAGAAAAGAAAAAAAAGCATCACACAATGTGTTTAATTTTGCATTTTTTTAAAAAAAAATAAAATTGAAGTATAGCATTTTTTCAAATGGTTATTGGCTATCATTCTTAGGGTAGTGTGATGTGAATACTTTTTAGTCTTAATGCACATAAAAGTACACAGAATTACTGAATTATTTTTGCCTGTATCTGCATATTTATACTCATATATACTTACATACGTTATCCCTTGCTTTTATAACCCATCAATAGCGTTATAGTAATTTGTACAGTATAGTTAGTTCATTTTGATTGCTATAAAATATCACTTTACATGAATATATCTCAGTTACTTATTCAGCTATCAATAGAGTTTTATGTTTTTATTTTTCTGTTTATAAAGTACAATTGCTATGAACATACTGATATTATTGCAATGTGCTATTGGGGAAGTTTCTCTAGGATATATCAACAAGTGAAGTTATGTACCTTGAAAATTGGAAGGGACTGCATAATATAATAGATATGAGAAACTCTGAAGACAGACCTCCTAGGTTCAATTCTGGCTGTACCCTGAAGAGCCTCTGGGATTTTGGCTAAGTCACCCAACTTCTGTCAGCTCCCTTGTACATAAAATGATGAGAAATAGCAGTATTTATCTCACAGTTATAGGGATAATGTGATTTAGTATTCATACATTTAAGAAAGTAACTGACTCAGTAAACACACCACAAATGTTTATTATCTTTCAACAGTATAAGATAATCATAAATTATTCTCCCAAGTGGTTATATACATTTATATTTTCAGTAGTAATATGTATAATTTTATGTTAACTCATTATTACTTGATATTATAGGACTTTTTTCCAGAATAAATGAAAAAGTATTTAATATCAATATTGTATATTATTTCAGTATAACATTTAGTTCTATTTAATCATTCTCCTTTCAAAGGTCTTTAGATTGTTTCTTTCTTTTTTTTTGTTTTTGGTGATACTGGGGTTCCTGGAAACCCTTCTACCTCGGGCCCACACTCCCAGACACCCATTTTTTATATTTTTATTTGGAAACAGGGTCTCTTAAACCAGCAAGGCTGGCTTCGAACCTGTGCGATCCTCCTGTCTCTTCCTCCCAAGCGCAGGGATTACAAGTGTGGGCCACCACACCCAGCCTTGTTTCTCATTTTTGATGAACATCATTGTTCTGAATATGCTTATCTATGGCCCATTTTGTATATGGCTCATTTTTTATAAACATTATTGCTCTGAATATACTTGTATATGGCCCTAGTGACCATTAGCAAGTATCTTTATGGTCTATGCAAAATACAGGTATCTCAAAGACAAGAACACATTCAAATTTGAGAGAATATTTTTCTTAGTCATGGATTCTGTATGTGCCTCACCCACACTTGACACAGAGCCTTGGATAATGTATCTGTGCTTAAGGTTGAGCCTGGAATCTCTAATCCCTGAATATTTCCAGAGGTGTTTTCAAAAAGGAAAAAAAAATCATTCCTGACATGTATAGACTTACAAACTGCTTAACTTGTTCTGTTCAGAAGTGATTCAGTAGTGCCTGTGTTTCTGCAGAGAAATAAAGGGTTTGAGAGAAGAAATTTAGAAATGGAGTACTAAGAGCCTCAGCATGCCCAAATAATATATATTTTCTGTCAACCGATATGTTCAGTGGCTTCAGGATTGCAGCACTTCACCTTCCCACCAACATCTATAGTTTCTGGTCATTGGAAAGCAGCACAAAAGTACCAGTGAATAAAGGGAATATTCTGAGGTTATTTCTAAATGTGTGGGTGAGATACAGACAGTATTCAAGACTGAGAAAAAAAATAAAAAAGGCCTACCTTCTGCCTCCCCGTTCCTGAGGGGATGACACCAATCACCCTCAATTTCTTCCCTTTTTATTTAGTCACTTCTTTAGTATTCATCTTTAATAATGTGTAACAACAACCTGTCATTACAATCAAAGGACAAAATCAAACATAAAAATGTGAATAGAGGCTACATAAAAAATAATCAGCTTGCTGGTCACAGAACCACTGTCAGCTGGTGCAGTTCATATTAGGCACCATGAGCTCACTCTCTTTCTCAGGCTGGGCTCTGTCCTTCCTTCCACAATAACTGGACAGGCTTTTGGCCTCTTTCACCTTGTCACCTGACTGATGGGAAAGTAATATTCATGAGTATAATTAATCTTATAAGTAATCTCTACATTAAACTCAAAAAAACAAGATGGTACTACTCTCCCTTGTAGTAGATAGTACAACATGCAAAGCAGTTTAGGTCTAGAAATCCTGAAATAATGGCAGAATAGAAATATTAAACTTTATGTTTAAAAACTGTGTCGTGACAATGGCATGCAGAGTTTGTGATGGTTTACGAACTAAAGCTTGATGCTTTCAAATTCTTTCTAATTATAATGTCAGAAGTTGTCTTAAGGGCTAAGTACCACTTTGTTCACTTTAACATAGCTAAAATGACATGTATGGATGAAGCAAACATTGGAACTGAGTCAGGAGGCATGACTTGTGTTTTATATGCTATGTAGCCCCGGGAAAGTCATTGTATTCTCTGGTGTGTAGTCTCACTTTGGTAACAACACACATGGTACTATATCATTTTCACTCAGTAATCTGAATGTATCTCTTCTTGGCCCATGTACCAGAGTAGGAACCTGGAATCTCTCTCTCCATGTTAATCTGAACCACCAGATGAATTTCACATAAGATTACACGATCTCTAAGAGACCTTGCATGGTCTCTAAATTATCTTTAAAAAACAAACAAAAACCCTATAACTGTTTTTCTCAACCATGGCTGCAAATTACAATCCCCTTGAGAGCTAAAAAACATCCCAGTGCCCAGAAAACCCTTGGAGATTCTGACTTAATTGGCCAGAGTGGGGTCAGACCCGCAATAATATTTAAAAGCTCCCCAGGGGATTCGGTGCAACTAGGGTCAAGAATCTCTTTTCCCATGGTTTATGAATACATGACTAGATGGGGTTGCCTTTGTCCCTTCACATCAGCTTACATGCCAAACACTCACAATCACTCGGTTGGCAAGAAATTAGGCAGCAGACTTGAAAGAAATTGAATAAATATTGTCTCTCCTTATTAATCCCTCTGGCTAGACTTTTTGTGCAGATAGATTGTGTTTAAGTGAATCTGAGCAGAAGCAGGTGCATGGTTGGGCCACTGAGGTGAGGAGTGTGGGAGTGTATGGGAAGGCTGGACAGAGATACTTAGATTCAGTGAAGGTCTGTACACTCAGTGGAAGCTTAGTAAGCCTTTCAGAATACTTGCAGACTTCATAAGTCAATTCCTCAGGGCTGGATTTCCATAATAATCATGCCAGTCTTTGCTTCTGGGTATGGTTAAAGAAGCAAGGCCCTGTGAATCTACAGCCATTTCATTCTCAATAAGGGCACCTTATCTGACACTGGCTCCACAGCTGTGGGCCCTTGGCTGGCTCTTTTTATTCTAGACTTTGTGTCTTAGACACTCTGTTTTCGTAGGGGTATAGCAACTCCATAGCCTACGCATAGGGTCTATTAAAATTATTTCCAAGACATGGGATCAGCCTACCTTTCATGTTTTTCAGTGATGCTCTTGGCAAAATTTGCATGAAAGAGATACATTAATTCTATTCCTGCTTCCAGAAAATGCAAATTTTATCAATCTATTTTAAATAAAAGCACAAAACATGAAAATTTCTTTGTAATAAGAAAGTACCTATGATAAACACAAGTTCTATAAACTGAAATTTTAACATTTTATTATGATATGGCAGTATAATGATAAAACATATATAGAAGTAATAATTTATTATTATTTGTTAAGATGACAATGTGTTCAGTAATCATAGTCTTATTTATATCTGAAAATAGCTTAATAAAAGCAAATCAATGATAGCTAAAGATTTGTAGACATCAATACATGTGGGAGAGTATTAAAATAGCCGATGAGATCATTAAACTTGAATAAGAATGACAAAGGTCAAAGTTATACCAGACATCAGTTCATGCATCCTTATTTTATGCTGGAGGCCACTCGAAAGAGAAGGGTTTGTCCTGGTCAAAAGCTGCTAAATACAGTGTCAGTTTTTATAATGTTTACTTAACACCAAAGTGCCCGTGTTTTAGGGTAAACTGTTGTGAAAGAAAGAAGAAAAGTGCCCTGTTCTCTTTATTTGACAAGATCAGTGGTTTAAAAAATGGCACTAAGAGTTAACAAATAAATGTGAAAATAATAATGTCTATCATTTAAAATTACTATGTGCCAGACACTAACAGATGCTTTATATATTTCATCCCACTGAGTCATGCAAGATATATACCATTATCCATGTATTAAAGGTGCAGAAATTGCCTCTAACACCTAAAACCAATAGCCACCCAAGTCCACATAACCGGCAAATGACAGGAGGAGGTTTATACCCAAGTCTGTCCATTTCAGCCTTCTGCATATATCAATGAACATAATTATTGTAATATATTCTTCAGAATCCATGGCAATTGATAAATGAGTATGGTATTTACTATGGCTAAACAATTAGTAAAATATCTTAGAGAAAATAAACCACTTAGTAGTACTATTTGTCAGTTTCTATTTTCCCATCTCTATAATAAATAAGAACATCTTCCTGAAAGTATCTGTATGCTCATTTAATGGGATGTCTATAGCTTCTGTCCACAAATGACACCAAGATCCACCTAGATACATACCGGTAGACATCCTGACCTCAGTTCATATCTAATTAGGCTGTCAGGTCAAATTGTTTTTCCTCTTGAGGAATTTTCATATCCATCTCTTATTATGTCATTGACATCTATTTGTTCAAAGTTTTATCAATTATCACCTGGATTTCCTCACTGTTGCTTAATTCACTCTTTTCTTGGCATGAGAAAGATCCTTCTAAAAGCCCAATGAAGCCGGGTGTGTTGGTGCACACTTGTAATCCCAGCATTCAGGAGGCGAAGACCCGGAGGATCGCGATTAGCGGACAGCCTCAGGTACTTAGTGAGGTCCTTCACAACTCAGTGAGACTATGTTTCAAAGATAAAAAGACTAAAAAATAGGGCTGGGGGTGTAGCTCAGAGGTAAAATACCCTTGGGTTCCATCCCTGGTACCGCAAAAAAATAATAATAAATAAATAAAAATAAATAAATAAATAAATAAGGGAAGTTGGGTGTGGTGGCGCATGCTTGTAATCCCACACTTGGGAGGCTGAGACAGGAGGATCACACAGGTTTGAAGCCAGCCTCAGCTATTTAGTGAGACTCTCAGCAACTTAGTGAGACTCTGTTTCCAAATTAAAAAAAAAAAAAAGTCTGGGATAGAAAGCCTTTGGGTTCCACTCCCAGTACCACCAAAAATAAAATAAAATAAAATAAAATAATAATAATAATAATAATAATAATAATAATAATAACAATAATAATGAAAGACTAAAAACTAAGGCTGGGTTATAGCTTGGAGGTACAATACCCCTGAGTTCCATCCCTGGTACCGCAAAAAAAAAAAAAAAGAGAAGGCTAATGAATCAGTTATATCAGTTATTTTTCTACAGTTCTTTTTTTTAACAATTTTTTTATTGAACATATAGTATACATTTACACTATATTTGGTGCCCTCTTCCCCCCCACCCCAGTTTTTTCTTCCCCCCTCCCACCAATGGTTGTCCAGGTTAACCATGTCTTATTCATAATTTTACACATGTTCAGGTGTAGACCCTCATTAATCAAGATCGGCCTTTCTCCGCTCCTATCTTTCCATTAAAACTTAGCTAGTATTTCCCCTCTAATATCTGGAGTCCCACTGGTATCCTTTGTGTTTTCTAGTTTGGGCATATTAGAGGAAACATGTGTATCTTCTCCTTCTGTGCTTGGCTGATTTCACTTAACATGATGCTCTCCAGGGCTTTCCATCTTCTTGCAAATGATATAATTTTGTTCTTCTTTATGGCTGAAGAGAATTCCATTGTGTGTATTTCCCACAGTTTTGCTATCCATTCATCTGTTGATGGTGATCTGGGTTGGTTCCATATTTTGGCTATTACAAATTGTGCTGCTATGAACATAGGTATGCATATGTTGCTGTAGTTCTCTGAATTCAACCCCTTTGGAAAGATACCCAGGAGTGGTATAGCTGGATCATAAGGTGGATCTATTCCCACCTTTCTTAGGAATCTCCACACAGATCTCCATAGTGGCTGAACTAGTTTTCACTCCCACCAACAGTGTAAAAGAGTTCCTCTTTCCCCACATCCTCGCCAGCATTTGTTGTTGTTTGATTTCTTTATGCTTGCTACTCTGACTGGGGTTAGATGGAATCTCAGTGTAGTTTTGATTTGCATCTCCCTGATGGCCAGTGATGAAGAACATATTTTCATGTATCTATTGGCCCTTTGTATCTCTTCTTTTGTGAAATGTCTATTTAGTTCATTTGCCCATTTCTTGATTGGGTTGTTTGTTTTGCTAGTGTAGTCTTTTGAGCTCTTTGTATACTCTGGATATTAGCCCCCTATCAGAATGGTGGCTGTTAAAGATCCTTTCCCATTCTGTAGGCTTCCTCTTTAGGTTATTGATAGTTTCCTTTGATGTGAAGAAACTTTTTAGTTTGATGTTATCCCACTTGTTTATTCTTGCTTTAATTTCCTGAGCTTTGGAGGTTTTGTTGAGAAAGTTACTGCCTGTGCCAATATGTTGTAGTGTTGAACCTATGTTCTCCTCTACTAACTTCACAGTCTCAGGTCTAATTTCTAAGTCTTTGATCCATCTTGAGTTGATTCCTGTGTTAGGTGAGATATAGGGGTTTAGATTCATCTTTTTACAAATGGATAGCCAGTTCTCCCAGCACCACTTGTTAAAAAGGCTGTCTTTTCTCCAGTGTATGAATTTGGCCCCTTTGTCAAAGATTAATTGACTAAAGATGTGTGGGTTTGTTTCTGTATCTTCTATTCTAATCCACTGGTCAGTATATCTGTTTTTGTGCCAGTACCATGCTGTTTTTACTACTATTGCTCTATAGTATAGTTTGAAGTTTGGGATTGTAATGCCTCCTGCGTGTTTCTTGTTATTGAGAATTGCTTTGGCTATTCTGGGTCTTTTCTTTCTCCATATGAAGTTCATGATTGATTTTTCTAGGTCTCTGAAGAATGTCACTGGTATTTTAATGGGAATTGCATTGAACCTATAGATCAGTTTTGGCAGAATGGCCATTTTGATGATATTTATTCTGCCTATCCATGAGCACGGGAGATCTTTCCATATTCCAAGGTCTTCTTCTATTTCTTTCTTTAATGTTTTATAGTTTTTGTTGTAGAGGTCTTTTACATCTTGGGTTAGGTTTATTCCTAGGTATTTTATTGGTTTTGAGGTTATAGTGAATGGAATTGTTGTTTTTGTTTCTTTCATTGTGGATTCGTTGTTGGCATAAAGAAAGGCCACTGATTTCTTTAGGTTGATTTTGTAACCTGCGACTTTGCTGGATTTGTCAATCAGCTCCAGAAGTCTTTTGGTTGAGTTCTTTGGGTCTTCCAGATAAAGGATCATGTCATCTGTGAATAAGGATAATTTTTTCTACAGTTCTAAAACCAAGTATATACTATAATCCAGCAACTTCACTCCTAGAAGCTTACCTAACAGAAAAGTGTGCATTTGTTCACCAAATGCCATATAGCGGAATGTGAGTGACAGATCTTTTTGTAAAGCTAAAAACAGGAGACCATTTAAATGATCAACGGTAAACAGGGTGTGGTGGTGCATGCTTATAATCCCCGCGCTTGGGAGGCTGAGACAGAAGGATCGCGCAGGTTCAAAGCCAGCCACGCTGGTTTAAAAGACCCTGTTTTCAAATAAAAATATAAAATATAGGTCTGGGAGTGTAGCCCAGAGGTAGAAGGGCTTCCAGAAACCCCAGTACCACCAATAAATAAATAAATAAATAAATAAATAAATAAATAAATAAATAATCAACTGTAGAATGAACAAAAAAGTGTAGCATATTCACACAATAGAATACAATATAGTAATGAATATAAACTTTGCTGAATTTGTTGATCAATTCTATAAGCCTTTTGGTTGAGTTTGTTGAGTGTTCTAATTATAGTATCATGTCATCTGCAAATAGTAAAAATTTTCATTCTTTTCCTATTTGTACTTCTTTGATTTTCTTTTCTTGCCTTATTGCTCTAGCTAGAGTCTCAAGTACTATATTGAAAAGAAATGGCGATAATGGACAACCTTATCTTGTCTTGTTCCTGTTGTGTGTTTTTGTTTGTTTGTTTGTTTGTTTGTTTGTTTGTTTTTGGTGGTACTGGGGTTCCTGAAAACCCTTCTACCTCCGGGATACACTCCCAGACCTATTTTATATTTTTTTAAAATTTGGAAACAGGGTCTCTTAAGCCAGCAAGGCTGGCTTCGAACCTGCGTGATCCTCCTGTCTCTGCCTCCCAAGTGCAGGGATTATAAGCGTACATCACCACACCTGGCTTTTTCCTAATTTTTAGGGGAAATTTTCATAATTTTCCCCCATTTAATATGATGTTGGCTGTGGGCCTATTGTAGATTTATTTTATGATGTTGAGGTATATTCCTTCTATTCCAATTCTTTGCAGTGCTTTTAGTATAAATGGATGTTGGATTTTGTCAAATGCTTTTTCAGCATCTATTGAAATGGCCACATGATTGTTGTCTTTGGGTCTGTTTCTGTGATGAATTACATAGGTTGATTTTTGTTTTGTTGAACCAGCCTTGAATTTCTGAGATGAACCCTTCCTGATCATAGTGTATGATTTTCTTGATGTGGTTTTGAATGTATGTTGCCAGTATTTTGTTTAACAGTTTTGCATCCAAGTTCATTAAAGATATAGGCCTGTAGTTTTCCTTCCTTGAGATATATATTTTTTTTATTAATATAATGTTAGTTTTATAGAATTTATTTGGGAAAGTCTGCTTTTTTATTTCATGAAATAGATTGAGGAATATCGGGGTTAGCTTTTCTACAAAAAATTTATAAAATTCACTTGAGAAACCATGTGGTCCTGGGCTTTTCTTTGATGGTAGGCTTTTTACTATTATTTCTGTTTGATTGCTAATAATTGGTTTAACTTTTCTATATCTTCTTAACTGTTTAGGAAGGTTGTATTAATATAGAAAGTTTCAGTTTCTTCCCGATTTTTTATTTTGTTGGAGTATAGCTTTTCAAAGTATTTTCTGATAATACTCTGAATTTCTACACCGTCAATGGTAAAATATCCTTTTTCATCTCTTATCTTTTTAATTTGGGTTGACTTTCTCTCCTTTTTTTTTTTTTTTTTGGTTAAGTTGGCTAGTGGTTTATCTATCTTGTTATTTTTTTTTTTTTTTGAGAAACCAGCTTTTGATTTTGTTGATTTCCTATATTGTTTTTTTTATATTCTCTACTTTGTTGATTTATGCTTATTTTAATAATTTTCTGTCTTCTTCTGGATTTAGGGTTAGATTGTTCCTGTTTTTCAAGGGCTTTGAGGTGTGTCATTAGGTTATTTATTTGGTGATTTTCTGTTCTTTTTATGTGAGCACTCAGTGCTATGAATTTTCCTCTTAGTACTGCCTTCAAAGTGTCCCAGAGGTTTTGATAAGTTGTATCTCTATTTTAATTTGTTTCTAGAAATTTCTTGATTTCATGACTTCTTCTATGACCCACTCTTCACTCAGCAGTGTTATGCTTATTCTCTACATGTTTATTGGTTTCTCTGGGTCTTCTTATAGTTGATTTCTAGTTGGTTTTTTTTTCCATTATGGTCTGAAAACACAGGGAGGTATGTCACATTTTTTGAATTTGCTAGTGTTCACTTTGTGGCCCAGGATGTGATCTATTTTGGAGAAGGTTTCATGAGCAGCTGAGAAAAATGTGAGTTCTGCTGTAGTTAGGTAGAATATTCTACATGTGTCTAATAGGTCCATTTGGTTGATGGTGTTCTTTAGGTCTGAGCATTTTTACTGACCTTTTGTCTAGAAGATTGGTCTAATGGTGTGAGAGGAGTCGAAGTCTCCCAGTATAAATGTATTGGGATTTATGTGTGACTTAATGTCTCAACCAGATTTGTTTTTGCTGAATTTAGCTGCACCTATATTTAGGGCATAAATGTTGACTATCATTATTCCTTCTTGCTGGATTGTTCCTTGTACCAGTAAAAAATGACCTTCTTTGTCTCTTCTAAGAAGTGTGGGCCTGAAGTCTAACTTTTCTGAAATTATAGTTACTACTCCTGCTTGTCTTCAAGTACTGTTTGCATGGATTACCTTGTTCCAGCCCTTTACCTTAAATTTGGGACTATCTTCACTTGTAAGGTGCCAGTTATTTGGATTGCTTCTCTCCTATGTGTGCCTATTTCTGTGCCATACTGAGTTACTTGGAGTTCTTCAAATGTACCCATATCTACAAGCTCTTTTCCTTTGCACATAATTTTTCCCTGGGAATTTCAGCTCAAATCTTTTTTTTTCTTTTAACATTTCTCTCATTCCATTTTCTTCTTCTCTGACTTCTACATATGATCCAGGCTACTACAGCTCCAGCATTATTTCTTCTGGAAATCTTTCCCCAGATCTTCCTTTTGCTTAGTCTTATCTCTGCCATAAGAAGTGCCACCATGCACCAGTACTGTACTGATTGGCCATGTTTTAATTCTCTCTTTCTTCCTCCAAATCATTTTCTTAGAGATCAACACAACACATTGACCCTTATGTTAAATAACAGGCCACCTGAAGGGCAGGATACCTTGATTTATGACATGTTGGGAAAACACAGAATATAAACAGAAAGGTTTGGTTGAAAGAACAATGCGTGTTCCCAGTGAGATGATACACACCTGCAATCCCAGTACTTGGGAAGCTGTGGGATAAGGATTGCAGGCTCGAAGTCAGCAGTACACAGTAGCTTAATGAGGGCCTATTTCAAAATGAAAAATAAAATAAGACTGAGGGTATAACTCAAAAGTAAAACATCCCTGTGTTTAATCTCCACTTTTACAGAAAAAATAATGTATGAATATGTAGACTGAATTTTTACTTTATAGTGGATTTTCTAGACATTATTATTGTGATATGAGGTTGCTGCCCTGCTACCACTCCTCAACTTTTTCTTGCTATTTTAGTTCACAATACAGCAAATGTCTGAGATTATTCTTATGAGGTACCAATATCATGATTTGATTGAGTTGTCAATAAAATCAAGCAAAAATATTGTGATAATTTGCCTTTAAAATGATCTTATGAGCAGAGTGCAGTGGTGCATGGTTGTAATCCTAGTACTTGGAGAGTTAAGACAAGAGGATTACAGGTTTGGGACTAGCCTAGGCAAATTAGCAAGATCTTGCCTCAAACAAAAAGTTAAATAAATAAATAAATAAATAAATCAACAAACAAACAAACAAACAAAAGAGTTGGGGTACGTGTGTGTCTTCATTGTAGAATGCCTCTATGTTCAATATCCAGTATTGCAAAAAACACAAAAATGTCCTATTGATTGTTGCCAAGGTATTTAGTGTACTCAGAGTAACTAATCACATCAGTAAAAATGACATTTAAATTTCCAAGTACATATTATCCAGTTAAAAAGGAAGTAATTGACATGAGTTCAAGTTACCAAAATTTTTATGTCCAAAGTTTAGCTTTGTCAGAGGTTAAGAATGAAGAAAATATTATCCTCTGGGGGTATTGCTTTTTCTGGAACCAATGATATCTGCTGATGTGTGCCCCAGGTTTAAATCCTCCTGTGTCTCAGCATCATCAGTGATATATGTTTGTATTAATATAAACTATAGCCCATAGGCATTAACAAAAACGTTTTTGTTTCCACTCTGTGCTGCTGTAACAGAATATCTGAGGTTGAACAATGTACTAAGAACAGAGGTTTTTTTCTTAGGGTACTGGAGGTGGAGCAATCCATGATTTAGGGGCCACATTTGCTGACAGCCTCCTCACTTGATTGTAACATGGTGGAAAATATCCCATAATGAATGTGAGAGCAGTAGAGGGTGGATCTCTCTTTATAACTAGCCTGCTACCAGTTGTGTTAATTCAACCAGGAGGACAAAGGCTTCAAGATCCACTCACCTCTGCAAGCCCCACCTTTCAGCACTGCTGACCCGCATTGTTTCCAATGCTTGGATTTGGGGTCGGGGGACACATTCTAACCTTAGCACTCATGAATAGCAGAAATACTGCTTTTTCAAATCATTGTACCATACCAAATTATGCTCTAGTCTTAAAAATGCCTAAATTAAAAAAAGATATTCACTTGCTGGAAAAAATTGAATAATTCACTACTTAGAAGTATAACTTATTAACAAATTTAAGTCTGCTTCCTTTCATAAATTATTTTAAACTTCCCCAAAGTCCAAGAAGATATTTACCCAAAAAGTGAATTCTACTCTCAAACATCTTTAATAAATGCTACATGCAGTAATATATCAACTGTATTAAAATTATAATACACATTCCTTCTTAAAATCTCCAAAAATTCTATAAGGAAACCTGTTCAGCCTAGCATTTCCAAAACCTACTGAATATAGAATTCCCCATTCCTTAAATGTGCTTTTATTGATGCATTATAGTTTCACATCATAAGGTAGTTCAGAGTGATAGAGACATACACACCCCATTTTGTAACCCAAGAAAGTGACTCTATTCATTTATTCATTTTAATTAAATAATCATAATTATTAATATTTATTAATTTTATTATAGTTTTTTTTTGCAGGCCAGGCACTGATTTAAGTAGGCACAGAAAATATGAAGAGAGATACTAAGTGTGCATCTCAAACATAACCTGCAATTAATTCTGGGAGAGAGAGAGATGATGCATAGTGATTGTGTAATTTACAAGCTCAGGAAGACCTGCCTTAAACCTTAACTCTCCCACTTAAGAATTGTGTAACCTTGAACAAAACAATCAAACAATGTTTATGTCACTGTCTTCATCTTTACAAGAGAATGATAATCTTATGTATTTTATTCTTTTGAGCATGCAAATTGTAAATCAGCAATTGAAAGATGACATTTGAGAGAGTCACTCCACAAGGACATTTTTTTTTTTTTTTACTACTGCAAAAGGGTGTGCAACAAACCAAAAAGTCTGGTAAGCAAGCACACAGAGTACGAAGTCCATTCAGGACATTAGCCCCGATGGGATCCTGCCCCTTGCCCTATTTGGTGTGGGCTTGGGTTTACAACTCTGCCTGGTTGGCTATTTTCTAAGACAGGTGAGAATTCTGGAAAAAAAAAAAAAACCTTTGGAAAAGAAATAAAGTTTAAAGTACAACTCTGGCCAGGTGTGGTGGTGCACGCTTGTAATCCCTGCGCTTGGGAGGCGGAGACAGGAGGATCGCACAGGTTCGAAGCCAGCCTCACTGGCTTAAGAGACCTTGTTTTCGTGTGTGTGTGTGTGTGTGTGTGTGTGTGTGTGTGTGTGTGTGTGTGTGTCTGGGAGTTTAGCCCGGAGGTAGAAGAAGAGTTTCCAGGAACTTCAGTGACCACCAAAAAAAAAAAAAAAAAGTACAATTCTGCTGTGATTGGCACATTTATAAGATAGGCAGGAGTTTTTAAACAAAAATGGATGGGATTCTGCCCATATGTTTGACCAAAAAGATTTTATACTTCTTGCAATTCCATTGTTGTGGTATAGAAAATATTTTAAAAAGTATATGGTATACAGTTAAGTGCTCAATAAATGGCAGCAAAAATGACAGTGAGAAATAAGAGAAAGAAAAGAGAAGAAGCATAATTTGATGGCAGAATAAAGATAATATAAAATATTTTGTTATAGGTTGAGTTAAGCATTAAATTATTCTGATTAGTTGTGGGAAAGAGCAACTAAGATGAAGTTAATTGAACATAAAATCAAGTTATTATGTCATACGAATATTTGTAGTTTGTACTTTCTCTCTGCCATGTATATCTTTTCCTAAGAAAATGCAATGTTGGAGCTAATAATTTGCATTATCATTATGATTCTTACATTTATGATTATCATATATTGGCATATTGTGTGAGCTTTGAAACAGTCAGATATTTTAGTTTAAATTCTGTATTTCAGAAGAAGATGTTCCAGAGCAGAAAATTAATTTGTTGAAATCAGTTGGCCTTTACCTAAGTACAGTTCCCTGGTTTTGATCCATAGAATGTGTTATATTCATACAATAGAATATTAAAATAATTCTACAATAGTCTGTGATGTGGGTAAGGGTGTGATGCTAAGTGAAATAAGTCAGTCTTACTTTATGATCCTACTTCTGTGGAGTACTTTGAATAGTCAAAAGCATACAGACAGAAAGAAGAAGGTGGCTGTCTGGTTCCGAAGAAAGGAAACAATGCGGAGTTATTGCTTAATGACTTCAGAAAGTTTCAGTTTTATAAGATGAAAAAGAGTTCTGGGGACCAGTGGTGGAGATGGTTAAACAACATTATTTAATATGACTAAACAGTATACTTAAAGTGGTTGGGAATGTAAAATTTGTATTTTCTGAGAATGAAAATTTGTTAAAAAATTAAATAAATGAATTGAAGAGAACAAAGTCTAGTCAAACAACCACCAGTATATGTACAACTGACTTTTGGTAGACACGAGCAATTCAGTGAAGAAGGAAAGGTATTTGAGCAAATGATGCTTGGGCAGTTGAATGTGCATATGACAAATTAAAGCAAAAAAGCAAAGCAAAACAAAACACTTTTGACACTATATTTCAAATTATACTTTTTAAACCTGAAAATTGATCATAAACCTAAATATAAAACCAAAAATTATAAAACTTTAAAAATAGAAGAAAATCTTTGTGAGTTTGAATTAGATTTGAAATAAGATAAAAAATATCATCTACAAAAGAAAAATGGATAAATTAAACTACAAAATTAAAATTTTTGCTCTCTGAAAGGTACTGTTAAGAAAATAGAAACATAAGTCAAAGACTTGAAGAAAATATTTTCAGATCATATGTTTGTTAAAGATTTGTATCCAGAAAAATAATTATAGCTCCAAACTTTTAATATCATCATCATCATCATCATCATCATCATCTCAGTGAAAAAGTTGGACACTGAATCAAAGAAGATTTATGAGTGGCGAGTAAGTACATAAAAAATGTCCATCATCAGTCATTAAAGAAATGCAAGCCGGGTGGGGTGGTGCACGCTTGTAATCCCAGCACTTGGGAGACTGAAACAGGAGGACTGGGGTTTGAGAACAGCCTCAGTTACTTAGTAAGATCCTTTGCAAGTCAGTGAATCCCTGTTTCAAAATAAATAATAAAAATAGGGCTGGGGGTATAGCTCAGAGGTAGAATGTCCCTAGGTTCAATCCCCAGTACCACCAAAAAAAAAAAAGAAAAGAAATGCAAATTGAAAACATAATAATACTATCACACATCTATTAAATGGCTAAAATTAAAAGATTGACCATTCCAAATATTAACAAGTTTGCCAAAGAACTAAAAGTATCATATCCTGCTGTTAGAATGTAATGTAGTTCAATCACTTTGAAAACAGTTCAATAGTTTCTAAAACACTTAGTATATGATCTTGCCATTCCACTCCCAGGTATACACACTGGTGTCATAACATTCATGTCTTTGTAATTGTAGTTGTCATATTCAGATATTTGCAACTTACAGACTAGAAACAACTCAATATCTGTCAACAGTGAACAAACAAATTGCCATAAATTGGCATGATGGAATACTAGCCAGCAATGAAAACAATGAACTGTGTAGACATGTAATAATACCACAATAATGATGGTGCTGTGAGAGAGGAGTTTATATACAGTTCTGAAAAATGCTAACCAGTGTGTAGTGAGAGATAGTAGGCCCCTTGGTGCTGGAGGCCCCAGGATGAGAAGAATAGACAGAGGGATTAAAAAGAGGCAGAAGAAAATTTTTGCAGATGATGGATACATGCACTACCTTGACTGTTGTCATTTCATAGGTGTATTTATATGTCAAATCTTATAAAGTCATTCATTCTAAATGTATGCAATTTCTTTTTTGCTTATTATACCTCACTGTGTTAATTTTTTGTCACTGTGTCCAACATATCTGACAAGAACAGCTTAGGGCAGAAAAAAGTTTACTTTGGTTCAGTTTCAGAGGTTAATTAAGTCCATGATCAGTGGTCTCTGAGGAAGAAACATCATGGCAGCTGGGTGTGGTGGAGGAAAGCTCTTCAACTTCTGGAAGCCTGGAAGCTGAAGGAAAGAGAGGAAGGGACCAGGAACAGATATAGTCCCCAAGGCCATGTCCCAGTCCCAGTCACCTGCTTCCTCCAGCTACGTCTTAGCTACCTATAGTTACCACCCAGTAAATCCATTCTAGTTACTAACCCTAACCCATTAGTGGATTACTCCAACAAGGAGTTTGCAGCCCCCACAATCCAATCACTGATGAAAAGCCCCACCTGAACCTTGCTGCTTTGAGGATGCTTTCAAAACAAAAACTTTGGAGGAATAGTCCAGACCCAAGTTGTAATCTCAATAAAATTGCTTTTTTTTTGATACTGGAAACTAAAGATGGGCATTGTGCTTCTGAGCTACACCTCTAGTCCTTTTTAACTTTTTAAAAATCTTTTAATAGGGTTTCACTAAGTTGCAGAAGATCTTTCTAATTTTCTGAGGCTAAGCGTCAAACCTGTGATCCACCTGTTTCAGCCTCCCAAATACTGGAAGTACAGGCGTGTACCATCGAACCTGGCAATGAAACTACTTTTAAAAGTCTAAGGAGAGCGGGGCGTGGTGGTGCACCCTTGTAATCCCAGCGCTTGGGAGGCGGAGACAGGAGGATCGCGCAGGTTTGGAGCCAGCCTCGCTGGCTTAAGAGACCCTGTTTCCAAATAAAAATATAAAATAGGTCTGGGAGTGTAGCCCGTGGGGGTGTATCCCGTAGGTAGAAGGGCTTCCAGGAACCCCAGTACCACAAAAAAAAAAAAAAAAAAAAAAAAAAAATCTAAGGAGTTTGATAAAATAAAAAGCGGGAAATACATAAAGAACAAAGTCCAAGGAGTTTAAGAGGCTCTTTCTCTCATCCTGGAGATCACAAATGAGGGTTTGCCTGCTACTGCAGCATGAGTCTGCAACCATTACCTTCCCTTGTAGAGGAATAACACCAGTCATGGCTGTAACCTCAGTTGAAAAAGTTTCAGTGAGCTGAAATGTTTTTAATCTTTCACATAAGCACCTAAAAATCCAGAAAAAAATTCCTATATAAAGAAAGTGTTCACAAAACTTTTACTAAGATTATATATTATAAGTGCTTCATTTCTAAGGGCAAAAAAATTCACTGCCATATTATTAATTCTCTTTCTCCAAAGAAAGAAAACAGTTATTAGTTGTATAGTGAAAATCAAGAAGGGTATCTGATAAAGTGAAATTTAACTAACACTGTCTAAAACCAAGGTCAATTATGAGCCAGGTCCCTAAAAGCCAACATTTGAGGTGGTAGAAGACTTTTAGGTAAAAGAAATAGAATGACAAGCTACAGACTATATTATAAATGAAAATAGCCAAACATATAATATATATATTATGTATATATATATATATATATATATATGTGTGTGTGTGTGTGTGTATTTCATATATATAAATAAGAATAGCAAAACACTATGCTTTCTTATATTCTCAGGTTTCTTCTTAGGTGAGATCTCTTCCTACTGAATTGCTAATACTATGCTTCAGAATGTTAATTTCCAATGTCCTGCTCTTCTGTGGACTTTATTTCTACCCAACATTTTTTTCTTCATAGTATTATTAATAACTAACACAAGTAATTATGGTACATAATATGGATTATTTTTTATTATCCTGTCCACAAAATAATAATATTCAAGATTATAAAAACATGTTCAGCCGGGCGTGGTGGCGCACGCTTATAATCCCTGTGCTTGAGAGGCAGAGACAGGAGGATCACGCAGATTCAAAGCCAGCCTCACTGGCTTAAGAGACCCTATTTCCAAATAAAATATAAAAAAACAGGTCTGGGAGTGTAGCCCGGAGATAAAAGGGTTCCATCCCCAGTACCACCAAAAATAAATTAAAAAAACATGTTCAAATATTTTATTCACACTATGCTCTCAAAAGTCTAAAACAGCTCCTAGCACACAGCACTGAATCAATATTTGTTGAGTGGATTGGGTAACAATAAGTTACTAAGGCAGGAACATTTTTGTCTCTCCCTTGTTACCACTGGGTGGAGAGAAGTCTAGGAGTCAATCAGTGAACCAGATCCTATCCTACGATTTCTCTGCCCATCCTCAGAGTACATCATGGATCGCCAAGGTTTTCCAACATTATTATCTGCAGTGAAAGCCTGTTCTTTATTTTAAATCTTTGTCATGTGTTCTATATCCCAGACTGGCAAATAAGTCACTTACAGTTCATGTTCTAGGCTGACTTTTCATTATGGCTCCCTAGATATCCTTTTCAATAAAAAGGAAACCAGTGGAAAAGAATTAGATTTTCATCTCTGCAAGAGTTGTTTAACTTCCTATCATAAATGTAGTTTCTAAAAAAATTTCATGGAGACTTACCCAGGTCACTACCAAGACACTTTGTACAGGGTAAAAGTCTTAGAAAAAAAAGCAGAGTCCTCACTCATAAACACAGAAGTGCCAGGGTGCTGACCAGGCCCTGTAATGCTCCTGCGGAGATGTAGACAATCTACTGGGTAGATCTGATAAATCATGCACAAACTGGTGTCAAGCCTATCTCCGTGGCCTTCCTGGGACCACCATTGAAGATCTCTCCTTCATTCTGTAGACAGAAGAAGAAATTATCCCAGGCCCAGACTTCCAAATGGGCAAGGAGATGAAGAGTTAGGTATATCCCCATCTAGCAAGAGCCTCACACCAATATATTGGTTCCAGATCTATTCAACAAGGTCCACGTGTGCCACAGTTTTCCATGGGACAGAGAAGCACTGCTACAGCTCCTCACGGGTGTTCATGGCATAACTTGGTAGAATATGAAACAGTTGCAACTAACATGGGCTTTTACCATTTCACAACCACATCTTGAAATGCTGGTAATTTATAATTAGCCAGAACCCACTGTGCTCAATTATCCTCTAATAATGTGCCCAACATACCAAACATTTCTTAAGAGATCGCAATAAAAGAAGGAATGATAATAATCAACGTATACTGCCACAGTTATCTCCTCTACATCTATCAAAGGACCAGGAGGATTCTGATTAATGAGATGTTCAGGCCACAATCCCACTGACATAACATTGGGAAAGTTCCGTAAGTTAACCAGTTCTCCCACACTTGAAGAGCAAGACTTGAAAGAAGAAACTGAGCACCCAACTGCCATTTCAGTGATTTTTTTTTTTACAAATCACTAATAAATAACTTCCTAGATTTACTGTGTTTAAGCATTGTTTTTGCAGCAGCAGCAGCAGTAGAAACCCTTCCTCCAAAAAATTTCCTACAGAAAACCTAATGTGAGCAACAAATAAACAAGTAGTGACTTCTGAGAATTGGGGAGCCACTCCCTGACAGATAGTAGGGCCCCAGCTTTGCTTCTCCTAGCTGAAACTGATCATTAAAAGGATGACTAAGACAAACGCTGCAGGTTTGCCATCTCACTTAGTACTCATGCACCACGGATTCTACTACCCTCTTCTCTCTCTCTCTCTCTCTCTCTCTCTCTCTCTCTCTCTCTCTCTCTCTCTCTCTCCAGTCTAACTTGTCCTTGCTTCTAATACATTTAGTAGTTGGCACATTGATTTAAAACTCTGCTCGCTAATACTTATCCAATCACAGTCCAATTTGCTTTAGATGGTTTTCTTTCCTCTTTAAATATGAGATATAAGTTTCTCTTTTATTAAGCATTTCAAACAATCAAGAACAGTTTGGGATCATCATTTAGATGCTAGGACTCTAATCTGCTCCATGAAGAAGAACTCTTGCTAGCTTTAGTTCAAAAAAGTGGGAATCAAAAAGTCAAAAGTGGGAATCAGGGTTTCGTTTTTCTTTTCTTCTCTTTTCTTTTTCTTTCTTTCTTTTTTCTTTTTCTTTTCTTTAAAGTACTGGGGATGGAACCCAGGGGCATTCTACCTCCAAGCTACACTCCCAGCCCTATTTTTTATTCTTTATTTTGAAACAGGGTCTCACTGAGTTGCAAAGGGCCTAAGTAGCTGAGGCTGTCTGCAAACCATGATCCTCCTATCTCAGCCTCCTAAATGCTGGAATTACAGGCGAGCACCACCACGCCTGGCTTTCAGGGTCCTTTTCAGCTCTCCATGTGTGGATTCTCAAGCTGACTCAGCAGTTACTTGATATGTTACTTTCAGTAAATTCTCTAGCTTCTGTTAGTATCAATTTTCTAATCTGATAATTAGGCTTAATAATACTGCATTAGAAATTTATTAAGACACATTAAAGTTGATGAAAAATACAGTGCATTGTATGATCCTTGGGGCAACAGCAACCATCAGTTCTGCTCTCTATTTTCTTCTTTCCTTTTCAGGAGAGGATGATTGTAAAATATTCTGTAATTCCTGAAGTTCTATTCCTAGTTGCTGCTGGAAGGGAAGGTAGCATGAGCTATAATTTTTTAGAACTAGGTCCTATTCTTCCCAAATAAAACCTTTCCCACCATACCAGCTCCTTTTCAGTCTTGGCTTCTACTCATTTCTTGCTACACCTTTTTCCCTGTAGCTACCACCCCTAAGAGTTTCATATAAACAGAATTGTTCCTAAATAAAAGATCATGATAAAGCAGCAGGATTACATAAATAACCATAGTTTTGACAGTGAAAGAGGTTTGGTCTCGCTCTTGCTCTCACTCTCAAGCTCTTTCTCTCTGTGGGTGGGGTGGGAGAAGCTTCCTGCCGATAGGGCTTCTCGGTTAGCTCACCATGCTGTTGGCTTCCCAGGGGTCAGCACCCTGTGTAACCAATTCCTAATACTAAATTTCTTCAGTCTCACATGTTTACAGTGATCTCTGTGTTAGTGTTTGAATTTTGCCTCATACAGAGACTTGTCATAATATGAATATACTATACATTCCAATGTATGGTGTGTGTGTGTGTGTGTGTATGTGTGTGTGTGTGTGTGTGTGTGTGTGTACTATGAACAAAAACAAATATTAATTTACACTATACCCGATACATTAACTGTGTACAATAGGTGTTTAATATGCATTTGCTGGCGAGTTAATTGTATGAGGTCTAGGGGAAATAACATAAATTTAATTCAAATGTGGAACATTAATTGTAGCTACAAATCATTTTATGATTTAAAGACCATTTATGTCTCATCTCTGTTTTTTAAAGTAATATATGTCAGAGCAACTGTGCTCAAAGCTTTGATGGGCTAGCCTTCCATCAGTGCTCTCTTCATTCCTCACTCCCATGAGTGATTTCCTTCTCACTGCCTGAAAAATATATCCACTTATCTATACATCCATTTATTTATTTATTTATTTATTTATTTATTTATTTATTTTGGTGGTACTGGGGGTGGAACCCAGAGGCTTTCTACCTCCGAACTATACCTATTTTTTATTTTATTTAGAAACAGGGTCTCACTAAGTTGCTGAGAGCCTCACTAAGTAGCTGAGGCTGGCTTCGAACCTGTGCGATCCTCCTGTCTCAGCCTCCCAAGCGCCGGGACTACAAGCGAGCGCCACCACGCCCAGCCATATATTTATCCATCGTATCAATCCTATTGTACAGGAGAAAATTCCAAAATTTAATTTCTACTTTATCAATAATTAGTCAATAGTTTAGTGAAAATTTTATTAACACTAATTGGAGTTTGTAGGGTGAATGATGAATAAAAATTGACAACAAATTAAATATCCCCAGAGAAGATATCATGATATAGTATTTAATGATATATACAACAAGTAGTGAGGTTGCACAGGGAGACCAGAAAATCAAGAAACGTGAGAAGAAAGCTGCCCTTGGCCAGGTCTTGGGGAAGGGTAACAAGCTGACCATATATTATTCTCTCCTTTTTTGTCTACGCTATTTCTGTTTTTATCTGTCTTATATGTTGATATACCTAAGATCAAATGGATTATTTAACCTTGAATAAAATATAACTAACTCTGAGCTACCAAAACTAACAATTAGGAAAATTTTAAAACAATTTATAATACCAGGGAAGAGCAAAATATATTGATTAGAGAAATATTTTTGGCAGCAGGCTTGTAATATTAAAATGTTTTTTAGGAAGATTAACCAGTGATGTAGCAAAGTAAGTGTAAGAGACAAGCCAGCAGGTGACCGTGGTCACTAGTGTGCGGGGACAGAGGTGCACCAGTGAAAGTGGAAACTGCCATGTGGAAAGAATGGGATGGGCCCAGAAACACCATGAGGAACAATTTGTTGAATATATGCCATTGTCTTCATGATCCACTTTATGATGTGAGACTATAGTGCACCAATAAAAATAAATAAGTATAAACTAAAGTGATGATTTCCTCAAAGAAAAATCAGATAGTGTTAGGTTCAGCTATAAAGATATCACTACCAAAGCCAGTTGTGGTGGCACTTGCTTGTAATCCCAGCATACGAGAGGCTGAGACCAGAGGACCGCGGTTCGAGGACAGCCTCAGCTAATTCATGAGTCCCTCCACAAATTAGACCCTGTTTCAAACTAAAGAATAAAATATAGGGCATAGGATGTAGCTTGAAGGTTGGATGCCCCTGAGTTCCATCCCCAGACCCGCAAAAGAAAAGAAAAGAAAAATATCACCAAATGAATACATAAATATATTGCTTTAGGCTCACTCTGTTCTTAAATGCACTGATAAAATATTTTTTTTAGAAGTGATGTTTATAAAAAGCTAGAATGTAGGTGCTTAGTATTCCTGAGTGCAAAGGCTTAATCCTTAGCAACAGCAATGAAGTGATATCTTATTGATTTTAACAAAAAATAATACTAAGTTATATGTTAATGTTCTAAAAGAGAAGACAGGTACAACAATGACTTGGAAGTTTCTACTCAACATGTCCAGAGAACTGGTGCCAGCACTGAGAAAAACAGTTAACTCAGCAGAAAACTGTGCTAGAGAAAGATGGTTACTTTGGTAGATAGGTCAGGTTTGAGATAATGGTAAATATTTCAACTGAAATATCTAACAAGACAGGCGTTTCAAGCCTATAAACCTTCAGACTGAATTATTTGCCAGGAGTTACATTAAACTTAATTATAGGTTCATTACATTCTTGCCCAGCTAATTTAGTGGGAGAAATACCTTGGATGGAAAAAAAAAGAACTAAATTCACACAAAAAGTTCATTAAGAATTGTTTCAACCTGGCATGATGGCACATGCCTATAATCTCAGTAGCTGAGAAGCTGAGACAGGAGTATTACAGGTTTGAGATTAGCCTCAGCAACTTAAGGAAACTCTCAGCATCCTAGGAAGACTTGGCTTCAAAAAGAAAAATAGGATAGGCTGGGGTATAGCTTGGAGATAGAATGCCCCTGGGCTCTATTTCCAGTACCCCCCCCATACACATCATGCAAGTACACACACACACATACACACTCACACACACACACAAATTGTTTTCACAGTGCCAATGAGGGGAAAGATCAATACTGCAATTAGTTCATATGATCGACAGTAATGAATATTGGTTTGGCTCAGATAAAGTGAAGAAATTTAGAATTTCCAAAACAGTAGCCAAGTGTGATTTGTGGGTTTCAGCTACAATTGTCTACATGGGAGTCTCTTTCTGAAGAAAATTACACTTCTTCCTCTTAATGCTTTTGTAAATGAGTGGAGTGTATTCTATTGCTTCCCCTTCAGCAGGTTTAATTTTATTTTGTAATTAACAACAACTAGTCTGGGAATTGTACTGTGGTATTTCTTGGTTTTGAATTTTCACTGCGTCTTTTTATGAAAAACTTACAAACTCCTCGGAGGCTCTGATGTAGTTTGTTGCCATGGCTAATTGTCTCTAAATAAACTGAGGGTAGTTAAGTGGATATGAGCAGATGGAAATAAATCGATGGGAGTTGACTATTGTGCCTCTTGGCTTCTGTTTGTTACCAGCAGCATGTCTTTTTGTCTTGTCAAGTCTGGCATTTCCTGCACTTGAACTTTAACAAAGTCAGTTGAAATCCTCCTCAGAGCCTGCAGACAATTGAGCACTAGGGTAGAGCCCTCTGCCAACCTGGCAAGGAACACAGCAGAGACCAACACCCTAATCACGATCTGTAAACCCCACTGAAAAGAAGGTCACACATATTGGTACTGCTGTCTAACCTCATCCATTCTTACTTAATCTCAGTTGGAAGTGGAGGCTCTATGAATCATCGGGATCTCTCTACCTTTATTTTACACATGGGGAAAAATAAAGCCAGGAAACAGAAAATGATTCAGACTGGTGCTCAGTCATTTATTGAACGAATTCCACAATTATGTATTAGGTACCAACTACAGCTAGCCAGTGTTCTAGACACAGGGGATTCAATAGTGTTCCTGCCACAGCCTCTGCCCTGGGGGAAATCACTACCCAGCAGGGGAGAGGAAGTCAGCAGGAAATGAAAATATAGTGTGATAAGCTTAAGCTCAGAATGGCATGAGAGCTTATGAGAGGGGCATTTGGCTCAGTCTGGAGAGGAAATAGTTTCCAAAGGAAGGAGTACCTCAATTGTCTCCTGAAAGATGAATAGATACTTGGTACGTGGAGAAAACTCACCGCAAAACTGCTGGTCATTCAGTCATGCTGGGCTCTAAGCATTTCAGTTGCAACAAATACATACTTATGAGGATCCTCTGTGTTTCTAACACTGTGATAAAAATGTTAGAAGGATACTAAAAGTACATAACCTCAAAAGACCACAATATTTTTGAAAAAAGTCACATGAGCCAATTAGGGTGTGATACAAAAGAATACTATCTCAAAGATTAAGACAAGCTATGAATAATATTGTTATATGAGAGATCCTTAGAGATGTCTGATAGCCTACAACAGAAAGGGAATGCAGCTGAAACTTGACAAACAGGTGGACAGAATTGATGAAAACATTTATGTTATCCTGATGTTTGATTTTTGTTTGTTTGTTTTTTGTGGTACTGGGGTTCCTGGAAACCCTTCTACCTCCGGGCTACTCCCAGACCTATTTTATTATTTTTATTTGGAAACAGGGTCTCTTAAGCCAGTGAGGCTGACTTCGAACCTGCACAATCCTCCTGTCTCAGCCTCCCAAGCGCTGGGATTACAAGCGTGCGCAAACATCCCCGGCTAATAAAACTATTTTTTCTCTAAATTTTATGGGATGAACTCCACTGCACAAAGAGATAAATTAGAAATGATAACTCCAAACACTTGTACCAATGATCTTATTTAGAAATAGGATATTTGAAGATGCAATCCCATTGAGAAGAGGGCCTACTAAATTAGAGCTGGCCCTCATCTGACATGACTAGTGTCTTTATTAGAATTGGTGTTTGTGGGTGCTCTGAACAAATAATTTCTTTAAGATTGTTTAAAATATGAAGTAATGTAGAAAGGCAAAGCAGTTAACAGCCAGGCTGAATGTCTCCCTACATGTTCATTGCAATTGACAAGCTCCTGAGTGCAGAGATCAGCCCTCTACAGCAGCAGGAGGAGACATACCCACAGAAAGGAGCTGGAGAATGTGGGCCATGATAGCTGGTGTGGGACTCCTTGGGAGTCTAGCTCTCCTCCCCCAGGAATATAATTTTAAGTAAAAGATCATAATATTTAAGATGTCCAAATTTTATTCAATGAATACAAAAAACTGTAGTAATATTTTATGTAGTGTTGGTTAGCTGATCAGCCTTACATTATCACATAGTTATTTTATCACATATTTTGGAAAAGAAACACAAAGAGCTAAGGAGGATGAGTAATAGTTAAAAGATAATATTTGGGGTATTATAAATAAAATACATTTATTATTTTGACATATAAATGTTTTCACACATTTTAAAATGCCTGTATATTCTAAGTAGCTATGAAACGAAATGAAAGATCAACAACACAAGAGGCAATGTTAATAAATATCTAGAAGAGTGTACAGATTTGTTAAGTAATAAAAGTAAATCTTCAGGATGATTTTTGAACATTATTAAATATTAAATATATTCAAATGTCAAGGAATTACACAGTTAAAATTGTAGTGCCTGAGAATGTCCTGAAGACTCTATCTTATAGACACATGTGAAACCTTACTGCCTTCTATAAATGTCAAATCTGCCACTATGATCCCAACCACTGTCATCCCCCACCTGCATTATTGTCTCAGTCGCCTAACTGACTTTATTTTTCCCCCAAAGAGCCAACGGGACACCAGGAGTACTTCTGTTAACAATACAATATACCTTATACCTCGGATTAAACCTATTCAATAGCTCCTTTTTGGCTAGAATGAAATACAAGTTGAGTCATACAGTTCTTCACACTCATAGCAGAGCTGGACCCAGCTCTCTGTCTGAGCTCACGTCTTATCCTTCTGCTCACACAGACTTCCTACTCTTCCTAGGACTACAGCTGTGTGGTCATGTTCCTGCCATATGTTAGACATCCTATACATTATCCCTCACATCTTCCTATCTTTGCTTAGATGTTACCATATCATCAACACTCCCAAATTTTATTTCTGAAAAACTGTCCTATACTCCCTGCATCCCCTAGTCCATTCATTGCTTTATTTTTATCTAATGTACTTATCTCCTTCAAGTATACAGCATAATTTGCTCATTTAATTGTTTATTGCCTGGTTTTCCCCCAGTGGATATAAGGTTCATTAGGGCAGGAATTTCCATCTGTTCTATTAACTCCTATGTTTTATTGCCTAAAATAGTGTCTGGCATAATAGGCACTCAATAAACACTTGTTCAATGACAGGATAAGAATATTTATCTTAGCTTTATTTAAAATAGCAAAATATTGAGAACAATGCGTTCAACAAATGAATGGCTAGATGAATAGTGACACTTTACAATAGAATATTATATACGTGTTAAATTGTTAAATATATTTCCACATTTAGAAACAAAATATTTATTTTCTATGCATATATATATATTTCTTAATTAACACAATACAATAATTAATATGCAAATCTGCTTAATATTGCTTAACGTAATGTTATAAAAATTGAAAAGTCAAGCCCAGTTACTTATTTACTCACTGTCACTGATAAAATGTTGAGTAAATTTTCAACATTTTTTATTTTTATTTTTATTTTTGAGGATCTGGGAATGGAACCCAAGGGCATTCAACCTCTGAGCTATACCCCCTTCCCTATTTTTTATTCTTTATTTTGAAACAGGGTCTCACTGAGTTGCAGAGGGCCTCACAAAGTAGCTGAGGCTGTCTGCAAACTGTGATCCTCCAGTCTCAGCCTCCCAAATGCTGGGATTAAAAGCGTGCGCCACCACACCTGGCTAATCTTCACTATTTTTTGACTCTTCAAAATATTTTGTGTCGGAAGTTGTGGCTGCAAGCCATAGGTTGCCAGGGCGGCTCACAATCTGGCACTGCTGTGGAGCATCCTAGTAACCTGGGCAGAGCTGAGTGCCTCTAGGCCCCTCCAGGGGCAATGAAGAACCCGTCGCACCACTCTCTCTGCACCGAGACATGCAGGGACCGACTCCAGTCCTCCTGTTGGCCCCAGGTCATTCAGGAACCAAAACAAATCCAGGTACCTCGGTGGAAGAAATCCAGAAACCCTGAACTCGAGATTCACTGCAAAAGAAGAAGAAGAAGAAGAAGAAGAAGAAGAAGAAGAAGAAGAAGAAGAAGGAGGAGGAGGAGGAGGAGGAGGAGGAGGAGGAGGAGGAGGAGGAGGAGGAGGTGGTGGTTCGGGCATCAGACCTGCTGCAGACACAACCAGGCCATCAGCTAATGCCAGTGCGTGCTGCTGGCCCAAACTGCAATACCTAGTCCTGACTGATACCACCATGGCAAAATAACCCAAGAGACTGAAAACAATCATAGAACCTCATCTTTAGTAGCGAGCGATGTCCACACCAGAATCCTGTGTGCTCACCAAAGACGGGACCACAGCAGCACAGTGAGTCCTGCAGATACCTGGATCAAGGAAGCCAGGTATCTGAGTGCGTCCAGAGAAGCTGTGGGTCTTAGTGTGCACCCCAGGTCCGGCACTGGCCCTGGGCATCTGTCCCCCTCCCCAGAACCCAGCACTGTCCTTGTGTGCCCTGTCTGCACCCAGGACATCTGCTAGTTGCCTGTGCCTATTCCACTCCCACCCCTAAACTCAGCGCTCACCTTGTGTGCCTAGACCCCACACCCCGTTGGAGCCCAGGCACTTACCTCAGGGGCCCTGCCTGTTTCCTGGGCGGCCAAAGCTCTGTGTGCCTGTGAGATATCCTTGGGCCCCCAGCTCACACACCGAGTCCACCACCAGCATGTATGCCCTCTACACACCCTGGACCCTAGTGGTACTCTCATACGTCCTGTGCGCCCTGCCAGAGCCAGAGACCAGTGCTGGACCCTGCACTGCGCCTGCACCCCAGGACCCATGTGCGCCTGCCCCGCACCCTTGGCCCACTGCTGGGTGTCTGCACCAGCCCCATAGCTGGAGACTTAGTTCTAGTCTAGAGCACAGCCCTGTGCAACCTGGCCGAGCCTAGGACAAGACACTAGGCATTTGTGCCCACCCATGCTAGGGTCCAGTAATAGCAGTGGACCCTGCCTGCACCCTGGGAACTGGCAGTGCTCTGGCAGTAAGTGTGTGTGCCCAGGGACCAACAACCCTTTGCCCAGGGTGCATCTTGGGACGACACAGGCTAGCCCAGTTAGAATTTCCAGAGACACAGGAAACTTCATCGAGACACAATACCTGCACAGAGCCTCAGGGGGAGGTTCCAAGTCTACTTTAGACATCCTCCACCCCAGCTGTAGGGAAGCACAGACCTGAGTCTAGGGTGGTGAGTGCAGAGGTGCTGACTACAGGTTGGAAATACACAGAACCTTGGGAATTGTACAGAATTTATTAACAGTGACACCAGACATTCTGACACCTAAACTCAAAGCTTTCAAAGGAAACAAAGGTGTCCAAACATCCAGAGAGTGACTTAAGAAGATGAAAATAGAGTACAGAGAAAATTAAGAGACATTGGATTATATTCTGAAAGCTACCACACAATCAGACATTCAAATATTATATGGACCTGACCCTATATTCATAAATAAGTAGGACTATTTTTTTCTTTTGCTGTTGATGTTTTGTTTTGTTTTGTTTTTATATTGCTTTTGTTTTGTTATGGTTGTTGCTGTTTTGTTTTTTCTCCCCATCATTCTTTTACTTTTACTTTTTTTTTTTACATATATTTGATAGTTTGCTTGGTTTTCTGGTTTCACACAGTTGCTAGTTCTTTTTATTTTATTCTTGTCCTTTTTTTCTCTTTCTTCCTCTTTTCTCTTTTTCCTCTTTTGGTTGTTTTTTTTCTTTGATTACATAATAGTTAGTCTTGGTATCTTGTGTTGATATTTTATTTATGTTTGTTTACTCTTTCCCCCACCCCTCTTACAAACTTCCCCACACTAATTTATCTACTCTTTTCCCCCAAAACTTTTTCCCATAATATTAAACTTTTTCCTTGTTTAATACTCAAAGTATTTCATATCTCCATACTTACTCTACTAACTACAAGAGTCCTATTAATTAACTCTCTCTCATTCTCAGCAAGATATTACCTTATCATACTTAAATTCTTTCTCAACCTAAACATATCCTCTACCTAATCCGACTCCTATACCCATCACCCCAGCTCCTCCCCCATCACCCAACCCTCAACACTGGAAAAGTACTGCTAACCTGCCGATACCTCTAAACTCCTAATACTAAGATTGGACTAAATATAATACTCACAAGCAATGGGTAAAAATCAGAAAAATAGGACTGAGAACGCTGAAAATACAAGAACCAGGAATAATGAAGAGACAACAGAAATCACGAATACTGACCTACAAGAAATGCAAGAAGAGGAGCTCAGATCTTGATCTACAATATGATGCAAGGTTTTAAAACAAGTCTACAGGAAATGAAAGAGGAAATTGAAACACTAAGAAAGAATCACAAAGAGGTCTGGAATGAAATGAAAGAGTCAATAAATGAAATGAAGACAGCAATAGAAAGAAATTCTGGAAGATTAGATGAAATGGAAAGTAGAATATCATTGTTAGAAGACAGTTTATTCAAAACCAAAAACACAGCCAAAAGCATACAGAAGTAAGTAGAGCAACAAAACCTAAGCATCCGGCAACTATGGGACAATATGAAGTGTCCTAACCTACGGATAAAAGGCATTGAAGAAGGTATAGAATTACAGACCAAGGGCATCCGTAATCTCTTCAAAGAAATAATTTCAGAGAATTTTCCAAACATGGAAAGAGATTTGGATCTTCATGTTCAGGAGACATGCAGAACACCACTAAGACAAGATCAAAGAAGAACATCCCCACATCATATAATAATCAAAATGACCAACATAGACATCAAGGAAAGAATCTTAAAAGCAGTGAGAACAAAAGGATGAGTAACATATAGAGGCAAAACAATAAGAATCACTCCAGACTACACATCCCAGGTCATGAATGCCAGGAGAGACTGGTATGATGTGATCCAGACTCTGGAAGAAAACAACTTCCAACCAAAACTGCTATAACCAGCAAAACTATTATTCCACATTGATGGAGAAACAAAAGTATTTCAGGATAAGCAGAACCTCAAAAAATTTATGAATTCTAAGCCAACACTACAGAAAATACTTAAAGAAATAAACTATAAAGAAGAAAAAAGAAGCAGACTCCAGAACCAGAGAAGAGATGAAGTTGATCAGCAGGGCATCTAAATACAAAGAAATAATACTATATTCAACAGAAGCTAGAACACAAAATGGCAGGAAATAAACAACACATTTCAATAATAACACTGAATGTCAAAGGACTTAACTCTCCAATCAAAAGGCACAGACTGGTAATGTGGATTAAAAAATATAATCCAAATATATGCTGTTTGCAAGAAACACACCTTACAGCAAAAGACATTCACAGACTGAAAGTGAAAGGATGGAAAAAAATATATCATGCCAATGGAGACCAGAAATGGGCAGGAGTAGCAACACTGATATCCAACAAAACAGACTTTAAGCTAAAACACATCAAAAGAGACAAAGAAGGGCACTTCCTTTTATTAAAAGGAACAATCTACCAAGAAGATATAATGATAGTAAATGTTTATGTCCCGAATGTGGGTGCAGCCACATTTGTAAAACAAACCCTCTTGGACATAAGATCTCAAATAGACCCCAATACAATAATAGTGGGAGACTTCAATACAGCTCTCACACCACTAGATAGACCTTCAAGTCAAAAGATGAGTAAAGACTCTACAGAACTGATGAAAACTATAACCCAAATGGACTTAATAGACATATACAGAATATTTCAACCAGGAAAAACAGAATACACATTCTTCTCAGCAGCCCATGGCACCTTCTCCAAAATAGATCACATTCCGGGACATAAAGAAAACACCAGGAAATTCAAAAGATGTAATATAATTCCCTGCATCTTTTCAGACCATAATGGAATGAAAGTAGAAATTAACAACAGGAAATCCAAAATAAACTATTTAAATACATGGAAATTGAATGATACACTCTTGAACGATGAGTGGGTAAGAGCAGAAATTAGGGGAGAAATAAAGAAATTTATGGAATTGAATAAAAACAGAGAAAAAACTTACCAAAATCTATGGGACACTTTGAAGGAAGTATTGAGAGGAAAGTTCATAGCATTGAGTGCCCACATAAGAATAACAGAAAGCCACCAAGCAAACAACCTAATGACACAATTCAAGGACCTAGAAAGACTGCAACAGTCTAATCCAAAAGCCAGCAGAAGGCAAGAAATTATTAAAATCAGAGCTGAAATAAATGAAATAGAGAACCAAAAACAATTCAAAGAATCAAAAAAAACAAAAAGCTGGTACTTTGAGAAGATTAATAGGATTGACAAACCCCTGGCCAACCTAATCAATAGAAAGAGAGAATCAACTCAAATTATTAAAATCAGAAATGAAAAAGAAGACATCACCACAGACAGAGGGGAAATTCAAAGGATTATTAGAAACTATTTTGAGAATTTATACTCCAACAGATTGGAAAACATGGAAGAAATTGATAGATTTCTAAGCCCATATAACCTACCTAAACTGAACCAAGAGGACATTGCAAGCCTAAACCAACCAATAGCAAACAAAGAAATAGAAACAGCAATCAAAATTCTGCCAACAAAGAAAAGCCCAGGCCCTGATGGGTTACCAGCTAAATTTTACAAAACTTTCAGTGAAGAATTAATACCAATACTTCACAACTTGTTCCAGGAAATTAAAAGAAATGGAATTCTCCCTAATTCCTTCTATGAGGTCAGTATCACATTAATCCCCAAACCAAATAAAGATACTTCAAAAAAGGAAAATTACAGACCAATATCCTTAATGAACATAGACACAAAAATTCTAAACAAAATACTAGCTATACGCATTCAACACTATATCAAGAGAATTGTACACCATGACCAAGTTGGTTTCATCCCAGAAAATCAAGGCTGGTTCAACATATGCAAATCAATACATGTTATTCACCACATAAATAGAACTAAGAACAAAAACCACGTGATCATTTCAATAGATGCTGAAAAAGCATTTGACAAAATCCAACACCCATTTATGTTAAAAACACTGCAGAAAATTGGAATAGAAGAAACATATTTCAACATCATTAAGGCTATATACAATAAATCCAAAGCAAACATCATACTGAATGGAGATAAACTGCAAGAATTCCCTTTAAAATCAGGCACAAGCCAAGGATGCCCATTATCACCTCTCCTTTTCAATATAGTCCTTGAGACTCTTGCCACAGAAATAAGACAAGAGAAAGAAATCAAAGGAATTCAAATAGGAAGAGAGGAGCTAAAACTATCCTTATTTGCAGATGATATGATTCTTTGTCTAGAAGATCCAATGAACTCAACCAAAAGACTTTTGGAGTTGATTAACCAATTCAGCAAAGTTGCAGGATACAAAATCAACCTAAAGAAATCAGTTGGTGTTCTTTATGCCAACAATGAATCCACAATGAAAGAAATAAAGAAAACTATTCCTTTACTATAACCTCTAAACCAATAAAATACCTAGGAATAAACCTAACCAAAGATGTAAAAGACCTCTACAGAGAAAACTACAAAACATTAAAGAAAGAAATTGAAGAAGACCTTGGAAGATGGAAAGATCTCCCTTGTTCATGGATAGGCAGAATTAATATCATCAAAATGGCCATTCTGCCAAAAGTGATCTATAGATTCAATGCAATCCCCATTAAAATACCAACAACATTTCTCATAGACCTGGAAAAATCAGTTATGGATTTTGTATGGAGGAATAAAAGACCCAGAATAGCCAAAGCAATTCTCAGCAACAAGAACCAGGCAGGAGGCATCACAATCCCAGACTTCAAATTATACTATAGAGCAATAGTAGTAAAAAAGAGTGTGGTATTGGTACAACAATAGAAAGACTGACCAGTGGAACAGAATAGAAGATACAGAAACAAACCCACAAATCTATAGTCAACTGATCTTTGACAAAGGGCCAAACTCATATGCTGGAGAAAAGATAGCCTTTAAAACAAATGGTACTGGGAGAACTGGCTATCCATTTGTAGAAAGTTGGATCTGAATCCTTACTTCTCACCATGCACAGGAATAAACTCGAGATGGATCAAAGACTTAGAAATTAGACCAGAGACTCTGAAGTTATTAGAGAAAGGCATAGGATCTACACTCCAACATATAGGTACTGGGAGTAACTTTCTCAATAAGACTTCCAAAGATATACAAATGGCCAATAGATACATGAAAAGATGTTCAACATCACTAGCCATCAGGGAGATGCAAATCAAAACTACGCTGAGATTCCATCTAACCCCAGTCAGAGTGGCAAGCATAAAGAAATCAAACAACAACAATTGCTGGTGAGGATGTGGGGGAAGAGGAACACTTTTACACTGTTGGTGGGAGTGAAAAGTAGTTCAGCCGCTATGGAGATCATTATGGAGGTTCCTTAGAAAACTAGGAATAGATCCACCATTTGATCTGGCTATACCACTCCTGGGTATCTTTCCAAAGGGGTTAAAATCAGAGAACTACATTAACATATGCATACCCATGTTCATAGCAGCACAGTTTGTAATAGCCAAAATATGGAACCAACCTAGATCTCCATCAACAGATGAATGGATTGCAAAATTATGGGAAATACACATAATGGAATTCTATTCAGCTATAAAGAAAAATAAAATAATAGCATTTGCAAGAAGATGGAAGGAATTAGAGAACATTATGTTAAGTGAGATTAGTCAAGCACAGAAAGAGAAGGGACATATTTTTTCTCTAATATGTTCAATCTAGGGAGTAGTGGTAATACCAGAGGGATTCCAGATGATGGAGGGGAAATCTCAGCAAAGCTTGAATGGAAGGATAGGAGAGGAAGAAAGCTGAGGTTGTTCAATGGAGGAGCTACATACAAATATGTGTAATAGCATAAATATAACATGATTAACCTGGACACTCTTTATTGGGGATGGAGGGAAAAAGAGGGGAAAGGGCATGAAGGACAATATAAATGTATACCACTCTCAATATGTTCCACTTATAAAAAATAAAAATTAAATTAAAAAAATAAATAACATAGAACTTAAAAGAAATATTTTGTGTCTGGGCAATCCTCCACCTAATGAGACAAAGTCCATTTCTCTGCCTAGATTACATAGATGCCACTAAGTCTCCACCAGTCTTCCTTACAATGAGGGCACAAAAACTTGGTATAGGGACAGTTATCCAGATGTGGCCAACTTGACTTCTCAGAAGGAAGTAGTGTTCCAAGCAGATCATAGAACTCAAATCCTCCCTGGTGAGTAGGGGAGGCAGTGGTAGTAGCTACTGCATGGTGTTTCCAGGAGCAGCAGTGGCCTCTATTTCTTAATGACACCACCTTGTGTCTGGATTGGTGCTACTGAGGCCATGCTGCCATGTCTATACCTCAGTGGTGGCCAGGATCCTGTGCTCACAGAAGTTTCTATGGCTTCATCATTGGTGGTCCTGGTTGTGTGGACTGCCCATTAGCTTTTCTGGCTATCTCAGAGATTATTTGTACTACTAATCTTTTCCACTGAAATTAGCTGATTTGAATATAGTTGCTTGCCAGATACATAACTAATACCGGGAAAAATTTCACACCACAGCCAGGGAAAACTCCAGGCTGTGGGGTTTTGGACTTTTTCTGTGGCAGGAGAGTGGTTGCATTATCAAGTGTAAATATTTACAATAATAATTTAAAAGCTAAAAGTGAACGTATTTCTTTTAGGGCACTACATCAAATTACCTGTAAATTTGGAGTTTAAGAAAAAAGTAAAAACATTGTGCTAGGATATGTTACAGTTCAGTTTAGATATTTAAATAGTAGTAGCCAGGCGTGGTGGCGCATGCTTGTAATCTCTGTGCTTGGGAGGTGGAGACAGGAGGATTGCGCATGTTCGAAGCCAGCTGCTCTGGCTTAAGAGACCCTGTTTCCAAAATATGAAAATAGGTCTGGGAGTGTATCCCAGAGGTAGAAGGACTTCCAGAAACCCCAGTACCACCAACAAATAAATAAATAAATAAATAAATAAATAAATAAATAAATAAAGTTTAATGTCTTTATAAAAAATTTAAAAATAAAATTGAGTGATACTGGAATAGAAAAAAACACACCTATTATTATATTTTGAGCTATATGGATTCATTGTTACTTTGTTATAGTTTAGCTCTTAAATGGTCCCCAGAGACCCATGTGTTAAAGGCTTGGTCCCCAAGAAAGAGCAATTGGTAGGTGGTGGAACCTTTAAGAGGTGGAGCTTAATGAAGGTCTTTAAGTCATTGGGGTGTGTCCTTAAGGGGATCATGAGATCCTGACCCTCACTTTGCTCTCTTTCTGGCTCATGATGAGTTGAATGATTTTGTTCCACCACACATTCCTGTCATAATATTTTGCCACAAGCCCCAAAGCAATGGAGACAAAGGTCGTGGAATGAAACTTTCAAAACTGAGAGCCAAAATCAAACTTTTCTCTTTATAAGTTGATTGTTTCAATATGTTACAATCATGGAAAACTGACAAATATATTTTGTGGGGCTTAAAAATTATAACCTTATTCTGATGACTAAAACTAATAGCATTAATTTTGAGAGAAGAAAATATCATTGATTTATTCTAAATACATTGATGAAGTCATAGGGTGCTAAGATAAACTATTAAGAAGTTTAAATTTATTCTGAATATTGTGAACAAAGTGTTTCTCTGCTGGTCCAAAGTCAGGATGTGTCAGAACGTTAACTAGCAAATTTCCTGATGTAAATGCGATAAGAGAAATTTAAGATTATAAAATATCTAGACATATGGCCATATGTGATCAGCCTGAATATCAACAGGGAAGCCCAGGGTTTAAAAAAGAAATTCTGTAGCCGGACGTAGTGGCCAACACTTGTAATCCCCACACTTGAGAGGCAAAGACAGGAGGATCGCACAGGTTCAAAGCCAGCCTTGCTGGCTTAAGAGACCCTGTTTCCAAATAAAAATATATAAAAAACAGGTCTGGGAGTGTAGCCCGGAGGTAGAAGGGCTTCCAGGAACCCCAGTACCACAACAAAAAAAATTCTGTTTATAAGAAAAGTAAAATATCTCTGATGGAGAAAGGTTTATATATTCACTGAAAAATTTATGCCTAAAATTTAGAAGAAGTTATTTTCTGGCTTTGCTGTAATTATTCTCACATCTTCAGCCTTTTTTAAATCTATGATACCCAACCGTCATATATTAAGGATGCTCTGAAGAACAGAGGTTCATCCTTGAAGTAACAGAGTAGGAAGGACAGGAAACAGTTACAAGTGCCAGAATCAAGAGAGGAGCTAGCTGTTGTCTGTACCACTGGGCAAGTTGACCCCTGATAGAATAAGACGTAGAGATGCTGGGTCCCAAAGCCTCATGGGTGGAGAGGATGTGGGTAGAGGTCATACACGGTTCCTTTCCTGTCCACAGATTGCATCCTGTCCTGCTGTGTATGTAAAAAGTCAAGTAACAGCTGTGGCACTTAAGTTTTTTATACACTCACAAAATAAGTAAAATAAGTAAACAATATAATTAAATAAGTGAAAGAATGAATAAAAAAAGATACAAATTTTAAAAAGGAAAGTAACGCATGCTATCCCTGAACAAAAATTTAAGAAAAAGATGACTAAAATATTTGGAATTAAATAAATAAAAAAGAAATCAAACTGAGAAGCACATCTGAGAAAAAAAAAATCAGAAGGGAACAAAAGAAAAGCTTAGTTCTTAGAAAATATCTTATTCACAAGAGAACAAGGAGAGGTTTCTCCAGAATTCTGTAGTGGTCACACAGGCAAAGAGAAAGAGATATTTTTCATTCAGATGAGAGAGATGGTAATAGAAAGGTAAATTTAAAACATTGATGTTTAAACTATCTAGAGGAACTCTAGACAAAGAAGGAGAAACAAATGAGCAAATAAGGAATAAGGCAACCTGAGAAGGATGGGAGGAAGAAAGAGGGAAATCCCCTAACGTACCTGATATACATTCATAAACATCTCAAAGTCAATCATTAACCTGAACATGAGAAGCAAGGAGGAGAGAGGAAATAAGGTGGGAATTAGGGAAGGGCTAAACGAGTGATGTGTGCATGTACGCCTCTACCATCTTGTACCCCAGTAAGATGTATGACTACAATGCACACATAAAAAAATAAAAAGAAAAAAATAAGCTGTCTATTGATTTTACACTATCCAAATATAATTTTTTATTCTCTCATCATTTTCTATATTTGGAATGAGTCATGCTGAAAAGATGATTTACTAATATTATATTTATCCATATTATTAAAGCTAGATTTTTAGTAGTATGCATTACTGAACCATTAGGTTGAACAGTTCAGCGGTTTGGACTCCCTGTGCTTCAGCCCAATGTAAACATTAAGAGGAAACTACAGACTTAGCCAGGAAGAAACCCCAACTATCCGCTGAGGAGGGACTTTCCACCACACATCCAAATAAGGCAAACACCTGGATGCAACTACTCAAATACTCCCTCCCCTTTTGCTTCCACTGTGAGGCTGTGGAAGCCCTGAACCCCTTCTGGTTCTGATGCCACCTGATTCATGAATTGATCATTTCTTAGATAAACTCCACTACACTTAATTTTTTTAAGTTTTTTTCTTTTCACACTGACTTATAACAAAACACTACTTCATATTCCCCAAAGCAGATTAAATCCTGAGGCTGATGTGAAAGAAATCATCAGCTCTAGTCTGAAGGGTATTATTATCATTGTTGTTTCATTTAAAAGCTAATTAATATTTAAAATGATACAGCCTAAAGGAGTTATATTTCTGATGAAGGCCCAAAGACTTGTCCTGAAAATAATTCTAGAAACTGGTTGCTCACCACTGTGAATATGATTAGCAGTACGGAGTTATACTTTAAAGTGTCTAAGATGATAAATGTTATGTTACATATATTTTACTACAGTTTAAAAATAAAAATAAATAAAAGACATCTTAGATTGTATAGCAAGAACATAATAGTTCAGGGAACAGCATTTGGTTACATTATAATAAATCTGATATATATTTAAATTACAAAATCTAAGCATCTCTCCTAAAGCAATGATTTTACATTTGTAAATACCTTAAAATTAGGCAACATGGGGAATTGTAAATGTAATAAGATAGTTGCCTAGGAGATCAAATTCTGTAACATAAAACAGAGCTTGCTCTATCTAGAAGCTATTAACTTCAAGCATCTTGATAAATAAACATCCTCAAGATTCTAAACCTTTGAATTCTTGGGTTTTGGTGCTTATCTCTGAGACCCAAATACAGGAAAGTTTCAGGCATATTTTGTATCATGCAATCTATCCCCAGATCCTTGTATCTCTTTTGTGTTAACCTATAATATCCATCTCTCCCCTAGTCTTCTTATTGAGAACCCAGGGAAATAGCTATAGTTATTTGCTTTTCTCTCTCTCTTTTTTTTTTTGTCATGAATTTATTGGGCTTTAGTTTAACTTTACTCTTGTTCTCTTGTTTAAGGAAATATGGCCACTCAAATACTAATCCTGGAAAATGCCTCAGAAGTTACCCTACAAAGAAAAAAAATTGTACACTGAATTTCAGAGCAATTCAGTTTATTGTTTGTGGTAAAAAAAAAAAATATGAAGATTCTCAGTTTCAGAGACCCTCTAGAATAATGGAGTTCTCAACATTACCTACATAGCATGAAGACATTAAGCAAGAGTGAGACAGAATTTCACAATGTGAGAGGAAGTTTGACAGATTTAGATAGAAAACAGCCAATTCACCCTTGCCTTCATCTCTTTCAAATAGCCTTAGTCCAAAGAGTACCAGCTACAGAGTCAGAGTGGAGGCCTGAGAACCAGCACATCCATCATCCTACAGGCAGCTAGGGAGAGGATGCTCTCAGTACTTGTTGATGTTTTTGCAATGAAAACATTTAATCAAAGAATATCTGTGCTCATCTGCTTAGACTCACCCACTCCCAGCCTACGAAGGAGCCTAGGGCCATGAGTATATCATTTATGATGGAGCCAGGGGATGAAGCAAGAAGGAAAGCAAAATACAGTCTGGGTGCTCTCAAGTCTTCCAAGTAGAATGTGTAAGGAGTTCTTTGAACCTAAGAGTGAACAGTGTCACCTGGGAAGAGTCTAAGATCTCCAGATCTGTTGAGTTGTCAAAGAAACCCAACTATTTAGATTTTAACTTGATATATCCTGACATCTAATTCAAAATTTTCAGCACATTCTATAGGTCCAACTTCCAAAGCCTCTGGGCCATATTCAGAATGTAGGATACCTTCTAGCGACTTGGGCTTTACACACCACAGACAGAACTCAGAGGGGAGAGACTGAGGAGGAGGGAGGAAGAAGACAAACAGATTTTAGATTGCTGTTAAGTAGAGTAGAGATTTGGAAAGAAAAAACAGCTTATGGGGAAGTTTTAGAAGTGTTTTTTTGGGTGTAACTCCATTTGTAAATCCAAACAGCTTCAGTATTTTAAAAATTGGATTTTTATATATATTTTTTAATGTAATAACATACTGGTTTTAAAATAAGAGGGGAATATCCTAGCTATATGCATGTGTGTGTTTTACATTCCCAAGTGGTAAATATTCATAGTCAGGTTTTTATAAAGAGGTCATATTGGATTTCATGTCACAGTTTACAATAAAATCATAGCTCTCAGGGATTTAGCAAGGCCACCATCAACACCATTCAAATACAGTAGAAAGATGTAATACCTTGCCAGGTGATTATGTTTGTAAAGATAAACTCAGAACTGAGGATAAGTACTAAAATATGGATTGAAATGCTTCAAGGCAGCTATTTTATGATCTCCACACACAGGTTTGCATGTGCACACACATATCTGACTACCTATCTAAACAATCCTATGGACTAAATTGTCCCCTCACCACCAGCACCACCATTCCTGTGTGAGAGCCCTAGTTCCTAATGTTGAAGCAGGAGTGTCTCCTCTGCTAGGGCTCTTGTCCAGTGGATTTCAATGAATGAAGTCTAAAGCCTAATGAAGGGTATAGAAATATGAAAGTTTATTTTAAGTCAAGGAAATATAGAAAACAAAAGCAGCTTACCCTACACATGGGGGGGGAGGTGCTTGAAAAAGAGTAACTCCTGAAGCTCTTGAGAGGTGGGCTTTTTAACCTTACTGAGTTCCCCATCTGCTCTTTTATAATTGGTCAGAATTGGGTTTGGGGGAACTGATGTCTTTTGACCAATTTCAATCTTTAATTTGAAATGTTATCTTGTGGGCCGGTGGACACTGATCTCCAGACACTCACCCGTCTCTCACCTCCCCAACCTGCACAGGTTATATAGATGACCTTTGTTAATCCCTCCTGTTCGCAGGTCCTCTACCCTGTCTCAGTGTGATGGTATCTGGAGATGATTAGATTTAGGGTTCAGAGCCCACATGAATGGCTTTATGCCCTTATAAAACGGATACAAGAGACCTCTACATTTCTTCCTGTCAGAAGAAGACATTTGTAAACCAGAAAGAGGGCCTTAACCAGAACCTGACAGATTGGTACCCTGATCTCAGATTTGCAATGCTTTCCAACAGGGAGAAATAAATCCATGTTATTTTATCTAGCCAACAGTATTTTATTACAGTAGCCCTAGCTCAGTTGTATAGATAACATAAAATTTGGAACACTTCACTGGGAAACTCTTTCTAAAAAATTCTTCACTGGACATGGTGGCACATACCTGTAATCTCACCTGTAATCTTGGGAGGTTAAAACAGGATGACCACAAGTTGGAGGCCAGCCTTGGAGTGAAACTCAAATTCAAAGTTTGAGACTGCACTCTAGTCCTGGGCTCAGTTTCCAGGAGCACACACACACACACACACACACACACACACACAATTCTTCCTTTGAGTCTTTAATCTATCCCTATACCAGGGCAGAAATTTATATCATCTAATCAACATACTAAAGTAAATTTAAAAATAAACCTTTAAAAAGAATGTCATCATAGAAGACTCTACTATGTACTGGATGCTTGTGTGCCCTACAAATTTATATGTTCAAATCTAGCTCCCAATGAAGTGATATTTGGAGTTGGGGCTTTGGGCAGGTAACGAGGTCCTGAGGGTGGAAACCTCACGAATAACAGTAGTGCCTTCATTAGGAGTTCAGGGACCTATCTCTGCCTACTCTGTGCCATGTGAGTTTACAAGTCAAGACAGTCACTGAAAACAAAGAAGACTGCCTTACCCAGCACTGGATCTGCTAGAATCTTGAACTAGGACTTTCCCATCTCCACAGCCATGAGAATTGAATGCCTATTGGTTAAGAAAGCCAGCTTATGGTATTCTAGTACAGAATAAGAACTAAGAAGAACAGATGTCCTTCACATTGGATGCTATTACTTATTTTTATGCAGTTTTTAAATTCTGTTCTAGAAATCTCTCTATTTTACTTGCAAAATATGTACTTCATCTTATCTTAAATGAGAGATTATAGTTTTGTTTAAAGAGGCAGACTTTGAAGTCAGCAAGGCCAAATGTAGGTCGCGACTCTACTACTTACTAATTATATGATAGTTAACCTACCTGAGAATGAAATTTTATTTTTTAAAAATAAGAATGCTACTATAGGACTATGTTCCTAAATTATTAAAATAAGATTTCTGGAGCATCCATCACAGTGGAAGCCACAACGTTTATTTTGCCATATCTTCCTAAAAGTGATTTTTTGAAATTATCCTTAAGTAGTTGTAAGTAGTAAATTTTTACTAGGGTAATCGCTAATTCACAGAAAAGAAGTTAGAAGTCTAAGAAACTGATCAGAAATTCCAACAGGGCAAAGGAACAAGAGTAAGATAAAAAGTTAGAATCCAGGGACCCTCCAGATTGGAGTCTTTTTAGAAACTTCCTTTTAGAACAATGGAAAAATCACACACTAAGATAAAGATTATGAAAAGCTTGAGTCCTATTTTAATTAATTCAACACCTGAAAATAAATAAATTTTAGTTTTAAATTGCCTCAAACAGATTACCAAAAAAAGAAATCTATGTCCTCTCTGAAGAAAAATATCATTATCTTAGGCTGAAAATTATATCTTTAATTTTTCACATGAAATATATAAGCCAGGCATGGTGGAGCACACTTGTAATCCCAGCATTCAGGAGGCTGAGACTGGAGCATTGTGGTCCACCAACAGCTTCAGCTACTTAGTAAGGCCCTCTGCAACTTAGTGAGACCCTGTTTCAAAGTAAAGAATAAAAAATAGGGCAGGGGTTGTAGCTTGGAGGTCATATGTCCCTGGGTTCCATCACCAGACCTGCAAAAAAAAAGAAATATATGAAAGCTAATCAGAGCCAGGCGTGGTGGTGTACACTTGTAATCCCCACGCTTGGGAGGCGGAGACAGGAGGATTGCGCAGGTTAGAAGCCAGCTTGCTGGCTTAAGAGACCCTGTTTCCAAATAAAAAGTATAAAATAGGTCTGGGTTTCCAGGAACCCCAGTACCACCAAAAAGAAAAAAAAAAAAAAAAAAAAAAAAAGCTAATCAGAAATAATGCATATGAATAATAAAAACAAATATATAAGACACTAAAACAGAGATTAGGCTTGAGAGACAAAGTTATTTGGAAACACTTTGATCCTTGTGGTCTGACTTTTAAGCAAGGCTACTTCATGGGCAAGTGACTTAGTCAACAGGGCCCACAGCTAGAGAGGCCGAGGCTTGGGTTACCATTCTACTGCTATTCGCTGCCAACTTGCAAGTCTTACTAATTTTGAAGATAAATCCTTGTGTTTCTATTTTTCACTGTGTCCTTCAAATTATGTAGCTGTATCTGTATCTGTTTCTTAGAGTCATTAGATGGAACCAAAGGAAATGTGCAGCGTAGGGCTAAGTGCTCTCCACTAATGAGAATATAGCAAGCCCTTCCAGGTTACTACTTCCTGGGTAGTATTCTACCCAGTTCCCTACAAAAAAATCATAATATCCAGTAGAAATAAATCAATCAGGCAATGTTCTCAGCCTTTGTGAGTATCAAGTATTGTTCCCTCTAATATTTTTAAGTAGATTTTTTTCCTCTAACTCATTTTCTTCACATGTACATGCTGATCAGTAGTCTGTCTCCTCAATATTCAAGGAGACACTCCGAAGATTCCCCAAATTCTCTCTCTTTTTGTAGCTATTTCCAGATATTTCCCTTGCAAACTTGAGGAGTTTGTCACTGGGAATCTCTTTTCCTACACCATAGCCTATACATTTTCAGGAAAGAACCCTGTAATAATCTTTTAGCCACTTCATTGGCTTCCCAACTCACAAAAATCACTGCTCTTTGTCTTATGTCTTGAGAAAAAATGTTTTTTATTTTGTCCAATTTTGTTGTATTATCTCAGATGGACTGATTTACCCAAACCAGTTTTATCTTGGTTTGAAGTAGTAGTCTAAGCATTTTTTTTCTGTAACAGTCCCAAAGTTTAAATATCTTCAATATTGACCAACAGTAAAAATAGACATAAAATTATTATAAGTTTATACAAGGAGAATAAATCTCACAAATTATGTTAACAAAAGAAACCAGACATAAAGTAATATAACAATGCAAGTTGTATGACCCAAACCAACAGGCAAAACAAAAGTATTCAGGATAGTTATCTTTGAGAAGAAGGGGGTGAGAACCCTGATCTAATTACTGAATGTTTTGCTTATATTTATGTATCCATTATGAAGTATGACATAGATAATATTAAAATTAATAAGAGACAGGAAATGCATATAAAAATAGTAATGCATATCATTGTTAAGAACTCAGAATGCTAATAAGCATATTTGGAAAAATATTTTTGTCAAAAGTCATAGACACAGGTAAAAACTTTCTCAACAAACCGGGCGCAGTTGCACGCTTGTAATCCCCACGCTTGGGAGGCAGAGACAGGAGGATCGCACAGTTTCAAAGCCAGCCACGCTGGCTTAGGAGACCCTGTTTCCAAAAAAAAAGTATAAAATAGGTCTGGGAGTGTAGCCTGGAGGTAGAAGGGTTTCCAGGAACCCCAGTACCACCAAAACCCCAAAGGCTCAAGAAACTGACAGGCAAATCAATGCATGGGATTGAATTAAACTGAAGAGCTTCTGTACAGCAAAGGAATCTATCAAGATCCTCAACTGAGAGCCAACAAAATGGGAGAAGAATTTTGCCAACTATTCCTTCAATAGAGGTCTAATATCTAGAAAATACAGAGAACTCAAGAAATTCAGCACTAAGAAAATAATCCAATTAAAATGGGAATGTGAACTAAATAGACACTTCACAAAAAAAGAAATTCAAATGGCTAATAATGTATGAAAAAATGCTCAACATCATTAGTAATTAGAGAGATGGAAATCAAAACTACCCTGAGATTTCACCTAGCATCAACTAGAATAGCAAGCATTCAAAACACAACAACAAATGGTGGTGAGGATGTGCAGAAGTAGAATCTCCAAGACATTGTTGGTGGGATTGTAAATTAATGCAACTACTTTGGAAAATAGTATGGAGGATCCTCAGAAGAATGGGAACAAACTTACCACATGATCCAGCAATACCACTTCTGGGTATCTACCCAAAAGAATGGAAACCAAACTACCAGATTAATACATATGTATCTATGTTCATAGCTCCACAATTCACCATTGCCAAACTGTGGAACCAGCCAAGAAATCCATCAACACATGAATGGATTACAAAACTGTGGGATATGTACACAATGGAATTTTACTAGCCATAAAGAAAAACACAAGTACATCATTAATAGGGAAATGGATGGGACTAGAGAACATTATGCTAAGCGAGATTAGTCAGTCACAAAAAATAAGAAATTAGATTCTCTCCTTAATATGCAGAAGCTAGGGAGAAAATGGGTCATAGGAGGAACTCTAGATGAAGAAGGAGACACTAGAGATCAGAAAATAAGGTGACCTGGGATTGGAGAGAGGAAGAGGGAAATTCTCTAATGTGCATGATATACATTAACAAATAATATATGAAAAACAATCACTAAGCCAAATATGAAAAGGAGGGAGGGGGAAAGAATGGGGCGGGAACTGGGTAAGGGCTAATTGGGTGATGTGTGCATGTATGCCTCCACCATCTTGTACCCCATTAAGATGTAAGACTAAAGCAAACCAATAAATTTATTTTTAAAAAGAATGCATTTCAAAAAAAGTCATAGAAAAGTTTTTACTCCGAAAATTTAAAATTCTTAAGATACAACTATATGATGCTTATTAAAGGCAGGGCATTTTCTTAGGCATTGCTATCCACTGTTGTGATACATGTTTGTGTCAAGAAATCTCTCAGCTACAAGTCACATTTCACCAAATTGTTTCTTTATCTGTAAAGATTTTAAATGTATTTTTGCAATTGTTTCCATTAAACTTCTTGGCAAATGACTAATGCCTTAATTTTTAGATCATCAGAAAGTTTCTTGGCCCTCATTTTGACCCTTTTGGGCACTGTTAAGAATGCCTATTTACAGCCAACTCAGCTGAAATGGCCAGATCTGTCCATATTTGCACCTTTTGTGGTAAGGCTGGTGGCTGATAAAAAAAAAAATAGCTCTGGTTTTGTTTGGCTATTAAATCATAATAACTAAACCAGTAGGTTGTTTTAAGGTTTCTGGGTTGTCTTAAAGTGAACCTACAAAGTGGAATAGAAATGAAAAACAAGAATTTGTACACTGTCCCTTCTATGGGTTCTGATATCATCAGTCAGTTTAGGTTGTCTTAAGACACAACTACAGGTACAAACAGGTGCTTTCTTTCATATCCCACACAGTATGTAGGAAATCAGGACAAATCTTACACTGACAAATCAGTGACAGCACTAGCCTAAGTTACTCTGAAGTTGAGAAGCTATTTGGGATTTGGATTGTTGGAAGTTTTTTTTTAAATTTTTTTTTATTGGTGCATTATATTCATACAACTTATTGGGGTAAAAAACTTGTGTGTACAAACATGTACTCATCGCTGATTTAACCTCTACCCAAATCCCACCCCATTCCCTCCCCGTCCCTCCCTCCCTTGCTTGGCATAGTGATTGACTTTTATATGTTTAAGTACATTGTGTGCTTTAGAGATTTTCCTCTCCCCCCGCCCCCTTTCTCCTCCTTTAGGTTGTCTTGTTTGCTCCTCTTTTCTCCCTAACTCTCATATATTAGGGAAAGCATCTGATTTCTTATTTTTTGTGCCTGACTAATCTCACTTAGCATAATGTCCTCCAGTTCCATCCATTTCCCTGAAAATGATGTAATTGAGGTTTTTTTGATGGCTGAGTAAAATTCCATTGTGTACATATCCCACAGTTTTGTAATCCATTCATCTGTTGATGGACATCGTGGCTGGTTCCATAGTTTGGCTATGGTGAATTGTGCAGCTATGAACATAGATACACATGCATTAGTTTGATAGTTTGGTTTCTTTTCTTTTGGGTAGATACCCAACAGTGGTATTGCTGGATCAAATGGTAGATTTGTTCCCATTCTTCTGAGGATTCTCCATACTGTTTTCCAAAGTGGTTGCACTAATTTGCAATCCCACCAACAATGTCTTAGAGTTCCCACTTCTCCACATCCTCGCCAGCATCTGTTGTTGTTTGTGTTTTGAATGATGGCCATTCTAGTTGGAGTTAGGTGAAATCTCAGGGTAGTTTTGATTTGCATCTCTCTGATTGCCAGTGATGTTGAGCATTTTTTCATAAATTTATTGGCCATTTGAATTTCTTCTTTTGTGAAGTGTCTATTTAGTTCATTTGCCCATTTTGTTATTGGATGCTTTGTTTTCTTAGTGTTGAGTTTCTTGAGTTCTCTGTATATTCTAGATATTAGTCCTCTATCAGTGGTGTAGGTGGCAAAAATCTTCTCCCATTCTGTTGGCTCTCGATTGAGATTCTTGATAGTTTCCTTTGCTGAACAGAAGCTCTTTAGTTTCATGCAATCCCATGTATTGATTCTCCTTTTAATTTGTTGTGCCTTTGGGGTCTTGTTGAGGAAATGTTTGTCTGTGCCTATGTGTTGTAGTGTTGGACCTATGCCCTCTGCAAGGAGCTTCAAAGTCTCTGGTTTGATTTCCAAGTCTTTGATCCATCGTGAGTTGACTTTTGTACAGGGTAAAAAAGTGGGATTAACATGCAATTTTCTGCATATGGTTAACCAGTTTTGCCAACACCATTTGTTGAAGAGGCTATCTTTTTTCCAGTGTATGTTTTTGGCCTCTTTGTCAAAAATCAATTGGCTGAAAGTGTGTGGACTTGTTTCTGGGTCTTCTATTCTGCTCCATTGGTCTATATATCTGTTCTTTTGCCAGTACCATGCTGTTTGTATTACAATGGCTCTGTAGTATAGTTTAAAGTCAGGTATTGTGATTTCTCCTGCGTGGTTTTTGTTGCTGAGAACTACCTTGGCTATTCTGGGCTTTTTGTTATTCCAGATAAATTTAAGGACTGATTTTTCTATGTCTGTGAGGAATGATCTTGGTAATTTAATGGGCATTGCATTAAATCTGTAGATCACTTTTGGGAGGAGGGCCATTTTAATGATATTTATTCTGCCAATCCATGAACATGGAATGTCTTTCCATCTTCTAAGATCTTCTTCGATTTCTTTTTTCAGTGTTTTATAAATTTCTTTGTAGAGATCTTTTACCTCCTTGGTCAAGTTTATTCCTAGGTATTTTATTTTTTTGTGGGAGATCCTGAGTGGAAGTGTTTTCTGAATTTCTTTTTCAGTGGATTTATGGTTGGTGTACAGGAAAGCTTCTGATTTTTTAAGATTGATTTTGTATCCAGATACCTTGCTGAATTTGTTGATCATTTCTATAAGCCTTTTGGTTGAGTTTGTTGGGTTTTCTAAATATAGTATCATGTCATCTGCAAATAGTGAAAGCTTAAGTTCTTCTTTTCCTATTTGTACTCCTTTGATTTCCTTTTCTTGCCTTACTGCTCTGGCTAGAGTCTCTAGTACTATATTGAAGAGAAGTGGTGATAGTGGACATCCTTGTCTCATTCCAGTTTTTAGGGGGAATTCTTGAAGTTTTTCCCCATTTAATATAATGTTGGCAGTGGGCTTATTGTAGATTGCCTTAATAATGTTGAGATATGTTCCTTCTATTCCAATTCTCTGAAGTGTTTTTATCATAAATGGATGTTGAATTTTATTAAATGCTTTTTCAGCATCTATTGAGATGATCATGTGGTTTTTGTCTTTGATTCTGTTTATATGATGAATTACATGGATTGATTTTCGTATATTGAACCAGCCTTGCATCCCTGGGATGAGCCCTACCTGGTCATGGAGAATGATTTTCTTGATGTGGTTTTGAATGCGTGTTGCTAGTATTTTGTTTAATAGCTTTGCATCCAAGTTCATCAGAGATATAGGCCTGTAGTTTTCCTTCCTTGAACTGTCTTTATTCGGTTTGGGTATTAGTGCGATGTTGGCTTCATAGAATGTATTTGGGAGAGTCCCGTTTTTTTCTATTTCCCAAAATAGTTTGAGTAGTATTGGGATTAGTTCTCCTATAAAGGTTTTATAGAATTCACTTGGGAAACCATCTGGTCCTGGGCTTTTCTTTGATGGTAAGCTCTTTATTGCTATTTCAATCTCTTTGATTGTTATTGGTTGGTTTAAGTGTTCTGTATCTTCTTGACTCAGTTTAGGAAGGTTGTATTTATCTAGGAAGTTGTCGATTTCCTCCAGATTTTCCATTTTGTTGGAGTATAGTTTTTCAAAGAGTTTCTGATAATCCTCTGGATTTCTATGCTGTCAGTAGTAATGTCTCCGTTTTCATCCCTTATCTTCATAATTTGGGTTGATTCTCTCTTTTTTTTTTAGTTAGGTTGGCTAGTGGTTTATCAATCTTGTTAATTTTTTCAAGAAACCAGCTTTTGGTTTTGTTGATTTTCTGTATTGTTTTTTTATTCTCTATTTCGGTAATTTCTGCTCTAATTTTAATAATTTCCCGTCTTCTGCTGGCTTTGGGATTCAATTGTTTCTGCTTTTCAAGGTCTTTGAGGTGTGTCATAAGGCTATTTATTTGAAGATTTTCTGTTTTTCTTATGTGAGCACTCAGTGCTATAAATTTTCCTCTTAATACTGCCTTCAAAGTGTCCCAGAGGTTTTGATATGTTGTTTCTTTATTTTCATTTGTTTCTAGAAATTTCTTGATTTCACCTCTTACATCTTCTATAACCCATTCTTCATTCAGAAGTGTGGTGTTCAGTCTCCACATATTTATGTTGTTTCTCTGGGTCTTCTTATAGTTGGTTTCTAGTTTCCTTCCATTATGGTCTGAAATGACACAGGGAAGTATGTAACATTTTTTAAATTTGCTAGTGCTCATTTTGTGTCCCAGGGTGTGATCTATTTTGGAGAAGGTTCCATGAGCAGCTGAGAAAAATGTAAACTCTGCTGTAGTTGGGTGAAATATTCTATATGTGTCCAACAGGTCCATTTGGTTAATAGTGTTCTTTAGTTCTGAGACATCTTTACTGACTGTTTGTCTGGAAGATCGGTCTAGTATTGTGAGAGGTGTGTTGAAGTCTCCCAGTATTATTGTGTTGGGATTTATGTGTGACTTCAAGTCACAAAGAGTTTGATTTATGAAAGTAGCTGCCCCTATGTTTGGGGCATAGATGTTGATTATTGTTATTTCCTCTTGCTGGACTATTCCTTTTACCAGTAAAATGTGACCTTCTTTGTCTCTTCTAATAAGTTTGGGTGTGAAGTCTAACTTGTCTGATATCATAGTTGCTACTCCTGCTTGTCTTCGAGTACCATTAGCATGGATTACCTTGCTCCAGCCCTTTACCTTGAGTTTGTTCCTATCTTTACTTGTAAGGTGTGTTTCTTGTAAGCAGCAGATGGATGGATTCTGGCTTTTAATCCATTTTGCCACTTTATGTCTTTTTATTGGGGAGTTGAGGCCGTTTACATTCAGTGTGATTATAGAGAGATAATTTTTAATTCCCAACATGTTAAGATCTTATTTCTGTTTGAGATACTGTTTATTCTTCTTTGCTTAGTTGTCTGCTGGATGGGAATTCTTGTTTCTTTGGTTCTGGCGTGTATTACCCATTTCCTCTTTGCAGTTAATCTCCTTGAGTATTTTCTCTAGCGCTGGTTTTGAAGACATAAATTCCTTCAGTTGCTGTTTGTCATGAAAGCTTCTTATTTCCCCATCTAATTTGATGGATAGTTTTGCTGGGTAGGAAATTTTTGGCTGGAAGTTGTTTTCTTTCAGAGTTTGGAATATGTTACTCCAAGCCCTTCTGGCTTTCATAACTTGGTTTGGGAAGTCTGGAGTGATTCTAATTGGTTTGCCTCTGTATGTCACGTGGCCTTTTGTTTTTGTTGCCTTTAAGATTCTCTCCTTGGCTTCCACATTAGTCATTTTGACAATTATGTGGCGTGGGGATCCTCTTCTCTGATCCTGTCTAAAGGGAGTTCTATAAGTTTCCTGGACCTGTGTATCGACCTCTTGCTCTATGTTTGGAAAATTTTCTGCTATTACTTCCTTGAAGAGATTGTTGATCCCTTCTTTTCCCTCCTCTATTCCAATTATTCTTAGGTTAGCTCTCTTGAAATGGGCCCATATTTCTTCAATGTCATATTCCTGCTGTCGGGTTTTTTTTTTCCTAAATTAGAAACTATGCGTTCATTTTTAGAATGATCATCTTCAAGAAGCGAGATTCTATTCTCCATGTGGTCTAATCTGTTGTTTATACTTTGAATTGAGGCCTTTACTTCATTAATTGCATCCTTTATCTCTTTTTGACTCTCTCTAAATTCTTTTTGAAAGTCCTCTATTATTTCTAAAGTTATTTTCCTAATTTGATCTTCTAGAGATCTTTGGATTTCTGTGTTATCAGATTCTGATGTTGTGGGGTTGTTGGCATTCACTGCTCCATTGTTATTTCTCTTTCCCATAATTTTGGAAGTTTGTGCCTTCTCTGGGTTCTTCCCTGAGTCACTACGAGTTCACTTAAGATGCTCTGGATCTCGAGTCTGTGGTATCTCAGTCACCACTACTCCTTTACTGGGTTGTATCACAAAGTCTCAGACCCAGGGAGTCAATCGAGGCTGCTTAGACCATGGGGGTGCCAAGTTTGGGCGTTCTCCAGCGGGGAGTTGTGACTATGGTATGATATCTCTGCCACTGCCACTCCCCCGCTGGGCTGCACTGCTAAAATCTGACCCAGGGAGACTATCTGCGCAAGTCCCTGGGAGTGCAGTACTGGGATTTCTCCCCTAGGGGCCGCAATTTGACTCACGGTTGTTGAGTGCGCTGTTGGAGCTGTAGTGAACTCGGTGGATTCTCTGCTGCCGCCACTGGCAATATGGCACCACTGCCATGCCCTCAGTCGTGATGCGGCGTATTTCTTCTCTGGTTTTGAACTCCGCTCTGAGTCCTTGCCAGTTGTGCTGTGCCTGGCCCTTGGGAGCTTTAGATGTTCCCTGCACCAACAAAACTGCTGACTGCCGCCCGTCTGTTCAGCACCTGCTCACCTCGGCTCACTGTCCACCCCTCCTCTCAGGCGCCTGGTGGCTGGTTGAGTGGGTTGTTCTATGGCCGTCCGGTGAACTCATCGCTGCCGCCAGCAGTAAGATGCTGCTTCTGCATCCTAGGCCGCGAGGCCAGAGTACCTCCTCTCTGGATTTGAGCTCTGTTTTGAGTCTCCCTCCTCTCTGGAGCCTGGTGCTGCTAGGGGAGAGGTAGGCCGCTCTGCGCCGTGGCACCAGGGCTCTGGCTGCTCCGGCTGTTCTGGCCGCTCCACTCCGGCTGCTCTGGCCACTCTGCTCGGCTGCTCTGGCCGCTCCGCTCGGCTGTTCTGGCCGCTCCGCTCCGGCTGCTCCAGCCACTCCGCTCCGCGGCTCCGGCCACTCCGCACTGTGGCTCTGGCTGCTCCGGCTGTTCTGGCCTCTCCGCTCGGCTGCTCTGGCCGCTCTGCTCAGTTGCTCTGAACCGGGGTTCCTGCTGCTCTGCACCGCGGGTCTGGCCACTCCGGCCGCTCTGGCCGATCCGTGCCACACAGGCGCGGCACTTTGGGCTGGATTTTTTCCAGTGTCTTGTTTTTCCAGCCCTTTTTCTCTGTCCCTTGTATTTACCATTTTTATTTCTTTGCTGGTGATGTTTTCTGACTCTGAGAGGCGCTGGTTTTGTGGTAGTAGAGTTGGATTGTTAGTGGGACTTGTAAGTGCCGCTTTCCTCCATCGCCATCTTCCCGGAAGTCTGTTGGAAGTTTTAAAACATATAATGTGATCCACATTTCTCCCCACAATCAAGACGCAATGGGAGAGCTGGAGGCAGCTCAGTGTTTGGCTCCTCACTTCACCACTTACTAGCTATGTCATCTTAATTATGTTGCCAAATTAGTGTAATTTCATTATGATTTACCCAAAGATATGCATAATGAGACTCAGAAAAATAAGTGACCCGGCCAAGGTCACAAATCACTAAATCCCTTGTGCATCATGTTCTTTTCACTGAGAGAACTCACTCCCTCTCCAGCATTCCCATGCCATGGTACTCTTGCCAGTCCTGCAAGCAACTCAGTCATGAGGTGTGTTGTTCAAGGCTGTGGGAAGAGAGGAGCCTTTCTGCTTAGGAAGCAGAAGTCATTGCTGCAGTTGGAGTTTTTACTAAATAATGAAGTTGTATCACCACAGGCGAACATGATGATATTTTTATTCAGAGTTTTCATAGCTTTTAATTCTAATTGACTTAATATGAGAAAAAAATCTTTTCAACTAGCTTCTATCATACAATTTATTCACATTTGCTTTATTTGATTCTTCAGTAATAGCAGGTAACTAGCATTATTTCCCCCTGTGGTATTGGGCTTTGAACCCATGGGAATTCTACTTTTGAACTATACCTCCAGTCCTGTTTAATTTTACTTTATTTTATTTTACATAGAAACAAGGTCTCACTTGGTTGGTTAGAGTCTCACTATTTGCTGAAGCTGTCCTCGAAACTGTGATCCTTCTGTAGCACCCACCCAACTACAGGGATTACAGGCATACTCCACCATGCCTGGCTTAACTAGCATGTTTTTAAGAAATAGATGGTGACCTTCTCATCAGCATCAAGGGTTACTTGAAGTTCTGACCTGGTCCATTCTATCATGTGATGTTTTTGTTGGTCACAATAGACTCATATAGTCTCCCCTATCATGCCTCCCCTCATTTCATAAAGGAAAAATGCCTTCCAGTAACACATTCAGAAAGAAAGGTAGAGCCATTGTGTAGAATTAAAAAAAAAAAAAAGGAAAGAGCCGTATATATTTAAGCAGTTAGGAGGCGGAGGAAATCTATTTTATTTGGATTGTAAAAGATTTTGTTAAGTATTTCTATAATATAGATTACAGAGAGTTAAGAAAATAAAGTTAACATAAGAAAGAATAACTCTAACATAGTACTTACAGTCCTTTATGGAGACAATATGTGTACCCATAAAACTGCAAACAATAGTAATAGACGTTTACTGATGAAAAACAAAATAACATGGAATGGAAACCCAAAGAATTGTGGGCTTGTGGAAATGGCACTCGGACTGGGTTTTGAATAATAGGAAAAAGGCCCAGAGTGCAAGGAAACAGGGGAGGAAACAAGAGTCCTGTGCACTTCCCAGGCTGTGTCAGGGGAGCTAGCAAAGAATGAGGAAGAACTAAGTTCTTCTGGCCACACAATCAGACAATCTCCAGGTAATGGAAAGATGACTGAAGGTTTTACAACTGCTTCGTAGACATATCTCAGTGACCTAAGTTCCAAGTACAGGCTGTTCCAAAATTGCAGTTCTCAAAAAAAGTCTTTTCAGATGTGATCAGACAGTAATCTAAAATGTGTTGAAATGGTGATAGATATATATTCTTTTAACACCAAATCAGGAAGTAGAGACATGGGAACAGATGGCTGGTCTCTCTGTTCCCATATTCATTAAGGACCCCATACGCTGTCTGCAAATACAGATAATACACATGGATGATGACTGTGGCTCAGGGTCGGTGTAAATCCCCTAACGCATTTAACGAACATGTCCTAGGGATGGCTTGGACATCTCGTAACTTGTGAAAGATAGACATTTCCTGATGTCTTCCCAAATGAATATACCCATGTTCTGCATTGTAAAGGGTGGAGAGAGGGTATTTCTTCTGGGAATTCTTGAGTTCTCACTGAGCTTATGAATTTAGAAACAAGAATCCCATGAATATAGCTCTTCCTCAGACATAGCCATCTTCAAGCAACCAAACTGGGTTTTTAAGGTTATTATTATTTTTTTCTTTTCATTCGATCTAAAGAACACAATACACATTTACAGAGAAAGAGTAAGGGAAATTTTTTCTTTCTCTCTTCTCTCAATTCTCTTTCTCTCTTTCTGTTTCATTCTGTCTCTATCACTCTCAACAAAAAATACTCACTGAAAATACTGCCTATGGTACAGTAATAAAAATATGTACTTGAATAAAAATGAAGCTTAAAATTAAATATATGCAGTTACTGACAACCTCAATAATATTCAAAAAATTCAAAACAAATCAAAGCCTTTATTATCATTAACATCATCATCATTTTTGCTTTCAATGAGTTATTTTTTGTTTAATAAGCAGCTCTCAGTGATGATATTTTGATTTGAAGCATTTCTTAAAATAAAATTTTATTAAAAATCACCTAAGATGAGGATTATAAAACTATGCAGTTAATCACTTTAGCATATATATATAATTATATATGCATGAAGAAGAGAACATAGTGTAAAAGAAAGCATTTATCTGTCTGATTAAAGATTTTATGGATCCAGATGCAGCCCTAGATTTCCTATGGGACGTCTTTAGACCACTAACAGCATTTTTTTCTCTGCCCATCTTATATCACCAAATTGTAGAGCTACTGCAACTGATGCTTTTTAGAAACAAAGTAAATTTTATATATATTTATATTATGTATATTATAATTAGGAAGTTAATAATATGTATTAATAATATATAATATAAATATGTATATATAATTTGGAAGTTGCAGCATTGCAAAAGGAAGTTATATTTACTTTACTGCCTATATTTCAAACAAAATAGTTTGAAACAATCTATTCCTCAAAGACCATAACTCCCTATGTCAGGCTAAAGCACTTCTATTCACATTTCCTGAAAACCATTACTGGCCATAATACTAGCCCCTAAAAAGTGGGAATAACTTTGCATCTGCTTGGGGGCCAGGACCCCAGTTAATAGGCTGCAATTGGTTTTGATGGACTCTAAAATTTATTTTCTCTAGGACACCTCAGAGACATGAAACTAGATAATAGTGACAGCTAGAAGCCAATTTTGGGAAATTTCAAGGCAAAAGTAAGAAAAAAATTAAAGAAAAAACCTGATGTGAAGGAAGCTTAGAAATGAGTTCTTATGTATCATTTCTAGGTGGAAATATAGGAAGCAACTTTACAAAGCATAATATTAATTGGAATTTGCAAACAAGTTAAGAGTACACAAACCTACAGATGCCTTTACATAATTTATTGAATTATATATAATATATATGTATATATATATATGTATACATGTCATAAATACATATATTCAATTGTTTGCATATATTGCATCTATTTCTATATACCACATCAATGCTGTCTATATACCACAACATTGATGTGGTATATAGAATTTTAAGGTGACACCCAAAAAGGAAGCAGAGAACTCAGTTCTACAATGCCAAAAAATGAATTCTGTCAGCAGCTCAACTAGCAGGTTGGGAAAGGGTCTCAGAACTCCACATTAGCAAGCAACACTGGCTGAGACTATAATAATCAGACTCATGGGACCCTGCACAGAGAACCTACTGTATCAAGACCTCTGGCCTTCAGAAATAGAGATTATAAATGAGTGGGTTTTTTTAAGATGCTTAGTTTGTGGTCATTTGTTATTCAGCATAGAAAAGTAATACAATAGATCTGTATTGGATAGTTGTTATTTTTTTTTACTCCTTTCTCATTTACAATCATATCCCCGCCTTGTTCTAGATATACCACATTTCCTTCAGCAACCTAGACCTAAAAACTCCAACTATGAAGTTCTTTTAGAGATTTCTGTTCTTCTTTCCAATGACTCTAGAAAAGGGCCCAGGACTATCCAATCCAATTATAGTTACCTGCTATGCTGAGAAGTTCAGGTATAAACATGTGGCTCAAACCAGACCAAGAGAATCCCTCTGCAGGATGGCTCTCACACTAGCCAATGAGAGCCATCTTTACATTCTAAAACACTAAACTGGAATTATACTGGTGGTTTTGTTCTATAACTCTCTGCTCTCTGACTCATGGAAGGGCTTGACTTGTAGTAAGATAACTTGAAGATAGCAAGGAGAGAGAAAAGACAGGAAGAAAGTGAGATCCAGACAGGAGTGACTGACATCCCCAGTTCTCACTGTTGGAACTATCTTGTCCTCACCCCATTTTTTACTCTTTGTGCTGCGACAAGTTAAATTTTGTTGGCTTTTGGTGATCAAGAGTGCTGAGTTGGGGTTTTGAACCACAAGAGTGCTTGCTGTTCATGATAGCATCTCACTTTCTCACCCCAAAATTTCCAACATGGCATCCAGCATGTTTTCTTTTGCTGCAGAAATTTAAGTTAGAAAAAGCAAATCTTTTCACATTTAATAGCCAAAAGTTATATTATTTTGTCTTATTAAGTAAGGGAGTATAAATGCAGTCAATTCTTAAACAAATGAAAGACAGAATTCAGACATACATATGTATTCCAGAAAGTTTTCTTGCTTTTCATTCCCCACAAAGCTAGTCTATTTAAAAGAATATCACTGCTTCCTTTGAGTAAAAATTTAGACATTTTAAATTGATAATGTCATGATTTCCCAAAATGAAAACACCAAGCTTTTCAAAATGCCATGTGGGAATGGACATCAATACAAGCAAAGAACAACCCTGGCAGTGATTCAATTTAGGCAACTCTCAACGGACAAGAAAAATGCTGTGGGTCCAAGGACGATGCTGAGTCCTTATGACACATGTCTGCATTTAGCTAGTTTACCTACAGGACACACTTATGTATAATCTCAGCTCTAAATACCCATTATAAAAATGAGAATATGATTTACAGTTTGTGGTGGCTTCACTCAAGTCTTATAAAGCCCCAACACCTATTAAAACAGGAGTGTTCTTTATGCCAGAGATAAAGCAGATAAATTAGAGAGACTCCGCCTTTCATTTCAGAGCAGCTAATACATTTGATTTCCAACTCAGTGATGTAATTACACACTTCAATAATATACTTCCCCCCTCTCTGCTACCCACCATCCTAAAATTTGAAAAAAATAAATTATGCTTTTTCATGTGGCCTTACATAACTAGGTTATAGAAATTAAGAGTCACAGATGACTTTCTGTATGGAAAGTCAAGTGAGTGAGCAGTTCTCACTTTTCCAGAACCTTCTTGTCTAAGATCTGTCTGAGGGAGTATTATCCTGAGCTCAGTTACTGATCCCCAGGCATCCAGTAGAGATTTGCTCTACTTAAGTGGCAAAAATGCCTATCTAAGTGGAAAGGACAATGTTATGACTAAATACAATATTTCAATTTAATAACCATTCATTAAAAGAAAATTGTTAGCTGAGTACTGTGAGGACATGAAAATGGTCTGTCCCCTCAAACACAATATAATTGGGGGAGAAAAATGCCTAATGTGAAATTTCTAATGAACAATGAAAAATTGCATATAATTAGCTTCATGAAAGAGCGTAATGTCCTTGAATATTAGCAACATATTTTATAAATTTTTAACTCCACTGGTTTCCAATGTCTTGATCTGTAAGACATGGACAATATTCTGTTCAGAGTGAGGATTAAAATGGGGTTGGGTGGAAAGATCAGATACTCACCTTGTGGTATATTATTGCTCTTCATTTTTTAAATTTACTATTACTGTTGCTCTTTCCCCTAATTCAAGCAACTGGATGTGAACGATCAAAAATTATCTATTCAAATTAAATTATTATTTAGTAGTAGAAAGTATTATCAAAACAGGCACACTATATTAGTAGAAATAAGTCAGGAACTCAGTAACTTACATAAACTCAAGAGACTTGCTGAAAGAAATTTAAAATCGAATGTAGTTGTTTCATATTTCAGGTCTAAAAAATCTAAAATAATTAAATAATTAAGTAGAAACAGATTAACACAGAAAATGTTTAAGACAAGTCTAGTATTCCATAAGCAGGTCATACATACATACATACATACATACATACATACCAACCAACCAAAAACAAGAATGAGGAGCCTGTATGTATGTGAAACTTAGGATATGGGGGACCACTTGGATTTCAGTCTTGTCTCAGCAAAGAGCACAACAGTACCAATAGTTCTTTGCCATGAATTTCCCTAAAGAAACACAAGTACTAAGATGATAGGGTATGCTTCTTCAGAAAACAAAGCTTCAGAATAAGTTATCCAGTGCATCTTGTATGTGAAAATTGGGCAGCGTCGCTAAATGAAGGTGAGATGGGAGGAACAAAGCTTACCTCAGTCACAGAACGGAATCAATCAGCCTCAGACTTATGCTCAGGAAGATATGTGAGAGAGGAAACGGGAGATGAGGCAATAGGTGACAAATAGATGAAGTTTGATCCTTATTTTAAGTGTGTTGAACAGAGTTGAGTTTCAGGTCTGGCATTTGTGTGATATGTTCTGTCATTGTAGAGGTTTGTCTCTGTGAAATTTTGTTAGATTTGCAAGATTATTCTTTAAAGGTGGTTTCTCTTACAAGTTAAGCATTGATCTGAACTAAAGATCAAAGGTACAGACCTAAGCATGAATTTTCTTCTCATTATCCTTGTTAAATGAAGTTAGTACCCTTGACTGAAACTGCCAGAAAGATACATGGACCAGTATCACTAGCATTGTGTTTAGATGAAACAAGATTCTAAAAATATGAATCTGCTAATATTACATAATTCCTTATCTCAGAAGAACTCAGCATTACTTGGTTATTTATTTTTTATTTTGCCTGAAATTAGCCAAAAATTAAAATTAAAAAAAAGTGAGAAAAATTTAAATAGTATGGGTATACTGTCTACCACTACTTCCTGCCAGCACACACCTGAGCCTGGAATAAGTGTGAAATAGGAAATGGGAGTCACCTGTTATTTTAGTTTTTTTTTCATTTTCAGCATACCTCTGCATATGAGTGCTGCATTGAATGTGATTTAAATATTTACAAATGTAAAGATACACACACATGTATAACATATACAGATATACTTTTTTAAGCCATCATAACTTAAACATAAGCCACTTGTTCCTCTAGAAAGATAATACATAATAAGTGCATGGGACGGCATAGTATTATATATTTGTAAGCATTTATTCTGTATTCTGTGAATAGTTACAAGGTTTTTCAAGTTTAATTTTGATTCCATACACTTCTAACCTTACGCATAGCTGTACATAACCTCCTCCAAGGGGCCTCTCTACTTGTTAGTTTATGTGTGAGATAAGTTTTCTGGGAAGCTGGAAGCCCGAAGAAAGAAATGCAACTTAACACCAATCTTCTTTGTCATTACAGATGAAGGACCTCAAGAATTTGGAAGATTCTGGATGGGGCAGAAGTAATCAAAATTCAAATGTCAGTTTGGGGTAAAGCTTAGAAAGAGTAAAAAGTGTTTGGTCAGAACCTTTTGAAGAATGTTCACATAATTGTTAAAATCAGGTAAGACACCAGGCGTGGTGGCGCATGCTTGTAATCCCCGGGCTTGGGAGGCAGAGACAGGAGGATTGCGCAGGTTCGAAGCCAGGCATGCTGGCTTAAGAGACCCAGTTTCCAAATAAAATAGGTCTGGGAGTGTAGCCCAGAGACAGAAGGATTTCCAGGAACCCCAGTACCACCAAAAAAAAAAAAAAAAAAAAAAAAAAAAATCAGGTAAGTAGGAAAAGAAAATAGGTAGGTAGCTTTTTAAATTATTGACAGAACTGGGTGTGGTAGCACAGTCCTATAATCCTAGTATTTGGGAGGCTGAAACAAGAGGATTACAGGTTCAAGGCCAGTCTCAACAGCTTAGCAAGGCCCTCAGCAACTTAGCGAGACCCTGTCTCCAAATAAAAAGTAGGATGAGGCTGGGGGATGTAGCTCAGAGGTAGAATACTCTCTGGGTTGAATTCCCAGTAAAACACACACACACACACACACACACACACACACACACACACACTCTGACAGCTCAGAAAAAGACAAATACAAAAGTAGTAGGGCCATCTTTGAGGAACTTAAGACAGAATAGAAGTTAGCTTAGGTGTGGGGTAGTAAAGTCAACTGTGTGAGAACACAGTGGAGGAAAGGACTAGGGAAGAAATCAGAGCATTTCCTCAAGATCAGGGGAGCCCAGCACCACTCATGGAAATGTCTCTGAGTGGCAACCAAAAGAACAGTTGCTCACGGGATCAGGAGGCCACCTCGCACAGAGGAGTGCCCTAGGATTAAAGGAGGAGGAGGAGGAGGAAGCCAAGACTGTCTATCCTTCTTTGAGTGGGAACCAAAAGATATATTAGAAGGCAATGATGACAGATCTAGGAAAAGAAAAACGGTGTGCTCAATGGGAGATGCTACAGCTGTAGAAGGTACTAGACCTTACATAAGCCAGTTACCAAGACTGAAGCTCTGAGCACAGGAAATGAGCCCTCTAGTCTATATGTTAAACTAAAAGGAATAATTTGTGAATTCTCAATTCATCCCATGAAAACTAACTACAAAAAGTGTGCTTGCTTATCTCATTCTCCAATTTTGAGTCCAAGATCCTTAGACTGGAGGAATGATTAAGGTGAAAAAATGAAAAGATGAGTGCAAGAACCGAGCTCACATTAGAAACCTGTGAGCTAAGACTCCAAATATATTCAGCAGACTTCAGTGTGGACAGTGGCTGTGATGTATTGTCAAACAGAAGAGATATAAAGTTTCTTAGAGTTAATATAGATTTCTTAATAAATGTTTTAAATGAAATAATAAACTGATGCATGCCAAATAAGTTACTAAATTACTTTGATCTTCTTGCAGTGTTTAGAGCATCAATTGAGCTAGTTGGAAGACAAAAGTCTCGCATCCCACAAAAAATAGAATACTTAGGAATAAACTTAACTAAATAGGTAAAAGAGCTCTACAAAGAAAATTATAAAACACTGAAAAAAGAAATAGAAGATTTTTCATGTTCATGGATAGGCAGAATAAATATCATCAAAATGACCATATTTCCAAAAGTGATCTACAGATTCAATGCAATACCCATTAAATTACCAACGTCATTCCTTGCAGACATAGAAAATCAGACCTTTAAATTCATTTGGAAAAACAGAGAAACCCAGAATAGCAAAGTAGTTCTTAGCAACAAAAACCATGCAAGAAAAATTACAATGCCTGACTTTAAACTATACTACAAAGCCATAGTAATAAAAACAGCATGGTACTGGCACAAAATCAGACACATAGACCAATGGAGCAGAGTAGAAGACTCAGAAACAAATCTGCACACTTATAGCCAGTTGATTTTTGACGAGGGGCAAAAAACACACACTGGAAAAAAGATGGCCCATTTTACAAATGATGTTGGCAAAACTGGTTAACCATATGCAGAAAAATGAAAATAAACTCAGCCAGGCGTGGTGGCGCACGCTTGTAATCCCTGCACTTGGGAGGCAGAGACAGGAGGATCACGTAGGCTCAAAGCCAGCCTCACTGGCTTAAGAGACCCTGTATCTCCAGTACCACCAAAATAATAATAATCATAATAAAGAAGTAAATTCCACTTTCTCACTCTGCACAAAAGTCAATTCAAGATGGATCAAAGACTTGGAAATTATACCAGAGACCTTGAAGCTCCTTGAAGAGGGCATAGGTCCAACACTGCAACATATAGGCACAGATAAGAACTTTCTCAACAAGACTCTGAATGCACAAGAAACTTTAAGAAAGATGAATATGTGGGATTGCATTAAACTGGAGAGCTTCTCTACAGCAAAGGAAGCTATCAAAAACCTCAACTGAGAACCAACAGAATGGGAGGAGATTTTTGCCAACTTCTCCTCCAATAGAGGACTAATATCTAAAATATATAAAGAACTTGAGAAACTCAGCACTAAGAAAACAAATAAATCAAAAAATGAGCAAGCGAACAAAATAAACACAAAAGAAATTCAAATGGCCAATAAATGCATGAAAAAAATGCTCAACATCATTAGTAATCAGAGAGATGTAAATCAGAGAGATTTCACCTAACATCAACTAGAATGACAAACATTCAAAACACAAACAACAAAAAATGCTGGCAAGGATGTGGAGAAGTAGAGATTCTAATACATTCTTGGTGAGATTGCAAATTAGTGAAACCCCTTTAGAAAACAATAAGGAGGATCCTCAGAAGAATGGGAACAAACTTACCATATGATCCAGCAATACCACTTCTAGGCATCTACCCAAAAGAAAGGAAGCCAAACTATCAAAAAACTAATGCATGCGTATTTATGTTCATAGCTGCACAATTCACCATTACCAAACTATGGAACCAGACAAGATGTCCATCAACAGATGAATGGATTACAAAACTATGGGATATGTACACAATGGAATTTTACTCAGCCATAAAGTAAAACACAATTGCATCATTTACAGAGAAATGGATGGAACCGAAGGACATTATGCTAAGCGAGATTAGTCATTTACAAAGAGTAAGAAATCAGATGCTTTCCCTAATATGCGAAAGCTAGGTAGAAATGGGTCATAGGAACAACTCTAGACAAAGAAGGAATTATTATAAAGGAGCAAATAAGGCAACCTAACTGAAGGAGATGAGAGAGTGTAAGAGGGAAATTCTCTAATGTACATGACGTACTTTAACAAACATATCAAAGTCAATCACTAAGCCAAAAACATGAGAAAGAGGGAGGGAGAAAGAATGGAGCAGGAATTGGGTAAGGGCTAATTGGGTGATATGTGCATGTATATCTCCACCATCTTGCATCCCATTAAGATGTATGAATACAATGCACCAATTAAAAAATAATGATTAGTGATGATTAAGCATGTTTTTAAAAAAATAAAAATAAAACTTTTCCAGTAGCCAAACACTTTTGCTCCAAAACAATATTTTCTGCCATTGGTTTTGCACCAAAATATGAGTATTAACATTTTTTTGCAAACAACTTATTTAATTTTAATTTATTTTGGGGGCCTATATGTGTCAACTATCATGCATAGTACTACATCATATTTGCATTCCTTTTATAAACATAAAAATGCGTAAAATTAGAGATGATGAAATATTTATGCTGTTTATTTTAACCCTGGCTACTCCATTAAGATGTATGACTACAATGCACCAATAGAAAATTTAAAAACTCAAAAAAATCCAAATATGTATTTCTGTCCCAGCTTCTCCCCATTCACAAACATACCAGAGTCAATCAGTAAGCCAAACAGGAGAAGGAGGAAAGGGGGAAGGAATGAGGTGGGAACTGGGGAAGGGCCAAATGAGTGATATGTGCATGTGTATCTCTATCCTTTTGTACTCATTAAAATGTAACTACAATGCACCAATAAAAAATAAAAATAAATAAAAAGTAGACATGACTTGCACAATTTGTGCCAACTCAATGAACTTAAATTTTCTAACCTTTTAATCAGGGTTAATATTTAGCCAGCTTGAAGAGTTTTTGAGAATATAAAATGAAGTAATATATCTAAATATTTATTATATTATTGACCAAATGAAAAATATTCAATAGAGGGAATTATAACTATTACCTATTACTTGAAATATATATTTTAAGTTTTGTTTCTCAAGTTCAACTGAGACTCATACAAGGCAGAGACACGAACTTATATGTTCACAAGTTCACAATTTCCTTGACCACAGAGCTCATTATTAGCTGCATAGCTATCGTGGAAAAAAAACTTTTATTAGAATTTTAAATTTTAAAATGTACAAAACTAAAGATGGTTGTGGTGGCTCATGTTTGTAATCCCAGTACTTGGGAGGCTGACACATAAAGATTCAGGTTTGTGGCCAGCCTTAGCTACTTAGTGAGGCTCTCAGCAACTTAGTGAGACCCTGTTTCCAAATAAACTATAAAAAATAGGTCTGGGAGTATCGCCTAGAAGTAGAAAGACCATGGGTTTCACCCCCAGCACCACACACACACACACACACACACACACACACACACACACACACAAAATAGGGCTGGGGGGTGTATCCCAGAGGTATAATGCCCTGGGTTCAATCCCTAGTACTGCCAAAAAATATTACTAAGCTAATATAAATAAACAGCATTTATTTTATTTATTTCTACAACTCTACTGTAACCACACACTTGAGTTTTATGTAAAGATAAGCAAATATGTAAGTGAAGTTTTATCCTAAAGGGGAAATATGACTGATAAATTGAGTTTCCAAGACTTGTTCACTTTCAAATAACAAAAGAAGATACAATATTTACCATAATCTTTAAATAACTAAAAAATGCAATCATTCAATCATTAAATATTACATTGGATACAGTTAGACAAACTACAAAGACATTTTCAAGTTATAAATATTAATAAGCCAAGTTTTACTTCAAATTTTAACATAATTGAATCAGCCAGATGTTCTTCCATTTATTTGTTATTTGTTTCTGCACAGGTACTCATTCTGCCATAAAAAGTCTTCAAATATTGTGAAAATATCATTAAAAACTAGAGGATAGAAATAAGTGGAACATAGTATTATTCTTAAAACTTTATTGACTTGTACTTATTATAACTGTATTAATAATCCCATTCTGATACCTATATTGAATGTTGAGAAAGTCTGTAAAACAGTAGGTCAGGTAAAGGACCAACTACATCTTTTTTCCTTCTAACATTATTTTCTTCTATTTCCATTGTCTTTTTATGAAAATAACCAGAGCATCATGCAAATTTTAAAAAATGTTTGCTGCAATAGGTAACATATTCCCTGGTTCCTGTTTAAAACAAACAAAAAAAAAAGACTGGGAACATGGAGAAAAATGTTGAATTTGTCATTTTTTAATATTTTTTGTGGTACTGTGGGGTGGAACCCAGGGGCTATCTACCTCTGGGCTACATCCCCAGCCTTATTTTATAATTTATTTGGAAACAGGGTCTCACTAAGTTGCTAAGAGCCTCACTGAGTAGCTGAAGCTGGCTTTGAACCTGTGCAATCCTCCTGTCTCAGCCCCCCTAGCACTGGGAATACAAGCGTGAGCCACCAAGCCCAGCTGTCTTTTTTAAATTTTTCAATTGGTGAATTGTAGTCATACATCGTAATGACAAAGAAGGAAAAACCATAGTTGAATTTGTCTTTTACAAAAGAAAGAAAGCAAGTCCAAAATCCTATAGTTGTTTTTCTTTTTTTCTCTCTTGTGGATCAGATGGATGATAAAAATAATTTTTTCTATCCTTCCCTATAATAAAAAAGAGTATCTTCTATTTTTAAGCCCATCCCACTATATTTGTCATGATCAACCAAAAGATGAGGTATATAGAAAGGTAAAGTAGAGTGGAGGGGGCTAAGAAAAAAGACCACAAATAGTAAATGTTAGGTCAGATGAGGATTTGGGGAAAAAGAGAAGAATAGACCAGAGAAAACTGCATAAGAAGGATGAAGAGGTTTTTTTTAGGTCAGTGGCAGAGCATTTGTATAGTATGCTCCAAGTCCTAGGTTTCACCCCCACTCCCACAAAATAAATAAAATAAAAATATTTTTTCCCTGAAAAAGTTGTTGGGGATGGAAACAAAGTCCTAAAGCATCACATGTTCATACAATACATTTCTGGTATCACAGCCTTCCTTTATATTTTGTCCTTGGGTGCAAATAACTTAACTACTGAACTGGAATTAGAAGTTTCCTTTTTCTTAATTTTTTTATTGGTGCATTACATTTATACATCATAATGGGTAAAAAACTTGTGTAGGAATAAATGTACATATCGCCCTACCAGCCCCCACCCAGTCCCCACCCCACCCCATCCCATCCCTCCCTCCCATGCTTGGTTTAGTGGTTGACTATGATATGAATTAGTACATCATGCACTTTAAAGTGTTTCCCTCTCCCCACCTCCCATCCCCACAGTTAGGTTGTCTTATTTGCTCCTCTATAGAATTTCACATATTAGGAAAAGCATCCGATTCCTTACTTTTTGTGACTATTTTTCCTTTTGAGGGGTTTCCTTCTGCTGTCTCCAGTTCCCACAGGTGAAGAGTAGAGACAAGGATGAAATAATCACTGCAGTAGTGCAGCTCAGCTCACATCCAGCCTGTGAATCTTCCCATCATGACTGAAGTAGGAATTTAGCCCTTTCCTGAAAATTGCCTTAATGAGTTATACCTACTCTGATGCCCCTTCACCTCTCTCATAAGCATAGATTCTGTTTGTATGATATAGTTTAAGAAGTCTTAGTAAAAATTCATCATACCACAAAGACATTTAGAGTACAATCTAAATTTTCTTCTGATGATCTTTCTCATTCTAATTGAGATATAATTTAGGACATCTCTAAGGTTAGGAAACTTGTCAAAAGTCACACAGCTAATTAAAGGCAAATTGAAGCACCTGAATCTCATTCCAGGGCCCTATCTATTGTTTCTCAATGTTTGAGTCATTTGGTCCCTCTGAAGAAAAATTAATGGTTGTGCCATAGTTTAAGCTTTCGAAAAGAATGTTTTGGTCATTTATTAACCTTCTTATATTTGAATATCACATTTAATAATCTTCTTACTATAAAATAGAACACTAAATTACTTACACAATTTCATGTCTAGCCAGGCATGGTGGTGCATGCCTGTACTCCTAGTACTTGGGAGGTAGGAGGGTTGAAGGTTTGAGGACAGCTTCAGTATCTAGCAGGACTCTCAGCAAGTTAGTGAGACCTTATTTCAAAATAAGAAGTGAAAAGGGCTGGGCTCGTAGCTCAGTAGCTGAGATAGAATATCCTAGGTTTAATTCCCTAGGATCAAAACACAAAAACAAAACAAACAAAGTCTCATATTTGATGAAAAATTCAAGCATGATAATATTTTCAAGTGTTTGAAAATACTAACATACCCCAAAATCTAAAATTCAAAAACACTGTTTGCTCCAGGAACTTGTCAAGGGAAAATATTGATTATACATATTTGGTTTGACTAAAATAAATACACACACTACCAATATGAAGGACAACCTTTTATCCTCCCCAAGTTGAAACAATTCTAAGTTCAAATTGTCCCCACCTTGACTGACCACAGTGGCTCCATTCTTGGTCCTTTAGTAGTGACATTAGCCAACAACCACCAACACTTACGGAGCACTTTCTGCATGCTGTTAGACACCTTACACACTAGAGGAAAGACAGAGAGAAGAGAGGGTATGTGAAAAGAGTTGACTTACAGATTACTGGGGGACACAGATATTCAATGAGATATTTAAATAAAATGAAAAAAAAGATGGCATTGAGGTGGGCTGGGGTACCCAGAGTGCCACCTCTCTCACATAAGGTGCTTCACCAAATCTTCAAATTTAGGGAAAGGGGCATTTTGGAGGGTGAAATCTGGAGAAACCTTAATGGATGAGGAAGAGTTAGCAAGAAAATTACGAAGGACATTCTACTCTAATAAAAACCCATGGCATTACAAAGATGTGTAGGGTGCAGGGAACCATAAGTGATTTGAAATTACCAGAATACAGCCTGTACCATGAAGAGCAGTGGAAAACAGGCTTATGTAACAGATGGTGGCAGGTTCACTGAGGCCCCATGCCCTGGCATTAAGGCTTAGAATTCCTTCTCAGCTACCTTGTCATTATTGTGGAGATTTGTTTGTATTTTTCCAGCCTTTTGTCATCACTGTGACTTTTCACACACAAATTAAAGTATGGACATAAACGACACCGAATATTCTTTATTAGTTCAAAAGGAGGTATTATTGAGAAGAGTACAAGCGAGCATGGTGGCTCACACTTATAATCCTAGGATTGAGGAGGCTACAAGAGGAGGATCGTGGTTTGCAGCCACCCCTTTGCAACTCAGTGAAACCCTGTTTCAAAATAAAGAATAAAAAATAGAGCTGGAGGTGTAGCTCAGAGGTAGAATGCCCCCGGATTCCATTCCCAGTACTACCAAAAAACATAAAACAACAACAAAAAAATGAGTACAACACATGGTTTGTAGGTTTTTTGTAGTTACTATGAGTTGAATCCAGGGCCCTTCTACCTCCAAGCTACACCTCCAGCCCTATTTTTTATTTCATTATTTTGAAACAGGTTCTCACTAAGTTGTAGAGGGCCTCACTAAGTAGCTAAGGCTGTCCATGAACCAATGATCCTCCTGTCTCAGTCTCCCAAGTACTGGGATTACAAGCGTGTGGCACAACACCCTGCTGCAGTACATGTTGTTAAACTGGGGAATTACTCAGAAAAATATGAAGATAGAAGTGGATATTCCTGAGATCAGAGGAGATATCTTATACATTTTCTGACATAAAAAATGTTAACTTAGTAAACACAACAGTCAGTCCCTCTTGTCATCTACAAATAACTAGTAGCAAAGTCTTCTTTTTGCAGTTGTCTTCTTGTAAGCAAATTAAGGCCAAAGATTTGGAAAAACCATGAAGTCTCAAAAAATTCTGAAACCACTCTGAAGCGCTCAGGACCTTTGCTTCAGACCCCCTTCCAGACTAAGGTCTATTTTCAGTCTTTATGAAATGTCGGTGAAAATTGCCAAATCTAGCTACTATACAGCAGTTCCTGAACTCAAGCTATCTACAGTTTATTTTCACTGAAATGGAACATTGTTCAAATCAGTACATGCAACTTTCGCTACATAATGTAGTTTGTTTAGGGCTCTGGTGAGAAATGTGGCCTGTTCATAACATGCTGAAACTCTAAATAACTTCATAAAGCCAACTTTGTCTGAGTTCACTTATTCATCCCAATCAGCATCAAATGACCTCTAATTGATTGATTGATTGATTGATGTTTCTCAGGGTTGGAGTCAGGGGCATTCTAGTTCTAAGCTAAGTTCCCAACCCTATTTTTAACTTTTATTTTGAAATAGGGTCTTAAGAAGTTGCTGAGAGTGGCCTCACACCTGTAATCCTCCTATCTCAGCCTCCCAAAGTATTAAGATGATAGTTACGTACCACAACAACCAGCTGCATCCAGTAATTTTTGAGTATTCTGTTCAGTGCTGTGCTAGATAAAATGGGAGACACCAAGAAATGAACAAATACCAGTCCTTATTCTTACAGGTTTATTGGGAGAGACAACACTAACATGTATGCAACCGCTAGAAAAAGATTTCAGTGTGTACATAATTAAGTGCTGAATATAAACCTGACAGTAAGTGCAGAATTCCTCACTAATTACCAATTGCTTTAAAAAATTAATACTTAACTTTGGGGATTTCAATCACAATTTCTCTATAAGCATTAATTCTCCTAATCAGCAATTCAATTCATTTCAAAGGGTTACAAACATAGCCTGGCTTGGCAAGTCATTGACATTGTTCTCCTAAATCTGTTTTTTTTTTTCCATTAAGCAATTAATTCAAATCCTGATTGTCCTGACCTACAGGGCCTTTTGGTGGGTGCTTGCTTGTCAGACATAATTTAATTTTTCAAATGAATTTTTGACTAGTGTAGGATTCAGAGCCCTGAGGAGAAGGAATCTTCTGTCTACTCAAAAGCAGGGGAACAGGAAAACCTGTGTTTGTAGACAGCCGATTCTCTCCTTTGGGAAAGAACAGCAGACTATAGCTCTGGGCTTCTTTGCTTTTCCTGTCTGCCTAAACTTGCCTTTCTTTTCCCCTTTCTCTCTACCTTGATCAGGTTCTCTTCTTCTCTGTCTTTGCTTCAATGTGATCAGAAATCTGCAAGGAAAAACTTCTTCCTCAAGATACAGGAGCCTTCTGACCCTGATCTTCCTATTTATGTTTATGTTCAGTGCTGGGGATCAAACCCAGAGCCTTGCTAAGCATAAGCTCTACCAGTGAGCTGCACCTCCTCGCCTTGATCATGCTACCTCCCTTGCTTCATCACTGGGGACTCCCCAGGATGGATTATTATGGCCACTGGAATAAGCTCAGTCCTTCTTATAAATCTTTTTTTTTATTTTATTGGTATACTATAGTTTCACATCACAATGTGGATCATGTTGACAATGGCATATATTCATAGAGTACTTGGTGGCCCCCAGTTCCTGCTTCCCCTTTTCCATTCCTCCCAATACTAAGTGCCCAGGTTAACAATATTATATTCACATGCATACACATATTCAAATTAATTAACCTCAGTCAGCCCTCTTCCTCCCCTACCTCTCTTTTTTGGCTTTGCTGAGGTTTCCCCTTCAATATCTGGAGTCCCTTTAGTATCCCTAATACACCCTAGCTTGAACATATTAGAGAAAACATATGTCCCTTTTCTTTCCATGCTTGGATAATCTCACTTAACATAATGTTCTCTAGGTCTTTCCATCTTCTTGCAAATGACATAATTTTGTTCTTCTTTATTGCTGAGTAAAATTCCATTGTGTGTATTTCCCATAATTTTGTAATCCATTCATCTGTTGATGGAGACCTAGGTTGGTTCCATATTTTGGCTGTTGCAAATTGTGCTGCTATGTACATGGGTATTCATATGTTATCCATCTTTGAAATCTTTAGACAGCTTCCCAATCAGCCAGAAGCCATGCTAGAAGCACTGCAAATAATTTTTTTTTCTAAATGTTCTTCTCAGACAAGAGCACCACTAGTTTCTCAAGACTTTCTCCCAGCTCCCCTGAACATCTTTCTGGATTTGTTCAACCTGGGACAGCAGCAAGGACTTTGGCAAATGAGCACAGGTGTGCATAGCAAACCTGCCCTACCCCTTAACCATGAAATTATTGCCCACTGATATGTGTAACAGGATACTTCTTTCCTCCTCCACCTGAGTATAGCTGTTGTTAGAGGGCAAGTCCAAGTTTTCTTTTCATCTTCAGTTTCCTCTTACATAAGAAAGTGAAACCCATACAATATGTTGTTGTAAGAAAGAATGAAGTGTTGGTAAACCTTAATAAGTTGTATAATATTTCTGTCCTTCAAGTTCCTCCTCTGTGAAACAGGAAATAATATAATCAATCTCACATACTTTATCTCAGCATTCAATGAGCTGAATCCTGTAAAACGCACATAAAACATTCTGTTGATATCAGCCTCTTTTCTCAAAAGCACCTTGCACATAGTTGATTCTCTATAAATGTAAGCTTTCTGCTTTCTGTTCATTTGGACCCAGTAGAGGATAAAATCCCCAGAAGAATGACTGCTCTCTGATGTCCACCAGGATATGTTAGCTCCTTCTATTCAACTCGGTCATGTTCTCTTATCTGGTATTTCTTTTTTCCCTTCCTATTATTTGTTTTTCCCCAGCCTGCAATTTCCAATTCTATTAGTAACTTTTAACTCTGTTTACATTGTCTTTGGATATACAATATTTTCTTTTATTTTTTAGGGAGTTTGTATATTCTTCTGTTGCCTGTGCCATTGAAATCATATCCAAGAAATCACTGCCAATTTCAATGTTGTGAGGTTTTATGACCCAGATTTTCTCCTAAAAGTTTATAGTCTTAAGATTTATATTTAGGTCTTTTATCTAGTTTGAGTTAATACTTGTATGTGGGATTAGGTAAGGGTCCAATTTTATTCTTTTCCATGTAATTATTATTTTTCAACAATATTTAGTTAAAAGATTATTATTTCCACCACCAAATCTTCGTGGAAACCTTGTCAAAAATAACTTGACAATATAGGGAAGAAGTTAGCTCTAGGCTTGTATTTAACTCCAATGGTCTATATATCTGCCTTTAGAACAGTACTACACTGTTTCAATTATTGTAGCTTTATATGGTTTGAAATCAGAAAATATACATCTTCTATCTACACATTTGGCTGTTTCTTAGAGGCAGACAGACAATCACAGTAGGCGACACTTTGGGCTTCTAAGATAGCCAAGCTTCATCTCAGCCCTGTTCCCAAGCTCGAAAGCACAGTGAAGATCACGGGTGGAGTACTGTGTTTTGTGATCCAATGAACTTCAGCAGGACACACTGAAGGCTTCTTTAATAAATCACTGAAGACACCAAATAACAGAGAAAATGGAAACAAAACAAAAGTGCCACTGTCAAGTGCATTTTTGCTATAGGTTGTACACTCTTAGTTCTAACACAGGCTACACAATACAGCTAGAGAATTTTGATGTGATAAAAATATCCAAGAATACTCAACTTTGATGGTAAAAATGGAAAATCAATAAATTTGGGGAAGCTCTGACATTCCTACAAGTTAATGGAAAATAAAATTGGGGAAAATGGATGGACAGACAGCTATTTTCTTAACATACAGTCTTCTGATAGTTAATAGCATTTCTTTCCTCTACCTAGAAGGACTGTTAAAAAGTAGTTTTAAGCCTATAGTAGCTATAAAAAGATTAGGAAAAAAAATAATCCCAGTACTTGGGAAGCTGAGATTTGAGGCTAGCACAGATTTGAAGCTAGCCTCAGTAATTTAGCAAAACACTTAGCATTTTAGGGATAACATGTTTTCAAACAAATAAATAAACAAGCAAGTAAATAAATAAATAAGGCTGGGGGTGTAGTTGAGATGTAGTATGCCTCTAGGTTTAGTCCTCATTACAAACAATAACAACAACAACAACAAGAACAACAAAGAATCAAAGACTGCCACTAAAAAAGTCACCAAAACGCAAAGGAATACAGTAAAAAAGGAAGAAAGCAAAAAAAAAAAAAAGTATAAAATGAGAAAAAGTTAACAACACAGCAATACTAAGTCCTTACCTATTAAAAATTGCCTGAAACAAAAGTGGTTTAGACTATAAGCACATTTCCCAGTGACTAATCTTATGGCAGGAAACTAAAAGTATAATTCCCAATAAGTCTCCCACCCTCCAATTACCAGAATTTAGAGTAGCAATTTCTTCTCCAAATTAAACCCATCAGGAGTCAAATTACTTAGGATTAATGATGGCGATAATGATGGCTAATATATATGGAGTGTTTGTTACTAGTCAGGCACTGTCCAAAACATGCTCTGTGTATTATCTAATCAGATCAATTCATATGATCTCATTTAATCCTATCACAACCTAATGGGCAAAACATATACTATTTCCATTTTACCAGTAAATAAGTTCATTCAGAAAGTGAGCTACCATGCTTAGGTTCACAGAGCTGAAGGGATAATTGCTTCTAGGATGAAAGGAGGAAAGGCAAACCTGAATACACTTCATTGCAAAATTTGGAAGCAATTCAAATGGGTCAAGTTTCATCAACAGCGGAAGTTATCTATAATTGAAAAAATCGACAGTTATTAATTTTTATGGTTGCAATAATGGCTTTAACTATAACTTCTTCCTTCCTTGCAAAGTGATAAGATTCTGGTCTTAAGAGCCTCAAACAGAAAACAAGATCTTAAAATCTTTCATTTATGTTGCACCAAATCCCTTCAATCCTGTTTATAAACCAGGAATCCTTTATACTGGAGAAGATCCGAATACAATTTGTTCATTGTTTTCATTTCACAAAAGAACAAGTTACATACCTGGCAGCTGGCCAGTTTATGCAATAGGTACCATGGACTCAAATTCCTCCCTGCCTCCTGATTACCAAGAAAGTTAATGATTATCAAGATTCTAGCTCTCAAAAGCAAGCCAAAAGTCACCTTGCTCCAAACCTCTTGCCTGGGAAAATAAAGTATGAGAAAATAGCAGCTTTATTCTGAAACAAATTCTTGATTCTTAGAATGACACAAATAACTGTGGGAGATCAAGTGCAGCTTACAAAAGGAGTGGATACTCTAGGCTTCGAAAATGGGAGAGGCAGAGAAGAAGTGAAGACCGTACATTAAGAGCCACAGAGATATTGTTTGGAATAGATGATCAGCTATTTTTAAAATCAAATTATAATAGTTTGAGTGTTATAGATTAAAAAAAAATCATTGCCAAATGAAATGGACTGTGCTCTTCCTGTGCTTACAATCTTTATATTTATTTACTTTGTATTTATTTTATTTTGTGGTACTGGAGATGAACCATGGGCATTCTAACTCTAAAACACACCTCCAGCCTTATATTATTTTTTATTCTGAAACAGGTTCTATGTTGCTGAGACTGACCTCCAATCCTCTTGTCTCAGCCTCCCAAGTACTAGAGATACAGGTTTGCACGGCCACGCCTGGCTCTGTGCATAGAATCTTAAAAGCTATCCAAGCAGTGTCTGATCGAGAAGTGCCCATAAAAAGCCTGAATACTTTGGAATAAGTGCCTTCTCATGGCATCCTTTTATGTTCAGAACCAATCTGGAGCCTGGAATAAGGGCAGAGACCACCTGTCTACATACACATGGATGTGAAGAGGGAAAGAGAGAAGAAAGAAAGGAAGGGGATAATAAAGAATGAATTTCAAAGAAAAGCCAGATAGCCATCAGACTCTCTTTCAATTTATAGAACCATTTGGAAAATTCAAATTCTTGTTTCCATATGATTTTGGAAATATAGACTATTCTAAAGCCAACTGGATAGTGAATTATGCTTTCACAAAAATTAATGCAATATTAATCTGGAAGCCTTTAATATTCTCAGAGGGCCCTTTTGACTTTGAACATATGGACTAATTTGTATTTAATAGATTGTAAGGGAATTTTAACTTACAAAGCCAATTTATTCAAATGAATTTAAAAAATGACTTATGCAGAGATAATTTTTAATGTGCTTGGACCATAAAAACTTTATGGCGAAGTTGATAATGTACATACCGATTTGACTATAAAGGATTGATTGCACAAGCCATGGTCAAAAATCACTTTAATCCATAACTAAACCCATATAATAACATGAGAAAAATGCCATTGTGCATAAGTAAAAGTGTCAAATAAACTTGATTTGTTTGTGGGATGGAGGGGTACTGGGGCCTAAATTCAGAGGCATTCTACTTCTGAACTACACCCCCAGACCTATTTTATTTTATTATTAATATTTTTATTGGTACATTGTATTTATACATCATAATGGGGTAAAAAACTTGTGTGAGAATAAATGCACACATGACTCATCCAGCCCCCACCCAGTTCCCACCTCACTCCCTCTCCATCCCTCCCTCCCATGCTTGGTTTAGTGGTTGACTTCGATATGAAGAAGTACTTCATGCGCTTTAAAGCGTTTCCTTCTCCCCACCTCCCATCCCCACAGTTAGGTTGTCTTATTTGCTCTTCTATAGGATCTCTTTTTTCACCTGGAGTTCCTCCTATGACCCTATTCACCCTAGCTTTCACATATTAGGGAAAGCATCCGATTCCTTACTTTTTATGACTGACTAATCTCACTTAGCATAATGTCCTCAAGATCCAACCATTTCCCTGAAAATACCACAATTGTATTTTTTTATGGCTGAGTAAAATTCCATTGTGTATATATCCCACAGTTTTGTAATCCATTCATCTGTTGATGGACATCTTGGCTGGTTCCACAGTTTGGCTATGGTGAATTGTGCAGCTATGAACATAGATATACATGCATTTGTTTGGTAGTTTGGTTTCCTTTCTTTTGGGTAGATACCCAGAAGTGATATTGCTGGATCGAATGGTAGATTTGTTCCCATTCTTCTGAGGATTCCCCATGCTGTTTTTCAAAGTGGTTGCACTAATTTGCAATCCCAACAACAATCTTTTAGAGTTCCCACTTCTCCACATCCTCGCCAGCATCTGTTATTGTTTGTGTGTTGAATGATTGCCATTCTAGTTGGAGTTAGGTGAAATCTCAGGGTAGTTTTGATTAAACAGGGTCTGAGGCTGGTCTGAAACCTACCATCTTGCTGGCTAAGCCTCCCAAATACTAGGATTATCATCATGGGCCACCATGCCCCACTCAAAGCTTGATTTTTAAAAGACTGTTTTGTTTTCTGGCAAAAGATCCATTAGGTATAGACTGGTATGCAACTCAGTCAATTGCTTGAATGACACTGAAAGTGTGTGTATCATATGCCAGACTTCTTAATAAAAAGGAAATGCTTCTTTCAAATCTACAGCTTCATATTATCTCCTTTTGCAACAGTGATTACATTTGAGCTTTACATTATGGGCGCAATGAGGCTGGAATTTACTGCCTGAATAATAGATCAAAGCAAATCAGAAAGTAATTAGTTGATAGAGCAAAGGGCTGCTTATCTGAACCAGTTGGTTTATGGAACAGAAAAGAACAGGAAACCCTTGACTATTAACAGCTTTTGAAATAAGGAAGAAAAACTATACAGAAGTGCAGTTTATCAGGAGGGTAGAAACCAACTACATATATAGTCTTTTCTCTTGCAAATGAGTTCCTTTTCTTCCTTAGCCCTAAACTTCTTAATCTGAGAAACCATTTCCCTTCATTGCATATTTCTCTGGGGGCTACATGTTCATTTTCTGGATATTAGATACCCTATTTACCACAGCCTGTAGCCTGGAGACATTTGCTGTTCAGGGCTTTTTCTCCTCCCTTTCAGCACAGAATTTTCTAGTGAAAATTACTGGTAAAGAAAGTGAGTGACAGACCCCTGTTGGACAGCCAGTGATCACTAAACATTTAGATTTTCTATCATTATTATTTAGCATATTAAGTGCCCACTCTATTATCATTGTAGGTGACTTCTCAGGGGGTAGCAGAACATTCAGCTTCAGAAAGACAGAGTTTAATATTAGGTTGAAAATGGTTAACAACAGGCTGAAGGTCTAAGGAAAACACATTTAGAAAGTCAACCAAAGGGATTTTTCTGTTAATGAAAAAGAATAATGAAAATCCTCTGCAGAGAGAGCAAATTTGACAAGGTTATTTAAACGTATATGTAGGCCTTAATATTTCAGAAGTGTTTTTTTTTTAATAATGAGATTTAATCTAATTTGTGAGTTTGGTCCTGAGTTGCAGGGTAGCTACAAGATGGACTTAGCAAGACTTATCTGCCAAATAAAAGTTTAGAGTAGATTTTAGGGTACTTGAGCAAGAAGGGGACTTAGAGAAGATCTAATTAACCTCTTGTCACAGGACAAGACACTGAAGCTCAAATATGTGAAATGAATTTTCCAAGTCCGTGATGCTAACAAGTGACAGAGGTAGCTGTGCTGAGGGTAACTATATGATGAGCATCCATGTAAGCCAAGTTTGTTAGTAATTTTACATTCTTTATCTGTAATACTTGTAATAGATTGTGAGAAGTGTTATTAGTTTCAATTTATGGATAAAGAAAGAGAAGCCCAGAGAATTATGCAACTTATCAAAGGTCACACAGCAGAACAAAGATGCATCAGAGATGTGGTCTGTTTTATGACCCTGGGTGGTCGCCTTCGTTACTCACCCAGGCAGAAGGCAGAGCTCTCTACTTCCTTCCAAGGCTTCTGCCTTCAGTGCTCTCTCTACCAGACCTCCACTATCAACTGACCTGATTCTGGTTGCTGATACTTGCAGACCTCCCTGACTTGATATCTTGGCCCTGCCCTGGTTTCCCATTTAGTTTTAATCTTTCCAGATATCCTAGGTACTCTTCCTACTGACCACTGCATTGAATGACTCGCACTCCTTTTTCTGCTTTGGGACCACTTACTGAGATCCCACAGCTAGGGCCAGTGCTCTTGGTCCAGAATCAACGGAGAGGCATATCAGTTAGATATCAAATCTAATCCAGTTTCCATTCAGGTAGAGTGGTTGTGGCACATACATTCATCCACATTTTTGCAACTATCATCTAAAGATCTGACCACATAATTTAGAGGAAAGAAGTTTCTTTTTGTATTTGTTTTTTGTTTTGTTTTGTTTGTTTTTGCAGTACCAGGATGGAATCCAGGGGCATTCTACCTCAGAGCTATACCCCACCCCTATTTTTTTAATTCTTTATTTTGAAACAGGGTCTCACTGAGTTTTAAAGGCTTCAATAAGTAGCTGAGGCTGCTCACGAATCTCAATCTTCTGTCTCAGCCTCCCATATGCTGGGATTGTAAGTATGCGCCACCACGCCCAGCTTAGAAGATTTATTTTCTTAGGGTTTGGGGCTCAGTCCAGGTGGGGCTGGGGACTGCAGATATCAGAGCTGGAGGTCAAGGGAGAGCACATGGGCTGTGCTACTTATATCACAGAGACCAGAAGCAAGAGCGTGATGGTAGAGGGTGGGGAGGAGAAATCATACATCTGATCCCAAAGCTACACCTCCGGGGAGAATCTCCTCCAGCTACACCCTAACAGCTTACCAGGTACCACTCAGGTAAATCCATTACAATGAATGTATCCATCTGTGAGATAACAACCCTCAAGATTCAATTACATTGGCTCCAACATTAAATGAGCTCTTTAGGGGGCATTTTATATCTAACTATAACAGCACGTAAAAGATGAGTAAGGGCTTAGTAGAAGGAAAGGATCTGAGACAAATCTGGCAGCTCAGTGACTCAGGTATCATTATCAATTGTGCCACCAGGTCCTAAGTTCAAGAATGGAATGTAAATGTAAAGCTCAGCATGGAGTGAGACCCAAGCTGCTGTCGTAAGGAGCATCAGACTATGTTAGAGCTGGTGGGCAGTGGGTGTCATTCATATTTCCAGCAGGTAGAAACTGGCTCAGGTAGAAACAGGGGATCTCAGGCAAGCTCTACCACCTTCCCCTTCCTAACCTCTTCTTGGATCTCCTCACTCTTTTGCAGAGAAAATCTAGATCAGATGGTCAGCATTGTTAGGACCAAGTCCCCTGCTTTGTCTCCTTAAAAGTATCCTCCTAGAGGGGAAAAAAAACAAGTTGTGGATATTGTTCCCCTGTATCCTGAACCTACCCCTTTACTGTCACAGTTTACCTTTCCAGCACCAGTTTTATACCTTAAGCTATATATCTCAAAAGGTTATTATAATGATGAATAAATGAGAATTTATTTATAGTTATATCTCTGACATCCCCTAGTAAATTTTACTATGCCCAGTCTTATCCAACTTAGGCCAGCAGCTGTATGGTGATAACTTGACATATGTATTTCTACTTGCTATGACTGATTTTGATGTCAGGTTAGATCAGATATTTTATAATTCAAACTCATAATAAATGTGCCTGAAAGTTGCCATTAATAGATCAAGTAAAATAAAATGTGGGAATGCCAGAGGGAATTTGAGAATTTATACCCTAATAAAACTAATGTTTAATTTCTAGGTAAATTTATTGAGAAATTAATTAGTGGTATACCAGTTATATATAGTCCAAAGTTTAAATAGCCAAATCAACAACTCTCAAAAAGTCGCTTTCATATATTCAAGGGACCACTATTTAAATCACAAATACTGTAGCATAGCATATAAGTACCCCAGTGGGTACAATTTGCTCAGATATTTTTAAAGTTTCTTTATAATAAATTATTAAGAAAAAGAATCACTGAAGGAAAAAGGAAAAAATACTGTCAAACAGTGGTGGAAGACCCATAGATGTTAAGGTTAGCCTAGATTGTCAACTTGACCACACTATGAAACATCTGTGATCATGTCACCTTGGATACATTGATAAGATGATAGGCTAATATAACACCAGACTGAAGGAGAAGTCATGCCCTAAACGAGGACAACACTGTTCTGATAGACACAGGACCTGGATAAAAAGAAGGAAAAGCCAGGCGTGGTAGATGACAGTGGTTCGTAAACCCTGACAAAAACAACTCAGTGAACAGTTGTGGCTGGGAGTGAGGATAGTAACGAGACACCTGAGGGTCTGGCACTGACTCCAGTAGTCTATTCTCCCTTTTTCTGAAGTTTTGCCTTCTGCCATTTCAGGTACCTGTAGTCTGCCATATTTTGAAAATATTAAATAAAAAATTTCAGAGATGATTCAACATAATTTACATTCTATTCCCTTCCTAAGTAAGGTGATAAAACACCAAACAATTCTACTCCAACTCTCCTATGACATAAAACCATCCCTTTTTCCAGCATAGGATACGTAACCTGAAAATGCTACCACCTATCAATCACTTGGAAGTCATCTTGGGTTATCAGATCAACTACTTCAATATCACTGTTTATGTTCAACCTTTATTTTACCTAAAAATGGCCCCAAAATAAAGCTTTCATTATAATAGATTGCTGTAATTATTGTCCTAGTCAACATTCTTACTGCTGTGATCCAATAAATGAAGGAGGATTTATTTACTCACAGTTTTTGGAGATTTAGAGATTGATTCCATGTCAGGTAAGTATATAGTGCTCAGGGCATGGCAGTGGTGGAAAGAGGAAGAGAAAAAGTTTTACTCTCACATCACGGAGGCAGAGGCCAGAAGCAGAGAGAGCAGCGGGAGAACAAATCATATAAAATCCCCAGGGCCACATCCCTTGTGATCTCTCCTTAGCAATAAAGTCCCACTTTCAACATTGCTATCTTATTTCTGAGAGGGCTAGATGGATAATTAAATCCAAATCATTACCCTCTGCCCCTGGCCCCCTATACTCACGGCCACCTCAAAATGCAAAATGCAAAATGCATCGAGTCCGTCTTCAGGAGTTTGCACACTCAGCTGTTCTAGCATCACTCAAAAGTTCAAAATTCAAAGTCTCCTCAGAGATCTAAGGTAAACTTTGGGGCGTGAAAACCTATAAAAACAAAAGGCAAATGACAAACATCCAATTTACAAGAGCCCATAGTAAACATTTGCATTTCAAAAGGGAGGAATAGGGCCACAGAAAGAAGGAATGGGACCAAAACCATATAAAAAGCCAGCAGAGCAAACATTTAATCCTGCAGGTTCATTTGTGGCATCCAGAATGTGTGGTGGTGAGATGCAATCTCCAACTGGCTTTTGCAGCCCCTTTCCTGTGGCTTGGTTGGTTGTAATGGGTGTCGTGCTAATTCTTTGAGGCTTTCTCCATGGTTTGCATCTTGCAACCTTACATTATGGGCATTCCATATATCTGTCGTCTCTAACTCAGGAATTTTCACTGAAACATTAATTTCAACCTCACAACTTCACAATTGCCCAATGTGGGACTGCTTGCAGGGATTCTGACCCTACCACATATTGCCTGGTTTCCCAGGCCTTCCTTGGAATTTAGAGGGGAAGACTCCATGACCACTTTTTTCCCAGCAAAACTAGCATTGTGTGAATCCTGAGATCTACTGCCAGCAGGAAGGTAGTCAAGCCCTCTTTAATCATTGCAGCTGGACCCTCTTCAGTCACAGTCACAGGCCTGCCTCCATCCAGACTAGAGTTTGTCCCACCTCTATCGTGGCCACTACTTTCTCCTTTCTTTCATCCATCTTACTTTCTTCCACAGTATCATCTATGTAAGTCCCAATTTTATGCATGCCTTTCTGTTCAAATTGCAAACCTATAAACTCCCTTACTTTTTTCTTCTGAAATTCAGTGTACAATTCTTTGAACATAGACATTAATATCCATAACACACTTTGGATATTTTGATGTCTTGAGATTTCGTCTGTCAGCCTAATCAATCCATCATCTTTAAGTTCAGTCTCACACAAAGTTTGAGGACACAGGCAAAATGCCTATAAGTTTTTTCCAGAATACAATGTGTGTGACCTCTACTCCATTTTCCCATGGGATCCTTTTTGCCCTCTGAAATCTCCTCAGCACAGGTCCTATCATCTGTTTTCTAGACACATTCTGACTTTTCCAACTTCCTTTCACAAACCAGTTCTAATGGCTCACAATCCACAAGGTCAAACTGAGAAATATCTGTGACCCTACTTTTGGTACCAATTTTTGTCTCAGTCAACATGCTCACTTCTGTGATCCAAAACAACGGACCTCAAACTTTAGAGGAAGGAATATTTATTTGCTGACAGTTTTGGAGATTGAGAGGTTCAATCTATGTCAGGTGAGTGTGCAGAGCTCATGGCATGGTGGCTGGAAGCAGAGAGAGAGAACACAAGACCTCACTCTCCCATCATAGAAGCTGGAAGCAGAGAAATATCAGGCAGAAAAGAAACCATATAATCCCCCAGGAGCTCCTCCTTAGTAATGAAACCTCATTTCTAATGTTGTTACTTCATTATACTGAGGGCTATAGAGACATTCTAAATCCAAACCATTACAGGAGTTATTATACTAGTTATTGTTATTAATTTCTTCTTATTCCTAATTTATAAGTTAAACTTTATTGTCAGAGATACATATACATAAGGAATAAAGTTCAATACTATCCATAGTTTCAGACATCCATTTAGGGGCTTGACATCTACTCCTCTCAGACAGGGGAAGACTATTGTTCAGTTTATTTAGTCAGGAAGAAGAGTAACAACTGGATGAGTTAGTAGGGATAGTGAGACTGCCAAATATGTCAATGACTGCTTTAGGTAAGTAGGACAAATCAGTCAAGAATAATGAAAGTTATCACATGGATTCAATGTTACTTAAAATTCAACTTGCACCAATAGTAATATCAGAAAAAAACTAAATTAAATTTATTTAATCTCTCTCATTGGAAATTAACTGGTTAAAAAAGATTAAAACCATTTATATGAAAAGATATTAAATTATAACATACAAACCAGTGGTTTAGATATAAAACTTTTAAAGTTATCTATACATTTCTATAAAATTCTGGTAATAAATTATTGTTCATTGACTTGAAAATGATTCGATGCATTTTTTTTTAATTTCAAAGGAATCAATTTGAAGATTAATTTGGGAAGAAGGAAAATAATTCCATGATACTAAGAAATAGAGTCATTGGTATAAGACTATATCTGATTAAAGCTACCCGTATCACTAGATATTCTTGTTAGTCTTTTATGCTTTAGTAGCCAGGGCAAAAATGAATTCAAATTAGCATCTATACACAAATTTTCATGGAAAACTGAAAAAGAAATCTCATAACTGCCTCAAAAACTAGAATGCCTTAGGGTTCTCAGTGCTAAAAATGCCTTTCTTGTTTCTAACTTTGCTTCCCTGCTATGTCTTCTACCTAAGAGCCAGGAGAAAAGCACACTTCACCACTCGGTCTGGAACCTGGATGCTGCATGAGAAATCTGTATCCCTGATGTTCTCAACACTTAATCTTTAAGTCTTAAGATCTGCAAGCCCTTGAGTTCCTATGACAGGTTGCATTTTCTCAAATTTGCCAGAGCATTACTTTTGTTGCACATGCATTTCCTCTTCCATTAAGAAGGAGATTCTCCCAAGAACACTTTGTTTGCCTTGCAAACAATAGATTAAGACAATGATGGGGCCATGTGACTTCTAAGACTAGATCACAAAAAAGGATACATCTTCCTCTGGCTCTCCCCTTTGATATCCTGGCACTTGGAACCCAGCCACAATATTGGGAGGAAGCACAAGTCTCAGAGAGAAGCCATATGTAGGTTTTCCATCAGCAGTCCAAGCTACAGCCTACAGCCAGCATTCATTACTAGATGTGCAAAAGGAGAAGCCCTCAAATGATTCCAACCCCCAGCTTCGGGCTTGCCAAGCTAACATCTAGTCCAGTAGCAATGAATTTACAGACTAACTCAGCCTACACTGCAAAATATGAATAAAGGAAATATTTGAACTACTTTTTAGGCATGGTTTGTTATGCTGGATAACATGGCTGAAAAAATCTTTTTTCAACAGAGCCACATGTATTTTAGCACAGAACTGGGGAGAATATCAATATCTCCAACTCTATGTGGTCTTGTGAACATCAAGGCCAAGCATAGGCCTGCCTAAATAGTACATACTTGTTTTTGATTAAGAGCTCTTAGCTTCTGCTTTAGACATTTGTGAATAAGAAATAACTGAGAGTCCTTTAGGTATCATACACTTCAGCTCATGTAAATAGATGCCTAGAGAATGGGAACAGAGGTGAAGAACTGATCCATAATTTTAGAGGAAGACCCAGATTGATTCAATATCCCACTTCAGGCTACTTCTGCTATTTTTTTTTTTTTAAAAACTACTTCTGAAAAAACCCTTCTAAGAAGCTGTGATTTCATTGTCTGTCTCCGCAATGTTATTTGGTAAAGAGCAAAGTGGCCAAGCAATACCAATAAGAATAAAAAAGAGCCCAGAGGGATAAATTTTCTTGACAGAAATGTACTTTATGAGCCGGATGTGGTGACACAGGCTCATAATCCCAGCATTTGGAAGGCTGAGACCAGAGGATCATGGTTTGCTGACAGCCTCAGCTACTTAGGGAGGCCCTTCACAACTCAGTGAGACCCTGCTTCAAAAGTAAAAAAGACTAAAAAATAGGGCTAGGAGTGTAGCTCGGAGGTACAATGTCCGTGGGTTTTATCCCCAGTACCACAAAATAAATAAATAAATAAATGCATTTTATAGGGGTTATGGGATTACAATATAAGAAAATTCAGAAATTTTAGTAGCGCTTGCAAAGATCCCCATGTTGCAAAGCTAACTTTTGTGGAGATGAGGTAAGAAGTTATAGAAAAAAATTTTGTGCTTTCTGAAGCTATGAAAAAGCATAAGCTAGAGAAACTTACACTAGACAGAGGAAAATGAGAGATTTGGAAGTGAACAAATATTTTGATAAGAAATTAATCGGACCTAAAATCAGGTTAAAAAAAAACATATTAAGCCCTCATCTTATCCTTTAAGACTATACATGCCCTTTTAGTGGAAAACTTTTAAACACACACATACAGACACATACACACACACACTGAATTACAAGGTAGTTAACTGAGATATCAGAATCTGAAAGTAGGTTAATTTTTTATTTTCCATATTATCAATCTAATTTAACTAAATTGATACAGATTGACTTATAGATTTATATTCAAAATAAATGCAAAATTTAAAAACATACATTTATCATGATTTCTCATGGCTTTCCTATGAATTATGTTTGCCTTTATAATTTGTAAAGAATCATTTTAAATGTCTAATTGTGGCTAATAATCATTCTAGCTTCCAGCCATTTAGAACTCAATAGAGATAGTTGCTGTACTAATTATGGACAACATCTCGCTTCATTGTTACAACAATCCTTTGCAGCATATATTATTACTTACTATCTTTAGACCAAAATAGATAGCATGCCCAATATCCTACAGCTAGTAGAACCAGGCATGTGTCTCACCACACAACTGTGTTCTGAATCCCTGCAATAAAATCTGCCTGCATGTAGTTGTATGAAACACAGCATCAAAACTTTCTTGCTTAGAAATGTCCTTCATAAGCCAGGCGTGGTGGCGCATGCTTGTAATCCCTGCACTTGGGAGGCAGAGACAGGAGGATCACGCAGGTTCGAAGCCAGCCTCGCTGGCTTAAGAGACCCTGTTTCCAAATAAAAATATAAAATAGGTCTAGGAGTGTATCCCAGAGGTAGAAGGGTTTCCAGGAACCCCAGTACCACCACCACCAAAAAAAAAAAAAAAAAAAAGAAAGAAATATCCTTCATATCTTCATTTCAGTTTGAAAAAAATTTCTTCTTCTTTTCTGGAACAACCACCATGGCATTCTTTCTTATCAGTCTTGATTTCACTTTATATTATAGGAGCAAGATCCAGGACTCAGGATTTAAGGGGTATTAGGAAAAAGAACCTGACATGAAAAAGACATCATTTCCATGCCATCTCTCATCACAACCACATCCTTCTAAGTCTTGCCAACCTCTAATCTTCTCTTACTTATTTTATTTTCTAAAGAAGATATATAAAATATGTTCATGTCAACGCAATGACACTGTTTTAATTTCCTTTTAATTAACAGCCCAGGGAATTTAGCTTTTAAAAAAAGAAAGCAATTATTTTCAAATTCTAAATATAGACACATCTAACAAACAGGTTTGGGCAGAAAGCACTTCCAGTCTGTCTAGGACTCTTGGTACAAAATCACTGATCACCAGTCTATTATGATCAGCCATGATGGAGCCTTAAAATTAATGTAAATGTACACTGCTCTTTATCTGGATTACCACTGAGCCTCAGTCCTGTCTCTTGGCCAGAACAATTTATTTTTATATGCTGTATGCTTTAATGATTAAAAGTTCTGTGATTCATTTTGCTCTTAGGCAGATAGGGTGGCTGATTTAATCATTAAAACCTTACTAACAATAGAAACACACAAATAAAGATCATCAAAAATTCTTTACAGATTTTTCAGGGGACGTAACCGAGGTTTATTTTTATCAACAAGAGTGGCAATAATCTTCTCTTGATCTTTTGAAATGAAATCTAGCCGCTCTCTCGCTCTTCCCACCAAGAGGCATCCATATCCTCTCTCCTCATCGCTGTGCTGCACTGGGGACATCTATGATCAGTTAAATGTGGCAGAAGTAACACTGTACCAATTCCAGGCCAGGGCCTCAAAAGTCCTAGTAGCTTCTACTCTTTGCTCTTGGGACCCAACCCAAGCACTATGAAAAATAGCTGAGATTAAACTGTAGAATAACGATAGGTGCTGTGAAGACGAAGGTCCCAGCCTTCAGCCCTCTCCCAAGGCCTGGACATACAGATGACGATGCATTAGATGCTCCCACTCTGGCCCTGCTGCTCCTCCAAATAAATCAAAAGCATGAATGACATCAAGCGAGAGCTGCCTGAGCATTCTAAGGACAGCCACAGTGTAGGAGGCAGAGATCATAGTCCTGAGCCACTAAGTGTTGGGATGGCTTCCTGTCCAGCAAGAGATAATCCATAAAGTGGATCCAGTAAATCCAAAATATTTGGGTTCCTGTTGCCCTGCCCTACTCAATACTATTAATTAAGTACTTTTCAAAGCTTACCCAAGCCAAAAATAGTTCTGCAAATTAATATGTGGCTTATGTTTACAGGTCAATCAGCATCCTTTTAAAGATAAGATACAAACCAGATAGTAGATACTACGGATAGTTAATAAAGAAATAACATTGTTGCCTTGGTTCCATATTCATTGCCTTGCCTAAAAGAATCAGTCTATTGCTTAACATCATGTTTTGGCTCTGATGAAATTTCTTTTCTTTCTTTTCTCTGAAACACAAATGTCAGATTTTTCTACATGCCTCCAATGGATGAAAGGGATACGCCTTATCCTTCTAAATCCCATCCTAAGCCTAAAATCTTTGACTCAAGCTCAGGGGGTTTCAGAATTTAAAACTTTAAAAATAAAGACATGTTTCATAAGAAAGATAATAAATACTAAGGAAAACCTTGTACTGTGTCTAATTTACAATCTATTCACTTAGCTGCCAGTGTTGCCTCACTTAGTTAAGAACCAAACACGACCCTGAAGGGTCACTGGTTCAGTGTTTTTCAAACACTATTTTAAATACACATATTGTTTTCTTTTTATTTCACTTATGCTTAATTTTCTCCAATATCAAAAACACTAAAAAAATTCAGTTTAAAAATTATTTGTTTTACAAGTGTCTAATTTTAGTATTCACAGTTTTGAGTGGGAGGATAATTTTATTTTTCTTTGCAATAGTGTGCTGGTAAGTCTAACAGCCAATTCACTGGTAAAAGAAATGTGTGTATATATACATGTATGTGTATATATGTATATGTACATACATTTATTATAAGTTTTAATGATACAAAAATATGTAGCACATCATTTATAAAAATGTAATAAAATGTGACTATTTATTCTATGTTCCATGTAGCAATTTTATTCTCATGAACATTTTCATTTTTTTCCAAAGTCTGTGACTATCCTACAGTATAATCCAATATGATCTGGCAAATAGGATTGTGTCCAACCCAGTAATCCTTTCCTTATTGTCAATTAATGTGATATGATGTGATCTATGATTGATTTTTCACTTATTTTCATTAAATTGAAACTTTCGGCCTCAGCAGTTAGCAGGGGACACTTTTAAATTTAATCTTCATTATTAACATTTTCTTCCTATTTTCTTAAGTTTAGAAAATCAACAAAACAGTAAATCATACCCTTACCATAGCATTTGCATATTTTCATGGTATAATATTCTCACCATGGCTGACTTCGAGCTGGCAATGTAACATCATTGCATTCAAAGTTGAAAAGAACTGTGCAGTTGCACACCATTAAAATGTATTTGCACATTCAAAGACATAAATAACCTCAAGACATACATAACTTCAAGTCAGTAAGATAATTAGAAACTGATGAGATTTGAGGGTTTATTATCTTTGTTTTTAGGATTTTAGCTCTATGTAACAATACATATATATTTTTTTGCAGTACCAGGGATGGAACCAGGGGCATTTTACCTTCGAACTATACCCCCAGTCCTATTTTTCAGTCTTTTTATCATTTTTGAAACAGTGTTCACTGAGTTGCAAAGGGCCTTGCTAAGTAGCTGAGGCTGTCCACAAACCATGATCCTTAGGTCTCCGCTTCTGAATGCTGGGATTATAAGCGTGCGCCACCATGCCTGGCTTGTAACATAATTTTCAATAGTGAGTATGATTAGCAACCTATTTGTAAAATACCTGAAATTTTTGCTATCAGATCCTATGAGCTTATATTATCTGCATCCAGTACATATAGTATAAGAACAGGTCAGGGAAGACTTATTTTTGTTCTATAAGGACAGTCTCCCTTCAAAGCTACTTCTATACTAAAGTTAGATCTAAGCATAAAAAAAAAAAAAAAACAGGACAAGAAAATCAAATTTAGAGAAGAAAAACATGTAGCCTTGTATGAGGTTCTGAAATTCTTCATTGCCTCAGTCTCTTAAAATCCCGTATTTTATTCCTTTCCTTGTGGATATGAAAAATAAGTTGTTTAAACTATGTAAAAATCTGATTCAGCCAGGTGTGGTGGCATACACTTGTAATTCCAGCATTCGGGAGGAGGCTGAGACAGGAGGATCACAGTTCACAGCCAGCCTTAGCTACTTAGTGATGTCTTTGCAACTCAGTGAAACCCTTTTTTTAAAATAACGAATAAAAAATAGGGCTGGGGTGTCACTGAAAGGTAGAATGCCTTGGGTTTTATCCCCAGTACCTAAAAAAAAAAAAAAAAATCTGATCTATCTTAAGCTTCATATTTTTCTCTAATAGTTATAATTCTTAAAATAAGGCTTGTAGGCTTCTTTTTATTTTATTTTCCATTGTGAAAATTTGTAAAATATGGAAAGACCGATAAGCAATTTGTTGTTTTGTTTTGTTGTGTTGTGTTACTGGGGTTCCTGGAAACCCTTCTACCTCCGGGCTACACTCCCAGACCTATTCGAACCTGCACGATCCTCCTGTGTCAGCCTCCCAAGCACAGGGATTACAAGCGTGGGACACCATGCCTGGCATAAGCAATTTGAATTGAGGAAGAAAAATGACATTGAAAAGGAAATCAGGAAAAATGTTTTGAGTCATCTATCTGACGTAAATGTCATCCTCATTTCAATCTAATCATAATATAGAACCAGACAGTGTCCATGCCTTCAAAGAGAAGCCCCCAGACCTCAGATCCTGAGTTCCACAAACAGTTAGTTCCTCTCCTGTGAGAACTGGTGAAACTCTCCACATTCCTAACATGGCCTTCAAGACAGCAGTGGCTGAGAAGAATGCCTTTAAGACTCAAGTACTGCAGTGATGATTTCATAACTCTAAAGACCTCATTAACACATCAGGTTAACATCCCATTTGCTGGTGATGTATGCAGAAAATGTCCCTCTGTATTTAATGTGCAGACTCTCAAAGCCTTATTAAGAGTGTACATATTCAAGATTGAAATTTTGCACTTGAGTCTGGCCAAGTTTCTGAGAGATAAACTAAGCACTGATTTCAGTAATTTCCTTGGCTTTATTTGGCTACAGGCATGTGGTTTCTCTGGTACCTTCTGGAATGCAAAATACTTTCTCTGCTTGAATGTCATTTTAGGCCTTTGCCTTGATTCTCTGCATTTGGTTTGTGTAGATCTTTCCAATCTCCCTTCCTAAACTATAATCTTTTTGAAAGAAAAGGTGATACCTTGTTCTTCCTCTTATCCTCTGAAGTCCTTAGCACAGTGCCTTGCAACAATTGTAGTGTATAGTCTGTAAGCTCTTTTATAAAACTTATGTAAGGTAAGGCCCTAAGTCCTTGTCTCCTATTTTAGAAATATATAAGAATGCCTGACTCACTAGTTCCCTTTACTTTTATGTAAGATGAAGTAAACCAATCAAACAAATATATCTTGTTTTATTTAGAGGATTTCCCCTCTTAATGAATAGATTTTATTTTTGAATTTGACAAAACAGTAAAACTCAGCATCAGAAACCAGAAATTTTCAACAGATCAATTGCAAGGTCTAGAATAAGGAAAATAGAGCAAATAGAATGCACACCCTCTCATTCTGAAATATCAAGCAAACCTCAAACCTGTGATCTTCCTGTCCCAGCCTCCCAAGAACATGGAGTAAGCCCCTATGCCTGATGCAGCTTTTACTCCTAAAAGCAAAAGGCGTGCTTTCCCTTCATGCCTGATTCTTATACAAAATGATGAAGACACAGCTACTAGTAAAATACGTGCCTTTAAGAAGTAACTGTCCTGTGCCACCCATTAAGATGTATGACTACAAGCCAGGTATGGTGACAGTGGCTCACACTTGTAATTCCAGCATTTGGGAGGCTGAGACAGAAGGATTCTAGTTCAAGGACAACCTCAGCCACTTAGTGAGGCTCTTTGAAATTTAATGAGACCCTTTTTCAAAAATAAAGAATAAAAAAATAGGGCTGGGGGTGTAGCTCAGAGGTAGAATGCACCTGGGTTCTATCCCCAATACCTCAAAAAAATAAATAAAGGATAGAGCTGGGGAGGGTAGAGCTGGGAGCTGGAGCATTGAACCTCTAGGTTTAATACCCAGTATATATCTATAAAAAAAGATGTATGACTACTATGCACCAATAAAAAAATTTAAAAATAAGTCACAGTCAAATTATAAGAATCGTATTCCTTATTGAGGAAGACTCACCAATATTTCTGTGCCAAGTCATGAGGAAAGCAACTAAAATTTTTTGGACATTTGCTATGAGGCAGACACTGGCGAGGTACTTTTATACATTTTTCTCATTTGCTGCCATGCTTAGTATGTACTGTACTTACTGTGTTAGCTTATATGGCTGTAGGTCTCATCTTCCCAGTGAGCTTACTAACTCCCATTTTAAATTCTTTTGCAGCCATGGCACCTTAGCAAAGTAAGTAAAATCTGGATGAAATGCTTTACAAATTGCATTTATGTTATGGTATTCAAATGATTGCTTCTTTTATCTTCCTTAGATTTTTATTTACTTGTCCTTTTCTATAATTTTCTTGGTGATTATTTTTAAAAGCCTCGAATATCCACCCTTGTCTCCTTTATTCTCCTGATGCCTGGCATGCATATGCATTTTCATGTTGTGCTCATCACTGCTCCTGTAACAGGAGACTATAATTTATGTATTGCATCCACTTATTCTTCCTCCACATCACTTATACTCTAAATTTAAACAATCTTAAATGACAACATATTTAAGAAGAGACCTAGTGCTTTTTCAAACCTTCTGTATTCTGTGTTACATAATGAATTAGTCAGATTTTGCTACTAAAAAGTCTTGCTTATCAAATTCACCCACTTATAGCAAGTAAGATCCCTCAAAGAATCTGCAAGTTCTCCTACCTATCTCTGTGTCAGTGCGGATTCTCAAGACTTTCATGAGTATATCTATTTCATATATGAGAAAGTGTTAATAACTCCATTGTAAACATGAGCAAATAGACGCTCAGACATTAAACCAAAAATCCAGGGTCACACAGTGAATGGGAGCCAACACAAGAATGTGAACAAGACATACTTTTGGCTTCACAGAGCACATACTATTTTCATGAGGGGTAACTGTTTTTATATAGATTCTATATTCTTAATTTACAAAGAAACATTGAGAGGTTACAGATTATGGACCTCTTTTGGCTAAAAATATAAATAAAGTTACAAAACCAATTGAAGGTATCCATGATGGATAGCACCAGCCACACTTCTTCTTAGCCATACTCAAGAAACTGATGTGGCCTCAAAGGGCCTCTTCCTTCTGCTGCTCTGCATTATCTACTGTGGCTGCAGTCACTTTATACAGCATGTCCCCTTTAATTAGCCATGTGTTCTAGTCTAAAATAAAATATTTCAGGATGCTTTTAAAGTCACTTTAGCTTTCTCTTTCTAGTTAAAGGATATTTTGGCAAAAAAAAGATATCAACTTTAATTTTAGATCATCACAAATAAAGACAAGAATCACTGCAATGTGTGTTTTGAAAGAGATTTGTTTTATCACCGATGTTATGAGTTTGGGTCTGAATTTATTATGACCAGTGGTTGATATTGGATAACCATTGAGACAGAAGCACAGCACTGATTCAGGCTACCTTCTTTCTGTAGGTGAGACTTATCCTCATGATTTTGGCTTCTGATCAACCTCCTCTAATGTGTTGTTTCCTAAAGTTGCCAGATTTTCTTAGAGTGCTGGCTAAAATTATAGCTTTTCAGGATTACTTCCCTGGAGAATCTAATTCTTATCTCTATTCTAGCATAGATAGGGTATGCTCCGGAAACATCACTATTAAACAAGTATTGAGGTCAATGAATTAAAAACCTGAGTAGCTATGCTGTGTGCTAAAATGGCTGTTCCTCAAAGTATTTGTAATTTGGAGAAAAACTGATGCTTTAAAATTTACCTCTCATTATCCTTTACCATTCTTGCTTTCTAACCTGAAAATTATAATGCAATGCATTTCGCAGTACATTTGTAACTTTATAATTTTGAGAAAAATCATAAAATTTTCAAAAAAATTTTTGCTTGACCCTTCGTACTTTGGTCCATATTTTCCTACAGCATATTCCCAATTCCTCCCAAACCACATCTCTGTAACAGTACCTAATTGATCTCAGCCTGCTCATTATATCTTCTCTCAGCAGCTATCTTTCTCTGAATTCTTTCTCAATAAATTGGGAACATGAGCTTTACTGGTTATTAACTTAAAGCTAATAGAAAACAGAAAAACGAAATGGACAATAAATAGTTCTAGATGTCAAAAGAAATATCAAATATACTGTAATTATGCCAGAATTATATTGAGATTAAATCTAATGTAGGGCTCAAATTGGATTTATTTTAAAACCAGATCTTTTCTTGTGCCTGTATGTAGACTCTGTGTGTGTCGTGTGTGTGTGTGTGTGTGTGTGTGTGTTGTGTGTCCACTGAATGCCAGTTTAAAATGAGACTGTGCATCTCCCATTAGCAACAATTGTACAGAGTGCTTGAATTTGGCTTGTTTTATAAAATGCTCATCAAAATGATGCTTTCAGATATGCACCCGGCTACAACCTGATCACACCTTAGTATGTCTCATCATGAGCAGATTCTGGTGAATGGCAAATTACTCCAAGTGACAGGAAGCTGATATCTATTTCCAACCTTGTCTGCTGATTGGCTACCACTGTGGCCAAATCATTCAATTTTTCCTGCCTCAAATTTTAGCCTTCAACCTAAATGAGCTGATGTGAAGCATGTTCCCTATACAGCAGCTGTCTTCAAAATTCTAAGCATAATCATTTGTGATTGTTATCCAGGCAGTTAAGAAGCAACAGAAAGTCAGTTTTACCCTCCCATTTTTAGTAGAAGCAACCCAAATTAGCAATTATGTCCAAGAAGGAATATTGATGGTATATCTTCTCTTTATATTCTTCTATTTAACAATTCAAGAAATTTGTGTTCTTTCCCACAAATTCATGTGGAATAGGGCATCCTTTAAAACCTCACATCAGCCAGGCATGGTGGTGCATGCTTGTAATCCCTGCGCTTGGGAGGCAGAGACAGGAGGATCGCGTAGGTTTGAAGCAAGCCGTGCTGGCTTAAGAGACCCTGTTTCCAATTAAAAATAAAAATAAAAAAATAGGCCTGGGAGTGTAGCCTGGAGGTAGAAGGGCTCCCAGGAACCCCAGTACTAAAAAAAAAGATGAAATAAAATAAAAAAATAAAACCTCCCATCACATAAAATAAACTACGAAATTTGAAGCCTTCAAATGGTATAATTCCCAATACCTATATCATTGTGTTCAATATATTGAGTGACAACCTAAAGAGGCTGTCACACTGCCAAAAAGTGTTATTTTTCCCAGATTACTGGGTAAAAATCTACCATGCTACAAGTTTCATTCACTGACTATATATTTATTTAATTCTGTCAAGTTTAATTCATTAAATATTTATGTATTTAATATCAACCTTTTGATAATTATCCATTATACTATAAAATACACACAACTAAAAATGATAAAATAAAAATTTTAATTAAGCAAGTTTAGAAATTAAAGAAAAGTAAAATAAAACCAGGAAACTAAATCATCACATAAAAGACTTTCCTTGATCTTGTAAATTTGATAAAAATGGGACATAGATTTGCCTCTGAGATTTTTATCAGCTACCCATTGGACTGACTTTTGCTCCCTGCAGCTACACATAATAAATCAAGTCCCTCTTCCACAAGAAAGTCCCTCAGATATGCAAAAGAGGAACTGAGTCCTCTAGGCTAAATCAGAATGAATAATCTTACCCACTGCCCAGAAAACATTATTAATTTACTCCACCTTTGTAAGAGAATTCTAGTCTTTTCTATTGCCTCTCTGCTTAAGAAACTCTAAGGCATTTGATTTTCTAACCTCATTTCACTTAACTTTATTTTTTTTAAGTAGAACACTTTTAACATGGAATTGAGTCATTTATGGGAGAATAGTGAAATCGACAATTGTGGATTGACAATAGCAAGGCCTTGGTGGTAGAAAAGTTTACCTTTAAAACTTTCTCTCTTCACCTAAGTGAAGTCAGAACCCATTGTTACATTCCCTCCTAGTGATGCACAAAAGCCTTAAATGAAAAGAGAGTCATTTTCCTACTTGGTGATTTGAGGAGCTATTGGTCTCCCTTCCTGGCTTAATAGGATTGCACTGAAACCACTCAGAGAGAGAGAGAGAAAAAAATTATTCCTTTTTAAAAAAATTTCTGGTAGAAGAGATTATGCATGGGAAGTTACTGGATACTAGAATCATCTGAGATATCAGTCATTCTTACTCTGTCGCTGAAGTTCATCTTGTTTGGCTGTTAGATGTACTAAGGCATTCTCTCCTACACCTCTGTATATGTTCTTCCCAAAGTTTTGCCTTTGGTAATAATAATAATAATAATAATAATAATAATAATAATAATAATATCATCAGGCAGGGACCCTCCCCCAGGAAGAGGACAAGAGTCCTCTGGACCCATGCTGAATCCTCCAGTGAATGCCCCTGGGCAAACTGAATGTCAGAAACTGAAAAATCTTTTAACTAAAGGTCAGCAGTATCAGCTCTTGAATTTGAATTTAAATTTTGAAAAGTTTTAGAATATTTGCAGTCTCATGTACAGCCCCTTACCACCACCACCACCAGTTCAGACAAGAAACAACCAACATTTATATCTCCAATGATCCCACAACACACTAGTCTGAACCACAGACCCATCTGGCAGCTTTAAATATATTTAAATACCCCTTCAATCAAGTGGCAATTATGAATCAGAAAGCTGTGATCATTAGCTAAGTCATCATCACCTTCTCATGATTCAATTAGGTGTTCTAGAAAACTTAGTGATAAGTCTAACATATGAGAGATCAAACCTAAGGTTGTGTCTAAAGTTCAGAAGTCCCAAGAGACAAAAATATTAACAAAACTACACTGTGAAATGACAAGTACCTTCTTTTTTTTTCTTTTTCAGGCACTGGGGTTGGAACCCAGGGGCATTCTACCTCTAAGCCTCAGCCCCATCCCCATTTTTTATTCTTTATTTTGAAAGAGAGTCTCACTATGTTGTGGAGGGCTTCACTAAGTAGCTGAGGCTGTTTGCAAACCCGGATCCTCCTGTCTCAACCTAACAAATGCTAGGATTACAAGCACAAGCCAACATACCGGATTGACAAGTACCTCCTAAGCATCTTGACTCTACCATAAAAAATTTGCAAGAGTGTCTCCTGGAATTTATTTTGATCTCTAACCTCTCAAAAATGAGTGTCTCAGAGTGATAAACCACTTTTGATAGGTAGTGTGGTTAAGGTGTCCACAGCACCTAAGGCAATGTTTTGTTGTCTTGGCAACAAGATACAAGGGGAAGTACAGAATTCACGCATTGCTCATGTACCCTATTTCATGTCCAACCCTATGGCCTTCTTCAAAATCCAGTGGCCAGATCAATAAGACACCAATTTTTAATACTCTACAAAGTGATGATTTGAGAGATAGCCACCATATCTTTGGCCAAAAGGATATCATCAGTCTTTTGATATCTATCCATGATACTCTTAAAAAATCCTATCAAGAATGACAACTAAAAAATAATCAAGTAGCAAGGCATGGTGGCACAGGCCTGTAATCCCAGTATTTGGGAGGCTGAGACAGGAAAATCACAGGTCTGTGGACAGTCTCAGCAACATAGCGATACCCTGTTTCAAAACAAAACATAAAAATGGGTTGAGGGTACAGTTTAGAGGTAGAATGACCCTGAATTTAATCCCCTGTACTACTACTACTACTACTAATAATAATAATAATAATAATAATAATAATATTAATAAAGCAATTAGAATGCCAAGACAAAAATAAATGTAACTATACAAAAAGGCATGATCCAAATAGAAGGCAAACTGTAACACAAAAGTATGTTTGAGTGAGTGATAAATTTTAAACTACAAAATAAACTTGAAACCTAATACTCTTACTGATACATCTTATGATTCACAAGGGTTATAATATTAGAACTGTAGAAAAAGATATATAATAATAATAAACTACTTGGCTATGTAGCAATGCTTACTTCTCATAATGATGGAGCTATTTTTTCACCTTTTGAAATCACTTTATGGATAAATTACAGGACTCATCAAACTTGACCTTGTATACATAATGTAGGTTGCCAGGTAGAAACAATGAGAATAGGTAGAGGAAATATGTCCTTGTTTTTCAGGGCAAGGAGCAAAATAGTATATGTACTGAATAAAGTAATAAACATGTAAATTATTTAGATAGCAGTTGAAGTGAAAAAATGGAAACCAGCAACATCTGTATATGCAATAAATAAGAAAAGATAATGAGTAAATGAGAAAAGTTACATTTCATATATTATGAGGAAAATTTTTAAATAACTTTCTAAGTCTGTATATTGAGCAGTAGTTATAGTAGTATAGTTTATGGAAGCAACTTCTAGATAAGATAAATTGAGAATTGGTAAAAGGAAGTTTCTTCTCAGGCTGTAACTTTTCTACTCTAAAATTATCTGTATAATTTGATTTTATAAAATATCCATGTAGCCGGGCGTGGTGGTGCACGCTTGTAATCCCAACATTTGGGAGGCTGAGACCTGAGAATCGCGGTTCGCGGACAGCCTCAGCTACTTAGTGAGGCCCTCTGCAACTCAGTGAGACCTGGTTTCAAAATAAAGAATAAAAAATAGGGCAGGAGGTGTATCTCGAAGGTCGAATGCCCCTGGGTTCCACCCCCAACTCCCCCCCCAAAAAAATCTATGTAACTAGATTTCTCAGTGCTGCCCTTCCCTATTTGCTCTGTATTTTTACTAGAGATTCAGGGAAATGACTATCACTGAAGTAGAAATGGAGGTACCACCCAGAGCCTCTTCCTGAGATCCAGAGGACATGTCTTTAGCTTTTACGTTGAGTGCATGCTTGGGTTGTTCCATTACAAGTAGTTATAAATTTTTGATTTTTAACAAAGCAGAGTTTATTTTAAACTGATATTGGAAGTACCACCACATTGAATATAAAGTTTTCAGTATCTGCAGATCAGTTTTTCTAGCCACCATCCTCACACACCTCTGTGCAGTGAAAATGTGATTCCACCATGATAAAACCCTGACAGAGAAATGTGTTGAAGAACATAAAAAATGCTATTACAGTTTTTCAGATTTTCTGTTGATTTTTTTTTTTCCAGATTACAGCAGGGAAGTTGAAAAGGGGCTATCTCTTTCAAGAAAATGACCTCTTATAAGGTTATATGAACAATGGAGAATACAGGCCTCAACTCACATGGCTTAACTAAAATTCAGTACCAATCTTTTTCAACTTATAATAGATGTAGGACACCATTAACCCATTGTACTTTGAAAATATTGGACATGGAAAGTATTGGACATCAAAAATGTATATAATATACCTAACCTATTAAACATCTTAGCTTAGCAACACAGTATCCTGAAGAGGATCAGTTGTTTACCCACATGGCTGACTGATAGCTGCAGCCTACTGGCACTGCTCAGCATCATGAGAGAATAATACACCCATCACTATTCCAGAAAAATAATAAAATACAAAATTTGAAACAGTTTTAACCGAATAATTGTCATTTTTACACTATGATGATGTCATCTTTAGTTGAACTATACGACAGAAACTGTTTTTACTCAGATTGCTAAACTCAGAATCATCATTACAGTAGCTACCCTTTACTAAACATCAGTTATGTTCTAATCTATGCATAAATTGGCTCTTTCCTCGTGTTCTGCATAAGACCATGAAAATTTTATATCTATTTTACCATTATTAAGACTATCAGAGGAACTAATTTATCCAAATGGGCTTGGCTATTTGATGATGTATCTATGATTTGAACCCAGAGACCACTTGCTTAGATAGGACTAGATTGAAAGAGACCTGTGAAATCACTTAGCCTAATTTCTTCATTTTATAATAGAGAAAATCTTGTTTCATAGAAGAAAATTGGTTTGTTCAAAATTACACAGCTGGTTAGTGACAGAGCCAAGGCTAGAACCCACAGACTACCTTCTAGTCCAGTTCTCTTTCAACCACAGAAGGTCTTAAAATGCTAAACTTTTTGAGAATCTACAGCCCATCTGTTTTTTTTAAGTGCCAGAATTGAAAGTCTCAATGTTAAGTAAATTCAGGATCTGGAGAAATTAATACCACCACACTTTCACATTTGGCAGAGGAATGGGATTTCATGAAAAATCACCAAACCAAACTGGTACTACAAATTTTCATACTCAAGAGTACCAGAAAAAATTCATTTATCCAGCTTGTTAGGGTCACCCTAGAGTCATCTGAAGATTATTTTTTATTCAAACATCTTTAGCTTTAAAGAAATATTTCTTGGGATCTATTAATGGTAGAAGAACGAAACTAAACCTGTACACAGGGAAATTCTGAATAGCAAAATTAACTTTGTAAAATACAAAGTTGAGAATTAATTCTGGGAAATCTTCCATTGTCACCTAGTTCTTGATGCTCTTAAACTGATGGTAAATTCCAAAACCAACTCTTGCTTTACTAACTAAAGTATAATGTTACCATATCAATCACAAAATCTGTGATGAGAGCCAGACATGTCGGTGCACACCATAATCTCAGTATTTAGGAGTCTGATACAGGAGGACTGCAGGTCCATTTTCAGGAACTTGTTGAGGCCTTTCACAACTGAGTGAAGCCCTGTTTAAAAAACACAAACAACAACAACAAATGCTGACAAAGACACATTGTTGGTGAGATTGCAAATTAGTGCAACCACTTTGGAAAACAATATGGAAGATCCTCAGAAGAATGGGAATGAATTTACCATATGATTCATAAATACCACCTCTGGATATCTACCCAAAAGAATGGAAACCAAATTACCAAACTAATATATGTGCATCTATGTTCATAGCTGTACAATTCACCATTGTCAAACTATGGAACCAGCCAAGATGTCATCAACAGATGAATGGATTACAAAACTGTGCGATATGTGCACAATGGAAATCTACTCAGCCATAAAGAACACAATATGTCATTTACAAAGAAATGGGTGAAACTGGAGAACATTATGCTAAGTGAGATTAGTTAGGCACAAAAATAAGAAATCAGATGTTCTCCCTAATATGCAGAAGCTAGGGAGAAAATAGGAAGAAGTCTAGAGGAGGAAAGTGAAACTATAAATGAGCAAATAAGGTGACCTAACTGAGGGGATGGGGGGAGGATTCTTTAATGTACATGATATACTTTAAAAAACATATCATCCCCGTGCTTGGGAGGTGGAGACAGTAGGATCGCGCAGGTTCAAAGCCAGCCATGCTGGCTTAAGAGACCCTGTTTCCAAATAAAAAAGAGTATAAAATAGGTCTGGGGGTGTAGCACAGAGGTAGAAGGATTTCCAGGAACCCCAGTACCACCAAATAAAAAATCAATGTCAATCACTGAGCCAAACATGGGAAGGAGAAAGGGGAAGGAAATAGGGTGGAAATTGGGAAAGGGATAATTGAGTGGTATGCATGTGTGCCTCCACCATCTTGTACCCCATTAAGATGTATGACTACAAGGTACCAATAAGAAATTAAATGATGATAGATAGATAGCCAAGCATAGTGGCACATGTTTGTAATCCTAGTACTAGGGAGGCTGAGACAGGAGGATTCTGGTTCATGGCCAGCCTCAGCTACTTAGTGAGGCCCTCTGCAACTTAATGAGACCCTGTTTCACAATAAAGAATAAAAAAAATAGATCTGTGGGTGTAGCTTGGAGATAGAATGCCTATGGATCATAAGAGAAATAAAAAATAAACTGGGCATGGTGGCATATGCATGTAATCCCAGTACTTGCAGGAGGATAGCAGGTTCATGGACAAGTTCAGCTACTTAGTGAGGCCCTCTGCAAATCAGTATGACTTTGTTTCAAAATAAAGAATAAAAAGTAGGGCTGAAGGTATAGTTGGAGGTTGAATGTCCCTGGGTTCCATTTCCAGTACTGCAAAAAATAAAATAAAATAAAACAAAAATAAAAAATAAAATAAAACAGGACTTGGAGGTATATAGCCTGGAGGTAGAAGACTCAAAAGCCATCATCAGAATTAAATAAAATAAAAATAAAACTATGGAACTATGGTAAGGCTTTCTCTATTTATACATAAAAATTAAACAACAAAACAACAAACTCACAAAATCACAAACTGATATGAAGAATTCTCTATTTGCAATATTAAAATTTGAGATGGCCTTTGTATTGGTAATATTAACCATTTTAGTGTCTATGCAAAGTTTTACCAAGAAAACATTTTTGAAAACAGTATTTGTAATTAATTTAGCAGTAAAATTTAAATAAAATCTTAAAAAAAAACCTAGTCCTTGATTTAAAACAAAAAGGAAGCCAGGCGTGGTGGCGCACGCTTGTAATCCCAGCGCTTGGGAGGCTGAGACAGGAGGATCACACAGGTTTGAAGCCAGCCTCAGCTACTGAATGAGGCTCTCGGCAACTTAGTGAGACCCTGTTTCCAAATAAATTATAAAATAGGTCTGAGAATATAGCTCAGAGGTAGAAAGCCTCTGGGTTCCACCCCAGTGCCACCAAAAAAAAAAAAAAAAGAAAGAAAGAAAGAAAGAAAGAAAGAAAGAAAGAAAGAAAAAGAAAAAAGAAAGAAAGGAAAAGAAAGATACAACCTTGGAATTTGAAGAAATTTTCAATTGCAATTGTCTATTCTGGGAACCTGAAAAATGGATTTTAGGGTAGAGTATAATTAGGGAATTGCATGAAGAATTCCAGAGCAAAGTATATGCTGTAGAAAATTTTTCTCATTGAAAATCTCTGCTGGGGTTTGGATTATGCTACTAAACATGTATATCTCTCAGATATCCATGTGTCTGCTGCAAAATGCTTGAAGGGTAAAAAGAAAAGAAAAAGAAGTTGACAAGACTGTGGACGCCTGCAGGAAAACAAATCAGGAGTGTTTCTCGATCTAATACAAATACTACATTATGGAAGACACGGTATCATGTGATGCCAACTATCTTTAAAAATATGGATATGCCTAATAAAACACACTGAATTCTTAAAATTTTATCATCTTTATTATGGCATCTTACGTTTTCACCCTATTGTCTAATAAAAACCATGTTTGAGATGTCTGACTAGTGGTAGGCTCTTAATAAAAAGTGATTTAAGCTAAGGCAGCAAATCAACCATTTGCTATTTCATGGTTTACCATTCAGTGTTGCATACTGACATTTAAAGAATAGTATGCCTTATGGGAATTTTTCCTTTAACTTATAAAAAACCATAATGGCTATTCTGTTTTAACTGTATCCATCCATACATCCATCCATCCATCCATCCATCGTTCTATCCAAATGAGATAACAATTATTAAAAGTATGCATTGTGAGATGCTTGGTTCATCATGAATTTGGACCATGGAAAAATATTTGTGTCTTCCCTCTCCAGTTCAGCACTATTCCCAGCAAGATCACTCTTCTATGCAACCTGCCTTGTTCTAAGGACATTTTAGCTGGTAAATGTTGCTCCTGATATAGGTTTCCCTTTTCCACTTCTATATTTAAAAGCTCTTAGAAAAATGTAGCTACTAGGCCAGAGACATATTAAACTTACAGAAAATGCTCAAGAAGAGAAAATCTTAAGTCTTATATGGTTTTTTGGGGGGCGGGAGTGGAAGTTCTCTTGTCTTCATCATCCACAAATAGCCAGATTCCCAGATTCTTAGATTTTGGCCTTCACACAAAACCTTGCTTGACTTGTAAATTCCATATAGAATTTATCAAACAACTGTCTTAATTCCTATGCAAACTAAATCACTAGTTTCCACAATCTACTATCCAAATTCATAAACTAATAACTATGATGCTAATATATTAATGTAGTCCTCACTCAGAAATGTTAATTGGTGGAATAGAGAAGCTTTAAAAATACACACCATTATCCCAAAGGACTTTCAGAATCTCAGGCAATGTGGAAGATTAGAAAAGGCTATATTTTACCATAGGTATCAGGCCTACCGTTGGCTTGTCCTGATCACATGAAAAGCAGAGAGAACATTTCACAAGAGTCATTTCCTGCTAATGATCAAAACCAGCTCAAACATTTCATTCACAGTGAACAGAACATAAGCTTGACAAGCATAATTTAATTTTAAAAAGTTTAGTATTCTAACAGTTACCAAATGACTCTTTTATTATCTGCATTTGGTGATAAGGTTTTTTAGGGTACTTGTGACAATGGATACTACCCACATGGCACCAATGAGTTGGTGAGAGACAGGAGAATGGGCAGACTAGTACCCAAACTTGAGAGGCGTACTTCTTTTACACCAAAAAAGAGAAAAAAAAAATATTCTAGCTATTTGTTACTAGGAAAATCACACTTCTCCTTGCCTAAACTGTTGACCTATGAAGCAAGTAGAATATTATCACTAACAGTAGAATAATCAAGTCTTTTATCATGTTTTGACTTGTCTCATATTTTTCTGATATTCTGAAGACAAGGCACTTTGAATATCTACTATGGATATAACTATTATGCTAGATGTTAAGGGGATGACTTTTTTCCCCCAGAGGAATAAGAGTGTCTCCTTGGTGAAACAAGAGTATATTTGGAAATAGTTTATTCTGTAAACATAAGTAAGTGCTTATTTAGCACAGATAAATTTTGCTGAAAATGAAAGGGACCAATTAACATGGCCTGGAATATTCACCTACATCAAAAGTTGGGAACTGGGAGATCAAAGAATATATAAAAGTAATCAAAAATAAAAACAAGCCTTGAACTCATAATTCATGACTTGCTTATATCTGCATCACCATTGCTAACCCCAGTTGTTCTGTATTATTTCTGGTTGTTGAAACTAAAATAAATGAGTAAATGAATAAATAATATGCTCAAGATAATTTAACTAGAAAGAGGTGAAGTTTGAACTCATATCTATTTTAATTCCAAGACACACATTCTTTCTACTCTATCATGATATCATCCTCTTGATATGGAAAACATATTATTCAATTGCTCTTCCAAATTTCCACCCCAACTGCCCTTGGTGTAGGAAAGAAAGAATAGGCACAATCCAGAGAAGACCAAAAACAAGGCAGTCAGAAGGAACATGAAGATTTATCTTAAAATCATATTAATTTTGCTTCTAATTTCATAGTACATGTGCACTTGTTTTACTATGAAAATAACTTTATAAGACTTTAATGTAAAATGGTGTCTTAGAGCATTTGATGTGTTTGTTAACACTATGGTTTTGCATGACTCTTAAACATACTGCCACATACCCTTTAGTAATAGAGACTCCAATTTAAGAATTACAACCATTGGTTTGATAAAATGGGACCAACTTGATTCAATTTGAAAAGAGTAATTTTATATGAATTTTTATTGAATAAGAACAGCAAGCCTACACAAACGTTCCTGTGGAATTGAAAAAAGGGACAACTTTCTTACTTTAGTAGGCAAACATATTCTGGATTTCAAGAAAGCAAATTTTGAAAAAATTCAAACTCCAGGAGCCCAGGAATAACCCTCTGAAGCAATTGAGTTGTAGACATAAGTATTAGAAGCAACTACACTCTGGAGCTGGAAGGAAACTCATAGAAATAGCAGTCAGGCCAGGCATGGTGGTGCACGCTTGTAATCCTCGCGCTTGGGAGGCAGAGACAGGAGGATTGCGCAGGTTCAAAGCCAGCCACACGCTCTGGCTTAGGAGACCCTGTTTCCAAATAAAAATGTAAAAATAGGTCTGGGAGTGTAGCCTGGAGGTAGAAGGACTTCCAGGAATCCCAGGACCACCAAAAAAAAAAAAAAAAAAAAAAAGAAAAGAAAAGAAAAGAAAAGAAAAGAAAAGAAAAATAAAAGAAATAGCAGTCAGGATCCAAGGGCTCTGGGATAAGCACTGTAAGTGTCCACTTGACCAAAATATTCATGTTATCATTATGTGTATGAAAAACTTCTCAGACTCTCTAGAAGTGTTACTTGAAATACAGGATGATACCACTGGTACACACCAGCCAAAATGACTTAAATTAAGTATATTGATAACATCAGGGGTCAGCCAAACTGTAGTAGGCTGCAGTGAATTAATGCACTGCTATTGGGAGTGTATATTTGAAAAAAAGTGGTAATGCTTATGAGTGCTGGCCATACTTCTTGACCTCATCACTGCATCCCTTGACATATCTCCCACAGAAACGTCTAAAGACGTTTACCAAACAAATTTATGTAAATGTTACTATTAGTCCTATTCATAGGAGTCCCAAATTGTACAAAATCACAAATGTACACCAGAAGTGGAATAGATAAATCAATAATGTTACATTCGTTGAGGAATTCTATGCAATAATGAAAACAAATACACTGGGCAATACACAGCTACATGAATGAATCACATACACATGAGATTGCTCAAACAAGGTAGGCAAAAGTACACATTGCAGAAGCTAGGGAGTAATAGGATACCACAGAGACTTTAAATAATGGAGAAGAAACCCCAGTGAGTAAGAGAGGTGGTCTAGGGGAGAGTGGGAGAGAGAATCAATGAAGGAAACATTTTCATGGATATTATGTACATATGTGAGAATATCAATGCCAATCTCTATATAATGTATAAGGAAGGTGAGGGAGGGTGGAGGAAGCCGAGGGAAAAACTCATCAACTGCTGTATGCATATATGTCAGTATTACTATTTACTACATCATGATGTGAGACTGTAAGACTATAATGCACCAATAAAAACACAATAAGACCGGGCATGGTGGCGCAGGCTTGTAATCCCCACACTTGGTGGGTGGAGACAGGAGGATTGAGCAGGTTCGAAGCCAGGCGCGCTGGCTTAAGAGACCCTGTTTCCAAATAAAAATATAAAAAAATAGGTATCTGGGAGTGTACCCCGGAGGTAGAAGGGTTTCCAGGAACCCCAGTATCACCAAAATAAAAATAAAAATAAAGAAAAGAAAAGAAAAGAAAAAGAAAAACAGCATAATAAAAGCTTTAACAGAAAATAAAGTATTGCATATTTAAATAGTCTTATAATTGATTCATTAAACCTTACTAAGAAGTTATTGATTAAAATATATATTGCATAAATGGAATAAAGTTTTCTAGTAAAAAACTTATAAAGCCTGATATCAATGAACATTATATTTGACTCTGAGTGATGATTTCAAGACAGAAATTAAAAATATGCTTGTTTAAACATTCTCTTTTTTGGAAAATATCCATAAAGCATATAAATCAGAAGAGACAATGGCATTATTTCTAGAATAAATTCATCATATGTATTAATGTATCTTAGATGGTGTTGATCTAAAGTTTCATAGGCAAGATTGATTGCTATCTCTCAACTTAAAATTTTTGGCATTATTGATATCACATAAGATAAAAAACTTGAGAATATTTTCATCAAAATTTTACTGAACTTGATAATTATCAATATTCAGAAAGCAATCAATGAGCCATGAAGATAATCATCATAAATGCAGATAAATGTAAGTTATTAATTCCGTCATCTTAGAGTGTTTTATTTAGACAATATAAATAAATTTAAAAATAAAAATAGATCCTACTTGTAATGTACCCATATTAATGCTGTACTATAAGCAACCACTAAGCCTCAGCAGGAAGGAGTGTGAGCACTTCCATAATTCACAGGCCTGTCTGTAAAGTGGCAGTCAGCTCATATGAGATGAACTTTCTGGGGATGTCAGTTAGTACCCAAAGATGACTCCCACCATGAATTCGAACTCCTGGCATTCTCACTCTTATACATACCTTCCCTTTGAATGTAGACTGGCCCTAAAATACTTTTTTGTTGTTGTTTACTTTTTAAAACGTATAGATCCTGAGAATTTACAAAGAAATGTAGTGGCAAATCTCATGCTCCTTTCCCCAACCTGCTTCAATATTCCTATCTTCCACAATAATAACTCAGTACCAAAACCAATAGATCAATATGAGTATATTCCACAGAGCTTGTTTGTCTTTACCAGCTGTGCACGCATTGTGTCTGTATATGTGTTTTAATGTGTGTATACAGTTCTATGAAGTGTCATCCCAACTGCAGCTTTGCAAACCCACCACCACTATAAGACATTGAACTACTGCATCACAGAATTCACTCATATCTCATACACTCCCCTTTCTCCTCCCCATTACTAAACCCTGTCACAAGCATGTCCCAATCTCTGTAATTATACTACTTCATAAATATTATATAAGTGGAGCCAAGAAGTATTGATCCCATTGAACTTGGCATTTTCTTTTCAGCATAATTTGCATGCATTCCATCCAAATTGTGTACAGGAAAAGTGTATCCTTTTTTATGCTGAACAGCACTCCATGACTTGGATGCAATGGAGTTTGTTTAACCACTGGCCCATTGAAGGACATCTGAGTCCTTTCTAGTTTGGGGTTAATATGAATACAGTGGCTAGAAATACTTGTGTAGAAATTTCTGTGTGAAAATAAGTCTTCATTTTCCTGGAATAGTCAAGTACAATTTAAAGGTCTCATAATAAGACCATTTTTACTTTTGAAAGAAACTGCCAAACTATTCTCTGGAGGGGTTATACCTTTCAACATCCCCACTGGCAATGTATAAGTGATAGATTTTCTCCACATCATTGCCAACATTTGATACTAATCATTTTTATTTTCGCAGTTCTAAAATAGCTAAAATAGGTGCAAGGTGCAGAGTAATATCTCATTCTGATTTTAGTTTGCTCTTCTCTAACAAATAATGACATTGAACATCTTTTCATAGGATTATTTGCCATTTAAATATTCTCTTGGTGAAATGTCTGTGCATATGTTTTTTTCCCCCCATTTTCAATTTTTTTTTTCTTGGATTTTGTCCCTCCACACATCTTTTCTGTAAAGGTAACCTTCATCTGGAAGTTCATTAATACACACTCCATGTGGTTCTGATACGTGCTATCATTTAAAATTAGAGCCCAGGGACGCAGAGAAGGAGCATGAGTGACATGGCCATAGGACTTGTCCAAGTTATCCAGGGGATTCTATCATTAAAGGATGGAAGAAAGGGTGCTGGAGAAGAAAGGAAAGGGTCCCAGAAAATGAAAGACTATCTCCAAGATAAATGTGACTTCCTCTGCAATATAATTTAGTCTCATCTATGGGGCTTCTGAAATCATCCTGATGAGCAGCTGCTCCCCAAGGCGTGGTTTGGGGGGGCCCAGCAGAGTTAGACAATTATCTTTATGAAGGTATGACTCTAGGGGCCAACTGGGCTTTCAAGGTGTTTTTGAATCTCTAAGTGGGGTGGAGGGTGTACTGAAGCCAGACCTGTTAGCTAGAACTAACAGCTGCCAAAATTGGCACATGAACCTTGAAATTTCCTCACACTCTGTTGAATTTTACTTTGCTTCTGCAACAAGAGACACTTAGGCCATCAGCTAAGCACTTGAGTCAGGCCCAACTGTGAGGGAACCAAAGAGAAAGAAAGGGGGAAAATTCAGAGGCTTTCTTTAAGGGTCACAGGAAACAAAGTGGAATTCTAGACTGCAGGAAGCTGGGCAAGCAGACTATTGCTCTATCCTCGAATAATTATTCACCAAGAGAGCTCACTGCGCACTTGACCCTGACGGCTTGCTTTGCTTTGAAAAAGTAGTAATGAACTGGACAAATTCCTAGACCACTCTGTCAAAGGTTACAGGAGGCAACCTGGAGAGTCTCCCAGTGGTATTTTAAATAGCTGATCTGGACTTAATCTATGGATGCTAGCCTTCAGAGTTTAGATGTGCTATTTTCTCTCTCTCTCTCTCTCTCTCTCTCTCTCTCTCTCTCTCTCTCTCTCTCTCTCTCTCTCTTTCTCTTTTTCTGCTACAGCATAGTTCAATTTTATGCCCCTTCCAGCCCCCACCACACAGTCTCACACAAACACAACTAGAAATTGCCCTGCCAGGTTTGAGAGGATGTCAGCCTTTCAAACACAGTCAAATGAACTTTTTCTTACATATTTCATTATAAAAAAAAAAGTGTATGTTAGGAGGCAAACTCTCCAAAAAGAGTGTGCAGCCCACATATCCCTTTTACACAACAATCCCAAGATGCACCAAACACATTTCAGAAGCTGCTTCAGCAGAGATTTATAAAATAGAGCAAATCCCCAAGCCTGAGGGAATAGCATATCAAAGTTTAATGAGAAGTTAAGGCATCTTTTTATTAAATTTCTGCTTGAAAATGTTTTAATGAGTCCAGTCTTTTGTTGCTTTTTTTAACAGCCTCCTGGCTTCAACCAGCCCTCACATTGACCAAGTCCAGTATAATTGCCATGGGAGAGGGAAGATCTCAAGCCATCAGCAGCATAAATCAGCTCTGACTATAGTGTCAAGTAAAAGTCGCCAACATTATGCAGGACAACAAATTCCATGATTCTTCTTTAGGGAAAAATCAGGTAGTAACTAAGGAAAAGACCAAAAATTAAAACTCTACTAAATGTTTACTTTCATAAAAATATCATAGTGTTTTATTTATCAGAATACTATGGTAATACCTTTATACTCATGTGTATAGACAAATTATGGAACCAACCTAGGTGTCCATCAACAGATAAATTTATAAAGAAAATATGGTATATATGCACAATGAAATTTTAGCCATAAGGAACAAAATTATGTCATTTGCAAAAAAGTTGGATGGAACCAGAGAATATTATACTATCAGATAGTCTTAGAAAGTCAAGGGTTATATGTCTCTCTCATAAGCAGAAGCTAGAGAAAAAAATTGGGAACAAAAAGAACTTCAGATAAAGGAGGAAAGAGACCAGTAGAATAGTAGAAAGAGATTGGGAGTTAGAGGCGGGGAGGGGAAAAGGAGAACTGAGGAAGGAAATAGTTCAAATAATGCTATGTCCATCTATGGACAGAGCACTGCCAACTCATTGTTATTTACAGAGAGGGAGGAGGCAGAGAGAGATAGACCAAGTGATATGGGCAGATATGAATATATCACTTTAATTCTCACTATGATGTGTAATTACATTGTACCCATAAAACCAAAAAGGAGCATAAATCTAATTCATTGACATAGACATTGCTTAATCTTAGCAAATAGTAAAAGGAAAGAGGAAAAACTTAGAAGGAAATAAAAGCAAAGATCAGAGAAGAGAGATCAGCTTGAACAGAGGAGGTTTATGCTAAATAGATTGTTAGTTTCTAGGAGCCTTGCAGATCTCTATATATTTATAGATTTATGTGCCCATGGAAAAGACATGCCTATGTGATGCCAGGGATTAGAATATTATTTATATTTTGCAACATTATAAAGAAAAAATGGAAGAACTTGCTACAGACATATTAAACACACAGATATAATTGGAGAGAAAAAGAAAGTGTTATTTGGTTGAGTGGGCATATTAGCCATGAAGCAGAGTAGAGAAATCAACTATCCTTCCAAGTCAAAATAGGTGGCAGGAGCAACAAGAGACATGCAGAGAGATGATGACTTTGATTCGGTGATATCAGGGCTAGTGCTTTGTGACACATGGTGTTCTGTTCCGAAGAATGGCTACTTACCATCGCACCTTCCAGAAGACAAAATATCAAGAGATATGATCTAAAGAGGCTGGGTCTAGGATATAAGCCAAATATCAGCAGGGACATAAGTCATTGGCTTTTATTAATGAGATCTTGGCCAATCATGCAAGGATAAGCATTATTATAATATTTGGTGGAAAAGAGTGGGGCTGGTTTGATACAGACAGAGCTAAGAAAGAATTCTTCTCAAAGTTATCCTGTACTCCCAAATTCTGGAAAATTTGAAAGGATTGGAAGATATAAGGACAATAACACCATATTTCAAAGAAAAAGAAATAAAAAGCTACTAATTATAAAGTGATAATTGAAATAGATTTTGCGGACTGAGGGCCCTTGGTCATTATCAATGTCTATAGGCATTTGGTATATTTCAAGTGTGTGTGTGTGTGTGTGTGTGTGTGTGTGTGTGTATTTATACTATTTAATTTTTTAGTATTACTTTGCAGAAAGACTGCTTTCCCTGCTTCAAATGCTATCTGAAAATTTTTAGAAAGCTGATTGTGTTAACCTAAAATACTTCATGATGCAAATTATCTTGGGAAATTTATACAAAATTTCATAGATTACAATACTAAAAAGAAAAATTTAAAAACTCAGAGCAAGAAACAGTAGAGATAAAAGTGGAGTGAACAGGCAGATCACCAAGGCCGTAACCAGCAAATGCAAACACCCACCACACCCCCGACCCTGCCCTTCCCACTGGGGCATAGGAAGCAACCCTGCATAGTGCTCTCCTTTAGGACCCTGCATGCTGCCTCCTGGCTCTCCAGCTGGTATTCCAGACATCCATAAAGAATCTATTAGGGTTGCCATGAAGGATCAATCTTCTTCATAATCTCAGACTTTGGCCATAGGATGCAAGTAGCTGCTAAAATAAAGCAATTCATATGTTTGGCCCCATGTTTCCTAGTAGCCTCGTCAAAAATTGGAGTGAGTTATGCAATTTAATTTTTGCAGGACTAGGGATGAAACCCAGGGGCATTTAACTTCCAAGCTACACCCCTGCCCTATTTTTTTTATTCTTTATGTTTAAACAGGGTCTCACGAAGTTGTTGAGGGGCTCATTAAGTAGCTGAGGCTGTCCACGAACCACGATCCTCAGATCTCAGCCTCCCGAATGCTGGGATTACAAGCGTGTGCCACCATGCCTGGCAGTTATGCAATTTTTATTGGTCATAAAAAAGAGAAGAAAAATAAAAACTCTCCCCAGAGGAAGAAATGCATTTTTAAACATTATTTTCAGCCAGACATGGTGGCACATATTAGTAATCTCTAAACTTGGGAGGCTGATACAGAATTGCAGATTTGAAGATAGCCTCAGCAAGTAGTGCAACTTTCAACAACCTAGGGAGACCCTGTTTCCAAATAAGAGATAAAATTGGGTTGAAGGTTTAGCTCAAATGTAGAATGCCTCTAGGTTCAATCCCCAGTACCACAAAAAAATATATATATTTTTTATACAAAAGATACTTCTTTTGAGTGTCTTTTTGTAGGGACATATTATTATCATAAAGACTATATAGAAAATGTAACAGGCTTCATATTGTCTTAGAATAGTTTAGTGAAACCCAAATAATAGCACTGTTATGGTCAGATATAAAATGTCCCCTGAAGATGTCAGGATTTATATACTTAAGTCATAAAGGCTGTAATCTCATCAAAAGATAACCATTATAATATCTGGGTAGAAACCTAGGTTGGTGAGTATGGCTTGAGAAAATGGGAACCTGGGCGTGTGGCCTTACAGACTGTGCATGTGTCTTTGAATCTCCCTGCATGTTGGCTCTGTCTTGCTTCATTCGTGGTGATGTGAGGAGCAGAGCCCTTGTTCTCTCCCCTTCTCTGCGTCCCTCTGCCATGCTTGGATATCTGAAGGCCCTGGCCTCACATGGACTGAACCCAAAATCTCAAAAAAAAAAAAAAATGTGAGCAAATAAATCTTCCTTCCCCTAAGTTTTATTGTCAGTCATTTTGGACTATGGCAGTCATTTTGAATTATAGAATGTCGACTAAGACTGAAGCATTAGTTAGCAAAGGAATGGCATGCAAGACCCTGTAGTCCAAGAGGGAAACATTCTGACACCTGGGTGCAGAGGTGGCCAGGTCCGAGGAGAGAGGAGAGAAAATTCAGAGAAATATTGGACTATGTGTCTCTCTAACACCGCTTTACTCCATACTTTTGGTTTCTGTTCTCTAGAAAATAAAGGTACAATCAAGATTTTTCAAAGATTTGTTCTCTAGGAAGAAAGTGGGCAATGAGAAATCTTGTTGATCTTAAAAGAGTTCTAGAACTGTATAGCAACCACTGTCCAAGCCACTGAAGGGACAAAGATAAAGCAAAAATTATGATTATGTTGAGTTAAAGTTAACACAGACCTTTCTTCTAAGATACTTGATACCAAAGGGAAGGTCTAGCATAATAAAAGAAAAATGCAAGTCTGGCTAACATAAACCCTATCATGGAAATGAACAAAGCCTAAAACTACCAATCTGATCAAATTATATTCCCAATATCTATGGTGTCTAAGCTTCCAGCATTATAGTTCCCAGCATTAAATCATAAAGCTGACAATGTTTTGTTTTATTTTATTTTATTTTATTTTATTTTATTTTATTTTTGCAAGTCTGGGGATGGAACCCAGGGGGCATTCAACCCCCCGAGCTATATCCCCTGCCCTATTTTTAATTTTTTAATTTTTTTTTATTTCAAAACAGAATCTCACTTAGTTGTGGAGAGACTAACTAAGTAGCTGAGGCCGTCCATGAACCACAATCTTCCAGTCTCCACCTCCCAAATGCTGGGATTGCAAATATGTGCCACCACGCTGGCAAAGCTCACAATGCTTTAAAAGACTAAAAGACTATTTGAAAATAATGTATCCATTTAAATATGCATAGAGTTGTTTATCTTATAATATTCATAAAAATCTTAGGACAGATTGGAAACAGAGGAAATCAGAAGTGATCCTCAATAATATAATATTAAAAGAAGATTACAAATGCACATTACATTAAACAATATACCTGAAAATCTGAGCGGTTATGTGGTCCAATCTCATTATTTTAAATATAATTCACTATATTCTCTATTGATTTTTCCTGTCTGTATAGTATTTATTGAATACTGAAGTTTCAAGGAACTATAAGAGTTAATGTCCAAATGGGCCTTCCTTAAAGAAAAAAACACTAATGGAGACTAGTCATTAGAGATTTGCAAGTTCAGGATCAAAATAGCATGGGAAGAATTATACAAAAGGTTCCATAGGACAGTGGGATGTGCTATAAATACATGAAAATTATTTTGTATTGATTATCTATTGTTGCTATAATAAATTAGAACACATTTATTGGCTTAAAACAACATATATGGCCGGGCGTGGTGGCGCACGCTTGTAATCCCCGCGCTTGGGAGGCGGAGACAGGAGGATTGCGCAGGTTCGAAGCCAGCCTCGCTGGCTTTAAGAGACCCTGTTTCCAAATAAAAATATAAAATAGGTCTGGGAGTATAGCCCTAAAGTAGAAGGGCTTCCAGGAACCCCAGTACCACCAAAAATAAAAAAAATTTAAAAAATTAAAAACAACATATATGTAATTCCTAAAGTCCTAAAAGTCAAAAGCGTGGAATCAGTTTCATTTGGCTAAGGTCAAGATGGCAGCAGGGTGATGACTCCTCTGCAGGCTCAAGGGCTAAGTCCCTTTCCTTGTCTTTTCCAGTTTCTAGAGCTGCATCCTTGGTTCCTGGCCCTTTCCTCCATGTTCAAACTCAGCAACACAATTTCTTCAAATGTTTGCTTTCTATCACATTTCTTTCTCTGTAGCAAAATTTCTCTCTGCCTTTTTCTTGTAATGACACCTGTGGATTACAATGGAGGCCACCCAGAAATAAAAGGTAATCACCCATCTCAAGATTCTTAATCTTATCTACAAGGTCTTTATCTATAAGGTAACATTCATAGGTTCAAGAACATGGATATCTTGAGGGCCAACAACCACCACACTTACCGAAGAAAACATCTTTCAAAAGTTCCATTGAGGCTATTCCAAAGATACACATGCAGTCCTGCTGTATTTATGACAGAAATGACAGAATATTAATAGCAAAAGGAGAAAATAGATTGGTTTGATATACTATAATTTTCATTCATTTTTCTTTGCCATTTAAATAAGCTACCTGGTATATGAGAGTACAAGTAGATTATAAGAAAGAATTAATGATTTAAGTGGTATATTTAAGAAAAAATTTCATTGATACATGATAAAACAGACCTGCTAAATTCATAAGTTGCTTATGTTCATAGCATCACACTGTAATATCAGAGGAGAACTTGAGTTCCAAGCAACTGATTACAATTCCAGAAGACTCCATATATCATCTGAATACTTTTGGTTCTTCAATGATTTTTTTTTTGAATGCCAAAATAATTTGGAAAAAGAAAATTTAAGAAATCACAATGAATTACAATGAAAGATATTCTTAATCCTACCACTCAAAGATAAATATAGTATTTTGGAGTATATCTTTTTCCTAATTATGTGGTTGTTTGTATACTTTTACAACTAAACAAACACTTAGAATCAAAATATACAAATGTATAAGTAACTTTTTACACTCAACAATATAATGAACATTTTCTCCTGTCTTCTACGATACGATTTTTAGTAGTTACATTAATACTCTACAATGTGGATGCATCATAATTTATTTTCTCAACGCTTTAGTGTTGAAAACAGCATCTTCTATTCTTATATATTGCTGTAGTAACATTATTATGTAGCTGATTATTACCTCAAAATATTTATCCTAGGTATCTGAATAGTAAAATTTCTAGGTCACATAAAACAAACAGTTAAATTTTACAATCCATATTTCCACCATTCTTTTAAAACCACATCTCACATTATGGCCTATGTCATGCATTTCCTGACCAACCGTTAGGCTGATGAAGCATTATTTTCTGTTCTTTTGTACTGTGTGCCTAGTAGCTATACTCTACATATTACATATATATTACATATATTGTATAAATAGTTGTTCATGTGTCTGTTTACTCTACTAGTGAGATAGCATGCATACCTTATTTTTGCTTGCATCTTAAGCACAATAACTAACAACAAAAGAACATTTAATAATTTTTTTTTTCCGGTGGTACTGGGGTTCCTGGAAGCCCTTCTACCTCCGGGCTACACTCTCAGACCTATTTTATTTTTGGAAACAGGGTCTCTTAAACCAGCGCAGCTGGCTTTGAACCAGCGCGATCCTTCTGTCTCTGCCTCCCAAGCACGGGGATTACAAGGGTGTGCCACCATGCCTGGCTAATAAATAATTCTTAGCCAGACATAGTAGCTCACGCTTGCAATCCCAAAACCTGGGGAATGAGACAGAAGGACTGCTGGGTCAAGGCCTGCCTCAGCAATTTAGTGAGACCCTGCTTCAAAATAAAAAATAAAATAGAGCTGGGAGTGTAGCTCTGAAATATAACACTCCTGCAATACTCAGTACCAAATTAATTAATTAATTGGTTAATTAATTTCTTGGAAGAAAGAGGAAATAAATTAACAAAATTATAAGTGAAAAATGAATAAAGAATACTATTTAGCCTTTTCAACCATTCCATTTAGGTTTTCCATGGTCCCTGTGTGGAAAGTTCTTAGCTCCCATTTTTTTGCAGGGAAAGACAACATTTTTTTTTCTCTCCCTCTCCATTCTTCAGTTGCCCCAATTCACTTGCTTTCCTGGCCTACTTGATGACCAAGCCTTCATCTCAAACTCTGGAGCTGCAGGAGAATGGTCAGGAGGATCTAGACATATACAGCCAGCTAAATATAGATGGTGACCTGCAGCATTCTTCTGTTATAGCATTTTGCAAATATGATATACAATTTAGTTATTCTCTAAGAAAGACTGAACCTGAATGCAATAACTGTGTATCACCAATGTCCACCATGTACATTATTTTATATGATAACTTATTCAAAGGCAACAATATATACATCCACAGTAAGAGTCCAAGGAGAAATTACTTTTCCTTACTGAGAGGCCAAAAAAAAAAAAAAGGACATCCTTTATTTAAGGGCCCAACCTCATTCCCCAATACATAGATAGCTTTATCTCTTTATCCTGCCAGAAGCTGTAGAAAGAAAACATTGTTTTTGTGCTCTGAGATCAAAAGAGGAATACATTTCCTTCTGCGATCTTTGTCTCACAAAGGCATCCCTGCCTCACCTTGAGATAAGGACAGGACAGGGATGATAGGTTAGCCTCCTAATCTGTCTTAATTTTTCTGCATCACTAGCAGATTTCTATGCAGGCTCCACTCTCTCCTCTCCTCTTCTCTTCTCTTCTCTTCTCTTCTCTTCTCTTCTCTTCTCTTCTTTCTCTCTCTCTCTCTCTCTCTCTCTCTCTCTCTCTCTCTCTCTCTCTCTCTCTCTTTCTCTCTGTACTGAACATGTATTAGCATCATGGAAACTTGCTGTGGTCAGCAGAAGCCCAATATCAGCCCTAGGCTGACGGCATGGTTGTCATGGATTTCCACTTCTCGGCTGTCAAATCCCAAGTAACTGCAGATGTGAACAGCCTGTTTGCTGAACCTGGGTGTGAAAGCAGAAAGACAAAAGCACTTCAAATAGGTGAAGGTACTGAGGAAGGAAGGGTTAGCTCCTTGACTCAAGCTCCTGCATTCCTACATATGCAGCTTCAACCCGCAAAAGCTGACAGTTTTCATTTTCAAGGATGACTAGAACAGATATGTCTAACCTTTTGTAAACCTCTTATTCGTCCATGCGAGGAAAAACTAACAGTCATTGTATTTAATTTTTTTCTATATCTGGCAAAAGTGGGCTGTGGGTCGTCATCTTAATATTCTACAACACAGATGCTACAAACAGATGTTTTTGATGGGATAAGAAAAAAAAGAGCCAGGAGCATAGGATTAAGCTTTTTTTAAAATCTTCTGTGTTTTAAATCAGTTGAAGAAATGCCTGGCAAAGCACATTGCACCACAGAGAACCTGCTGGAAACCATCTTTAGTTGTTTTCCAAAGCCCATGTGCAATCTGATTATGTTTCCACTCAGCACTGCCTGTAAAAAAGTAGTTTATCCGTCTCCAATTGAATTAATAAGACAGAACCCCTGGGGTGTATATGTGACCTATTCCTATGACACTAGACATTGCTCACTGTCAAAGGGCTCCTTCTGCTTCCTCCCCCAAAGTCAATATGAACAGCGATACTAATGCTGGTCATCATCTAAACCCTAAAATGATGCTGAGCATAAAATGATGCTGAAGAAATACATCTGGCCTTGTATAAATTTAGATGTATAGAGATTACATATGAAGTAGATTCCAGAGCCTCTCTCAAAACATTTGACTCTAAAGAAATAAGACAACTTGTCATAATGGTGCAAACCTGTAATTACATTACTTGGGAGGCTGAGACAGGAAGCATGCAGGTTCAAGGCCAACCTTAACAACTTAGTGAGACTCTGAGCAACTTAGTGAGGGCTTATTTCAAAATAAATAATAAAATACGGCTGGGGGTTGACTTGGTGGTAAACCCTGTACCACACATAAACAAAAAAAAATAAAGAATATTCTCTTTTTCATACAAAGACACTTAGGTATTCTTCAAAGGCTGCTACTTCTACTTCTGGAGTAAAGATTAGATGTTCAAAAACATTTGTTTATGTTGTAATTTCCCAACACAGCAGGCATATTGTATATCTCCTTTTCCTCAGTTTTCGTAAACCACATAGGCTTACGATCTTCTGGAACCTTTCTACTCAATGTGCAATCCACACATCAGCAGCACCCCAGGGAGGGGAGAGGTCTTGTTAGAGATTCAGGAACTCAGGCTCCACTCTCAGTGACCATTTGAATGTGAATCTGCATTTTAATAAGACCTCAAGATGATTCACAAGCACATTCAAGTTTGAGAAGTATGCTCTGAGATGAAAAGACACAATGTCTTTTGGTCTGATGTTAGTAATGCAAAAGCAAGTATCTGAAAGCTTACAAGGACAAATGAGAACTGACTTCACAGGAGGGTGAAGTAGAGAGCAGAGTGCACTGTGGGGTGTGTGTGTGTGTGTGTGTGTTGCTGGTGATTGAACCCGGGGGCATTCTACCTCTGAGCTCCACCTCCAGCCCTTTTTATTTTTCATTTATTGGCACACTGTAATCATACATCACGATGAAATACGCAGTGATCAAGGCATACATCCACACAGCATTTGGTGAGCCTTCCCCCAGCTCCCTCCCCAATCCTTCACCCTCCTAATGCATGCTGTTGTGATTGGCATTGATAAATTTGTGTATGTACATCATCTCCACTGAAGTGTTTCCTTCGTCGAGTCTCCCTTATCTCTCCTGCCCCCCTCCCTGAGGTCCCCTCCATCCCTCCATTTGTCTAGAGTCTCTCCTGTGTCACATCTTCCTAGCTTCCACATATGAGGGAAAACATCTCACATTTCACCTTTTGTGACTGACTAATCTGACTTAGCATAATATTCTCCAAATAGGATCTTGCTAAGTTGCTGAGGCTGGCTTTGAAACTGTGATTCCATTATTTAGAGAATATTCATAATATTCTCTAAAAGAACTAAGTAATGGTTCATCTGTTGGGACAAACTCAAGGCAGTAGTTTGGACTATTAAATAGATTGGCCATTCCACCAGTCTACCATATAATTTTAAACAAAAACAACCAAGGATGCTATTCAAAAACCAAGAACCATGTGCATCTATGTTTCTATCACACTGAAACTCAATATGATATACAATTAAATGCATAAATATTAATTTTTTAAAAAACTAACAGTCTCTCTTTGCAGAAATCTACCAAAAGGTTTTTCTTAACTTTTTTTTTTTTTTTTGGTGCATTGTAGTCATACATCTTAATGGGATACAAGATGGTGGAGGCATACATGCACACATCGCTCAATTAACCCTTACCCAGTTCCCACTCCATTTCCCCCTCCCTCCTTCTCATGTTTGGCTTAGTGATTGACAATGATATGTTTGTTAAAGTACCTCATGTGCATTAGAGAATTTCCCTCTCCCCTCTTTCATCTCCTCAGTTAAGTCACCTTATCTGCTCATGTATACAATCTCCTTCTTCGTCTAGAGTTCCTCTTATGACCCATTTTCTCCCTAGCTTCCACAAAAGTTTTGTCCAAGTGCCTGTCTATGCACTATTTTTTTCATTGTCCCATTTAATTTCATTCAATTTGCAATTCTCTGATCTTCCAGATTCACTTCTCTATTTCTTCTCAAGACATGACAGCTAGCAAAATGTATATGTAACTTGCAAACAATATGAATTGAATAGAGATGGATGAAAAAGAACCCAAGAAAAGTAATTTCCTGGGCCTCAGGTTTCTCTTGGCTATTAATCTCAGTAAAGATGTTAAAAGTTTTGGTAGGTGACTCAGAGGGGCCCAGGGCAGTAGAAAGAGCAAATGTCAGCAAAATGTATAAAATGCCCATAACACCAGTAGTCTGCAGTAAAGGTCGTGTTAGTCACAGAGCCAAAAGAAGCAAGAGTAAAAGACAAAATCAGGAATGGACATGCAAATTGTGTAGGAGAGTCCAAGACTTCCTAGATACAGGCAAAAACTGGATTGGTAGTTTCCAGGGCGTGATCCTGAGCAGAGGTGGGAGCCTTCTTCTTGACCCCAGATGCCTATATGTAGTGGTCTCCACCCTGCCTTATGCTGCAGACTGCAAGGTGACAGTAGACAAAAGCCACTGTTCAGTTAGAGGTGGACTCAGATGAAATGCATGCAACAGTACTCATCCTGCACAGCTTAATCCTGTTCAGGTATCAAGTTTAGGTGCTGAGGACCTCAGAAGTCTGTTTTGTACTACAGTTTGTCTTCACCAACTCCAAAGGCCTCAAATACCTATAGACACACAAACAGTTTAAAATATATAATCATATTTGTGTAATTGTAATTCTCCTCACTCCAGGTATCTAAGGGAAGGTAATACTCAGATGACATGGTAAGTACTAGTAACGGCTGTGCTAACTTCCTAGTACTGCCTTTTATAAATGATGCTTCTCTGAGCATGATATGTTTGTTTGTTTATTTGTTTGTTTTAACACTAGGGGTTGAACCGAGGGGAATTCTATCTGGGTTCAATCTATATCCCCAATTTTATTTTTTTTAAATTTATCTTTTATTTCTATTATAATAATACACCACAGTGAGATTTTCAGTCAAGCATTCATATATGAACACAATGTCACATGGCCCAGTTCTCTTTCCTCCCTGTCCCCCCCACTCCCCTCCTCACACATGATAATGAGACTCATAGTGGCACATTCCTATGTGCACATAACATTATTTGTTGTTTCCTTCCCCAAACCTCCCTCCTCCCATCCCTTGCTACTGCTCTACTGGTCTTTCTTCTATGTTACGGGCTTCCTTTTCTTCCCTATTCACCATTACTTCCACATATGAGAGGAAACATTTAGGTAGTCCAGATGTTGAGTCTTCCTGATCTCATTTAGCACGACCTTCTCCAGTTTCATTCAAAGTGATATTTTTCTACTCGAATCTTATCTATGAAGTCGAATATAACATGGGCATTTAATTGTGATTTTGGTTTCAGCTGTGCATAGTTAATAAGAACAAGCCCTGTAAAATCTAGCGTCTTTCTCTGTACAGAGAAAACATTGAAATTTTGGTCTTTTTCTCTTCTTTTTCCTCTTCTCAACTGTGTTTGGTCTGTATTTTCTATGCACAAAAAACCAAAAAGTATTTTCCTCACTATTAATGTCCAATGAACCATGTAAGTAAGCACAGGAGAAAATTAATATGCCCTGTCTGCACAACAACATCAATTAATATTGGGTTTGCTGAAAAAAAAAATCTGGGATTAGCTCCAGAGAATGCTCTATAGATGCCAAGAAAAAAAAAACTTATAAATTTCTCAGAATTGTCTTTAGGTTCTTTGTATATTTGACGTATCAGCTCACATATGAACATAGCAATGTACCCTAATTATGACTCCTAATAATTATAATAACTCTAACAAATAATTTTATGGTATTTTTACATGACTTTTGTAAGTTAGTTTGTGGGCCTTATTTAATGCTTACAGAAATCCTAAGAGGAAAAATTAATGTCTTTATTTGATGGTCCAAACAGCAAAGCACAGAGAAGTTATTTCCAGCGTCAAACACAGGTTAAGAAATGGTAGAGATTGAATGTAAATCCAGGCTGGCTCTTGAACTCAAGCCATCATGCCCTGTCAATTCTAAAGGATTCCAACTAAATGGATCAGTAAGCAAGTTTCCAGTGGGTCCACTAAAGCAAAACAGGTGGTAGGAGGTTTTCTCTAATACTGGAGCCTTTACATGCTCAGATTCTGAAAGGGAGACTCAGAATCCCGAATACTCACTTATTTCTGGGAAGAACAATTCATCATAGGTCAAATGCAAAATAACAGGAAATAATGACAAGCAATAGGGCATAACCTGGGCACCACTGTGCTAAGAATGAGAACTCTGTGCAGCTCCATGTTTAAAAAAAAACTAAAAGAAGGAAGAAAAATATACAAGAATTACAGAAAGAAAAATAACTAATTAATAGCAACCTCCCTCTGCCATCATGAGTCCAAGCTGAACTAAGAGCTAGAAAATGTTCTAAGTCCTGCTAATAGCATCTAAAGTACCAGAATAATGACTTTCCAAAGAGTAAAGCAAGACTTGAGAGTTTCCCTGAGTGAGGTCTGCAGACAATTGAATATATATATATATATATATATATATATATATATATATATATGCTACACTTGTTTTATTTTCTAGTCTATTCACCCCTTGCCTCCCTAGCTAGTCATCAGCATCTCAAGGAGGTCAGGGGAATAATTATATGCATTTTGGTACATTAGAAAAGGAGCTCAACCCACCCTGGTGTGGTGGTACACACCTGTAATCCTATACTTAGGAGATTGAGACAAGAAGATCACAGGTTTGAGTCCAGCCTCAGCAACTTAGTGAGGCCCTGTTTCAAATTTTAAAAATAAATAAATAGGGCTTGGGGTGTAGTTGAGGGTTAGAATGCCATCTCACACACACAGCACACAAAGGAAGGAGTTGGCCAGGCAGCCCTCCTCTCCCCACTCACTGCTCCATCACCGTGTACAGTTGTTTACAGAATCTTCCTGAAGAAATGAGCCTTTAAAACAGTTTTATCAATTATAGCAACTTATACAGATATAACTATATTACTATACCAAGTATCAAAACCTGACTATTAGTTAGAAAAACTTTCCCCCATTTCTGTTTGGAATTCTAAAGAATTTTGTGGTTTTTTTTCGGTGTGGGGGGGTTACTGGTAATGGAATCCAGAACTATACTACCTCTGAACTACACTCTCAGTGCTATTTATTTATTTATTTATTTATTTATTTATTTATTGTGGGTCTGGGGATGGAACCCAGGGGCATTCGACCTCCAAACTATACCCCCCGCCCTATTTTTATTCTTTATTTTGAAACCAGTCTCACTGAGTTGCGGAGGGCCTCACTAAGTATCTAAGGCTGTCCGATTCCAGTCTCAGCCTCCTGAATGCTGGGATTACAAGTGTGCACCACCACACCCAGCTTTTTTATTTTTTGTTTTACTATAGGATTTTACTAGGTTGCTGAAGGTCTCACTAAGTTGCTGAGGCTGTCCTTAAACCTGCGATCCTACTGCTTCAACCTCTGAAGTACTGGGATTATTGACAAGTACCACCAGGCCCAGCTAAAAAGCAACTTTAACTCATCTCTCTATGAAATAACTAAACCCTATGTTTGTTAAATGTGACTAAACTCACATTCTGAAATGTCATCCAAGTTCTCTACATGTGTCTTTAGGTCTAAAGAATGTCCAGAAGGGTCCTACTCACTAGGAAGCTGAACAAATAATCTTGATCCATCCTACATTTCCTTGGAGTGCAGGGGCTGCTCTGCTGTGTCTGGTGGTGGCTGGCCTCACACTACCGATACTGCATGTGTGCTTCTTGGGGAAGCTTTAAATCTCATGCCTTTTCAGATTTAAAGAACAAGCCCAGCTCCTCCCAACACTAGCAAGAGGATAAGGATGCAAACCATTGTCATACTTTAACTGTTCGAAATTAACTTTATTCCTCTATCATTCAGAAAAATCCTTCCCTTTGGAATAAATGCTAACTCTTTATACTGGGAAGTCATTGGCCCCATGGCTGTGGAGGGAAAGAATAAAGTTTTTAAAATGCTACTTAATTTTCCAAATTCCAGGTTATTACATCTTTCCTGCAGCCTCTGGACTAACCTTGCTAAAGGATTATTAATCTTTTGTACTCTCCAAAAGTCTAATCAGTACTTTTCCTGTAAGCATAGAAAATGTCTGGTGGCTTGCTTTCCTTTTTAGCTTCCTTGAATATCAAGTGGAATGAGAACCAAGTCTCAGACCGCACACAGGCTATAAATCTCAATCCCTCAGAGAAGTTACTCAACTCTTCGCAGCCAGCGCCCTTTCCTGAAAAAAAATTGCATGAAAATGGCTAACTCAGAAGGTCAAGATGAAAATAATAGAAAATATACCAGACACCTAACACAGTGTCTGATTTATAGTTAATACTCCATAAGTATTGGGTACTATTATCATCTTTTCTAACCACTTAGTGCTTGGGTTTTAATCATCATCTCTCTTTTTGCCAGTATCATGAACCTTCCTGGTTGCCATCTTCAAATGTCACCCTGGAGGCACTTGCTTCACATTAAGATACTGGAGATTGTCATTAGAGACACTGCACTTCAATTTCCACTAAGTATATTTAATGCACAATTTCTCTTTACACAGAACTCCATTCACCTCTCTCCATTCTGGAATTGACCCGCTCTCAGCCCTCTGTTATTTCTGTGCTCATTGCAGCTTGAAGGCAGTTCCATCAACAGGTATTAGTCTGGTTCTCTCAGGTAGGATTTATTATATATCTGTAGGGTACTGGGCTAAAATGAGTCAAAGATTCAAAATCAGATTTGCTATGAACAAAAGCAAAACATGACAAAGAATGATGTAGCCACTGTCTTGTCCTTCAGGGTGTTAAGATTTTCCTATTTCAGTGGGGGGGAAATCTACATTTTTCTGAAAGCACCGGGACCCTGTGATTAAGTGTTACTGTGTATAATTTAATACTAGGTATCAAATGCATAATGCCTATGTCATCCTACTGCCAAAGCTCAACCTTTTGCAAACACTAATGTGGTACAATTGAATACAAACCATTTTTGTTGGTGTCTCCTTGCCTGTAGTAGAGTTGAAATGATGACAATTATCAAGAAATGTGTTTTGTTTGTAAGGCAAATGATTAGCAATAAAGATGAATAATAACTTTTTATTAAAAATTAGAGTAAATAACAGATGGCTGAACCCTTGAATACCCCAACAGAAAAAAAGTCCTTTGGTATTCCAGCTTAAGCACTTTGGGAAATGTGTATGGTACTTACTTTCTGATGAGTAACAGCATGTAGCATTGTTAAGCTTGATTAAGCAAATTTAATTAGTGTTAGTCAATGCGTTTTTGCAAGTGGATAAAATTTATTCCCATTTAGGCATGACTGTTAATCTTTAATTTATGAAATAAAAGTTAAAATGTAACCATAAAATATTAAAATTGCAATAAGCCACATTTAAAGGAACCAAGGTTCTTTGGTAAAATTTCCTCAATTAGTTCTAACCCTAAAATTCAAAGGAATTTGGATTTTTCTTTCTTTTCACTATTACATGTCAAAAGGTGGAAATAAAATGGTAGCAAGGGCTGTGCATTCCCAACTAAGGATACCTAATTACTAGATAGCCAAAGGATCATATTAATTCATAACCAGACTTCATAACATTCTTTAAAGCTAAATTTTCTTATACTTACTTACCTACTTAGGGTTTTGAGACTAAAGACAGAAGGAGAATCTAGGTTTTACCTTAGAAAATAAGATGACTTTAGGAAAAATAATATAAAATAAATGTAATAAATTTTTTAAACTCCAGGATCTATTTAAATAGAATATTCTCAAGGATAGAGGAAATAGTCTCCCAAGGTTAACTTAAGACTTTTAAGTCTAAATTAATACTTTTAATAGTAATCACTGATAATTAAGTAGACTAAATAGAATGTAAGGCCCTTTGTTCTACACACGATTCTCCTAACAAATACTGCAGCTTGATCAAATACAGCCCTAACATTTGAAGGAGTTTCCTAGAACCCATATGTCACAGTCAGCACAGTCAACTAAGCTAGAAGAAAGGTTTGAAAAAAGATTATTTTATAGCGTTGCTTGAAATTATTCTCTCCCCTGATTCTTTTATCAGACTATTTTTTTCTTTCCTTATCTCTCTCTTTACAGATAAGCTGGCCTAAAGCTTATCTGTAAAAGAAAAAAAACAGATAATAATAAAGTGTGTATGTGTGTATGTGTACATGTGCACACTCAGTGGGACTTGAAGCACATTTGAGCTTCCACATTACAGGAAAATGGAGTTATCAACCATTATCAATCCTGCTCCCTAAAAATAAGTCCCAGTAAGAATTCTAAATATGGCAGCCAAGAACATGCCTTGCCCCATAAGGAGACCCCCTCCCTTAAAGTAGGAGCAATGAGACTGCAGACCTTCAGAGAAGTATGCAGACAAGAATATAGAGAAGAAGAGAGTAAAAGAAAAGTAAGTAAAAGGTTGTATGTATTCATTGTGAGGCAGTGGACATAATATCAGACTCAGATTTCCTCATTCAAAACACTCTTTTTTTTTCTTTTGGTAGTACTGGAGATGGAACCCAGGGGCCTTCTACCTCCAGGCTACACTCCCAGACCTATTTTATATTTTATTTGGGAACAGGGTCTCTTAAGCCAGCTGAGGCTGGCTTAGAACCTGTGCGATACTCCTCTCTCAGGCTCCCAAGCTCGGGGATTACAAGCGTGCATCACCACGCCAAAAAGACTCAGTTAACTAATTCATTCAGTCAACATTTCTTATGCATTTATTCCAGCCAAACTTCTAGGGATAGAACCCTGAGAAAAACTGACATAATTATTACTCTTCATAAAACATTCAGATGATTGGTTTATAACCTTACCAGAGGCAGAAAGTTCATACCAAGTTCCACATGATCAGGTTCTTCTCCACCTCTCTTGTGTTGCCTTATTTCAGTCCTTACTTACCACCTTAGTCTCACCCCTACCAAACTAGCTAAAGCTTCACGGAAGGGCGTGATGACACTCCCTGGCATCATCATCTCCCCTGGAAAGCTCTGTTTCATTGCTATGATTTACTGCAAACCATATGACCCTGATCTTTTCCATGAGTAAATACAAAAGATGAGATGCATGAATGTATTTTTTCTTCTCTTAATTTTATAAAAGTCATATAAATATTAAAAGTAAGAATTTGACACTGTATTCAAATTATAATGCTAAGTCCATTGGTTTAGTGGGGTGCGGTGGCACACACCCAAATCCTAGGACTTGGAAGGCTGAAACAGGAGAATTACCGATTTAAGGTGAGCCTCAGCAACGTAACAAGACCCTCAGAAACTTAGTGAGATCCAATTAAAAAAACAAACAAACAAAAAAAAAACAGAAAACAGAGGCCAGGGCATAGCTTGAAAGTAGAAGAGCCCTGGGCTCAATCTCCAGTGCCAAAACAATAAAAATAAAAATAAAAATAAAAATATCCAGTGGTATAAAATTATATCAACATAATATAAATTAAAACAATTTCAAAAAAGTATAAGGTAACTGAAATTATAATGTAAAACCTACGAAGGAATTAATGATAATTTTAGTATTATGTTTTAATTGTTTCAAGTTTAACTACACCTTTGGTATAATTTTTAAGTAGTTATTTTTGTAATTACAAAATATATGTTTAACTCTTTACAGTTTTAAAATCATATTTTGCAATTTCTATTGTAATTTATAAAATTTTCTATTATACGGATCCCATTATTCTTCCTTCTTTATGGTATAGTTATCATACAAATATACATTTATGTGATATATATATATATATATATACACACACATATGTATAGCATCCACATACTTGATTTCATCAATGTTATTCTTTTTGTTCTCAAATGTTAAATATATTTTAAACAATTCAAGAGAAGATATGTTTTATATAATTATTAATTCAGTTGTCTTTCATTCCTGATGACAGGTATCTTTCCAGTTTTTATATTTTTCAGTTGAAAATCTCCATTTGGTTATTTTTATTACATATTTTATTGTGAAATTTTTCCACTTAACTTTTGTTTCTAGAATGTTTGTGATTATTATTCTAAGTATTCTCTAATAGTTACTTTAAATATTTGTCAGGGAATTCCTAGCTTCTTGTTGGCATCTAATAATCAAATTTAACCATGTGAGCTAAGATACATATTATATTTTGGTATCCAAGATAATATTTTTAAATAATCCTGAATATTTTAACCTTACCTTGTGAGAATCTGCACCTTTTAAATACTGTCAATAATGTTGATATTTTGCTTATTCCTAGGTACTAACCTGATTAGTTTCAGCCTACAGGTTCCAAACTACTTTCTGTGGCCGATGGTTCCAAAATAGTACAATTGTCATTGCCTTCCCAGTTCCTTTCCAGTTAGAGCTTCCAGATAAAATACAGAATATCAAATACAGCATAAGAAACATCTATCCATCTATCTACCTATTGGTAGATATATATTAATCTCTAAATTTGGCTGAAGTTTTATATTTTTATTTGCTAAGCATGGCAACTCAATTTGCAATTTGTCCTACATGTTACCTACCCTACAGTGTTCTGTGCCTAAGTTCGGTTGTTATTGGTACTATAATCAGGATCAGATTTTTCCTAGTGTAGGTCAAGGATGAACCCAGTAGTTCACTTTTTCACATTTTTTCTTTTTTCTGTTATTTCTCATTTCTTGGGACTGTCCTTTTTCATCCACATCTATAAAATGCCCGCTTCTGTAATTGTATCGCATCCCAGTCCATACAGACGAAGAAAACATATGAAAAGGTGAAAAACTACAAGCTTTGCCTATTGTGACCACCTGAACCTACAGTCTCACCTAAAGGAGAGAAAAGTTACTCTCCTTCATCACACCAACACCTTCTTTGAACAATAGCTTGGTCCTGAAGATGAGAATAAAGATAGTAAGCAAACTGGGATATTTTCCCTACTCTCTCTGACCTTTAAGATTTCTGTTTTCTATTCTCCAAGCTTGGAATTGAGGATTGCTCCTGGTTCTCTCTCTATGTGCCACACTGTGCTTATGCCTAAGATTTGGGTTTCTGTTGAGTTTAGTTTATGTATCTGAAATGGAAAAAATTATTAACTCTTGGTCAGTTCTATGATATTTCAAAATCTATTTTTTCTTTCTTGACTTATGTTGCTAATCTTTACTTTTTGGAGTCTGTAAATATCTTTTCATGTATTATTTCAAGTGTTTAGAGTTGCTTTCAATGGAAAACAAAGATTGTCACCTATTTATCCCATTTAACATAGGGCCACCTATGTTAACTTTTGAAAGGTAACTACAATGAGTTTAAGATATATATTATAATCCCTAGGAAAAAGAACATTAATAAATAATACAAATAAATATAACAATAGATCTATAAGAACTAAAATAATATACTAAAGTGATTTGGTTACAACTAAAAGAAGTAAAATTAAAGAAAAAAATAAACCAAAAAGCAGTAAGACAAAAATCAGCAAATGGCAGACCTAAATACAATCATATAAAATTACATTAAGTTAAAATAGTTCTTTCTATGGGTTATTTTGGTAGGGCTAAATACTGACAAAGAACACTCTGTCAGTACCTCCTTAAATTTAATTTTGGATGGAGCTAGAGGATAGTTGTCAAGAGCAGCCTTGACTGTGCCAGACAGTTTTCAGTGGGAGAGATATGGTGGAAGAGACTTTGAGTGTAGAAAGGTAGCATGACTAGGCTTCCCTTGGAGGTCACTCTTGGGAAATATGGAATGACTTTAGCTTCTTCTGCACCTCTAAGTTTTGTCTTCTCATTCCAAAGTGATATTTGGGTGATAAAAGCTCATTTAAATCATACTCTTTTAGGATGTTCAAAAATCACTGACCCTAGCCAAAACCTTTGACATCTTAGACCTGATTTGAGTGATGTGCTTAATAGCTGTCAGGTGTCATATTGCAATAGCTCGATGGATAGATTGATAGATAAGAAAGATACTCTTTTTTTTTTTTGTGGTACTGGGGTTCCTGAAAGCCCTTCTACCTTTGGGCTACACTCCTAGACCTATTTTTACATTTTTACTTGGAAAGAGGGTCTCCTAAGCCAGCGTGCGCGGCTGGCTTCGAACCTGCACGATCCTCCTGTCTCTGCCTCCCAAGCGCAGGGATTACAAGCGTGTGCCACCACGCCCGGCTAGAAAGATACTCTTTTTATATGTATCAAAAACCTATATAGCATAAAGGTGGCTTCAAAGGATAATTTGCCCACAATACTATAGCCATGAAACAGTAGAACCCAGGTTTTAAATCTAGGATTGTCTTTAAATCAAGTCCATCTTCTGTATACTATACATAGCTTTCTCCATCAGTATACCTTAGCATCTACACTAGAAAAAAAGGGAAGACACTTTATTGAGATCATTACTGGAAACCTCGTATAGGACTAATCATTTGGATTCTACTAACCTAGGGATGGATGATAAATAATGGGCTGAACTGAAAACTGGAGCCCCTTTGGACTTACTCCTCCGCGATCATTCCATCCTGCCAGCTCCCAGAGAGAGCAGAAGCCATGCCTGTCAGATGATTGAAGAGGTAAACAGGTGAGGCAAATACCAACATTGCACGAACAATCCATCACCCCTGTCAATAAGCGCAAGTCCATTTTATCTGGCAATTATGCAATAGATCATTTTCAAAAAACAAAGACAATATTGCCACCAGAAGCATGATATTTGACATTTCTAACGAGTCTTAATAGTTAAAAGGCAAGGACCAATTTAAATAATATGATATTCAAATTCAAATCAAACCAAAATTCTACATAAGCAAGGCATTTGAGAACAAGCTTTCACAGGATTTTAACAAAGAGCTCTAGATGTGCTAAATAACTGAAATGCTTTTAACCTTTTAACAATATTTCTGCATTTCATATTTTTTTAATTTTACAACATAGAAAAGAGTTTTTTAATTCAGTCAAATTGAGAATCATTTTCTTTTCCTTGTTGAACAGGTAATAAAGACATTCTTCATTCAATTTGCTTTGGGAGAAGATAACTTAAAGTATACATTTATTTAAATAGAAAAGCATGAGTGATCTGTGCTGTGCTCCCACATCATTCATAAGCACCACCAGACTCCACACCTTTCATGGTCCTGTAGTTTGCTGCACTGATTTAGAATGGGATTAATCCAGATCATAGTTAGAGCAATAAAACTTTTTTATTGAGGAACTAGTCATTGTCTGTGTCTGTTGCAATTATTCTGTACCGCCCTGTGTGTTTGAGAATGAGAGATTGTTGAAAAATAACCCAGCAACAACAGGCAGCATGAATTCACTCAGGAATTTCTGGCATGCAATTGAAAAGGCCTCTAATCAAGGAATGTTGGTACCCAGATCTTGGAGACAAATGAAAGACTCAGTCTGCGTGCTTTTTTAAATTCTTAGGAAGAAAAAAAAAAAAATGAAGCACTTACCGTGAGTCAGCCCATGAAATTACCTCATCTAAACCTTACAACTAAACCCATTTTTTATAAGAAACAGAGATAGAGATTTTCAGATAGCATAACAAAAATTATTTATATTCTGCATTTAAAAAAGAATGCCAAACTTTCCTAATGGTAGAATGCTGTGCTTAAATCTTCCTATTAGTCTCTAATACCTACCAACACATGATTCTATTCCATTCAGAAATAAAACACTTGCTATAGCTGGACATGGTGGTAAACACCTGTAATCCCAAGTAATTGGGAGGCAGAGAGGCTAAAAACAAAGGATTTCAAATTAGAGGACAGTCTCAACAACTTTGTGAGATTGATTCAAAATAACAAATAAAAAGGGCTGTGGGTGTAGCTCAGTGGTAGACCACCTCTAGGTTCAATCCCTAGGAGAGAAAGAAAGAGGAGAGAGAGAAAGAGAGAGAAAGAAAGAAGAAAAAGAAAGAAAGAGAAAGAAAGAAAGGAAGGAAGGAAGGAAGGAAGAAAGAAAGGAAGGAAGGAAGGGGGAAGAAGGAAGAAAGGAAGGAAAAGAAAGGAGGGAGGGGAGAAGGAAGGAAAGAAAGAAAGAAGGAAGGAAAGGAGAGGAAAGAGGGTACATTTATGTGTGTGAGCTTAACATTAAACTATCAATCATACATTCTCCCAGACTGATGACTTTACCAACAATATTAAGAACTTTTTATAAATTTATAAGTTATAATCTGTCTCAACATGAATCTGGAGATTTTTTAAATGTAATAATTATAATAATCTCTAGTACTGCCTACCGGCAGTAATGTGACACTTAAATATTTTAAAATCTATCCTATAAGCATGCTTAAGGCTATGCACAAACGTAGTTAGATTCCAGCTCTATTTGTAATATTGAAAATTTGAAGCAAGGAAAATATCTAACAAAAATGAAAGAGTTAAATAAATTATAGTACAACCATATCATGGGACACTATATAGCTATTAAAATATGACAAGCAAATCTCCCAGGTGGATAATATAATAATATTTTGTAAAGATGTGTATTCATATTCATGTATACACATATGCACAAAAATAACATGTGTACATGCATGAAGTTCTTCATATTTAGAAATTGTGATGATTTCTCCTGGTGAATAGGAGGAAATGTGCAACAATGTTAAAAGAAGATTGCCTTCTCACTTAGAAATATGGGTGGCCTATAGGAAATGAGAGTGACCCGGATCTGAGAGTCAGCAGGAAAATGGGTATTTTGTTCCTACAGACACAAGGCACTGTATTCAGGCACCAACCTGAGCAGGACAGAGAGAAGGACTCTGAGTCCAAAGGGCATGCGGGCTGGCTGACACCTGGATCTCCACCTATCTACCCTGAGCAGAGAACCTCTCTGTGCTGCGCCAGACTTCTGACCAATATGTGTGTGAAGTAACAAGTACCTGCTGTTTTAGTTAAGTTTGTAATAATTTGGTCCTCAGCAACAAGAATAATACAAAAATTTAAAAAATGTATTGTTAATACAATCACTTACATAAAAACTACAGAAATGCTTATATAATCTCAAACCTTTAAAACAATTACATAAGAAGCAGAGAAGTAGACCAGATTTTGAAATTATTTTGTTTACTATGGTAAATCATATTATTAAAATGTGTTCCTGAGCAGAGTTTTTAATTTAAATATCAAGCAAATCACAAATGTAACACTCAACAGGTTTGAAATCACCTGCATTTTCAGTTTTTAAAAATTTTTAATATCTTCAATTAAATGACATTCAGAAACAAATAATAGAATTTTATGAGAGTCTGGTAAATTGTCATGAATTAACTAAAACCTTTCAATGTTTACAACGTATTTGCTTCTATCTCAAGGTAACTGGAAACCTTCAATGGCCTCTCAGTATATAGCAATCGATTGTAAACTTCAGCCTGATAATATTCCCACAATTGGATTCTGGTTTTTGTTTCTCGGTTTGTGATATGAACTCACTTTATCATCTCTGTACTTATTATTCCCTTCCCTTCTTAACATGCCCTTGCTTTAAGATACTCTCAGCTTTCCTGGCAAGTGGAAGTCTTAGCAACTTTGGAAGATTCAGCTCAAACCCAGTGAGACATCTACCCTCCTTCTTTACATGGTGCCAATAGAACTCATCTTTCTCTCTTCGTATTTCCAAATAAGATTGTTGATTTCACTATGAGAGAACATACTACCTTCCTCTTTTAGACTTAGGTAAGCATGTGATGTCACTCTCCATAGACCGTCCTTTGTCTAATCACTACATGGTTAAAAGAGCGATTACTGAATTTTTAAAAACTAAGAACAAGAGACAAAGCACAATACACATAATTTTTTTTTTTTTTTTTTTTTTGGTGGTGGTACTGGGGTTCCTAGAAGCCCTTCTACTTCCGGGCTACACTCCCAAACCTATTTTTACATTTTTATTTGGAAACAGGGTCTCCTAAGCCAGCGCGCGTGGCTGGCTTCGAACCTGTGCAATCCTCCTGTCTCTGCCTCCCAAGCGCGGGGATTACAAGCGTGCGCCACCATGCCCGGCTCACAATACACATAATTTTAATTCAGAAAAGGCTGAGTCAAAGTAAAGGTCTGATAAGAAATTCAGAGGGAGAAATTCAGGTTGTTGAAAAATGAGAATGGTTTTGCTCAGAGATAGTACAGATCATAACAATTTCTAAATGAAATTAGAAGCACAGTAAAAGAGATTGGGAGAAGTAGGAAGGTCATATTTAAAAACTCGAATTACAATATGTATAATAATCATTATAGCTCCATATAATTTCTGTTGTAGCATTTTACATTATTCAAATCTTTATATTGCTGCTTATAACAATATTTATCTCCCTTATGAATTCATTTTCAGTACAGTCTTGTCCTGTGGTTGATTTGAAAACTATCCTAATTTGTGTTTATAAGAATTAGAGGACTATACTGGCTGGATAACAGAAGTTTTATTCATATGAAATTCAAAATGCCTCAGACATGACTGAAACCACTCCAAGCACAAGGAAGATGTAAAATAGTATGTACCCAGAACAGTTTACTATCTCTAGCTTGCATGCAATTATGTTATACTTTTAGAAAATAATATTGATGTACTTGTATAAAATACAAATAATATAAAAGGGTGTTCATGAAGACTTCATTCATTCAGTTAACTACTGAGTAAATGAGATTTAGTGTTATAGTTTATAAAGGATACAGATATGTATAAAGAGGAATGGTAGGAAAAAGAAAATGAAAAGTTAACTAAGTGTGCTTAATGTTCTACACCAGGATGTACACAGGTCCCAGCATGGAGCCACTTAAATGTTTATTATGCCTAGATAACTCTTGAGCATTTATTATATGTAGATATAATTCTCAATGTATATATGGATTGCATCATTTAATCTTCAAAACAACCCTATGAATTTAGTATCATTTTTCCCATTTTTTACATGAGGAAATTACACCAGATATTAACTTGCTAAATATCTCAGAACTAAGAATTTTATAAGCAAACCTTAGAGTTAAGCATCTCAGCATTATATACATAACCTCTACATTATAGACTTCCTTGTTGGCTTTATTATCTCCATTTACAAAGTATGAACTTGTGGTTCAGTTAGACTAAGTAGGTTCTTCAAGTAAATATCCTGAATCAGTGAAAGAATCAGCATTAAAAATCAGAACCATTTTACCAATCTTTTGTTTACTCCTCTACACCACCTCAAAAACTGTATGAGGTAACATATTTACAAAATATACTTAAACCACATTTCACTTCTTCTTTTTTTTTTTTTTTTTTTTTTTTTTTTTTTGGTGGTACTGGGGGTGGAACCCAGAGGCTTTCTACCTCCAGGCGTTACTCCCAGACCTATTTTTTATATTTTATTTGGAAACAGGGTCTCACTAAGTTGCTGAGAGCCTCACTAAGTAGATGAGGCTGGCTTCAAACCTGTGCAGTCCTCCTGTCTCAGCCTCCCAAGCACGGGGATTACAAGCGTGCGCCACCACGCCCGGCTCACTTCTGTTATTGAATTATCAACTGTAATTATTCCTAGCTTCATGGCATTAGGCAGGCCCCTTCATTCCTTTTTGCTTTAGTTCTTTTATCTATAAAAATGGGGATAATAAATCTTCATCCCTCAAAATAATTATTTGGAGGACAAATATATATAACCAATTGTATATTGCCTGGTATAAACTTTTATTATTATTATTACTATTATTATCTGTGAATAATTATCCATAAGGAAACAAGGAATATATATTGATACAGCTACTCATAGATAAAGTGCTGAGTTAAGAACATTTCAACATTATTTCATCCCAACCAGCCCATTGAATTATTTTAAAACTCATCTATAAAGCTGTTCACAGTAGCCGGGTGTGGTGGCACACGCTTATAATTCCAGTAATTGGGAGGCTGAGACAGGAAAATAGCTGATTTGCAGACGACCTCAAGTTCTTAGTGAGGCCCTCTGGAACTTAGTGAGACCTTGTTTCAAAATAAAAAAATAGGGCTAGGGGTATAGCTCAGAGGTAGAATGTCCCTTGGGTTCAATCCCCATCAAGGCAAAAAAAAAAAAAAAAAAAAAAAGTTGTTCACATAATGAGAAAACTCAACAGGTTACAGATGATTAAAGGAAGGCTTTGATAATTAAGGAAGTTGCTCCCATGATCATGTAGACAATAATTGGCAAGACCCAATATCAATATGGGTTTTTGCGACTCCAAAGCCCACAGAGTAGTATGTGATAAATACAGGGAGAATCCAAGAGCTTCAGCTCAGAGCTGGCAGAATTTCTCTGGCTTTCTCTGGGTGGGTTAACATTTAAGCTTTGCTGTGAGGGCAGGTAAAATTTCAGTGAGAGGTCAAGGACAAAACATGCTTCCCTGGAAGAAATATACAATTTATGAGGAAGGACATAGTCCATCCACCATTATGTGAAAATTTAATTTAGAGCTGAAAAGATGAAATACTGTAAACTCACAGATGCAAGGCCTGTGCTTCTATAATTCTGCGGTACAGTATAACTGCCAGGAGCAGACAAATATGGCATCTCAAATGGGGCTAGAAACACTAAAGGACTAAATTTTAAATTTTATTTAATTTTAGAAAAATAAACCTAAAAACCGATTACCAATTCAGTCATTGATCTCAAGAAATATCAAGACAGATTAAGGATTTTCAGTGAAAATTTGCCATCTGAATTGAGATGTGCTATAAGCACAAAATATACATTAGATTCTTCATATTTATTTTCAAAGGATTCAAAATATCTCAATGAATTTGAGTATTGATTATATTTTGCTGTTTTTGGATTTACATATGTGGGATTAAATGTGATATTTAAAATGAGTTTAGTTCATTATTTATGTTAGTCTTTTACCTATCTCTAAATTGTATTGTTTGCTTTTATTGTTGCTAATTTTTAGGATTTCTAGTTGGAATACTAATATACCTTCAGATATAGCATTTGGAAATATTTTATCCCATTTTATCAGTAACTTTTAACTCTGTTTACATTGTCTTTGGATATACAATATGCTTTTATTTTTTAGGGAGTTTGTTTACCCTTCTGTTGCCTGTGCCATTGAAATCATATCCAAGAAATCACTGCCAATTTCAATGTTGTGAGGTTTTACGACCCAGGTTTTCTTCTAAAAGCTTATAGTCTTAAGATTTATATTTAGGTCTTTTATATATTTTGAGTTAATATTTGTATATGGTGTTAGGTAAGGGTCCAATTTTATTCTTTTTCATGTAATTATTATTTTTCAACAATATTAAGTTAAAAGATAATTATTTCCTCCACCAAATGTTCGTGGAAACCTTGTCAAAAATAACTTGACCATATATGGAAGAATTTATTTTTAGGCTTTTTATTTTACTCCACTAATTTATATATCTGCCTTTATAGCAGTACTACACTGTTTCAATTATTGTAGCTTTATATGGTTTGAAATCAGAAAATATACATCTTCTAGCTTTGTTCTTTTTCGAGATCGTTTTGGATATCTAGATTCCATATTCCATATTAGGATAGATTTTTTGTGAAAAATAAATAAATATATGATAGTTTCACCTTAAAAAAGAAAAAGAAAGAAATATTCTCTGGTAAGAAAGAAAGCAAAAAGAAATATTGAAATGTTATCTTTAAGTCATCAAAAGCTTGGTATCAGACAAATGAAACTGTTATATGAGATTATCAATGTTAATATTGGGTAAATTGCTATAAAACTAGATGTCAACCATTAAGCCAAGCATGGGAAGGAGGGTTGGGGAGGGAACGGGGTGGGGATCGGGTAGAGGCTAACTGGGCAATGTGTGCATGTATGTCTACAAAAGTATTATTTTTATCCCATTATGATGTATGAATACAGTGCACCAATAAAAAACTAAAAAAAAAATAAAATGAGTTTAGCTCTTTATTTCTATGTTTTAATATAGCTACTAAAATTTTAAATTACTATGTGACTTCCATTATATGTCTGTTAGTCAGACATTGCAGTCTATTCCTGGCAAACAGTAGGCACTCCATAAAATACTTGTTAAGTAACTGCAGTAGGAACCAGATTGTAACCTCAAAGCCAGGCTGAGGATCTTGTATTTTATTAAATAGATAAGTGAGCCACGGCAACTTCTCAGTAGGGGAAGTGGTATGCTCAGAGTCTATTTTAGAATGCTCCATCTGGAAGAGTAATTCAGAGGAGAAATTGAAGTAAGGTTGAAAGTGTACTGCAATATTAAAATAGAGCCTGAATACATGCACACACACATGCATACACACATACACACTCACACACATACACATACTTCTCCCCACAAATTCTTCCAAAGCTCAGCCCAGTACCATAACATTATATAAAATTTTTCATGTTTCTCATGAGAATTACCAATGCTCTTCTTGCAAGCAAAAGGCAATTACTCTTTGAGCAGAACTTTACTCCTTTATGTACTTAATTTCATCACTGCTGCTTAAAAGAGAAAGAATCAGTGTGGTTAATCTCTGTGTAGAGCCATGTGGGATAGAACTCCCCTTATTATAGTAATGATCTGCCAAATATAGCTTCATAGTATAACTTTGAAATATGCACAGATAGAACTACAGGTAAGAAAAATTTTAAGTAACCTATTCTCCGCTGAGAAATCTGAGTTTTCTTTTTTATTTTTTAAAATTTTAAATGCTTTTATTGGTTCATTTTAAATATACAACAAAGTGAGATTCAAAGTGATATAAACATACATGCACACATCACTTGGTGTATTTTCCTCAACAACCCACACTGCTCCCTGCTTCTCCTTCCAGACATTGTTAGTGAGGTTGGTAGTGATATCTTCATATATGGACATTAACACTATTTGAACTGTTCCCTTCCTCAGGCCTTTGATTTCTATTTTCTTGCTAGCTTCTGCATAGAAGAGAAAACATACCCTGGACTTTCTGAGACTGGCTAACCTCACTTAAAATAATATTATCTAGCATCTTACATTTTCCTGCAAATGACATCCTTTTGTTCTTCTTTATGACTGAGTAAGAGTCCAGTGTGTATCTATACCACATGTTCTGTTTAATCACATGGCTTAAGCAAGACAGTCCAAACTCAATCAGCAGCCCTTTCTCAACTAATCAGATCCATCTTGACTGTCAGAAATGCCCTACCATGAGCACTAACTTATTCAGGTCACTTTCAGTTGCAAGCAACAGGAATCTAACATAAACTAGGCAAAGAATTTGTTCCTACAAATAGTAGTAAGTGTGAATAAACAGACACATGAAATGGTGCAGTTATAGATGTCTTGAAACTGTTGCTTCCTGGATGGTAGCATTCTCATTCACTCCTCTGGCAGAGAGACTTGCTGCAAGTAGCAAAATAAATGTGTGCCATCAACTTCTACCTCATTTTTATCTAAATTCCTGAACAAAAATGCAAAGCACCTTTTCTTTTACTCTGAATATATAAAATTGTTCCTGTATTATTCCAGGATTGAGTCTAGTATTCTCCACAGATACCAAAATTTGCAGATGCTCAAATTCATTGTATAAAATAACACAGTATTTGCATGTAATCTATACATATTCTTCAATAGACTTTGAGTCATCTCTTGATTATTTATAATTCTTAACACAATGTAAATTCTACATGAATTGTTGCTATGATGTGTTATTTAGGGAATACCAACAAGACAAAAGCCTATATATATTCAGTACAGATGCAACTTTTTCTGAACATGTCTTATCTGCATTTGGTTGCATCTATGAATGCAGAATTTGCTAATACTGAAGACTTGCTGTAAGTGCCGTAGCTTGGAAAGCATAGATCATGTTCCAAGTACTGTTCAACAGACTTACTGTCTAGGTAGAATGCTCCTCAAAGGCTCATGTGTTAAAGACTATGTCCTCAGCTTGATACTACTGGGAGGTGGTGTAACCTTTAAGAGGAGGGTGCTAGTGGTAGGTCTTTTGATCTCTGCTATATGTCAAAGGAGGTAGTAGGACCCTGCCCTCTTCCTCATTCTCTTCCTCTCTCTTTCTTTGACTCCTGACCATAGATGAGTGCATTTGTTTCACCATATACTTCCACCATGACATGCTGCCTTACAACAGAACTAAGAGCAATGGACCAGATAACCAGGGTCTGCAATCCCTAGAGCTGTGACCAAAGGAAATTAGAAATTGATTATCACAAACACACGTTTGTTAACATGATGGAACTGCCAATGATCACTAAGACTCATTATAGGACTGCTAATACTCCATTTTTATTTGATTCTCATGACAACACTACTATCATGCTTATTTTGGAGATGGGGAGATGAAACACAGAGAAACAGAGGAACTTGATCAAGAGCATCCTGTTAAGTAGTGGCAGAGTTGGCACTGAGACCAGATAGGCAAACAGCATTCAGGTGCCTCAAGGAAAGCACTATGGCCAGGAGAACAGGAAATTTGGCCAGGTTTCCCTGAGTCATTTGTCCACTGTCCAGAAGAAGTGTAGGGGGAAGGGGCAGTGCAATTGACTTAACTTCCTTGGGGCTGGTTAGAGCAGGAGGAAAAGGAAGTGCTAGGCAGACCACAATGACAAGGTCTGGGATAGTCTATATTGCAAGCACAGAAGACAGGACAAGTCAGCCTTTTCCATACTTACTGTACCAGTATTGGGAATGGTCTAGGAAAATTCGAGAAAGCTCTGATTATTATTTTTCAAAAATTGGTGAAAGGACTTGGTTTTTGCCCCCAAAACACAGGCAACTATTCCAACATAAATTAACCTAACTAAAGGTAATTAGCAAGTCTATAGGAGAGGGGAACTAGGACTTCCTCATCTTCATTCTAAAGACAGGTTTACATAATTGGATAATCTAGCTAGGATGGGAGGAGGGGGTCGACCTTCGACCTTCGACCTTCATGAAAGGAGACACCTTGGTGGGGGAGGAACCTTACAGGGTTTTTACTGTGTCAGAATTACGTGAACAAGATGGAGGGTGTCGTGTATTAAAAAGTCTGTTCCGTGTTTTGTATCTCGGTGAATTCGTTCGAAAGAACCCCCCATACCACTCTTGAATGGCATGGGACTGTAACTGTCTTCTGTATTTCTATCTCTTTAATAAACTTCTTTAAATATTCAGCAAGAGTCTGGGATAATGTGTATTTGTCCTTAGCTCAGGACAAGAACCCGTGGTTTTTCGTTTTTTTGTGTGTCGTTTTATTGGAAAATTATTCCCAGCGGTCTAACAAAGATTCCTGGGGACAGTTTCCCCCAAACCATAACATTTGTCTAAACCATAACACTTACCATGCACCTTTTCGCCTCTGTCATCTTCCCCTCTTTCCAAATCCCTCCCCCTCCCCCTGGCCAGTTCTCTATAAGGCCAAGTTCAAGCGATAAACTTCCTCCTGACCAACACTTCCCAGTTCCCAGAGGCAGGATAATTGCCAGTGTCCCCACTTGCTCCACACTCCTCTTGTGCCCCAGGCCACCCAGCATCAGTAGTGAAGACACAAGCTCTGTGTGGAACCTCATCCTGCCTACTTCTTCAAAAGGAACTGTGATCACAAGATTCAGAAGAAAAAGGGACCTCCAGCACATTTTCTCCCCCACATACTCACAACTGTTCCTTTCTTTGTATCTCTTCAGAATCTTGAGCTTAATACTGCCATTCCATTCCAGTTCTGGGTTTTCTCTGACACCAGGCCTTGGGCTGGCTTTCCTCTCTACTGTTCTCATGCCTCTAGGTCTGTTTTCTACATTCAACTGTCTTTTTAATTTTTTTTTTTAATAGTAGATCCTTGGCATTGTTTTAAGGAACTTGTCTCTGACATACCACAGTCTGGGCATTTCCCCACGATGATGAATTGACTCATAGTTCATTATTTTGATATATTAGGGTGAAGATGATGACCTAACTTACCTTTAATCACTAATATGGAAAGGAGTTTCTGGCCACAGCAGAGACTTACTAGATCTGTTTTCTTAAATTGAAGGAAAAACAAAATGGAAAAGGAAGGTAAAAATGAAAAGGAGAAAAGAGGAAAAAGAGAAAAAGAAAAATTTGTGAGATTATTTCAGTAATTTTTTATCAGAAAAAGGCAAATAAGAAACAACATGCTCAATTCAAACTTAAGTCAAATAAACTCCTGTTGAATGGATAGTGTCAAAAGTCTAAATTAATAAAGCGATTCTCTTGGCCGAAAGAGAAATTTCTCACAAATAAGCCTTTCCTTTAAGACTTTGGGCACATTTACCTTTATCTCATATGACAACTTGAAGCTATTGTGGTAATGTAAGAAAATTGGGTTGATTGAAGTAAATCTACCTCTTATCATGCTCAAAGTAGTTTAGAATAGAGGATGGCTCATCTGATCATTTTGTCCTAACCTCAATCTATCTTCTGAACAGAAGAGGATTGGCATCACCCTGAGTTTGAAATTGGCATTGACCTTGTGCAAGTTACTGACTCCCCATGGCCCAGTTTTATCTCTGCCTCTGTCCAGGAGAGTGAGGTGGTTAGAAATGGTTGACAGCTGAATCCCTCAGGAAGAGGGTTCATTGACTAACAAGTGTATACTCTTTGACATGATATTTCATGAAAACCTATGTATGGACTCAGACAACAAAATCTGAAAGTACAGCACTTCAGCATGCTGAGTACATTAAACTGAAGGGCCTTAGAGGCAAAATTTCTTTCTGACATTTTCCTGTCCTTCTTTCTTCTGCTCTGCTTTATCTTCCATGGTATTCAGAATATAGAAACTAGAACTCCTCTCCCCAAAACTCAGCTATAAGAACTAGAACTACTACTCTAATGTTACTTTACCTTTCTGTGCAACAGCTGGCAATGAAAAAATTTTCTGCCCTCCTTTGTCTGATTACAAGACCTTCATTCCAGAAGGTATTCTGTTCTATAACCTGGAGACAGGAATGGTACATGGAGAAGCCACATATGTCAATAGACAGGCCTTACTGGGCTTCCCCATCATCCTGTTACCAGTAGATCATATCTGTTTTTTGCAATCACATTTCTACTAAGCCATAAACATGAATACAATTTTTAAAACCTGATATCTCCCTAAGAATCCAGTGTATTGTTCCTAATCTAACTTCAATGTTCCCAACAATCCATGAAATATTGTTTGAAATATTTTAACTAAACTATTAATTATATTAAAAGTATTTTATGGAAAGATTTTCCCCATAATTATTTATTCAATTTAATTTTTGAATACTAGAAAAGGTTCAGTCAATAAAATTTAAGGGAAGAATATCAGGAGTGAAAAATAATATCAACTTAAATATTAGGCAAGGAATTACCATTCCTAATAATAAAAGATTTTTCAGAACTCATTAAAAAATTATAAGTGCAAAAAACAAAGGAACAGAAGAAATGCCTGGGCCACACCATATCCCCTGAGATTAAAGCCTAGAGTCTCTGGTCCCTCTGTTACTTTCTCAACTGTGGGAGCAAGGCACTGCTAGACTGAAGATCTCACCTCCCCAGTGGCTGCAAACAGTGGTATGTAGCACAGCTTTCTGGAAGGAGGGAGAAGGTGAATTCCTTCTTATCTGTGATCACAACTCAAAAGGAGATAGAAAAGGCCTGACAGATAAATCACCTTTCCTTCATCCCTCCCACCAGTTGGTTCTTCCCAAACCTGGTATTTCAACTCTGTCTGCCTAGAATCGTCCTTGCTGAGAGCCAGCTTGCTAGTGAACGTACTCATCTTTCTCTGCTTGACTATGCTGCTCCCTTGCTCACACTCCCATAGGGCTTGACGTTTAGGGAGCCAAGCGAAAGCAAGATTTGAACAGAAATTTCATAGGACAAGAAATGAAAGAGGCAAATAAGCATACAAAGCTTTGCCCCAGTTAATGAACAGTAGCATTTTGAAAGCATTTTATGTATTCAAAATGTTTGTCACAAAGAAAAATTATAAATTCTATGAATCCTATAGATGTTAGAAAGTACCCAGTGACCAGACAAGTGCTATTCAGTCTTAACTCTATCACTCCCTTCTCAAGCTGCTCCTTTTTCAAGTCGGCTTTGGTCTAGAAACAAAAGATTACAACACCCAATTTTGAAGAAAGAATAAGCTGAAAAACGTTATTTTAGCGACTATACCTCATGATGACCTTACTGGTGGCTGTTTGTTTTGCTGTGTTGCTTACTATTAAAATTGTTCATGAGACACCAATTTCAGAGTAAAATACTATTGAAATCAACGCAAAAAGAAAAGCCTGGTAACAGAATATCACATCTACCAGCCTTAAACAGTGTTATTGCAAATTTGTGTCTTTATCATGTTAATTAGGTAAGTTAGAAACCCCTCCCAACCTCAGAGTTTTGTTGTTGTTGTTTTTTTTTTTTTTTTCCTTCTGTACTGTATTTGAGAGGATGTGTTTGGGGAATCCGAATACTATTTTAAAATAATAACATGACTAGCAAGGCCAAAATCATTAAATTGAAAAAACCAAGCAGGACCATGTTGAAGTTAATACAAATATTTTTTTTCATCTGTACTGTCACAGGAGCCTGGAAGTAAAGAGAGCAGAATGTTCTGTACACTTCTACATTGAAAAAGGTCCAAATTGTCACCAGGCGTTCATTTCCTCACCCTTGTCACCCACCATCATCCTTCCTTCTTTCCACAGGAATCAATTCCCAATGTAATTCATGTTGTTGCCAGATATACTATCACTGGGTTTTACTGTCCAAGAAAAGCTCTGCACAGCCAAAGGAAGATGAAGCGAACTTCATAAAACCAAGGCTGTTGAATGTAATCCCAAAGCCTACCTAAAGCCTAAACTCACTGACTTGGTCACAAGATGAGATTGAAGGAAAAGGGAATTTTATTGGAAGCATCCAAGGTTATCTCTGGAAATCCAAGGTCAAAATGTGCAGCTGGACCTTGTGAGAGGCTGGAAGCAAGAACTGGAAAGTCAGCAGGAGCCAGCACAGCTGCAGCTTCCCAAGTTTTTGTTCTCCTGGGGAGGCAAGATCCAAGGTCTTTGTTTTGCTATAGATGAGCTTCATTCCACAGTTTCAATAAAGACCCAGTTGCAAATAAACTACCTGACTATGGTGTTTGAAAGTTCCTGGAAGAGAGAATCTAGTTAGAGGAGATGAGCTTCCAAATTGGTTCTCTTGGTGCTGGGGATATTGGCTATTTGAGTTATAAAAATAGTGCACAGAGGGTGCTAGCAATAGGCTACAGTAAGAGTGGCAATGTTTTTCTGTGATGGGCTATGTGGCAAATATTTTAGGTTTAGGGAACCATATATCCTTAGTGGAAAATATTCAACTCCGCTATTTTAGCACAAATTCACTATATTAATATATAAATGGCTTGTGTTCTAATAAACCTTTATTTTTAGGAATTGGTGCAGGTACAATTTGTTCTATAAATTCAACTTGCTGACCTCTGATCTACACCTACACAATAAGTAGGAAGGATTTTTGAAGAGAGAGGTGTGGCAAGTTGGAATGGGTCATTATCTCCAGCATACCCACCAAGCACTGAATCTGGAAACAGAATCCTGTAATGTATGCTGGACCCTGAAAGTCGATCACAAGTCAGAAGAAATTAGCATCCTGTTCAGAGAATAATTTTTTATTATATCAGCAAAATTTTCACCTCTGGAACATGCCTACATCTCTTCAGGATCGATGGGAAGAGAGAAATTGGAAGGGAAGTAGCCAGTTCAGCAAACTGAGTTGGAATGGAGAGATCCATGCTGTTGTAGGAGGGGCAGGCTTTCAGAAATATAAGCCTGGCAGACTTGTATTTAGCAACAGCACTGCTGGGGATAGTCTATTGCAGGGAATGTGCTAGTTAAACTTCACAACATAAAGCTGGAAAACAATGCAATATGCAATTTTAAAGTCCCGTTTTGAGCTAGGAAGCAAAAGAGGATATAAATGTTGTATGAAGTCGTAGTTTGAAATGATATTCAATCCATTTCAGCAAACCAAGTACTCAGAGTTAAAAAGCACCCGAAACAAGCTTTGTAATGAGGATGAAGACGAGATAAGTAGCTGCCCCAACAGCACTGGAAGAAAACAGGAGCTAAAAAGGCACATTTGCTTGGCACTTCCTCTAAGCAACTAGTGTGACCAAATGGTTCTGCAGGAGTGGATGAGCTTTCTTTTGCACTCAGCTGCAGCCCAAATACAGTCAGCAAGACCTAGCTCTGCAATCAGTGGAGGAGGACAAGCAGAGATGGGTTTCGGTGACCTCTCTTTGGCAGAAATTTTCCTCTCTGCCCTCACTGGCTGCAGTAGCTTCACTGGTTTGCAGCTATCTTCTTGGCAGGACTGTTCTTTCCCTCTCGTATAAAAGAAGGATTTCAAAGGAGAAAGAGGTGGCAACTACTGAAGCAGATGGATATTACAGGAATCTAAAGAATACCAAATATTTGACTGAGGTTCACTAATGGGAATGCTACCATCAACTATGTGTATATATGTGAATATACCAACACCAATCTCAGTACTCTGTATGGGGAAGGGAGGAAATGGGGAGGTGGAGGGGACTAAGTACTGTGTCCATGTATGTCATTGTCAACATGATTTACATTATGATGTGAGACTATAATGCACCAATAAAAGCACGTAAATATGTTTAATGAATGCTGAATATGTTTCCTATAATCAGAAGGCAATGTAGCTTAATTGCTAAAAGGAAGTGCAGGGTTCGTGTCTCAGCACTAGCCATCTGTAGGATCCTTGAGTTAATTATTTTTACTCAGCCTTATTTTCCTCATACAGCAATGGGAAGAGGAGTAGGTGCTGCCTTGTAAAGCCATTTTGCCTCCGGAATGAGATGAAACATAAAAAGCCAAGCCTAGTATACTTGTGATTAGTATAAATGCTTGTTACTTTATTTATTGTATACTATATGATATTATGCCAATGCCAACTTAAAATAGGTATCTGGAGAGAAGTTTTGAGCTATTTAAACTGCCCCTGTGGTACATAAGAGATAATTAGGACTCAGAAGTGTTGAAGGACATTTTTATTACTCCTTGAGCCAGTGCTTACAAAACCACAATCTTGGATCCTTCTCTTTCCCAGAAGGAAAATAGTGATGGCTAGCTTTGTTTGCCAACACCTTTCCTCTCTCCTATGTGTGACAAGTTTTATTATACCATGTCATGGGATTCCTTTAAAACGAAAAAGCTGACATTCATCCTTCATTCAATTATTAGCAAATGTGTCCTCTATCACAGCTCCCTGTACCACATTATACACTTGAGAAACAGTCATGATAGAATTGGCACTGTCTCCTAAGAAATGATTAGGTATGCACAGAAAATATATGAAAAAAGCTCAACATTGGTAGCCACCAGAAAAAAAATGCAAGTATTTCATAAAAAGGGAGCTCAGTTGCACACTCCTGTAATCCCAGTTCTTGGGAGGCTGAGAAAGGAAGATTGCTAGTTTGAGGCCAGTCGCAGCAACTTAATGAGATCCTGTTTCAAAATAAAAATATAAGTGTTGGGGGGTATAGATCAGAGGTAAAATGTTGCTAGTATTAATCTCCAGTACCAAAATATAATGCAATTATCCTAGGCATGGTGGGATACGCCTATAATCCCAGTACTTAAAAGGCTGAGACAAGAGGTTTAAGGCTAGCCTCAGCAATTTAGTGAGATACTCAGCAACTTAGTGAGACCTTGTTTGAAAGTAAAGAAATTTTCATAGACTATTGATGGGAAGGTAAATTATTACAACTGCTATGGAGGTTGCTCATAAAACTAAAAGTAGGACTACAATATGATCCATTTATACTACCTCTAAGTGTGTACTCTAAGAGACCAAAGTCAACATGCAAATAGTTATTTGCATAGTCATTTTTTTATCATGGCAGTATTCACAATAGCCAGTTTATGTAATCAGCCTAGATGCCCAACAGCAAATGAATAGATAAAGAAAATGTCACACATATACACAATGGAATATTATTCAATTATAAAGAGAATGACATTATATAATTTGCAAGAAAATGAAAGGAACTGGAGATCATCATGTTAAAAAACATAAGCCAGAGCCAGCCTCAGAAAAACAAGTATCTCATGTTTTTTCTCATATGTGAAATCAATACAAATAATAAAATTTTAAAGTAACACATTTTTAAATCTAAAAATTAATAAAATAAGCTTATTTAATGATAATATTTTTGTTTTATTTTTTTCCTTTTTTTATGTTGCACTATAATCATACATCTTAATTGGGTACAGGATGGTGGAGACATACGTGCACGAATCACTCATTTAGCCCTTCCCCCATTCCCTACCCCATTTCTTCCCCCTTCCCTACTTCTCATGTTTGGCTTTGATATGTTTGTGAATATACATCATGTAAATTAGGGAATTTTCTTCTTCCCTCCCTCCCATCCCCTCAGTTAGGTCACTTTATTTGCTCATCAAGATTTCTCCTTCTTTGTCTAGAGTTATTTATATGACCCTTTTTCTCCCTAGAGTCTACATATGAGGAAAAGCATCTGATTTTCTTTTTGTGAAGACTTATCTCACTTAGCATAATGTTCTCCAGTTCCATCCATTTCCCTGCAAATGACAAAATTTTGTTCTTTTATATGGCTGAGTAAAATTCCATTGTGTACATATTCCATAGTTTTGTAATTCATTCATCTGTGATGGACATCTTGGCTGGTTCCATAGTTTGGCATTTTCTAATTGTGTGGCTATAAACATAAATATGCATGTATTAATGTAGTAGTTTGGTTTCCATTCTTTTGGAATGAAGAAATGGTATTGCTGGATAATATGAATTTTAAATTTGCAAATTAAAGTATTTGAAAGTAAAATGGAGCTAGTGGTGAAAGGGAAGATGACAAGGGGGTGTAAGACAGTCATAAGGAGGGTGAATATTGTCAAATCACTATATATATATGAAAAGGTCAAATTAAAACATAATTAATATGTTAGTAATTATAACAAAATTTTAAGAAAACATAGGTAACCCTATTGCTTAGCCCATCTTTTTACTTCACAGTATAGAGAGTATGAAATTTCGGAACATAAATTCATGAGAGAACAAAAGGAGTTAGTTTTATTTTCTCAAAGTAAACTTAGTTTCTATATTGACACTTCATTCTGTATTATAGCAGAAAAGGTAACTTTGGTTATTCTCTCAGATTTTCTCATTACCTCGGAGTTTTCTCCTCTGCTCTTTTTCATAGAGTTTTTTCATTTCTTCATAGACTCAAGCTCTCGGGCTAGGCAGCTGTCTGTTCCCTGGGAGCTACATGTCTACTCTGGCATTCACAAAAAATTTTACCATCACATAGTGTCCTACACCATAACAATGCCTTTCGCCAACAACTGGGGGATTCTCCACTTTCTCGCTGATACCCAGCTGTACAGTCCACCCTCCATCCTCCCCAATATCTCATCAAGTCTTTTAGCTAGTCGTCTTATACACTGATTTCTACCTACCTCAGATCTACAGAAAACATTGTCTTCTCATTCTTAGGCTGTCTCACCCTCTCAGTTTAACACCTTTGAGCTTATCTTTCATGTAGTTCTCACATCATGGTAATGCAGCCAAATTTATGCGGTGATCTCAGAAAAGGACTCCCAGATAACAAGTGAGCACAGAGCTCTTTTATTCTCATATCCCTGAGTTTCTATGGGAATTCTATCAATCTCACCTAGGCAAACAAGGCAGAGGTCAGGTCTTTTCTCAGAAATTCAAGTTAGAAATAATTCTTTTTTGTTGCTTATTATTTTTGTTTTGTTTTCTTCAGCTTAATCATGTTGTACTCCTCTAGATATCTTCCCTTTCCTTCCAGACCATAGAATTTTCATCTCCACTGGGTTCAGAAAAATTTTCATCTCTATTGGTCCAAGAAAATCAGAAAGTATTCTTCCAACTCTACTCTTGAATTCAGATTTTTAGTTCCTAAAGATTAAAAGCCGGCCGGGCTTGGTGGCTTACGCTTGTAATTCCCGTGCTTGGGAGGTGGAGACAGGAGGATCGAGCAGGTTCAAAACCAGCCACGCTGACTTAAGAAATCCTGCTTCCGAATAAAAAAATAAAATAAAAATTTAAAAAAAAAAAAAAATATATATATATATATGTCTGGGAGTGTAGCCCAGAGGTAGAAGGGTTTCCCGAAACCCCAGTACCACGAAAAATAAATAAATAAATAAAATAAAAGTAAATTAATAGATAACTTTTTTCAGCTACTTTGGGAATTCATGGGTTATGTCCAGATACCCCAAATGAAGTATTGTTGTGGGATAAATACATTTCCCATAGCATGAAAGCATAACAAAATTATACTCTGTTGCAATATTAAGAGTCAGAGTATTCTTGGAGGGAATGGGGCCTATAAATGGCTTGGAGAAAAGTATGTAGGAGAATCTTGCAGGATTCGGTACATATCTTCATGTAGAAATAATATAATGAAATGTTTTCTCAATATTTAGCTAAATCTTAAATCACATCTCTATGTCATTATGAGTAGAATCGTTTTCCCCCCCAAAAGCTATGTCAAGGGTCTTACCTATGGATATGAAACTATTGGGAAATGGGATCTTAGCAGATGTAACCAGGTTAAACTGAGGTCGTTGAGGTGAACCCTATTCCAAAATGGTTAAAGTCATTATAAGAAGAAAATGGGCACCAAAAGACAGAAACACCATGGGGAAACATTACATAATAACTGTAAGCAGAGACTGAAATGCTGTAACTGTAAGCCTTAGAATGCCAGTGACTGACAGCAACCACCAGAAGCAAGGAAGAAGCTAGGATGAGTCTCCTGATGACATGTTGATTTTGAATTCCTAACTTTTAGAACTATAAGAATAATAAACTTATGCTCTTTTAAGTCACAGTTTATAGGACTTAGTAATGTCAGCCCTAAAAATAAAAAAAACTCTGCCTAGATAATACCACTTTTGTGACATTAAGTATTATCTATATGCTGATGGATTCCAAATACAAGGATCAATGTCAATGTCTCCTCTCCAATAAAGCCAGACCTTCAACTCTCTGCTCAGCCTTTCCATAGGATTCCTGCTCAGCAACCCAAACTTTCTAAAATTTTGCTTTCATTTCATTTTAAGTGTAAATTGACAAATTAGAGATGTATATATTTATGAGGTATAGAATAATGTTATGGTTTGGTTTATGATTTCATAAACCATATGGTTTATATTAGTTAAATCAAATTAACTAACGTATCAATCACCTCAAGTATTTAGGCTTCATTTTGGTGAGAGTATATGAAATTTATTTTCCCATCAATTTTAAAATGTACATTGTTTACTATATTAACCATACTGCACAATATATCTCAAAGAAAATGAATGACACTTATTCACCAGGTCTGACTGAGGCTTGTTATTTTCTGATCATCATTTTCTGATTCTCCTTTTCCCCAGCTTATGGTAACTGCCATTCTACTCTCTGCTTCTTTTGAGTTCCATTGTTTTTATTTTCACATTTACATGAGAACGTGTGGTATATGTCTTTTTGTGCTTGGCGTAACCTAGTTAGCATAAGGTTCTCTAATTTCATTCACAAACACTATCACAAATCTCAGAATTTTCTACTTTTTTTATGTGGTGGTACTGGGGTCCCTGGAAACCCTTCTACCTCAGGGCTACACTCCCAGGCCTATTTTATATATTTTTTTAAAATTTGGAAACAGGGTCTCTTAAGGCTCTTAAACCAGTGAGGCTGGCTTTGAACCTGCACGATCCTCCTGTCTCCGCCTCCCAAGCACAGGGATTACAAGCATGCGCCACCATGCCCAGCTGAATTTTCTACTTTTTAAAAGCTGAATAATATAGTATTCCATTTGAATATATTCTACATTTTTAATGGTACTAGAAATTTAACTAAGGGTCATTCTACCACTGAGCTATACCCCAACCCTATTTTTTTTTTATTTTGAAAATGTCTCAGTAAAGTACCATATACTGCTCGCTGCCAGCCTGCAATTTTCCTGCCTCAGCCTCCCACGTACAGGAATTACAGGCATGCATCACTATGCCTAGTATATAGCATATTTTCTTTAGCTATTCATCAGTCAATGGACATGTAGGCTGACTCAATATCTTGTCAATTTTGAACAGTGCTACAATGAATAAAAGAGTACAGATAGCTTTTTGTCATACTGATTTAAAATCTTTTGGGTAAATACCTGGAAATAGGGTTGCTGAGTCTTATGGTAATCCCATTTTTCAGTTTTTAAGGAACTTCCACACAGTTTTCTCTAATGACTATACTAATTTACATTCTCCTCAATATTGTACAGGGTTCTCCTTTCCTTACACCTTTACATTTCTAATCAGAAATCTTGCTCCACAGATACTTTCTCTACCAAATCTAGTCTAATAGCCTCCATCACAATCAAAGACAATTCTGTCCATCCATTTGATCTGTCTTAAAACAAGTGCATTCCCAAATAACATCCATAAGCAATTTCTGTCAATTATGTTTCTAAAAATATAACCCCTTCTATAACCACTACCCTTCTCTATGACACTATCATCTGTTAGTTGAACTTCTTCAGTAGCCTTTTTTTTTTTTTTTCAAAAAAATCTTAAAGTTGACTTTTCCTTGTGTCATCAAAATATTTTAATTAAAAAATTAAAACATCATTCAAATATTCAAACTTAAAAGGTTAGAGAGATTTTTTTTATTTTAACCTAGATCAAAGAAAGTTAATAGATAAAAGTAAATTTACCCATCAAAAATGTTATATTGTAATCTATGATATAGACCTGCATTTCTTAAAATGTGACCCAAGGAAAAGGTCACATCATATCCAAGAAGAGTGAAAAAAGTTGGGAATAAAGAAGACACACTGTCTCCTTCTTATAACTTCATAATATACAACAGTGTACCATATTTGAGGGCTTTGAGAGACCAGAGGGTAAAGATGCCTGGCCAATATTGTTTAACTCATAATCTTATGTGACCATGAAATATTTTTGTCACATTTATTAATATACTATACCATGTAGAAAAAAAAATTCTTCCGTGTACCAGAGAATTTCGCATGGACTGAAACCTGCCCACAAATATGAAATCTTCACATGGCAGGCTTGCAAGTTCCAGTCCTGCTTGGCCCTTCCTGGCTTGCAGGACTTTGAAGCAGGCCAAACGTTACTGGCGAGGGCTGGGGACTGAGCTCAGTGGTAGAGCACTTCCTTGCCTCGCATGTACCAGGGCTTGAGTTCAATCCACGGTGGTGCTCCTTTGCAGGGCCTTGCTGTCAGCACCTCCAGCCCCTGGCACTGAAACCGGAATAGAAGGGAAGAAAGCTTCGATGAAAATGGGCAACACAGCGCCCTGCACATCTGGAATTGAGAAAGGATACAAAGGACATAGGTCCGTAAGCAACTTGATTATGAAGAGGCAGATGTTTGGCTGAAGCTTGATTAAAAAAAAAAAAAGTTAAAAGTCAGTCTGCAAGACTGAAAAGAAAAGTAAATATGTAGGGTTCACTGCTTAGTAATTAAGTTCAAAATCACAGTGTGTGATGGATTATTATTAATTAATGCACTTATTGAGCCACAAATTGCATTAACTGAGCATCATCACAGATTGTGGAGAGTCACCAAAAAGGACAATATAGGCATTTTGGAAGGACTTGGCATTTGGTATTTGTGTTTTTGAGAGAAATGAGAGGAATTGAGATATAAATTATCAGAGAACAACGTTTTCAGGGGCTATTTAGTAAATTAAGCTTTGACTGATAGAATGTTTAATTCAGAAAATCCATCTTCAAGAAGGCAAATTTAAAGAAATAGACATTCCACAGAATGTGGAAGTTGGTGCTACTGTAAAACATGTTCTACTTTAAAAAATTCAAAAAGTGTCAAAATGATTTTGTTTATCGTAAGACTCAAAATTGAAGGATACCAGAAAAATAAACAAAAAAAGAGAAATGAAGTGAATTGAATTTTTTAAAGAAAGCTGAGAACTGTAAATTTTAGGATAAATAAGAAATTGTTATAAATATTTTAAGGGGGGAAAGAGAAAAGAGAGTACATGTAAGCTTCTTAATAAATTAGAACCAGTCATTAGAACTAGGTAAAATTCTGAGCTACTGAATTTAATTGTCATTTAGCTAAAAATAAATAAGGATAACCATTCTGGAGCAGTAAGCTGTAAAATGAGAATGATTTAGTCCCTTTTAGAAGATGAAGGGAACATATTCAGCTACAGAGGAAAGGTGGTGTTCAAAAAGCAGGTAAGTGGGGTATCCTCGGTACAATATTTGTTTATTTACCTCCCTCAAAACTCTAATTTTCAACAGTTGAAACTAATCCAAAGTTACCCAGGTTTCCCCACAAACTATGTGGGGGACAGGGTTTGCTAAGCAAATTACTAGTGTAAACACAAAGAGAACTATTGTTCAAACAAATCTGGCAGGTACTTTGCTTGGCAACCCTTGGTTAGCCATTAGTCAGTGTTACTAATTAACCCAGTCCTCTGCCATCTGCTATCTTCTCTTCTGTCTCTCCCTCAGAGAATGCATCCTGTCTCCTGACTTTCACTGTTGCCTCTTTGCTACTGACTCCAAAACTCGTGTTATCTGTCTCTCCATTCTTTCCAAGTGCCAGCATCACAACTTCAAAAGCCAAATCACATGCTCTGTGCCTAAAGTCACACTCCCTATGTTCTTCCCAGAAACTGCCACCTGCGCCAACCTCCTTATCTTAGTCAATGACACCGTCCTTCTTCCAGCCAGACAGACTTAATACATTGGAGCCAAGAGAGATAATTTTCTTCCTCATGTTCCACATTCATTAAGTCCCCAGTTTCTCCATTCTAATCACCTCACTCTAAGTTTTCTAGGTTGGCTCATACTGGAATGTCTCGTGGGGTCCTTGACTCTTACTCTACCCCAAACACACTTGTTTAAATACAGCTTGAATTCTGTCAATGTTCTGACTGAAACTTCGTATTTCCTACCTGCACCTTATCAAGAGGGTAAGAGAAGTGATAAGACCATTGGCTCTGGGACCAAGCTGCTTGGTCCCAGACCCCAGCTCTGCAACAGCTTAGCTGTAAGGTTTTGGCAAGTGACTAAAGTCTTCTTTCTGAGCCTCAGTGTCCTTCTCTGCGAGATGGGAACAGTAATAATATCTATACTGTGGGTTTCTGCTACAAGGATTAAATGGATTTCTATATTAAAACATTTAGAAGACTGCATATCATTGATATGCAGTAAGTATTAGTTATTATTATTATTATTATTATTATTATTATTATTATTATTATACCTCTCTGCTTACTTTCCAATATCCCCTAAGTAGAACTTCACTTCAACCTAATTGCCTTATTTCATGCAACTTTATAATATGAACTTCCATTTGTTCAGCTAGACCATCTTACCATTAGAAAGATCTGTGATTTTGCACCTGGACGCCTTCCCCACAGGGAGCATCTTTGTCTCTGACTCATTAACATCCACTGGCTCCTACCTACCCCACCATAGCACCTCCAGTAGAGTTGGCTAGTCTGTCTTCTCAGACGTGCAAGTGATTATGGGCAACAATTTAAATTGTACTTTATGTGTGTGTGGGGGGGGGTACTGGGGATCGAACCCAGAGGCATTCTACTTTTGAGTTACACCCTCAGTCTGATTTTATTTCTTATTTGGAAATATAATCATGCTAGGTTGTTGAGAGTCTCACTACTTGCTGAGGCTGTCCTCGAACTTGCAATCCTCCTGACTCAGTCTCCTAAATACTGGGATTACAGGCACCACCACACCCAGCCAGTTTAGATTTTAACTGTATATTGTTTCAGAATTCACTCTTCTTTTATTTATATGATTTTATTTTATTTGATTTTTGCTACAACATGTACAATGGGCAGGAGGATGGGGGGAGCCCTGGCTTAGAGTCAAGCAAACTCTGTTCAAACAGTCCTGGGTAAATTATAAGTACTTAATAAATACATGATAGTAAAAGAAAGAAGTTAAGAGATACAAAAAGGAAAAATTGAGGGGTAGATGATCACAAAGGTGAACTTCAATTAGATTCTAATCTGCAGCCTGTCTTTTTTCTTTGCTTTTTCTCAGGAGAGTGCTGAGAAAGTACAAAGAGCTCGGAGCAGCAGGACAGAGACTGATGGACTGCTTTGTGATAGGCAGTTTCCTTAAATGATCACAGAGAGGGTATGATAACTACCATTTCATAAAGAAAAACTTTAAGATATAATTCTCATTCAAATATGTATAAAATGTCCTTCATTAGAAAGTTCCTCCCCTTGAGCTGGGCACAGTGGTACACACTTGTATTCCTACTCCTTGGGAGGCTGAGACAGGGAAATCACAGGTTCAGTGTTATCCTCAGCAAACTAGTGAAACCCTGTTTTTTAAGTAAAAAAAAAAAATTAAAAGACCTAGGAGTGTATCTCAGAGTAGAGTTTCCCTGGGTTTATTCCCTAGTTTTAAAAAAATTTTTTACAGCCCATACATATTCAAATCCAAGACAGTTTAGAGGAAACACCCACTTCTTCCTGCTAACTCACACTACTTCCCTCATGGTAGTGGTCCACTAAACAATTATGGCAGCCACAATTTCCTGTCAGTTCTTGGAAACAAGAGTCACACTTCTTTTAAATATGCATACTTTATAACGCTACATCACATGCTCTACAATGTGTAGGGAATTGTTTTATGTTTCAGAAAATGTTCATAATTCATTCATAATTTTCCCCAATATTTCCAAATTGTTAAACATTAGGTGAGTTAATACTTTGAAAATGTCTGCTGCTCTTTTGTATCCAAGGCTAATTTCATTAAACATCTGCATCTCAATTACTAATTAGAACAGTAGCTGTCGTTAAATAAATTGATTTTTAAGTTGTAAACCTGAAACAATCCATGGGCAATTCACCAATTTAGTGATTATTGACTAAATATAGGCTTTAGAGAAATTATCTAATTAACTATGTAAACCACAGGCAGCTTGAAAATTAGATAAATTAGAGAAACAGATGCTAAAAATATTATGAGAGAAATTCAAATAAGCTGCACAATATGTTAAAAGGAAAAGCAATTGTAGCAATTACTACTAGACAAAATAATGTAAGCAGAGATAGTGCCACGCATGGAGTCCACAGACCTGAGTCTGCAAACTAGCTAAGCAATTTCCTAAATATATGACATTATAAAAGTAACCTTACTTTTTTCACTAAATCTCAGGTCTCTCTTTGATAAGTTTTATTACCCAATTTGCATGTGTGCCTATGTATGTACACTATTTTCCCTATTTACTGCCACATAAAATTATACATAAATATGAATACATTAATAAAATTACTTCTATATCTATTTTTTATCCATAAAGTACAAAAAACATTAAATAGTAAACACTAATATAAATATTAATTGAAACGTTAGAGCTTCTAGAGGAAGATAATATATAAGCTTGTATATCAATAGGATCTTTTAAAAACAACCTGACCATCTGGGCATAGTGGTGTTGCCTGTAATCCTAATACTTGGGAGGCTGAGACAGGAGGATCACTGAAACAGGAGAATCATAGATTCAAAGATAGCCTCAGCAAGTAGTGTGACTCTTAGCATCCTAATGAGACTCTTGTTGCAAAACAAAAAACAAAATAGGGTTGGGGGTATGCCTCAGAGATAGGATGACCCTGGGTTCAATGGCTAGGACAGACCTCCCACATACACATACAATTCAATCCTTAGAAACGCGCACACACACACACACACACACACACACGCACGCACGCACGCACGCACGCACGCACATACACATTTCTTTTTCAAAGAAATTACTGGAAAGTAATTTTGATTGATAGATCATGGTATGTTTTTCTTTTCTGTTTTTTTTCTGTGTGTGTGTGGGGGGGGTACTACCTCCGGGCTACACTCCCAGGCCTATTTTTATATTTTTTTTATTTGGAAACAGGGTCTCTTAAGCCAGTGCGCCACACGGCTGGCTTCGAACCTGCGCAATCCTCCTGTCTCCGCCTCCCAAGCATGTGGATTACAAGCGTGCGCCACCACGCCCAGCGATCATGGTATGTTTTAACTAAGACTCTAATGCCATATGTCTCAGTCAGTATTCTCACAGTTGTCTCCAAAAGACCAGACTACATAATTTAGAAGAAGGAAGATTTGTTTGCTCAAAGTTTTGTGTATATTCTTGGCCAGGGTCTGTGGATCTCAGGAGCATGGTGGCCAGAAACAGATAGAGGGAAAGAGCAAGGGCTCTGATCTTCATATCAAGGAGACCAGAAGCATAAAGAGCCAGTGGGGGAGGAGGAAGGAAGTATCATTCCCCAGGACACACCACCAGGAAACCCTCCTTAGCAACCAAGCCCAGCTTCCAACATTGCTACCTTGTTTTTGTGAGGACTAAGGGGACATTCTAAATCCAAACCATTATACCCTTGTATGAAGGTTTTTTTGTGGGAAATATTCAGTTTTATTACTGAATGCTACATACCTTGAAAATCCCTTTAAAGGATATATTCACACAGTGAAGAACACAAATAAAATAGAACTTCACAAAATAATGTGCCCCATAGAATTGGGTTCAAGTTCTTTGTGACCTCAAATAATCTGAAAGAATATTGCAAGCTTTGTCCTCAAATACAAGGCATGCCCATGTAGATAGCAAAAGAGAAAAAAATAACTGTCTTTTGTGTGCAATGTCATAGCCAAGAACACAGAGGACCTCAGACCTTGGCCACTAAAAGTGATATGAGCTTTAATACAAACAGCAGAGGAATTAGAATTAGTTATGATTCATCTTTGTTTCTCTTCTCAATATGAACCTCCCTATTCAATCTCACAATCTTTTGAACCTGTTACTTTGAACATGTCCTCCCCAAAGGTAGGCGAGAGGGAAGAAATCAATGTCTAGGTTCCTCATCTCCTGTCAGTAGTTGAAATTATAGTAGTCCCTGAGACCCTTAATTTACTGACTGATTACTGATGAGGACTCATGATAACTAAACAACTATTGACAGAAATTTCAGTTTCCTAGAGTTTATAATATTTCCTTTTTCACTTACCAGTGCATTAAAAAATGTTTATAACAGTATTTTTAGCCAGAAATGGTGGCACATGCCTGTAATCACAGAATTTAGGAGGCTAAAACAGGAGGATTATAGGTTCAAGGCCAGCCTCAGCAATTCAGCAAGTACCCTGTTTCAAAATAAAATTAAAATAGGGCTGGGGTATGGCTTGGATATAGCATTCCCCTGGGTTCAATCCCCAGTAACTAAACTAATTCATTATCTCTCTCTCTCTCTCTCTCTCTCTCTCTCTCTCTCTCTCTCTCTCTCACACACACACACACACACACACACACACACACACACACAAAGGTTGTGGGTAATTTTTGTCAGTAAAAGAGAGGAAGATAATTTGCATTCATCAAAATATGGTTTGTATAATATATCCATTCAAATTTTAAGTTTCTGTCTCAAATTTTATTCTAAAGGGAAAAGCATTAGCAGACACATCAAGCACAGCTGAATATTCTAACTTTGCCCATAAGTTTGGAGGCGAATTAAGAGGGAACAGCAACAAATGGCCAGTGTCTGAAAGGGGAAAGGAAAGAATAAGGACATGAGAGGAGCTAGCAAGAGCGAAGGAGCGAGAATTGACTGAATTTCTTCCCACGCATCACAGTAAGGCAGCTGGTGACGTCCTTTGTTTTTCTTCAGAAGGAGAAGGCACATTTTGCTCATTAAATCATCCAAGAGTGGCCTGGTGGCTGTTTTGAAGGGGGAAAAAAATGTGCTGAAAGTAGAAGATAGATTCATGCAAGACAAAGAGCTTACCTTAGATTCTTTCTAAAATGCATGTGTAAAGAAATATACTGGCAGAAGTATAATATATGAACCAATTTAAGAATCCATGATTTAAGACTTAAAAGTTTTAGGTGACATAGCCTGTATAAATGAACAGATTAATTCTCTGACATCTTTGCTGGAAAATGGCAACCTCCTTCTTTAACTTTTGCAGTAGGTCTGTCTATTACAGGTTCCTACTCACTTGTAGGTTCTCATCTTGCTTAAACTGTGCCTTGAAATGACCTCACATAGCATTCTCCTTCTCATCTGATCATGAGAAACATCCAGTGATCTCTATTAAAAAACATGGCTTCCTCAACTTCATTCCAAAGCTGCTCAGCTGCTCACTCAGAAACTTACTCAGAGAATTGTTCATCCTCAGCCAATTGCAATGACCAGAAAATTTAGACTAACAGCCTCCAAACACTTTGTGACCTTAACTCTGCATCCTACTGTCCCTTGTTGTATCATATGCACAAAGTGAGGGCACCAAATGTATATATACATACATACATGCATAAATACATACATACATACATACATACATATGTATATATATACATATATACATATACATACATACATACATATATTCTTTAATTCAAATTGGTTATGTGTGCTCCAGGAATAATGTAATGTCATTACCATTTTTTCTTACCACTTAATGTCAAAGAATCTTAATATTAGAGTTATAAAGGTCTTTTTCTAATGGGTAGAACTTGCAATCTTATTAAAGATCAAATGGTCTATTATTAACTCACATTCTTCAAAAGATTCAGGATAGGAAATAAGAAGCCACCAGTGGAAGGAGGCCATTGATAGGATTCTCCCTCTGCCTGAGTTTAATGACCAGGTTATGAGAAGCCCATTCTGTGTCATGAGGTGAAATTGTGCATGGTTGACTGAGTTTAAAAGTCTGTAGAAAGAGCCAGACCAACAATGATTTGTTTATCATTTATTTATTTTTGGTACTGGGATTAAATCTAGGGGCACTGTACCTCTGAGCTACACCTCCAGTCCTATTTTATTTTTTATTTTGAAATGGGGTCTCGCTAAGTTTCAAAAGGTCTCACTAAGTTGCTGAGACTGAACTCAAGCCTGTGATCCTATCTTAGCCTCGCAAGTACTGTGATTAAAAGAATGAACCACCACACCTGGCTCTTACCAACAGTGATTTTATAAACAGACTATAGATTCCTAGTACACAATCATAACACAAGAAAATACCTGCTTGATCATGAAGTCTCTAAGCCAAAATATTACCTATCTCTCTTAATCTCTAAAGATTTTCAAGGGTAGTAATTCCCTGGGACTGCTATTCCATCTCCTCTATATTTTTTCTTATTTATAATGAATATATAATCTTTCAAAGTTCTACTTCACTACATTTGTTCATTTGAACACAAAGAAAAATTAATAACAAGGAATTTCATGGGGAAAGGAGTAACTGTTGAACCCAGTTGCCCATCTGAATTATCTCTGTAACATTTCTTCAAAGTAATATTTAGTTTGGACTTTAATATTGCCAGCAAGATTGTTCTGTTGCCACTTCTACCAGAAAGCCCTTTCTTGTCCTAAACTGAACAACTTTGCCTCCCTGTAACTTCTACCCATCACTCCTAATTTAACTTGCTGAGGTCACCTAGGGAAAGTTTGATTCTTTTTCCATTTGCCATCTCCTAGAAACGTTGGCATCAAATCAATTTGAAGCTTCATATCTCCTGCTTAAATTTATCTGGTAGCTTTAGCCCTTCCATATATAATATCATGTTTTCTCTCTGGTTTATGTCTTAGAAACTATACATGCCCCATTATTCTTCAAGAGAACAGCACCACCCCCTTCTTCATTCTTTGTACTGTATATCTACTCAGGTACTTAAGGCTGAAATGTTATTGCGTTCACCACATCACATTGCTGTCCCACATTCACTCACTGTACTGCAAGATCATCTCTTTTTTTTAAAAAAAAAAAACAAAACAAAAAACACCTCCCATACTGTGTAAGGTCATTTCTGAGGGGGGGTCCAGAAACATGCCCTTATATTTGTTCCTCCTAAGTTTCATTTTGATAGATGTGGCCTGTTATTTCATTCTATAAAAATTATCTTGGTGCTGATTTTATCACCCAGTATATTCACCACCATTCCCATTTTTGGACCATTTTACAAACCTGAAATTATCTTCTATATTTCATAGATTAAAACCCTTACAACACTGGACTTACAAATACCACTGGAGATCCCATAACAGTAATATGGAGCCCTTTGTGGAGAGTCTTTCAAACAGTTGTGAATCTGATTGCAATATCACTAAGGTAGCTATTAGTCTCTATTTCTCAATCATGTCCAAAAGATTACATGAAGTCTTTAGAATTAGAGAAAATAGGTAGAATCAGAGAAAAAAAACTTATGAGTAACTGGAAATTTCTGAATCATACAATATATTTTCAGGCAGAATTTTTTAAAATTCAAACTTTAGTGATCCTAGATCCCAGATGAATATTTAGTATTTGTTCAACTCCCTTGCACTACTGCTAATCTTCTGGAGAATAAACCACCTTTCAGTGTCATTTGCTTCTTAAGGAAGAAGGAAAGTTTCTTTAAGATAAAAGAATGTGAAGCCTGCAAAAACATCAAGCATGGAAAGCAGAAACACATTAGGGTTGGTTATCAGCAAATCAAAGATTTCTGAAAGTAATATGGTGCACTTTCCAAACCTTTGTCAAAGCTCTGTGCATTAGCAGGTAAATGAAAGCAGAGTTTCTAGAAACAAACATAATTTAGAGCCAAATAGTTCATCATTTTCACATTTGATGAGCTGATATGTTCTCATAATTCAGCTGAGTAGACCACTGGGCAGGTGGAGCAGCTAATGATTCCTTCATCTGGTTCCCTCCTGACACTCAAGTTCCCAAATTCCAGCTGGCTTTGAAGATTTCTCAAGTTCCTCAGAATCTGGGGCTCCAATTCAGAAAGCCAGTTCATCCATTATTCATCATTACTTCACACCAAATTTCTAAATTAGCGTCTGACCTGGAAAAAGAAAAGACTGGCTCCTTTAAATATGAGAAGTTGTGCAGTTAAGTGGTGGAAAGTAACAGATCAAGGGAAGGGCACTGGTTCAGATTTTGAACCTCTATTTGAGATGTTTTTTAACCAACACATTAAAAAAATCGAATTGCCACCCATTCTTAAATACCTCCATTTCCTTCTACCAAAATAATAATTGTCCAGAGAAAGAGTGCATTAAAATATTTAAATTTCAACCATGCTTTCTAACACAAAGTAAGATATTCTTTCCACTGACTACTTATTCTTTTGTGGACAAGAGCTGAGTCCTGGTAATTTGGGTTGCAGGAGAAGGAGGTTTTTGTTGAGAGGAATGAAAAATGAGATTAGACCAAGATAATCCCAAGGTGCAAATATTTCATTCCTTTCATTTGGTGCTAGGAAGTATGTTTTAAGAAAAATCTAATAGTTATATAACCAATGCCATTAAGTGGGTTTCAGCTGGTTGTGTTGTTATGACAGGGTCATGCTCTGCCTGTAGCAGCACAAGTAATGAGTGAAATGCAAATGTTCGTAGTGTTTGCTGTTGCAAGTCAAAGAGAATGTATTTACAGAGAGGAGAGCTGGGAGGTGGAGATCCAGAGGAGAGAGGGTTCTCTGAGCCTGGAGAACCTAAGATCCAGTTGTCAGTTTAAATAATGGACCACACACAACTGTGTTAATTGCCAGAAGGCAGGTCTGAAAGGGTCTCTAAATTAGAATGAATAGATTTCTAACCAATTTTTTCAGTTTCCTGTGAGGGTTTCCATTGTCTTCTTTGAAGCTGGTTTGTTTAGGAGTCAGGTTTGAAGGCTGTGTGTGGTGAATGTAAATGATCTCAAACGGAGGAACCTCTGCAGACTGACCCAGGTAGTCTTATTACCAATGCTAATAACACTCTGCTCGTCAAGTATTGGGCTGCATGTGTCTCAGGTTCTGACATCTCTGCATTTCTGCATGCTGTATACAGATTGCTAAGGGTCTGGATTCACAGGGAGAATAGCAACACGTATTAACACAAGACAGAAAGTTATGTCCACTATGCAATAAACATGGTGATGTCTGCTGTGAAGACTGGTGGAAATGTCTACCCCCTCCCTCCATCTACCACCATATGAAAGAATAAATCACAGAAGTCAGGTAGAGAACCAACTAAGGGGTAAGAAAGAAACAATAAATCTATCCAAAGTGTTGAAAATAAAGCAGACCCTATGAAATCACTACAAAAAGGATCCTGTAACATTCCTCAAAATTAATGAATAAATAAATAATCACAGGAAATAGATGCTGCATTTATGCAAACAGGCAAAATAAAAATAAAAATTTTCCTTTCATACATGAATTAGTGAAATAGGCTTCACCAAGTTATCTACCTAGATTATCATTAACATAACCAAGGACTGAATTTCTAGCATAAGATTGGTTAGAATAAGTACTACCAAAATGAAGTGTTACCAATATATGAAGAATAGGATATTTGCCTTTAGGAGCTTAAAACCTTTAGATTACATATACTGACTAAGCAGTTGTAGGAAAAGCAATGGCCTGGGTGCTGGGACAAAGCAAAAGAAGTTAGAAAGTAAAAAAAAAACAATTCACTTCTCCTTAAAGCCTTCTTGATGCAGAAGAGACTGGCGATTAGTACTCAGTGTGAGAAGTAGAGCCTGTAGTCAGGGAAAAGATGCATCCTTTGGGTTCAGGGTTTGGACCTCATCGTACAATAACTCAGATTTCAAACCATGACTCTGATGCTGACTACTCAAGTCCTCTGAACGTGTTGTGCTGTCTCATGTTTAAAACAGAGATGACAAAACTCAACCAATAAACAATAAATGCAAACCATTATGAAGAGATTATCTCATAGTAATATCTCATTAAATGGTAGTTAATATTGTGTTAATGGGAAAAGTAGGTGACAAGAAAAGGTTTTTTGATACGAAGATCTATTTAATCTAAAGAGATTATATAGAAATGAATTATTTTAATTACATCCACAATAACCTCAAAAAGGATAAAATAATAATAAATTTAGCCAAGGAGATGAAAGATCTCTACAATTAAAATTACAAATCACTAAAGAAAGAAATTGTAGAAGATTTTAGAAGATGAAAAGACTTTCCATGCTCTTGGATAGGCATAATAAATATAATCAAAATGGCCATCCTGCCAACAAATATCTATACATGAAACACAATTCTTATCAAAATACCATTTTGACTTTTTAAATACAGAGAAGTCAGTTATAAAATTTATTTGGAAAAACAAACAAACAACAGTATAGCCAAAGAAATTCTCAGCAATAAGAACCATGTTGGAAGCATCACAATATCAGACTTCAAATTATGCTATAAAGTGATAGTTGGATTAATAGCATGGTATTTGCACAAAATCAGACATGTAGACCAATGGAACAGAAGACTCAGAAACAAAGCCCCATATTTATAACCAGTTAATCTTTGATAAAAACACCAAAGATGTACACTGGAGAAAGGACAGTCTTTTCAACAAATGGTGCTGTGAAAACTGGCTATCCATATATAGAAAAATGGAAATAAACCTTAACCTCTCACCCTGCACAAAAGTCAACTCAATAGGGATCAAAGACCTAGAAATTAGACCAGAAATTTTGAAACTGCTAGAATAGGGTTTAGGACCAATACTCCAACATATAGGTACAGGTAGAAAATTCCTCAATAAGATCCGGAAAGCTCAAGAAATTAAAGCAAGAATTAATGAATGGGATAGCATGAAACTAAACAGCTTATGCACAGCAAAGGAAAGGATCAAGATTCTACAGAGAAAGCCTACAGAATGGTAGCTTATCTTTCACACCTACCTATCAGATGAAGGTCTAACATATAGAAAATGCAAAGTGTTAAAAAAAACCTTAACACGAAAAAATAAGTGGGCAACCAAATTGAACAATGTTTTTCAAAAGAAGAGGTACAAATGGCCAATATATACATGAAAAAATACTCAACATCTTTAGCAATCAAGAAAATGCAAATTAAAACTACACTGAGATTCCATCTAATTCCAGTAAGAATGGCCATCATCAAAAACATAGATAAAAATAAATGCTGGCAAAGTTGTGGGACAATAAGAACCCTACTACACTGTTGGTAGGACTACAAACTGGAACACCCACTATGGAGATCAGGATGGAAATTTCTCAGAATACGAGGAATGGAACTACCATATGATGCCAGTGAGGGCACTCTTGGGCATCTTCCCTAAGGAAATCAGAATATTATAATGATGTTTTCATATCCATGTTCATAGCAGCACAATTGACAATAGCCAAAGTATGGAACCAGCCTAGGTATCCATTGACGAACGGATCACAAAACCTTGGGATATCCACACAATGGACTTTTACTCAGCCATAAAAAAGAAAAACAAAATCATGCCATTCCAGGAAAATGGATGGAACTCAAGAATATCATACTAAGTGAGTATATCCATTCTCAAAAAATGAATAGATGTACGTTTATATGTAAGCTAGATAAATTCAGAAATATGGGCATAATCAGATAGGTAAGGACTAGAGATCCAGGAGAGTGACTAAGGAAGATTAGGGAAGGGAGACAAAGTCATAGAGTATAATAGAGGAAACAATGGAAAAGTACCAATTCTAATATCAAAGGCATGCATGGGGAGTGGTGAGGAGAAGGGCCGGACCCGGTGAGGCGGGCACTAAAGAGCTGTGTGCCCCAATATGATATAAAAATAGAATGTACCAAATTACAAAAAAAATTTTTTTCAGTAAGTGACATATATCTTGATGTCTTATTAATTAGACATTAGAAGCGTGGCACACGCTTCTAATCCCTCCACTTGGGAGGCTGAGACAGGTGGATCGCGCAGGTTCGAAGTCAGTCTCAGCTACTTAGTGAGGCTCTCAGCAACTTAGTGAGACCCTGTTTCCAAATAAAATATAAAATGGGTCTGGGAGTATAGCCTGGAGGTAGAAAGCCTCTGGGTTCCACCCCCAGTACCACCAAAAAAAAAAAAAAAAAAAAAAAAAAAGAGAATATATTCTCCCTTGCCCAAATAGGCCAAATATAGAAATTTTGAGAAGGTTTAGTATTATTATTCCATTTCTCTTTAAATTTAAACAAACTAAAAGACAAATAGAGGTCAGAATGATAGGAATCAAAGTTTCACATTTCTTACTTGCACTGCCAAAAAAAATTAGCAACAAGAGGCACCCTATCATTGGATCCTAGAATTAACCTAGAATTAGTAATAAACAATGCTGGAAATTTACAGCCTCAGGGAACAGAAAACATACTATCTGAAGGCAGGATGCTTCTCCAAAGAGAAGACCAAGATTGAACCACATTTTCCAGGTATCTTTCCCTAATTTCACAGATGAGATCTGAGTCCCTCTTTAACCAGAATAAGAATGCTTGAGGAGGCATAAAGAGGCAATGAGTTTTATTCCAGGGCAACAGCTTTCAAAGTATGGTCCCCAATACCCTTTCAGGAATTCACAAACCCAAACTATTTTAATAATAAATGCTAAGATTCTTCTTGTCTTTTTCAGACATATTCTCTCACCAGTGTACAGTGCAAATTTACAGAGGATACACGGCATGTAATAAAACAGCACGATGGTTTACAGAAGACTAGAAGATTCCAGAAGATTCCATTAGCACAGACCTTAAGAGATTTTCAAAAATTTAAGCAAGGCCATCTTGTATAGTAATCTCAGTTTTCTAATGGAAAATACAGTCCTTTTGAAGAAAGAAAGAGAGGAAGGAGCAAGGAAGGAAGGGAGGGAGGGAGGAAGGAAGCAATGAAGGAAGGAAGGAGAAGAATAATAGGATTGAGATTTTACTTGAATAAATAAGATATTTTTTAATTCTCAGTCAATATAGTAAATAAATATACTATACATTGATAAAATTAAAATAAATGAAATTTGCCGGATGTGGTGGCGCACGCTTATAATCCACGCGCTTGGGAAGCAGAGACAGGAGGATCGCACAGGTTCGAAGCCAGCCTCACTGGCTTAAGAGACCCTGTTTCCAAAAATAAAATAGGTATGGGAATGTAGCCCAGAGGGAGAAGGGCTTCCAGGAACCCTAGTACCACCAAAAATAAATAAATAAATAAATAAATAAATAAATAAATAAATAAATAAATAAGCGTTCTCTGAATCTAAGGACATTATATTAAGTGCAACAAAGCATGAAAAGAAAAATGCTGTATGATTTCATTTACACATCTAAAAAATTAAAAATTTTTTAATCTAAAAAATAGACCTTACAAGAGAGTAGAATGGTGGTTATCACGAGCATGGTGAAATGTTTGTTAAGAACACCAAATTGCAGCCAAACAATAAAAACAAGTTCAAGATATCTGGTGACTATAGTTAATAATAGTTTATATATTTAAAATGTATTTTAAATTCCATTAATGATACAAGCATGAGTCTAGTCAAGGCTCTCTAAAAACTTTCACTGGTCTTATTATTGATCCCGATGCCTGCACCACACTGGCTTAACTATGGTATTATAATAATGAGTCAGAGGCAAAGAATAGTTCCTCCAAGTTGGCTCTTCTTGCATACAATTTTTTTGTTTATTTATCCTAGGTCCTTTGCATTTCTAAAACATTTTATAATTAACTGATCAATTTACTGGAAGAAGACTTGCTGGAAGCACACTTGTGCTTTCAGTCAAAATTAAATAATAGGATCAATTTACCTTTCCATCTGGAACAAATAAACAGATAAAATAAAAGATAAAAAATGGTTGTCAAGATACTGAGCGTCAAGCAATGAGAAAGAGTGACACCTAAGAAGTTACAAATAAATGAAGTAACCATTAAATTGTCCTAGCTTGTACTTACCTTGAAGAGTGTTCAGACCTTAATGCAGGGAAGGAACCCAGCCAGAGTCAAGTGGGAAAATGGAGCTGAGAACCAAAGACAGTTCAGGGTGACAGAGCAGAGGACTACAGAGGTGCATGGAGAACGCAGATCTGCAGAGGATTCCCTTCAAGTATTCTACAGAGCACTTACAGTGCATGTAAAAAAGCTAACAATATCTGCAGAAACTTTTGCCCAAAGATAAATCAGAACAATACTCAGTGTTCATTTGGGAATGATAGTAAGCCCTCTATCCACTCGCCAGACTGGACAACTTTGACAGGGATTTTAGGCAGAGTATATAGAAGGGTCTTGCCTCAGTAGTGAGAGGTAATTAGCCCTAGAATGAATGTTGTTCTGGTCCACCTAAAAAAATTTAAAAGCAAAACACAAGGGGATCAACCTGCTTCCAATAACTTAGATGAGATACCACATAAGAAGATATTACTGACTGACCTTCAAGACATAACAATAGAAATTATCTAAAATGAAACACAGTGGAAAAGAATTCCAAATATAAAAAACTGAAATGTCAGTGAGTTCTGAAACAAATTCCAGCACCTCAATAAAAGTGTAATTGAAGTACCAAAAGGAAAAAAAAGAGAGAGAAAGATTTGTAATCGTCAACTTATTTTCAAAATTAGAAATCTACGAACCCAAGAAGCTTAGTGAACTCAAAAGAAACATGAAGAGAACTACCTCTAGGCACATATAAAACAAATTGCTCAAACCTGATGACAAAGAAAAATATCTTAAAGTCAACTAGAAAAAACAAAGACACAGTACATATAGTAGACAATGAAAGAAGCTTGATTATTGAAAACTTACAAGTGATAATAGCAAAATGACACTTTAGAGGTTCTTTTAAAAGACAACTGCTTATCTACAAGTCTACTAAGTGAAATCATCTCTGAAAAAATGAAGGCAATGATCTGACCATTAAAAAAAAAAAGCACAGCGGGTGTGATAACACACACTTGTAATCCCAGTACTTGGGAGGCTGAGACAGAAGGATTGAAGGTTTGTAGCCAGCCTCAGCAATTTAGTGAGGCATTCCGTAATTTAATGAGATCCTGTTTCAAAATAAAATAGAACTAGGGACATAGGTAAAAGGTAGAATGCCCCTAGATTCAATCCTCAGTGCCCCCTACCAAGGAGGAGGAGGGGGAAGAGGAGGAGGAGGAGGAGGAGGAGGAGGAGGAGGAGGAGGAGGAGGAGGAAGAGGAGGAGGAGGAGGAGGAGGAGGAGGAGGAGGAGGAGGAGGAGGAAAGGAAAGAAAAAAATAGAGCATAAAACAAGCATTCTACAAGACAGCCAAATAGCATTCTACAAGACAGACAGACAGACAGACAGACAGACACACACACACACACACACACACACACACACACACACACACACATACTGTAAAACCTATAAATATAAGGGCAAAACAAAGACTTTTTTGGACATATGAGGCTGAAACAAGATATACCAGAAGACCCATCCAATAAAAATGTTGAAAGTATTTCTTTATGGAGAAAAAAAAATGATAAAAGGTGAAAATATTAAATTAATATCAGAAATAATATGGTTTGTAAATTTAGGCTTTTACTCATTATTTAAAACTATGTAAAAGATAATTGTTTTAAAAGTTAATTGAAGAAAGACAATATTGTTACCAGGTGATGCTCTTTCCTCAGTATAAATATTATAAAGCAGCATCTATGAATGGGGCAGGGGTAATATAAGAGATTTATTTAGGAAGTAGAAGTACAGTAATGAAAGAAGGCTATGATAATGGGGGTTACATTCCAAAGAAAGGGTTGAACTATGAGAAGGAGAGAAAGAAGAAAAGGCTGCTTTCCCAGAATGAGAAATAGCCTGGGACAGAGAAGTTATACTCCAGAGCCTGAAGCAGTCCATTTCCAGAAAAGGAAAACAGCCTGGAGTTTTCCACGTTTCAATTTTATTTAGCCTGGAACCCCTCCATCTAATGCATATGCATTTGTGGAAGCCCCTATCTCTTTTTACACCACACATTAGTATTCCATGTGTATCTTCTGGAGTCTGCATTGTCTCCACCCCTTTCTATGTGGAAGATGATATAAGTGAGGCCCAGCAGGTGGTTTAGTCTTCTGATAACCATTTAGTTTTTTATCAGTGGCTATTTTCATTTAAAAAGGCCTGTTTAACCTCTTCCCTCATGTGCTTCAGTTTTTAATCCACCTGCTCTTCTACCTAATATTCCCCCCTCAAGAGCTGGAGACCTTGAAGTCTTCCCGAGAATAGGGCCAGAAGGTCCATCTTTTACAGCTTCCTTGAGCCAGATAGGGATGTAGACATGTTTGTCAGGACCCTTTGCCTTGCTTTCTGACTGGGCAGGGCCCACTGAGATTCCACATGTTCTCATTCTCAGAGGGCAGGTTGGTTCAGAGATTTCCCATCAATGTGTTGACTGTGGAGAGGTGTCAATAATATGGCCTATGTCTTCTTTAAAGTTTGATGGCCTGGAGCTGGAGGAAACTTTCCATTATCAAGTTCAGGAGACAGATGCCAAAGAAAAGAGAAGGAATAATAAGATGAGAGTGGCAAAGTCAGGATGTCTCGTTGGTTAGTCTAGCCAGAAGTAAAGAAAGATCTCGTTCTTCAGGAAGGAAGACAGAACTAGGAAATTATGGAAGGTTGACTCACCTCTTTCCTTCCTTTAAAAGGAAGCTTAACTCTTTTATGGGCTCAAGCTCCATGCAGGTTTGGTATGTTTCTGAAGTTTAGATTTCCTTTCAGTAGATATGACTTTACTTACATGTGATAGATCCAGCTAGAGATCCCAAGCACCTCCTACTTTGTGTCCGGAGGCACACGTTGCCTGTTGTAACCATCATAAAGAGGTTACACAGTTGGTTAGTCCAATCTTTTCCACATCAAGCATCAGGTCAACATATAGAAAAGGTCTTTGATATCTCCTGTGTACATTCTGTCCTAGTAAGAAAAGGCATCTACCCAGCCTGGGAAAGTATTGAAACCAAAAGAATGTGTGACCTTTGAAAAGGGATAACTATGAAGCCCAACTGCCCATCTTTACTGGGTAAGATCCCTTTGATGGTGTCTTTGATGTGGAAGCCAACTGGAGCATAGGTCATTCTTAGTCCAGGTCCAGCAATGGGTAGGGGGTTTAATCCATGATTCCTTTGACCCCCGGGGCCGACTCATCTTCAGGATTAGGTTTTCTACAGAGGACAGGGTATTCAAAGCCTTTTCCTCCATATATTTGCTTTCCTATTTTCCAGGTTCGCACAGCAACTGGGAGCTTCCTTGGAGTAGGACCTCCCAGAGGGCCACCTAGAGTTGATTGTTGGACCTCTAAAGCATGCAACTATTGGTTTTGCCTTTCCTCCTTTTTTATGTTTTCCCTCTATATCCAATCTCAGTTCTAAAAGACCGAGGAATCTGTTTAAACCATTGGGGGACAGATTGGGTGATGAACATACCTTTTAAAACAAATGTCCCTTCAGGGAAGTCAGGCCTAAGTGTAGTAGATTTAATAAGGACCTAGATCTATGGTAGCTAATTAACTATAACACACAAACTTCATTTGACTTGGTGGTAACCTACTAAAGATGTAGAAGACTTTGAGGTAAGGGTCTTGGTGCTGATAGATTACTGGGTAGCTGCATCAGGGGCTTGTCCCATGAGAGAGAGAGAGAGAAAGAGAGAGAGAGAGAGAGAGAGAGAGAGAGAGAGAGAGAGAGAGAGAGAGAAGAAAATACCATAATGGTCAGACCTAATTTATAGGTTTTCAAAGGTCAAGCTGTTCCTTTGGGTTATAAAACCATTTTTTTCTGACTCTGACACAAGATAAAGTTTACATTTCCAAATTCAGTCTAGGTTTCTTTATTTTCCAGTCTGTGCTGGGCCAAGCTGTTTTACACACACCAAAAAAAAAAAAAAAAAAAAAAATCAGCCTTTTTTTTTTAAGGGTTTGGTGGTCAATTTATACTAATTTCTTAAGAAGCATTTGAGTGGTAAGTCTTAAGCTACAGACATCTAGGTACCCATCTGTAAAAGAAGACAGAGCCCGTAGAAGGCATGCCCTCCATCACTTTTAGCACAATTTCCTTCCATGGGGTTAGACTTGATGTTTGAAAGGCATCCCTTGCATCAGTCCTTCTGAATCCAGAGATTAAGATCTATTCCATCTGCCCTTCTTCCAGATCTATCCTATGAATCTGGAGAAAAATCCTTACTCTATCATTTTGCTGGGATGTGGAAACCTAGGGACTTTTTCCTTTAAGAAACTAGGAAAGGAGCCTGGTGTGGTGGCACACACTTGTAATCCCCGCACTTGGGAGGCAGAGACAGGAGGATAGCGCAGGTTCGAAGCCAGCTGTGCTGGCTTAAGAGACCCTGTTTCCAAATTATATATATAATAGGTCTGGGATTGTAGCCTGGAGGTAGAAGGACTTTCAGGAACCCCAAGTACCACAAAAAAAAAGAAAAAAGAAAGAAAGAAAGAAAGAAAGAAAGAAAGAAAGAAAGAAAGAAAGAAAGAAAGAAAGAAAGGATGTATTATCATTTCAGCAGATTCCTTTTTGTCAGGTTAGACACAGAGGCTAAAAGGCAAAGAGAACACCAGGCAGAGGCATTCCTTCTTTCCTTCCCTGCATATATCCTGTGGGTAAAGCATTCCTTGTACCAGGTCCAGGGGAAATCAAGCTCTCGCCTCAAGTGTTTGGGCCTTACTGTACTTCTACTGGGACTCTGCCTTAACATCAGATTCACTGTGAACATAAAGAGTTTTCCCTCTATTGCGTTCCTTGAATTCCCCAAATGATCAAGGCTGCAAGGACCCTATTCTGAGAGTGAAGGCCTTATAGAAAGTTTTAAAGAGACCTACATAATAAAACTTAATAGAGATACCTGAAACCCTAAGAAACTAACTTCAGTTTTCTAAGATAGTCTTGGAAATTATACCAAGAACTGACTAATATCTTAAGAAACCTATTTTAATAGAACATTGAATTCCTATTGTTAGAAAAAGCTTTATATACAAAATTCATTTTATAAACTTCATCATCCCCAAGTCTTTTTTTCAACAAACAATCTACTTTATGGTTTTTTGACACTTTCCCCAAAGCATTGCATAATTTTAGATGCAAAATTACTCAGTCCCCAAAACTCAAGTTCCCAGCAACCTAGACCCAAGGACAAAGCAAACTCCACATTGTTTTCCTACAATCCACAAACCCAAATAAGTTACCATAGACCTGAAAAGCCAAGAGCCCTGCAAAGCCCTCAGCTGTTTTCATTAAGGAAATTTATCTCTAAGTCCTCTATACATTATCCCTGAAAAATAAAACATCAGGCTAGCATCCTTAGCATCTGAATCCACATTTTTTTTAAAGAGGAACCCAAACAACAAGTAACCTTATTCTGTGATTATATCCTTGAATCCCAGCTGGTTTATAAACCATGTCCAGCCCACCATCATAGAAAGCTCCGTAGAGCACTCCCCAGTGCCCATCATCCAGCTCTGGTTCCTCTCTCTCTCCCAGACAATGGTGGAGGTGTTGCCTTCTTGGTCACTTCTTGATCACTTGACCTTGCTTGGTCACTCTTCATCTGTGGCATGAACACATCAGCCACAGGGAGAGATAGCCTCGACCATTTTGTCTGGCTTTATTCACCCACATTGCCTGCAAGATATAGAGAGGAGAGAACTCCAGAATAGGAAGTTAGCACAAAGTGAGAAAGTCCTGAATTTAAATAAAGTTTAGGATCCTACTTGTCACATCCAATATTGCGCTGAGTTTCATCCTGTTGATGATGATCTCAGTAGTGGGAGCCAACTGAAGCAAAGGGTGCTTAGTCCAGAAGTAGACAGATCCACAATCCGATCCATGGTCACTTCGGCTCATGGGGCGGATCCTCCTTCAATAATTTGAAGGATGTACAGAATAATTTGAATATGTGCAGAATATAGAGTGATCAGCGACCTTTTCTTCTTTGAACAATTGTTTTGCCAGTGTCCAGTCTTCTCACAGCGGCTGACAACTTTGTTGGAGTAGGGGTTCCCAGGGGGGCAACATGGAGTTGACTATCAGACCTTTAAAACAGCCAATTTTTAGGCTGGGCGTGGTGGCGCACGCTTGTAATCCCCGCACTTGGGAGGCAGAGACAGGAGGATCACGCAGGTTCGAAGCCAGCCACGTGCGCTGGCTTAGGAGACCTTGTTTCCAAACAAAAATGTAAAAATAGGTCTGGGAGTGTAGCCCGGAGGTAGAAGGGCTTTCAGGAACCCCAGTACCACACACACACACACACACACACACACACACACACACACACACAGCCAATTTTTTGGGCCTGCCTTTCCTCCTTCTTTATCTTTTTTCCTCTGTTATGAATGATGAGTCTGTTTTAATGTCTGGGGCAGATTGGGGGATGAACTAATCATTTAAAGAAATGTTCATTCTGGGGAGTCCGACCTCAGAGTAGTAGATTTAATAAGGACCTCTTGCGGTCTCTCATAGAGGGCTGTGAGATTTTAACTGGTGCCTATATCTGTGGTAGCTTGTCTATTAAAATATAAACACTTTATCAGATTCAGTTTTAGCTTCTTAGAGGGATGAGCATCATCCACATGGTGAGCTTTTGTTTATCCTAGAAACCCTTCCCCTTTATGCATAGGCATTTGAGGCGCTCACTACCTCTTTTCACACTCTACCTTAGTGAGTCTGCCTTATCTCTGCCACTTCCCTCTGGTCCAGGGGTCCAAGTGAGGCTGGCAGGTGGGTTTAGCCTTCTGATAGCCTCAGGCTTTCTAACCACAGCAGGAAGAGGAGGAGGAGGAGGAGGAGGAGGAGGAGGAGGAGGAGGAGGAGGAGGAGGAGGAGGCCAGTGAAGCTGACATCTAATGACTGAAGAGAAATGTGGTAAAAAAAAAAAATAGACTCAGAAAAGCAAAGGGAAATGAGATGTTTGCTTAGAGCAAAAAGGGAGGAAGAGAATTGTTTCATTACCAAGTATTTGTTAAATTTAATTACTCCACCTACCTAAAAATATGGCATTAGGATTATAACACAAGGATAAGAAAAAGGTATGAGAACAATAGAGACCAAGAGGGAAGAAATGAAGATACACTATTGGAAGGATACTGAGACTTTTTTCTCTTAAGATTTGATAATGTCTAGTGATCGTTCTCTAAATTCAGCAAGCCGCCTTTCTGCCATCTAACTCTGCTGTTAATCCCGTGCAGTGAACTTCTTTAATATTTATTTTTTAGGTTTCTGAATTTTCATTTTACTCTTTTTTATTCTGAAATTTTCTCACCTTTATACATTATTTTATATCATTGCCCTATATAAATGTTCCATTAAAGTTTTTGTCTACTAATTCCAACATCTGGCTCAGTTCATCATCTGAGTCTACTCACTGTTTTTTTTTTCTTGATTGTGGATATAATTTTCTTCTCGCCTCAGATGTCTGGTCATTTTTATTCTATAACAGATGTTGTGGATACATTATAAAAATTGAGGGTTTTATTCCCTCCTGCTGGAAAAGGTTGCTTTTGTTACTGGAGGCAGTTACCTCTACTGCACTCAAATTCTAACTTCTGCCTTTTCCTCAATGGTCTTTTTTGGGGAGGGGTTGTTGGAGATGGTACCCATGGGCATTTTACCTCCAAGCCACACCCACAGCCCTATATATTTTTTTTATCCTTTATTTTGTTTTTTTTTTGTTTTTTTTTTATTTTTATTATAACAATTTTTTTATTGAACATAAATAGTATACATTTACACTATATTTGGTGCCCTCTCCCCCCCGCCCCCATTTTCCCTTCCCCCCCCACCAATGGTTGTCCAGGTAAACCATGTCTTATTCATAATTTTACACATGTTCAAGTGTAGACCCTTATTAATTAAGACCGGCCTTCCTCCTCTCCTATCTTACCATCCAAACTTAGCTAGTATTTCCCCTTCAATATCTGGAGTCCCTCTGGTACTCACTCTGCTGCAGAGGGCCTTGCTAAGTAGCTGAGGGTGTCTGCAAACCGCAATCCTCTTTTTTCAGCCTCCCTAATGCTGAGATTACACGTGTGCCACCACACCAGGTTTCCCTCAATGGTCTTTAATTCTTCCAGCTGTTTTTTTTTTTTTTTTCATTTCTTCTTTTGTCCCATTCATCTAACTGTCCTTGCACCTGCACAGTTTAAGGATCAGCCAAATATTTCTTTGTTGCATATGAAATATCAAAGGAGAATAAGAAAAGTTAAAAGAAGAAAAAAGGCTTATATATCTTATAAATGTGCATTTCAGGACACTTAGCAGCATCTTTGCCCTCCTTCTAGGTGATGCTAATAACACCCGCCCTCCACTGTTGTGATGAAAAAGTCTGAAATATTGCTGACACACCCAGGAGGCAAACATCATTTGCATATGAGAACTACTAATTTAGATGGATATGCTGATAACAAGTAATACCAAGAGGGAAGATTTTGAAGTAGGAACAAGTTCGGGTGGGGGTGGGATAGGCCAGTGAAGCTGACATCTAATGATTAAAAATAATTGTGGTAAAAATAGATGCAGAAAAGCAAAGGGAAATGAGATGTTTGCTGAGACCAAAAAGAGAGGAGAAAATTATTTCATTACAAAGTATTTGTTAAATTTAATTACTATAATTTTTATTTTTACTAGTGTTTTGTATGTATATAGTTCAATCACATGCATTGCTATTCATGAAGGATTAAAAAGCCCTTGATGACAAAAGGTTTGTGGATTCTTTTAGAATGCAAGACAATGTGGACTAGAGGAAAGAAGTTACAGTATTAAATTCGGATAGCTGGTATGCAGGCACTTGCCCTCTTTTCTATAGCTCCTGTCCCCCATACGACATTCCACATGGATTCACTATACAGCCACATGTAATGACAAATTCTTTAGCCCACAACCCCAGGGTCATTACCTTAGCTAACACCAGGTCACACCTAACCACATGAAGGAAAATTCATAAAAGTCTAATTAGAATCCAAATAACCTTTTCATGGGCATTTTATAAAGACATGTTTTCATTTATGAAATTTAAAGGAAGGAGAATAAGAAGTGTCAAAAGAAGAAAAAAAAAAAAACCCAGGTGTGATGGCACACCCTTGTAATCCCAGTATTTGGGAAGCTGAGACAGGAAAATTGATTGTGGGTTCGAGGACAGCCTCAACAAGTAGTGAAACTCTCATCAATCTAGCAAGACCCTGTTTCAAAATAAAAATAAAATAAGGCTGGGGGTATTAATAATAAAATAATAGCTGAAAGGTAAAATGCTTTGGGGTTCAATCCCTAGTACCAAAAAAAAAGAAAAAAAGAAAAATAATCTATTTTTTAAATCTGGAATTAATCTAAAATTCTATTCACTACTAGAAATAAAGTTTCAGTTTTCTTTTGTTTGTGCTGATAGCACTCCTCATGGGCAGAGTTTTTTGTTTAAAAAGAAATTCTACTTTTTAGGAAATATTGGCAGAGTGCAAAGATTATTTTGGGCTTAGCCAATTCCATGATAAATTTCATTCCTGCTTTCACTCTATGATAAGACTTCAAGTTCATGTAGTATAGTTATCAGTGAATTTTCTCATTTGTTAAATGTAAAGGTTTTATTTTAGGATACTGAAATGCTATTGTAGTAACTCTATGGGTATGTTCCAGCCTGTACAGTAACAAGATATTCTTTCAAATCCCTTTATCTTATGTATAAAAGATGACATAGGTTTTTCCATGTCTGTAGGGTATTAAGATGTCAGCCAGCATCAATGCTATTTTAAATTTTGAGTATCCATTTTCTGTCTTGAATTCTTCTAATGCTGTGTAGTTAAGTTGCACCTGAACATATTCTAATCTTATAAGCTTATGACAGACTGGAAAGAAATACCATGCATTCACTTATAAACCCATCATGGTACTTGAGTAAGTAAAAATTTAAAATACTTGAAAGGCTAAGAAAGGAAAATTGTACATTCAAGGCCAGTGTAAGACCGTGTTTCAAAAAATAATAAATAAATAAGTAAGTAAATAGATATAAAGCCTGGAGAATATATATATATATATATATATATATATATATATATATATATATATATATTTGTGTGTGTATTTGCATTTTAGTAAATTCATATGTTTTGCCCATACTATGCTCCAAATATTCTTGAATGAGTGGCATTGGACAGCTGAAGGAATGGTAAAGATCATCCCGTTAGTGTTCTCAATTTATCAAAGAAAAAGCTTAAGGCCAAAATATTAGATCAAAAGAAAATAAATTTCCCATACCTTTATTAATAAAGAGAAGTCAAAGCATAGTTGCAATAGCCTTCTTTGACTGCTTTTGATTAACTAAATTAATTATATTTAACATAGTTACATCCAACTACTCACATATATCCATTCATAGAATGATTTATTCATCTATTTTTTAAATCACCGGGCATTCCCTAAGTACAAAGCATGGCCCTAGGTACTCTAGATACAGAAGGGAATTAGATATCATCTTTATGCTTCAGGAACTTAGAAACTGGCAGAGATAAATATATGTAAAAACCAACAAAAGGCTAAGACGTGCTATGACAGAGATAGGAACACTTTCATGAGTTGCCAGGATAGGCTGTTGCTCACTGAGAAAACCAGGGACTGTTCCACAAAGAAACAGAATTGTTATTAGGTCTCAAGGTTAAATAAGAGTATAAAATGTGAAAAGATTCTAATCAGAGAACTGTAAATGTACAATCCCTGGGATGTGAGAACTCAGGGCATATTTGGGGGACATGGAGTATGTGCTGAGGGTAGCAGGTTGAGGATGCACATGTGCAACAAAGCCAGGTTGGAAAGCATCTCTTATAGAAAGAGCCAGACTTCAGAAAAAGTATACACATCAAAGGATACTTCAGCAGTAGAACACAGATAAGTGTTCTGAAGAGATACTGGTTGGCAGTAAGAAGGATGGACTTAAGATAACAGAGAGACAGAAGCAGCGGAAAAAGTAAAGAGGTTAACTCAAGAGTCAGATGGTAGATGATGAGGGTCTGGACTAAGATTCCACATAGAAAAGAGAAATAGCCCTGACTGGAGGGCTGTGTCAGGCATGGAAACAGAAGAGGAAAAAAGGAGGTTGAGGTCCAAGAGACCTTTGGGACAAGAAAACTAATTGGATTGGTTTTCTTTGCTGCCATTTTATTTTTTCATTTTACTTCTTTGTGGGGTTGGGATCAAACCTAGGATCTCATGCATGGGAGGCAAGCACTCTATCACTAGCAACACAGCAGCCCTGTGCTGCCATTCTTGAAACTGTTTTAAATTAATTCTTTCAACTTGAGCACAGGCCACTTATAATGCTCTACATGGTCTGTGTCATGTGACTCCTCTTGCCTTTTTTTTTTTTTTGGTTGTACTGGGGTTCTTGGAAGCCCTTCTACCTCCGGGCTACACTCCCAGACCTATTTTATACTTTTTTATTTGGAAACAGGGTCTCTTAAGCCAGCGCGGCTGGCTTCGAACCTGCGCGATCCTATCTCTGCCTCCCAAGCACAGGGATTACAAGCGTGCGCCACCACGCCCGGCCTCCCCTTGCCTTGTTGACCCTGTCTCCTACAACATATACCCCTTGCAGAGCCAGACGTAGCGGCCCACACACATGAATCCCAGTACTTGAGAAGCTAGGACAGGAGGAGCGCAGGTTCAAGTCCAGTCTCAGCAATTTAGCAAGACGTTTTTCAAAATTAACAATTAAAAGGGGCTGGGGCTGTAGCTTGGAGGTAGAATGCCTCAGGGCTCAATCCCCAGTACTGAAAAAAATGCAACCTACACTCCACCTTTGGACTTTCCCAACTGCTTCAAACTACAGTTGTTCCCTTCAGTGTTGTTTTCTTTCTCTCCTCCCCTGCTGTAAATTTCTCAGTGCGGCACTTCTCACTTATCAGCACAAACGTGTGTGTGTTTGTGTGTGTGTGTGTGTGTGTGTGTGTGTGTGTGTGTGTGTATTTGCATATGTGTGAGCACGCACATGTGTGTGAGATTTGTATTGTCATCTCTCCCTGCTGTTAACTCTCTTGAGAACTCAGATTATTTTTTCTCTATTCACAACTTTAACCCAGCACATGAAAGCATGCCCAACAGATGTTCAATAAATATTTGTTGGATAAAAGAATACACGCAGGCAGTGCATGATGAATGGATTCATTAATAACACTTTAAGTAGAAATATTAATTAATGTTTTAAAATCCTTTAAGCTATATTTCTAAATCTTGACAATTCACATGTCTTTATTACAAAAAAAAAGACCTAAGAAGGGAAGATATTTGCCTTTTACCTACTTCACTTAATTCCAGACAATGATTTGATGAATCTATTTTTAGTTAAGTTCAGGCTTTCACCCTCTGCCTCTTGGAATATGACAAATGTTGACGAGGCTTATACTATTCATATTAAAGGATTTTATTTTTCATTGTCACGGAGTCTATCTTACATCTTCACCCTTCATAGTGTTATTTAAATTATACTTTATGTCTCTGTAAATTCATTCACATTTCCATCCCAGAGATTGTTCAGAAACTCATTCTTCTTACTTTTCTTTTTTGACTCTACACCTATTTTCTGGAAATTTAAAATAATATGGATCCTCCTTCATTATTTCAATACATGTTTTTCTTTTCCATCTAAAACCCTAAATCTGACCTTACAGCTATACTTACATCCTCAAAAAAGAAAAAAAGAGAGAGAAGAAAAATGAGATGCTATAAAAAGGTTTAGCTTAAATAACCTTATTTAGATATCTCATGATATACATCATTTTAATTTAAAATTAAGTTAAAATAGAAACAAAGCATACTTTTATAGAGTTAGAAGGAAGAAAATATTATTATTGAACTAAGACTCTGTGCCAGGCCCTGGAGCTAAGCACATTTATACAGATTATGTCAGGACTTTGCACTGATCACACAAGCCCTATAAAGGTAAGTTCAATTGACCCATTTTTTTCCAGGAGGGTGCTTATGCTAACGGACAAGTCCAGTGGTTCACCCCTGGTTACACAGCAACTATGTATCAAGGCAAGAATTTGAATCTAATTGTGATAGTAAGATTCAGTTATTTTTCTAAGAGTTAGAATAAGTATCCTGATAGAAGAACTAGGTTAAATTATCCCAAGACTGATTTGAGCACGAATACTCTCTGGGTGTAGAAATCCATGCAGTAGTATTTGTCTATCACTATAAGAAACATCAAAAAAAATCAACTTCAGATGAATATTCACTTTATTCTGACTACTAAAGGTAAGTAAAGGCAACAAAATCATCTAAAAATCTCTAAGAATAAAGCAAAAGTGTGATTCTGGTAGTAGAAATGTAAAAGGCCCAATTCCTAATGACTTTCCACCACATTCCAAGTCTATTCATGACAAGTGTTTGGGGGTTTAGTGACAAAATTTGGACAAATGGAGAAGCCAGGGTTTAACTTAAGATCCTATCAAATATCAACAGAATGCATAGTATAAACTTGGATATTCACAGCCGGCCTTGTCATGCAAAAAGCATGCTATTATTACCAGATTAAGATACATAAGTGTGCTTGTACCCTGCCCTTCAGCTTCAAAGCAGAGTTGCTAAGGATCAAGACACCAACATTGCAGTGGTTGGTAATCCCAGCTAACTGGTGTGGGCTAGTGCGCTACCCATATAAGGTAATGACAGGCTGGTGAGTCACAGCCCAGGAGCTCTGCAGAGAAAGCAGGCTCTGGGAAGCCCACAGGTCACAACACTGAGCTCTACACGCCAGCAATTAAGTGGATCATTCTTCTCATGTGCCAAATGCACCTCTCATGAAGTAAGGGGCCAAGTTCCTTCTGGATAATCCCACCCTGCCCCATTACCACCACTTAAAGAGAAGTCTGGAATGCTTGAGTTTGAAGAACAGTCGAACTTCCTTCACATGGCTTCTGGGACTCGTGTGACCCCCAGAGAGCAAGTGGCCAACATAGAGTTAAGTTGAGGAATAGAGACCAAGAAAGCTGATAAGGTATACCAGGTAGAGGATGACATAAACAGAGAAGAGCACGCACTGGCCCAGCAAGTGAAGTCACTGAAGTCACTCCAGGTGCCTGCTGTCAAGTGGGAAAGTGAGAGAAGGCCTTCTAAACTATTTTTACACTTTATTGGTACATTAAAATTATACATTAGAGCCAGGCATGGTGGCGCACGTTTGTAATCCCCGTGCTTGGGAGCTGGAGACAGGAAGATCATACAGGTTTGAAGCCAGTCTCACTGGCTTAAGAGACCCTGTTTCCAAATAAAAAATATAAAATAGGTCTGGGAGTATAGCCTGTAGATAGAAGGGTTTCATCCCCAGTACCACCAAAATAATAATAACAACAACAACAACAACAATAATATAATTTAAATTATATAAAAAGAGTAGAGGCCGATGGTCTTTCTTTTCATCTCTTTCTTTCTTAGGGTAATAAGAGAGAGGGTTAAGCGCTCTATGTTAAGCTATAGCTCTTCTTTGATTTAGGCTAACACTCTGTGTTAACTGTCTGCATAGCTCTAGGTCAAGCGATTTGCAAGACTAAATAGGATACTGGGTGACTGGTATTGCCATCAGGCCTCACACAAGTGAATATTTAATAAATGCTAAACTACTGATACAGATTATACATTTTTATTCTTAGTACCAAATTTAATGTGAATTATCAACAATAAGGTAGAAAGAGAAAGAATTGGTTGTTCTTGATAGTTCATGGCTTTGGTCCTTTTTTTATAACTTTATTTATTTTTTAAATTTTTTATTGGTGCATTGTATTCATACATCATAATGAGGTAAAAAAAATTGTGACATACATGCATACATCGCCCAGTTAGCCCCTACCCAGTCCCCACCCCATTCCCTCCCCATCACACCTTCCCATGCTTGGCTTAGTGGTTGACTTTGAAGCATCTTATTCCATCTGTATGGAATGGAACTTCTGGGAGCATCAGTGTGACTCGATGCCTGACAAAGAGCTGCTGTCATCAACCAACTTCTTTCTTCCCACAGGCAGCCTCAGAGTCTGACCTGTGGGAGGAATTCCAGCCTTCCTTAGAGCTGGCAAAAAAAAGTCCAGCTAATTTCAGTTTCAGTCATTTCAATTAAATTAGATTTCAATTTTAAAATAATTAGGTACATTTCCATTTGTAAAATGCAGTGACCAGCTTCCTTAAGTGCAGCACAGCCTTACACTTAGAAATAAGTCTTAGCGAGATTTGACACATGCACTTCCTCTTCTAAAACTCTTCTCTTCTGGGCCCACCTCTTATGGCTGCAAACAGGCTCAGAGCCTCTTCCTTCCATAAACAGTTACAGCTTTCCTGTCTACATTTCACTGACTTTATACTAAAGAGAACTGATAGACTCACCCTCGTGATATTAGAATTCATAACAACGATCCATGAGAGATCACAGGGACATTTCCATAAGAGAGCCATTGACAGTACAACAAATAAGTTCTCCTTCAGTTGTAGAATTTTAAGTAAAACAGAGGAATATACTTTGAGGCACATACACACACACACACACACACACACACACACACACACACATACACATTCTTTCTCTCTCTCTCTCTCTCTCACACACACACACACACACACACACACACACACACACACACACTTTAAAAACATTTTTTTAGTTGTACTGGGGATTGAACCCAGGAGATTCTACTTCTGAGCTACACTCCAAGCCACTTTTATTTATTTGTTTATTTTGGAACAAGATCTCACTAAGTTGCTGAGAGTCTCACTACATTGCAGAGACTGATGTTGAATCTGCAGAGCTCCTGTCTCATTCTCCCAAGTTCTAGGATGTGCCACCAGATCTAGTTGAACATCCACCATTAGAGGGTAAAAGGAGATGAGTTCCTGGGTGCTTAAGCTGAATCTTCTGTTTTACAGCTTAGTCCCCTGAGTAGAACTAAAGCTATCAGGTAACTTGTGAAGACACTGAGTCCTTCTCAGCAACTCCCACAGTAAGAAGGCTCAAATGTCTGTACTGACTTTAGCCCAACAATTCAGAACTTGCTATCTGCAAGTCATAATACTGGATAGCACAGAAATAGAAATATTATTTGTGTATTTATAAGATCAGGTGACATGCACTTAATAGTTTCTCCTAATCAGAAGTAGCCTTATTTGTCTTAATGTTGTCAAATTCATTTCTATATTGCTCAATATTGGCAACCACTTGTTTATGTGGTACTGTGGATTGACTTCAAGGGAATTTACTTACTAATTTTTTTGTACTGGGGATTCTACCTCACAAGGGCCTCTAAGCCACACCTCCAGCCCTATTTTATTTGTTTTATTTTGTAATGGGGTCTTGCTAAGTTGCTGAGTTTATCATCAAGTTGTGGAGACTGGCTTCAAACCTGTGATCTTCTTGTCTCAGCCTCCCAAGTACCATGATTGCAGGCATGTGCTGCCATGCCTGGCTCCACCACATTTCTTAATTGTGCTGTTAATGCTCCTGCCTTATTATACAAGATGTCTTTAAACAGCAGGAGCCCTGTCTGGATATTTCTACATGCATAGCACTTCACACAGTTCCCGGTCTTAGTAAAAAACTTTTGTTTCCTACATCCAACCCTATCAGCATTCCCTAGAGCTGATAAGCAGAGATTATACAATGAATTCCCTGAGATAAAGAACCCAAATGAAGAAATTTAGTTGCTCTAATGTAGAACTGAGACCCAAATATAAATTTATCACACATTATTTATTATCAATATATTTACTGAGACCCAAATATAAATTTATCACACATTATTTATTATCAATATATTTGATGACAAAACTTGAAACATATTGATAAATAATATTTTTCTAATTTCTAAAGTAATAAAGACCATTTAATAATATAAAAAATCACATCAATCACCTGATTAAATGATCTTATGCTGGGCGTGGTGGTAAAAGCTTGTCATTCTAGTACTTGGGAGGCTGAGAAAGGAGGATCCAGGTTCGCGGCCAGCCTCAGCTACTTAGCGAGGCCCTCCACAGCTTAGTGAGACCCTGTTTCAAAAAAGAGAATAGAGTAAGGCTGGGGATGTAGCTTAGAGGTAATATGTCCCTATGTTCAATCTTCAGTACTGCCAAAAAATAAAAAAAGATCTTCTAAAATATTTAAAGATACAAAATAAAATACAAAATCCAGTAAAAGTTTCATTTAAAATTATGTTATAATTTTAGTTATTTCACTACTAGTAAGATTACTATCCTACTAGATTTAAAGGCTGCAGTTTTTTTTTATAAATACTACATTTTCTTTTTCTCCAAATATTGGCAAGTCTATATGATTTCCACTTGGATTATGAATATTTTCAAATAGCATGTGTTTGTCATTTATAAAAGTTATTAATTAAGGAAATTAACCTTTCTGTCACAGCATCTGTACCTCACAAGGCAATTAATTCACATAATTTCTTTATCCTCTGGAATATAATGCTCTTTGCCAAACAACTTCATATCCTCTTAGCAATATCTGGTTTGTCGTTTTTCTCTTCACTTCATCCTACTTATAAACTCTCATTAAAATATAATTTAAGGACATGTTTACTTAAACGATCATTTCCTTAAGAAGCAGTAAAATCCTCTTTGTATTTACGAAAAGAAAAAAAAATCTCCCTTTGCTACCTACAAGTTAATGGAGTCTAAAATGAATAGATTTTTCTTTGAGTACATAAAGGTGTTATCAAATTCCCAGTGAAGCAATATTTATCTCACTTCCATGGTGTGTACAATATCAATTGTGATTATTAGTTATTTTTTAAATGGAGTATTCTTTTTACCCAGTTGACTTGAAAGCACACGTTTTCTTGATTTTTTTACATTCATTTTGACATTAGAATGGAATATAATTTCTTTTGAACACACTTCAAAGAACACCAGCGTTGCAGGCAAAGTAAATGCCTTCAATTACACTTGGAATCATTTGCCCTTCTTATCACCTTGAATCAGTGGCTCAGCTCTGCCCTGCTCAGGCAAATACAAGTGCTCTGGTATTAACACTGCGCTGGCAGAGAGTGTGAGCAGGATAGCACGGGGAGTTCCTGTGCCCACTCCCATGAGCACTGCTTGCCAGATCCTTTCACCTGAGTCATTCTCTTGTGACTTCCAGCATCTTGGAATTTCCAAGACAGTTGGATGTTTTGAGGCACTCACAACTAGGAGTTTTGGGGAGAAGGAAATACAAGTTAATTTTCATTTATTTTGTTTTAAGTAGACATTTATTTATGCTTTTAAAATCAGGGCTTTCCTGGAAATTTTGTGAATCTGATTTAAGAGAAATGCCATAAATAAATAAATAAATAAATAAATAAATAAATAAATAAATTTGCTTTTGTAAGGAAGTTTTCAATACAACAGCTGAAAAGATAGCCAGTACCGTGATGCCTTGAATAATAATATGCACATTTAGTGCCTATCTGTCAACCAACCACTGCCAACTGGGTATGGCATTTTAGGGGAAACAGGTTATTATCCTCAAACTATGAATTTGATCATTTTCCTTGTGGTAAAATTGCATTTTTATGTGGACCTTGAAGCCATGTGCAGATTGGTTACAATGGCTTTCATCAAGCCATGGGCTAGTTCTCCCCACAAAGATGCACTATCACCAGGCATATGTGATTCTTAGTCATTGCTCTATAATTTGTGATCCAGGGAGCAAGAAAAAAATTAAAAGTAAAGTTAAATATTGTACATAATATCTCTATTATTCCACTTTATGTGACTATAACAGAATACTCAAGACTGGGTTATTTATGATTCATGGAAGTTCATGTGGGCTCATGGTAGTGAAGTCCAAGATCATGGCCCTGGCATCTGTTTGGCTTCTGGAAGGAGCGTTATGGTGGAAGGACAAGCAGGCATGTTCAGAAGAGAAAAACATGTGTGAAAGATGGAACAATCCATTAGCAGGAAAAGTAATTCCTCTATTGGTAGCTACATTACTCTCTGCATGAAGGGAGAGGCCTCCCATGACCTAATTACCTCTTAAAGGTCCCACCACCTCTCAGTACATTGGCAATCAAGCATCAGCCTGAGTTTTTGTGGGAACAAACCATATTCAAACCACTGCAAGCAACTGAGTCTTTAACCCAAGCAATACAGCTTGCCAAAATTTATAGTTTCAGGTGATATGATTAGAACTGAGGAAGCTTGGCAAGCTCCTTCTTGGGAGGTACACATGGAAGGTCTTTCCCTGGAGAGGAGGAATACCCTTGCCACGGACTCAGCACATCTGCTCCGGGGACTGGGAGTCAGGAGAGGCTGTATTCACCTCACAGTCCTGAGCCTGCTGGGCTTTGCTAAGATTATAACATTTTAGCTCAGCCCAATGAACCGTAAATTTCACAAAGAAAAACAGAAGCATGAATTTGAACTTCCCATACTCTCTCACTAATTGTTTCTTTTCGCTTTGGTTTTAGCTCTATATTAATAATAGCTAATAAAATTTAATGTAAGGTAGTACATTAAAGAGGAAAATAGCTGACCACCTAGTGCTAGCTGTTTCCTGATGTCTCTCTATTACACAAAATTGAAATTCATACCAAAGTTCTTGAAAGTCTCATAAAAATTCAATAATACTTATTAAGAGGGTCCAGGATAGCCCCTGGAGATGTTAGAACCAATCTGGAGCTTAGAGTTTAGAAATGAAGCAAGACACAGCCATATGGTGTTGGGCTGCTATTAAAAGGAACAGAACAAACAGCCCACAAAATCTTCCACAAGCTAGATTAGAACTGTCCCAGTTGGGGCATGTACAATTCATAAGCCATTGGCTTCTCTTCATTTATGATAATAGAACCAGAGGTCAGAAAAGCCTAGTTTCTGTTTGGGTTTTGCCATTACCTAGGTTTCAAATCCTATAAATTGGCAGAAGTGGTAATGCTTGCCCAAACCCAGGGAGGCTGAGACAGGAGGATCTCAGGTTTGAGACCAGCCTTAGTAACTTAGAGAGACTTTCAGCATCTTAGTGAGACCTTGTTTCAAATTTTAAAAATAAAATAAAATAGGAATAGGGGTGCAGCTCATAGGTAGAATGCCTTTAGCTTTAATCCCCAACCCCTCAAAAAATAAAATTATGTAAATTAGCTTATAAATTTATCCCACAATAATCTCTGAAGCACAAACTGTGTCAAGTACTGTTACTACTGGAGTTAAAGGCAAGAACAGTAGAGAGTCTTACAAGTGAGCACGGATGCCAGGCATTAAATGCCATCATATAATGTGAAATAAACGATATAAACAAAAAATAATTGAGTAAGAGAAAGGACATCATCTTCTTACAAAGACACTAAAGAGTTAAAGAAGGCCTCTGTGAGAAAAAGTGACATTTACACCAGGAGTTCTAAATTCCACACATTAGAATCACTGGGGAGCTTTAAATACTTTATGAGTGGCTGTCTATATGACTGATCAAAGGAACTGAATCTCAGAAAGAGGTCCAGGTAATGGTATTTATTAAAATTTCTCTTAAGTGATAATTTGTGGCTAGCATTGAAGACCACTGATTTAAGCTGGTATCAGAAGGCAAGGAAGAAGCTGAGTAGAAAGTAGAGGGAAAAATTTTAAGTAAGAAAAGAACCACCTGGTGGTTTAGGAAAGGCAGGAAGGCAGTGAGATACAAACTAGGCAGGGACACTGGTTCCTCAATCCAGTAGAGCGATTCGAAGGCTTTGGGAATTGTATCCTAAGCAAAACTGAAAGTCATTAACCATTTAGCAGGGGATTGAAATGACCAGGTTAGTGCCTCTCTAGGAAACATCCTGGAAAGGTCAAAGAAGAACTGGAAACCAACTAGCTAAAAGAAAATGATGACGGTTTGCCCTAGGATCACAGCAGTGGAAATGGAGAGAGAATTGCTTTGATCTATTTCAAAAGTAGAGCTGACATTTGCTGAATTGAATATAGGAGGGTAAGAGAGAAGTGTGAGAAGATTCCTGGGTTTATGGTTTGAACAGCTGGGCAAAAGAATGCACGTTTGCTGAGATGTTTAACACTAGAAGATGGTGAGGGGTTGCTCTGTACCTGTAAATGTGAGGTGTCTGTAAAACATCCAAGTGGAGGTGTCAAGGAGGCAGATGGATAAATGGGTCTTAGGAAAAAGTCTAGAAATATCAGTTAAGAAGGCAGCAGCATATTTAGAGAATCTGAAGCCATGTGTCATATGGATGCCTGGAGAGAGGATTGAAGAAGAGGCTCCAGGTCATTTTAGTCTCAATGTTTTTATTGTCAGATAAAAGGGGTAGAGCAAACCAGCACTTCTCAAGTCCCAGTAGGCCTCAGAATTATCCACAGGGTTGTTAACATATTCATTTCTGGGCTCCACCTTCTAAAATTCCTGACTTTGTGGTTTTGGGACGAGGCCTGTGAATTTACATTTATAATCTATGGCGAAAGTACTTACTGTACCACCTGCAAAAATTCACAAGAAAACTTGTCCAAATACCAGAGAGTGACTTTATCATTAGAAGATGAAAAGGTCTTAAAATTAAAAGAGTGATATGATCACATACAAAGTTGAGAACTGTTTCATGACATCATAATTTGCTTTTTTAATGTTGGACAAATAAGACAGTTGACAAATATTACAGAGCGTCTACTTCATCCAAAGTATTTTAGGAAAAGATAAATCCGTTACTCCCTCAAAGTAGAGTGTATACTCCTATGGGCGTTTCAGCTGTTTTTGAAGAAACTAGTGAGATTTAGAGATTTTCCTTATTAAAGAATTATTTTTTTCTTACAAAGTCCAAAGAGCCTTGAGGTGTGACAGTAAGGGAGTTAAATGACACCATAATATAGGCCAATCATATGTAGCACACAGTTCCCTGCAAAAAATCAATTAGGATTGTGACTTTTTTTTACCTCACTTATATTATTTCACTTCTTTCAGGCTTGATATTAAAACATATAGAGTTAATTATTTAAAAGGAAGTTTAAAATACATTATCATTGTTAGCTAAAATTCATTATCATTGTTAGCTATTGGCAAATAATTTTTTTAATTGCTAGACTTTGCTAAACTCCTCCCCTGCCACATCATCAATGTTGGATTACATATATTTCATAGACTTTCCAAGGTAAACCATTAATGCAACTTCAACTTACCTCTTCTCTGGATGGTTCATGGATAAAGCTGAGCCTCTAACAAATAAGGCTGGTGCTTTCAAAAGAGATGGCTAAGTAAACTTTCCAAACCTTTTCAGGAGAACTATACCAACTCCTCCAATTTCTAAAGCAGCTTAGTGACATTATCTTCTCAAATTCAGCCACATATTCTTCTTCTAAAATCTTAATTTCTAACAGACTGTGTTTGTGCTCAAGAGTGGTAACTACAAGGTGGCTGAATGAGAGTAGGGACTCATTCTGTGAAAAAATGAAGTCAACTGAGGCATTTTAGAAACTCTCTAACATGGATAGCAACTCCCCCGCGTTGGGCTAGGCATTTGCTGGGATTTGTAAATGTCACCCAATAAAAGTTGCACATTACTAGGAGACAAAAAGTAAAGGTTATTTTCCCATTCCTTTTTTCCCGTAGAAGACAAACAAATAGCATTTGCATTGCTTCCAGCCTTCAGCTGGGTATATAGGCTTAATTCAAACATCCCAAGTTCAGAATCGCTAAGTAAGTAAACTGATGCAGACAGCTTGGCGCATCCTATAAACGCCCATGCATGATACTGAATGATTAAAAGAGAAGAGATGCTTTTTCTGGTGTTGGAAGTCAGGATCTTTAGGTGATGACACAACCCTTATTTGACATAAGTTTAACTGACAGCCAAACATCATTCCGAACCACAGTGAAGATATCAAAATGGGGCATATCTCTAGTCTCTCATAGAGCTATTAATCTCTAAATAAGAAGACTTCTGGACAATGAAGGTCTTCTCATGGGAGCTGTCCAAGCATTGCATCCATGCTGAAGAACAAGAGAAATGGCATAAAATCCTGGTGTGATTTAATGTCTCAACCCATTTGCTTTCCACAAAAAAATTAGAAAAAGTATGATTTTTATGGCTCCTAAGTTTATTAATTTTAATTATAGAGGGTCTTCAGTCCCATAAATGGGAAATTTGTCTGAGTTCTCTAATTATATAATATTAAATGGCTGACAAAGCTATAGAAATATAATTAGCAGAATGTTCAAAATCACAACAATGGATTAAATCAAGGTACAAAAACATGTGTATACAACACATACAAACATATATATGTATATATGCATACCATATACATTTATGACATGTTAATGGAAGTAAAATATTTTTGAAACTATCATTAAGGTAGCCATGTTCGTGAAGGTCCTCTGTGAAACAAATATCAAGACAATTTTATATGCAAGAGATTTATTGAAAGTATTTATTTAAAACTTTCCATTTCTCTCCCCTATGTAAGATACTTCTGCCTTACTCTTAATTATATAGCAATGTTCTTCCCAAAAATTATATTTTAGATGGAAAGAAGGGCATTGTTGAAGCTGAGTTAGTAATAGTACATATACATATATAATATATTTATATATTTTATAAATACTATGTCATTTAATTTCCACAGCAAATGTATATGGTACAAGGAGGGGGAACATTATTATTCTCATTTAACTAATGGGAAAATCAATTTAAGCAATTTACCCAGTTTACCCAAAGATTTCAGGTAATAAATGTTAAGGCAGAGATTTTAACCTAGAGAATCTAGTTATCCTAGCCCATTCTCTTAAACTAAATTGTCTTTTTAAATAAATTTTTAAAAATCAGTAAATTCATAAACAACCGTTTTAATCCTCTACTGCATTGTAGGTGCTGTGGAGAATATTGAAGAACAAGAATCCTTTACAGCATAACTTATAGCATAAGAATAAAACAGGAAAACAGGTATTTTACAGATAAATAAAATTAATCTATATATAATTAAGTGCTAAATATATGGCTAGAAGTACTGTGGGAATGCACATTAAAGATTATAAATAACTACAGAAATGAGGCACAGCAGAAAATATAAGAAAATGGGATTAGAACTGCTCTTTGGATCACACACATTAACATTTTTTTGTTTATTTATTTACTTTTTTATTGGCAGTACTGGGGATGGAACCCAGGGGCATTCCACCTCCGAGCCGCACCTAGCCCTACTTTTTATTCTTTATTTTTTGAAACAGGGTCTCACTGAGTTGCAGAGGGCCTCACTAAGTAGCTGAGGCTGTCCATGAACTGTGATCCTCCTGTCTCAGCCTCCCAAATGCTGTGATTACAAGCGTGCGCCACCAGGCCTGGTTTATTGTTTATTTCACCGGTGCATTTCAGTTATACAGCATAGTTAAGTTTCCTATGCTAAGAACATACATGCACATAGCTCTTTTGAATACCTCCCTCCATATCCTACCTCAGTCTCTTCTTCCCTCCTCACATGAGGTTGTAATATTTGTAATAGTATCTTCACATATTGCCATAGTATTACTTGAACTGTTTCTTTCCCAGTCTGCCCTCTTCCTCTCCTTTTCTAACCCCCTTCAACTACTCTACCCATCTATTTCTGCATTAGTTAAATCTCCTTATGTCTTGTGATTTTAATAATGAAAAAGGGTCATTAATAGCATCCTTTATTGAAGCTGAGTCTTAAAAATCTTCCCTCAAGGAATAAACAACATTAGGGAAATAGGAAAATCATAAGGAAAAAAATGAGCTACATTTTTATAATGAAAAAAAGAAACCTCAACACCTAAGTATTTTTCTTTTAAATAAATTGAGAAACATTTCCCATCTATACGTGGGAGGTGAAAGGGAACTTGATAAGTCAATTTAAAATTTCTAATGTGAAGAGTTGTTTCAGGCTTGAAGGAATTGGGGTCAGGGAATACAGACTCTCTCTCTTTATCAGGCAATAGATCATGCAATGACAGCTGGTGTGAACAAGCAGCATCTTCAGGATCTCAAGGCTGCTGGAAGGTCAGCGTGCAGCCCGGCCTCCTTTGTTTCCCATCTACACCTGGCTTGGGTGCTTCCTGCCTAACAAAGTGAGGAGGAAATAGAAAAATGACCTTTGCCAAGAGAGAAAAATTTTCCTTTGCTGTTGTTAAAGTGACCATTACTATTCATTTGGCTGGATCTCCACCCTCACTCATGAAGAACCGAGCAAAATTGGTATGAGGTAAAAAGAAAACACAAATCTGACCCCCCGCTCCACCTTCTGAAGTTAGAAAACTGGAATGTAATTAGAAAATTAGGAAATTTGATTATATATATATTTTCCAATCAAATCTAGTAGTATAAAGCCTGGAACATCAATTATGGTATTGCTTTGTCAACAAGGTTTCTGATGACAATATAGGACAGCAATTCCCAATTAAGACATAAAAATAAATGAATAAGTAAGTAAAGCAATTAAGGGGCTGTACAAATTACATTTTCTTAACCAGAAAAGTGCCAATGGCTATTTGGATTGATGGAAAGACTTATTAAGGGTGATCTTTCACAAAATGTGTTAAATGAAACACTAATTCCATGAGGTAGGTATTCACAGCTGTGACAGAAAGAATGGCCCTGTGATTACAGGCCGGCTGAAGAAAATGTCTTTGCACCTGGGTCTTTCTGACTGCTTCATATGATGGGTGTGCATTTTCAATGTCACAGGGGAACAGTGTGTGACACTTTCCCAACTTGCTTCTCTATGGTAACCTTTTTTTTTTTTTTTTTTTTTGGTGGTACTGGGGTTCCTGGAAACCCTTCTACCTCTGGGCTACACTCCCAGGCACCTATTTTTTATATTTTTATTTGGAAACAGGGTCTCTTAAGCCAGCAAAGCTGGCTTCGAACCTGAGCGATCCTCCTATCTCCGCTCCCCAAGCATGGGGATTACAAGTGTGTGCTACCAAGCCCCGCTGTCCATGGTAACCATTTTTAATTCACCATGGGATAAATTCCAAGTAGTCTGATTTAGGCATGTTATTTTAAAGGAGGAAGAAGGGGAGAAAGACATGAAACTGCTAAAGATGAGGCCACTCATTTCTAACCCACTGAGGGGTTAAAAGCAGAGGAAATAGTAACTGGAAAGATTAATAATATACGGAAAATCAGCAGTGGCCAGGCAAGGAAAGTTTCAATACAAGGGCAGGAGGCGAGGAGTCTGAAGGAAACTTCAGCCACTCTTGGGCTGAAGATTAAGAACAACCAGTATGAGAAGATTCCACAAGTAATCAAGGAGAATGTGAGGATGATTAAAAGATGGCTCCAGAGATTTGAAGAGTCCTCCAAACTCAAAGATAGTCGGGACTCAAATTAGGGATTGAAACTAAGACTCTAAAAGGACAAATCTCAAGTGAAGATGGAAATAAGGATTGAAACTGGACCAAGATTCAAATTAGGGATTGAAACTAAAACTTAAAAACATTTACATTGAAGATGTAAATAAAGATTAAAATTGGACTATTACAAACCCAGCCAATCAGGGACAAATAGGGGGTCGCAAAAATCGGATAAATCAGGTCCTCAGACGCCTTCAGAACTATCCATTTTCTGGCCCCCTCCCTGCGTGGGAGCTCTGCTGGTCTCTCTTCCTCTGTGGCTGTGTCTCTCCTGAGCACTGAGGACTAACAGTACGCAATCACTGTCACCTTGTCTATGCTATACGCAGATAGTGCCCAGGACCCATGAGCGCTTGAGTACTCCCCTAAAAATCTCACACTACATGCCCCAAACTGTTTCTCACCCTGCCCCCTACCCCCACTTCTCATATATGGAATTAAATATAGGAAAGTGCATCTTTTTTTTAAACTTTTTTCCCAATAACTCAAATATACTTACATTAGTTTAGTCCCATGCCTGGCCAAGTTTAGTTAATCCCATACTCACCTCTGCATAGGACATTTTTTTTATTAATATGCTTTTAGCTGTAAGGATCTGAAGCCCTGTCTCAAGCTAACTTAACCATGGTTGTATTTATTACCTCACACAATAGGAAGTCTAGAGGTGGGGGACTTAAGGACTGGATCATTTAGCAGATTAATGGCAGCAGCACACGCCCACCCTTGTTTTCTCTTCTCAGCTCTGATGTCTTCAAATGTGGACACAGCCCTTAAACATAGTGCAGTGTGTCTGCCACAGATACAGAAAACAAATCCAATTATGACAATTTCCCTCTTGCTAATTTTCTTGGAAGTAAGGAAAACTCTTTCCAGATGCTCCTTATAATATTAACCTTATATTTAATTGGCCAATATTGGCTCATGAATCCATTCCTCAAAATCACTAGGATTACCATTAATCAGAGTCCTTTGTAAAAGTCCCCTACAGAAGCTTTCCCATAGACACATGGCTGATTTAGGAGGAGGTAAATATCTGAAAACAATTTTTTAAATTTTTTTATTGGTGCATTGTATTCATACATCATAATAGGGTAAAAGACTTGTGTGGACATACATGTACACATCGCCCATTTAGCCCCTACCCAATTCCCACCCCATTCCCTCCCCAACCTTCTTCCCCATGCTTGGCTTAGTGGTTGGCTTTGATATGTTTAAGTACACTGTATGCTTTAGAGAATTTCCTTCTTTCCCCCTCCTATCCCCTCATTTAGGTTGTCTTGTTTGCTCCTCTATAGGATTTCCTTTTTCATCTAGAGTTCCTCCTATGACCCATTTCTCCTTAGCTTCCACATATTGAAAACGAATTTTTTTGATGGTACTGGGAACTCTTCTACCTCCAGGTAACACTCCCAGACCTATTGTTTTTTTAAATATTTTTATTTGGAAACAGGGTCTCTTAAGCCAGGAAGGCTGGCTTAGAACCTGCGCCATCCTCCTGTCTCCGCCTCCCAAGCGCGGGGATTACAAGCATGCGCCACCACGCCCGGCTTGAAAACAATTTTTTAAAGATTTTCTTAGGAAAAAATAATGAGCTAGATAGAAACGAACAATGTCCTCTACATACGTGTGTGTGTGTGTGTGTGTGTGTGTGTGTGTGTGTGTGTGTGTATTGTCTAACCTTTTAAAAGCAATAGATACATTAATATTTCTAAAACTTCAATAGAACTAAAGAATAACTTAAATGAAATATCTGAATAAATAGCCCATATTTGCATAATTTTCTTCTTCTGAGAAATCTGGTAAACCTCTAAGAGCTCAGTTTCTGGGAACCTCATTTTTAAAACATGTCCTCAGACATCCAGGGTCTTTCCTGCAAATAGCCTGCTACCCAGATCCTCACAATAACCCACTTAAGAATAATGGCAGTGCTCTCAGGGAGTTAATCTCATAAGTGTCCCAAGGAAAAGAGATTGTGACATAGATATGTTGGTGGCTCCTGGAGGCCTGTCATGGCACTGTCCCCGTGAACGCTCCTCAGAGCCCCCCAAGGAGCCATGCTGCAGGTTCCTATTCAGACTTTTCTGGAAACCTGATTATTTACTATTATTTAAAAAGGCACTATTTACTATTATTTAAAAAGGCACTATTGCCGGGCCTGGTGGCGCACGCTTGTAATCCCCACACTTGGGAGGCGGAGACAGGAGGATCGTGCAGGTTCAAAGCCACCCGCGCTGGCTTAAGAGACCCTGTTTCCAAATAAAAAGTATAAAATTGATCTGGGAGTGTAGCCCAGAGGTAGAAGAGTTTTCAGGAACCCCAGTACCACCAAAAATAAAAATAATAAAAATAAAAAATAAATAAAAAATAAAAGGCACTATTTTTTTTTTTTTTTTTTTTTTTTTTGGTGGTACTGGGGTTCCTGGAAGCCCTTCTACCTCCGGGCTACACTCCCAGACCTATTTTTACATTTTTATTTGGAAACAGGGTCTCCTAAACCAGCGCGCGCGGCTGGCTTCGAACCTGCGCGATCCTCCTGTCTCTGCCTCCCAAGCGCGGGGATTACAAGCGTGCGCCACCACACCCGGCTAAAAGGCACTATTAACGTACAATTAATGTGCACTATTAATGGGCAATTAATGTGTTGGCATGCCAACTCAGAAATGAAATTTAAAGGACAATCTGCCTCCATAATAGTCATTTTAAAAGACCAATATGAATGGATCTTTTATTTCTGAGACTAGAGTGATCACAGGTTTGGCCAGAACTAGAATAGAATAGGTAAAGAGGTACCATACAGGAAGATGAAGAGACCATCCCATCTGCCCAGGAGACTAGATCTTTTTGCTGGTCTCTATCTGCTTCAGCCTCTCTCCTCATCCTGACCTTCTTTCTGCTGGGAAGAGTGTCTGTAAACTCAATAACTCACACAAGTTCATCTGTGAGAGATGATGGGTATTCGAATGTTTTTGTTTTTCTAGTGTGATAGTTTCTCCATTCTGAGAAACACAAGGATCAATGTGAAGTGGGGCTTGCCAGCTGGAGCACAAGATATTGCAGCAGGATTAAGTAGAGGCAGAAGAGTATACAAAAGAAATCAGAAGGACGGGGGACTTCCAATAGCCATGGGAAGAGTGCACAGCACAGAGAAGCAAATACTCAAAGTGAAGAATAAAGAAGCCTGTACCTTGCTTTGAATCCCTGGCCAATCATGACTAATACTGGATTCTTTCCGATGGTGGATCAAGACCAACAGCCTCTGCAGGGCAGGAAGACAAGGGAGCTCATGCCACAGGAAGCCACACTCTACTTTCAATTCCAGCTACTCCCACAGTGCAATCCCAGCTCCCAGAGATCAGAGACAGCAAGAGCAGCTGGCTTCCCCTGCACACCTAGGAAGATAATTCACCCTCTGTGACCTGTCCAGCCTAAAGAGAGAGCAATGTTCACTCCATTATCTCAGAAGGAAAAGTCAAATCAAAGCTATGTATTCAACCCCCCCGCCCAGGAAACTCTGCAGCCATCATGGATTATTATATATTATATTATATAGTGTATAATAATTATATAATTATATAAGCATATAATTATACATTACAGCGAGATTTGAAGTGGTACAAAAATACATGAACATATAAACTTATCACCCTGCTTCCTCCTCTTTCCTCTCCTCACACATTAGTGAAATTGGTGGTCCTTTTGTCTTAAATAGCTCCAATACATTCACATTTGAAAGAATGAGAAGAGGAATGAAATGGGTATAGATGAGATTAGTGATGGGACAGCCACAGGAAAGGGTCATTGCCACAGTAATTCCCTAATGGCCTAGAGAGATAGATGATGATAGATAGATAGATAGATAGATAGATAGATGTAGAGAGGGTTTTTTTGTTTTGTTTTGTTTGGTTTGGTTTGGTGGTACTGGGGGTGGAGCCTAGAGGATTTCTACCTCCAGGCTATACTCCCAGACCTATTTTATATTTTATTTGGAAACAGGGTCTCACTAAGTTGGAAAGGACCTCACTAAGTAGCTAAGGCTGTCCTCGAACCTGTGTGATCATCCTGTCTCAGCCTCTTAAAATACTGGGATTATAAGCATGCACTACTATGTCCATCTCAGTTTCTTTAAATAAAGTTTTCAGTGTTCACGATTTAAAATTTTATTTTTCAATGACATGGTAGTTTGTTATCAACTTCCTCTTTTCTACAGGTGAGCTACCTTTTGGCTTTAACTATTCTAAGGAAGTGTTATAATAACAAAAAGTGTGTTTTTACTTGTCCTGGATACAAGCTTAATTTTTATAAAGGTGCACACAATAAACTTATATTTATCTCCTTAATTTGATTATATTCTACCTATCAAAATATTTACATTAATCTCATTAAAATATTAACGTGTTTTTATGGTGCCCAATTATTTTAGAGTTCCTGAGAGCTCTTATAAACGTCCTCCTGTGTATATTTTCTGGATTATGGATCACCACAGTTATATCCTCCATGCTGCCTCATTCATCTTAATAATCTAAAGAGCTTACAGTAATTACAGGTTAGAGATTTACTCTCACTTAAGTGAGAAGCAAATACTCAAAGTAAAGAATAAAGAAGCCTGTACCTTGCTTTGAATCTCACTTAAGTTCCAAGCATCATAATAGTTTCACTCTTATTTTAACCCTTTGGAAAACAGGCATACTCAAAAGATAGTCCCTGAATAGTGGGTGGAACCCCAAACCCTAGTTCCTTTCTCACGATCATTCTGTCAGCCTGACAGGTGACTTATCACAGCATTCCCATGTGTAAGCTGAAAACACTGGGCCAGATAAATCTCTAAAAGCTATCTGATGGATTCGATCCTGTCTTCTGGATTTAAGATACTTCTTAACTCTGTAGAAGAATACGCCAAGCCGGGCAAGGTGGCGCACGCTTGTAATCCCAGCATCGGGGAGGCTGAGACAGGAGGATCGTGGTTCACGGACAGTCTCAGCTACTTAGTGAGGCCCTCCTCAACTCAGTGAGACCCTGTTTCAAAATAAAGAATAAAAAACTGGGCAGGGGTTGTAGCTTGTAGGTCAAATGACTCTGGGTTCCATCCCCAGACCCGCAAAAAAGGGAAAAAAAGAATACTCCAACCATTGCAATCCATAGTTTAGCAGCAAGATTTTTCAGTAGGCTTGTTTTAGGAGGTGAGATCAGAAAATAAAAGACTTGGGCTTCAGACACCAAAGCCACCGAACTCTAATTTCTACTTATCAACTCTAATTGACACAGGTATTCTCTTTAAATATTATAACTCGGCTCTAAGTTCAAATTTTTTCAATCAGTTCCATCATTTTGTCCTTGGATACAATTTTACTAGTGTAAAGAGCCAGGAGATAAATCTTGAGTTAGCTTTGGGCTCATAAACAGTCATTTGACAAAACTTTTATTACATTTGGGTGAATATCCTGAGTACTAGAGGTAAGCAAACTCAGACCACTTCTATGAGGGTCACAGTAATTGGCTAAAGGCCTTTATTTGTTTTTCTAGTTGGTAAAGATTGACAAGCAACTAACTACAAGAAATCTAGAAGAAAAAAGAGCCAAGTTCCCACAGCTGACAGATTTGTTCATTTAGATTGCAATCTGGAACATGTTTTTAATTTAAGGTGATTTAAAGCTCTTGAAAAATCATAACATTAAGAAAACTACATCAGCTGAGCATGGTGGTGCACGCTTTTAATCCCAGCATTTGGGAGGCTGAGACCGGAGGATCGCAGTTCACAGCCAGCCTCAGCTACTTCGTGAGGCAGTCTGTAATTTAGTAGTGAGACCCTGTTTCAAAATAAAAAATAAGCCGGGCGTGGTGGCGCACGCTTGTAATCCCCGCGCTTGGAGGCAGAGACAGGAGGATCGCGCAGGTTCGAAGCTAGCTGCGCAGGCTGGCTTAGCAGACCCTGTTTCCAAATAAAAATGTAAAAATAGGTCTGGGAGTGTAGCCCGGAAGTCAAAGGGCTTCCAAGAACCCCAGTACCACAATAAAAAATAAATAAGTAAAAATAAATAAATAAATAAATAAATAATAGGGCAGGTAAATGGGTGATGTGTATATGTATGTCCACACAAGTTTTTTACCCCAATATGACATATGAATATAATGCGCCAATAAAAAATAAATAAAAAATAGGGTAGGGGATATAGCTCAGAGGTCGAATGCCTCTGGGTTCCATCCCAGACCCGAAAAAAAAAAAAAAAGAAAAAAAAAAGAAAACACATCCGATTGACAATAATCCCAAAATTAAACTACAAGGGTTATTATTTATAGAGAGCTACAATTTGCATATTTCTGGTTATTGGTATGAGAAAGTATTAATGATGAGCAACTGTTAAGTATCTTCACTGTATATTGCTCTGTTAGAGTGTATATAATCACATTATCTTTGGGAATGTACATAAAAGAAGGATGCTGGGTCATGTGGTGATTCAACTTTTAGTTTCTTTATGTACTTCCACACTGTTTTCCACAAGGTCTGCCTAAATCTACACGCTCATCTATAGTGTACAAATATCCCCCTTTCTCCACATCCTCACTGCCTCTTGTTATTGTTTGTGTTTTTATAATAGGTGTGATGTGACATCTCGATGTTTTGATTTATGTTTTCCTGCTGATTGACATTGTTGGGTTTTAAGCATTTTTTCATCTACTTATTGGCTATTTCTTATGTCTTTTAAAAAATCTACTCATGTATTTTGCCTATTTTTAATCAGGTTGTTTCTACCAATGAGTACTATTGAGTTTTATGAGTTATATTTTTAGATACTTAACCCTTTACTGGATATATATTTTGCAAATATTTTCTTTCAATCCATAAACTGCCTTTTCAATTTGTTGATTATTTTCTTTGCCATAAAGAATCCTTCCAATTTGTGATATCATCTCAATTATTTGCATTTGCTTTTTCAGCCCAAGTTCTGGGTCTGATATTCAAAAAACAATTATTGCCAGAGCCCTATGTTTTGTTCCAATGGTTTTATGGTTCAAGATCTTATGATAAGGTCTTCTACCCATGTGAGTTGGCTTTTTTGTGATAGTGATCCAATTTCACTACTTTTATAAAGCTATCCAGTTTTCCCAGCACTATTAATTGAAGAGACAGTGCTTTCCCTATGATATACTCTTGGTGCCTGTGTTGAAAACTGGTTGAATTTATATGTTTGGGTTTACTTATGAGTTCAAGGTTTCTATTCCGTTCCATTGATCTATGTGTCTTATTTTTTATGCCAGTAATTTACTCTTTGGCTTACTATAGTTTTGTAACCTAATTTTATAACTTTAAACCCCAAAGTGTGATTGGTATCTTTTGTTATTCCATATACATTTTAAAATTGCATTTTAAATTTCTATGAAGAAAATCATTGTACTCTTCATAAAGATTGTGTTGAATCTTTTATTTCTTTGGGTAAGATGAACATTTTGACAACACTGATTCTTCAAAGCCATTAAAATGGGATATTTCTCCATTTTATTTTTGTGCCTTCTGTTTTGTTCATCGTTTTGTATAAGTATTTACATATGTTATGTCATTTGTTTCTCACTAGAAACTCTGAAGTGGGTTGTATATTATATAAAGAAAGTCATATAACAATGAAATAATTTAGTCAAAGCCATAGAGCCACTTAATATTGTATTCAAATTGTTTTATAGGTTTTCTCCTTTAATTTCACTAATTTTTGGTAACCTGGACCAAAATCTCATGAATATTTCAAGGCACTATTATATTTTTTTTCAGGTCATACAACAGAGGTATAGAGAATTTGTTGTATTGTCTTGTTCACATTGTCAGTACTTTGGGGGACAGTATTTGAGCCCTGTGTTTGGAATGTGTTGTTTGTTACAATTACATTGATCATATACTGTCTCTTTATATGTCTTTTTCTCAGCTTTCCTAGTGGTATTTCTTATCCTCTCCTGCAACCATAGCCCACCTAGCATTTTAGAACAAACTAATTTCTACAAAGGGCCAATATAGAAACTACTGTATCTATCTGTAATTTAGTAGCTGTTCTTCAAGGTTGGCTTACTATTTTTCTTCTCTGCTTTATTGCTTTTATTTTGTTTTGTTTTTTAATCTTGGCTCCAGAAATCATACTCATTTTTCTTATTTTTTATAACCAGATATCCTTACTTTAAGTTACATATTGAGGGCCCTGATTTAATTGATTTACTCAAGTATGTAACTTGCTAGCACAAAATTTTTCTCCAAACATAAATTTTTTACATCAGTTTTTGTTTGTACTGGTGAACGCTCATTTATTTTTAAGCATTAGAGGCACAAACAAGGGCTTCTGAACTTTCAAAACACCTTCTGCTGATAAACACTGTAAAGTGGGCATGGTGCACATTCTCTTTGTCCTCCTCTCCTGCCTGGGGGGAGTGCGGGGAATCCTCGCCACTGAAGAAATACTGCTACTAAGACAAGCATAATAAGAGTCTCAGACATCAGAGTGATGTCTGACCATGGCACTGGTTATTTACATTGCTAGCTGTGTTAAAATATAGTATATTAATAAAAATTTTGAAGAAACATAAGGCTGATGGTTCAGAAATTGTTGTCATTAAAAATGTAATTTATTACTCACAATTCCCAAGAGAAGAGAGCATGCCAAGCCCTAGGAATCCACATGGAGAAGCTCCCAGGTTTAGTCGGGAGGTCCATGGAAGGGGAATAACTGTGGGTAAAACCCTATTAAGGTTTTCATGGGGGAAAGGGTGCGAGGCTAGGTAATTAGGTTTAGTATTCACTAGTTGGGATGATTTTCAGGGGCTTGGGGATACAGGGGCTGACCTTTGTTGTAGGGTATCGGGTCCAGCAGTGATGAGGGTGGGTGGAGAGTTACCAGAGAACTCTTAATGAAAGGGGTACTTGCTATTAGAGTTCTGGATTTGTTTGGTTGCATTTAAAAGTGTGCTCATAGGCAAGTTGCTTGCTATCTCCATATTTGGCTAGCTTTGGGAAGAACAGTCCCTCCAAGGGCCCAGAGATCAAAGGCTCACAAATACAGAAAATGAAAGACATAGTTAATTCACCAGCTAAATGACCACCAAGCCGGGCATGGTGGCGCACTCTTGTAATCCCCACGCTTGGGAGTCGGAGACAGGAGGATAACACAGGTTCGAAGCCAGCCGCACTAGCTTAAGAGATACTGTTTCCCAATAAAAAAGTATAAAAATAGGTCTGGGAGTGTAGCCCAGAGGTAGAAGGGTTTCCAGGAACCCCAGTACCACCAAAAAATAAATAAATAAAAATAAATGACGACCAAGCTATGGAATGGTAGGATTTTTTAAATTAAACATTTAAAATTTAATTTGAATTTAAATGATTTATTTTTGTTAATTATAATATATACCTTTTAATTTTGGTATGTGATAATATTTTGAGTTTTTTTATTTTGTTTTGTTTTTATAGTGCTGGGGATTGAACTCAGGGGCATTCTACATGTACACTACACCCCCAGCCCTTTATTTATTTATTTATTTATTTATTTATTTAATTTTGAGACAGGGAGTCTCTAAGTTTCTGAGGATCTTACTAAATTTCTAAGACTGGCCTCAAACCTGTGATCCTCCAATCTCAGACTCAAAATGTACTGGGATAACAGGCATGTTGCCACTACACCTGATATTTGATATATTTTAGAAGTAAAACTAACTTTTTTTTGTTACTGGGTGTTGAATCCAGGGGCATTCTACCTCCAACCTTTTTGTCTTTTGAAACAGGGTTTCACTAAGTTGTTGAGGCTGGAATCAAATGTTCAATTCCCCTGTCTCAGCCTCTCAAGTACTGGCATTTCAGGCATGTACCACTATGCCCACCTTAAAAAAACAGCCATCTACAGCTAGAGAAATTGAGCCACCCTTTAATTTGTGTTGGTATTTAAGCCTGAAAGACCACCACCTTGATCCCCCAAGTCCCAGATGATAGATCCAATTCAGAATTCTCTCTTGAAAGGCAGAGGTACACACTCAACAGTTAGTTTCTGGCAGGGGAGTTCTTCCAATGAGTACCTCCACAGTGGGATGTCTCCTCTCATCGCATTTTTCTAAGGGGATGAATGGCTCTTTTAGAAAATAATAAAATGGCCAGGCATGGTGGCGCACGCTTGTAATCCCCACGCTTGGGAGGCAGAGACAGGAGGATCACGCAGGTTCGAAGCCAGCATCACTGGCTTAAGAGACCCTGTTTCCAAATAAAAATATAAAATAGGTCTGGGAGTGTAGCCCGGAGATAGAAGGGTTTCTAGGAACCTCAGTACCACCAAAAAAGAAAAAAGAAAAAGAAAAAAAGAAAAGGATAAAATGTGACGTGTGTGAAGAAAAAAAATAAAAAACAAGAAGCACTTAAGAATTACTGGGTAGGTCCATGTTTTACTTTAAGAAGAACTTAAAATCACAATGAAATAACAATTATTCCTTTAATACACTCATATGAAGCACCATTACAATGTTTGAACACAATGTGCAAACTTTATGGCACATTTTTAAGGATATATAAAATTGTCTTTTATTGCATTGCTATTGTAATAATTGCCATAAATAGTGTTTGCTGTAGCTGCTTAAAGGTTGAATTGCATTTGCTGAGACTTTTAGATCAGTATGCGGACAATGACAAAGAAGAATGGTTTTGACCCCAGAGAGTGGGCTATCCTGGAGAGTCTCCCTCACCCAACCCTAACCTGGCCCTGACCCCCTGACCCCTGGCCCCTGACCCCAGCCCTCCTACCTGCTCTTGGGGGAGGTTTTCAGACAATACTGCTGACCCGTGGTTGGTGCTCAGAAGCTGCCAGAACACACAAGTGCAAAAGAAGATTAAAGCTCTGTGTATCTCTGGGAAGAGAGGCCTTTTTCTATGGTCTGGACTGGCACTGTGCTGCACAGTGCTTCTCTTCAGCCTCACAATCCACATGGCTGTATAGTTTTCTATATTAGGACCCCCAGAACTGAATCATCAAGGGGCCAAATGTCAGAAGCAGTTGTTCATCAGAACTCCCTAACATATGCATCTTTCCTATGTCTTGAAAGTTTGTATCTATTGACTCCAACTAAATTTTCCTATGCACTCTATCTTTCCCAGTCTGGACCCAATCCACAATTCCCCACAAATTCGATATTTTGTTCACGCAGAATTTTAGAGATGTTTATGGTCATGCTCTTATCACTTATGATCTTTCAGAAGGCATAGATTCTAAATTATACAAAAAGTAAATAAAGTGTGTGTGTGTGTGTGTGTGTGTGTGTGTGTGTGTATTCAATGAGTTTCAGACTTAGACTCAGAGAATTGTTTTAAATTCTAACATATAAGAGATTAACAGGTGAATCACTTATCTATCCTAGATATATTTTCCTCACGTATAAGTAGGGGAGAAGCAATGACCTTCCTAATGTAGTAATCAAGTAAGATAAATTGTAGTTCATTACTATTGTAAAGAACTAGAGAGAAAATACCCCAAAGGGAAACACTCCAGGTTTTTGCTTCCTCTAAAGCTTTTCTTTGACCGAAAACTTATAGTCAGTCTTGAGGAGGAGAGAAATTGATTGTTTTTAAGAGAATTGGACAAGTTAAAGGTACAAGACCAACATTCATAATCAATCATGGGTAGAAACAACTTTGAAGGAATGGATTACATAATAAGGGCTTTAATAGAAAGAATAAGGACAGTTTATCTTTAGAGATACTGGGGATCAAGGAAAGAGAAGACCAGGAAATAGACTTAGTGGAAGACATGGGAAGAGCCATATTTTCCCAACAGTTCTATGCAAATAAGGTGCAGTTTTTACATTAAAATATTTTCACAAGGCGTTTTGTTCACACTAAAGATTTTGCTTTTTATTTACCTTCTCTTTAAGAATAAACTTTGAAATTGCTTTGCTAAGTATTGTTTTATTATAAGTTAAAATAAGCAATTCTCATAAATATTTAAAAGAAATCACTATATTATGCCTTAATAAAGCAGTACACATAAAAATTTCTACAGTCACCAATATAGAAAAATTATTTCAATGTACTCCAAATCTTCCAGAACTATATAAGTGCTACAATAACTTTAAGTACATTCTATTAATTTCTGAGCCTGGAATCTCAGTATGGGAATACAAACTGTGTCATTTAAAACAGAAACATCATTCACACTAAGAAATTATTTACTCTAAAGGTAGGTCACTGATATGGAAATCTGATACACATACACATACATACAAATGTCTACATATACCTGTATATGAACTATATATGTCTATATAGACAAATATATGTAGATATAGTGATTAATATTACATACAGATCTAAGATGTAAAGTATGAAGATTTATCTTTCCAGTTCCATCATAACTTAATTCAATTTCCAAAAATTGTTCTCATTTTTTTTTTGTTTTTTGTTTTCTTTTTCTTTCTTATTTTTTTTTTTTTCGTACTGGGGATTGAACCCAGGGGCAGTATATCTCTGAGCTACATCTCCAGCTCTATTTTATTTTTTAGTTTGAAACAGGGTTTCCCTAAGTTGATGAGGGTCTTGATAAATTGCTGAAGCTGAACTAAAACCTGTAATCCTCCTGTCTCAACCTCCCAAATACTGAAATTACAGGTATATGTCACAACTTCTGGAAAATTGTTTCTTTTAAAGAAGCACTTGTAGCTAGTGGTATACACCTATAATTCCAGTACTTTGTAGGCTGAGATGTATGAGGATCATAGGTTCCAGGGCAGACACAGTAAATTAGAGAGAACCTCAACAAGATCTTATTTTAAAATAAAATAAATAAATGAACAAATAAATATATAAGTAGGGGCAGGAGTATAACTCAGAGGTGTAATAGCCCTGGGTTTAGTTCCAGGCACAAACAAAAAGTCCTTGGATAGGCATTAGAACAATCTGTCTGTGACCTCAGTAACTATTCTTAATGTAATTTGCAACTTATATTTTTAATTCCCTGAATTTATAGTCTTAATATTATGGTGATAAATTAGACAAATGTAAGAGTCCTCAAAGTTGAAGATTGTTTGAAACTAATTTCTAAGTCAGTGTTTGTGTGTAATTGTTACAAACATGTCTTATAAATTAGTCATTTTTTCTACATTATAGAACCATTCAGAATATAAATTTTCAGATTTATCATTCCCCAATTAGCAAGGTATTCCCTAAAACAAAACCCCCAATCACTGTACACTATAATTAAATACTGTGTATGCTTTGAGGATAAAACAGTGTTTGTGAATTATTCAAAAGAATTATTTTAGGAATAAGTCCAACAAATACACTAAATGAATGTACAGGTACTATGGGTAGAAATGTGTTTCTCCAGGCTACACTCCCAGGCCTATTTTTATACTTTTTTATTTGGAAACAGGGCCTCTTAAACCAACACGCTGGCTTCGAACCTGCACGATCCTCCTGTCTCTGCCTCCCAAGCGCGGGGATTACAAGCGTGCGCCACCATGCCTGGCACGAAATGTGTTTTTTTACACCCTGTAATATTAAGTGTAATAAGTGTCACTAGTTTAACACCATCAGTCTTTAGTTGGCCTTTCTTCATTCTGAAAAAAGCTGTCAGTAAGATCTGAGAGCTTCTAGAAATTCAAAGATGTTTTTGAATTTTTCTGGTTCTGTAATTTCCTTGTAATTTCTCTCCATCTTCTGCTTCTTCTTTTCCTTCCTCAGAAGGTTGAATAAGAGATGTAATCGGCTAGAGCATCTAGAAGGAATAGATATTTGCCAATCAGGCATTCTAAAATGAGTAAATATTCAGTCAATATCACCACTATATTCATTCATTTATTATCCATTAAATAACAAAACAACTGTTCTAGGTGACACAAATTATTTTTTTTAATCTAGAGAAGCTTTTAGCCAATATTAAGTTATTTTCTGATTTAAAGTCATCTTTTCCTCTTGATTTTTTTCCTGCAATAAACTAGACATTTGTGGTTCTCCTTTGTTCCCCCAAAAGATATTCATTCTTATAAATTACATTCTTGAATTTTCTTGTCAGTCTGCTTTAAGGAAATCCATGTATTCAATATGTTTGCTCGCAGTTTGACCCACGCCTAATGGTTGTTTAACCCAAATATCTGAGCAACAAACTGAGCTGATCTTTCTGGAGAAAGTATGGCCAAACAGCCAAGACCACTGGGTAATCGAAGTGATGACCACACATCCTGGGCTCCCCAGTCAGGTGTGAGGGGAAGACAGCGGATTATGTGCAGGGTTACCAGACATCACTGGGCCCAAGCCATTGTTTCTGCCTGCCATTGCCACAAATACAGTAGGAATGTTGTCCTTTCATACTCAGCGTTGACCCTCAGAGTTTCATCTGGTCCTTTATGGGCAGAGATTACCCTAAGTTCACATGGAATTCCAAAATTTCCACAAGCCTTCTTGACTTTTTCACAGTGAGTGAGATCAGAAGTTGAGCCCATCAGTACTACAATCTGCACTGACAGTTCTAGGTGATACAAGTTATGGTGACACAAAAGCTAGCCATTTTCATTTTACCACAATCAACTCACACTTCAGTAAGCACACAAATAAAAATACTACCAAACCACTGATAAATTAAACTTGGGTATTTTCCATAGGGATCACCAGGAAAAAAAATGTCAAAACACTAAAATAAGACCTTAATACTTAATTATTCTTTGTATATAATCCTATGGCCACCCACATGCTTAGGCAATGGCAATTATTGATAGTGATCAAGACTAAGGATATGCCTCCTTTGCCTGATGGAAGTTAAATGAGCATTCACTGCCAGGCTTGTCATATCTTCCAACCTGTTTTCATCCTTTAAGTGGCTGATCTAAAGGGAAAAAAAAGTTAATGTTAAATAAAATTTACCCTCTCTCTCCATCCTGGTTTTCTATCTTCAGAGATCATATATCAAAAGCAAAATTAACACCTTGCAATGTGTCAGAAAAAATAATGTTGTGTCTATCTATGAAGGTATTCCTAACAACCTTACTCTTATGGACAGGGACAAACAAGGAGAGGGGGAGATGGGGTCAGGAAGGAACCTGGCAGAGGGATGTTGTATCCATCTCCAAAACATTTGGTTGTGTATCTTAAGTTCCAGATTTGAAAACCAGTGCCAAATCAACACAACAAATACAGTACTCCATCATTTTCTTTATTAAAATTTAAAATTCTGAACTAAACTCTTCTTGATTTACTGATGCTGTCTAACTTTATAAAGTCTTGAACTCTTGCTGTTAAAAATGCTTTTAAAAAGAAGAAAGTGATTGGCTTCTGTAAAGTAGATCTGATCTCATAAAGATAATATTTTCCACTGTTCTCTACATAGTTATTCTACAATAGCTGAGAGATTTAAAAATCAGAGACATCATAGAGACTGTGGATTTGGGAAAGCGTAAAGGCTGGGGATTATCTGAGGGACAAGGGGAGAGAATGATGCAGGAATAGAGAAGTGCGTTAGCCTGGAAGGTTAACTTCTACTTGGAGAAGAGGAAATGAATCGCTACTGAGTTTCTACCATGAGTCAGGTTGTACCATAATCTTATTTAATCTTCATGACAACTGTATGATGTTGTATTTCCTCCCATTTTACAGATGAAAAAAATCAAATCAGGCTTAAATAAAATACTCAATTCCATAGTGGCCATGCTGAGAATGGAATCCACATCTCTGCGCTTCCAGATCTCATCTCCACTCCTTTCTGGATAAGAGATCAGGATCCAGAGAAGGAGATTATTCCAGAAAACAGGAACTGTCTGAATGCTGACATCAGGAGATTCTGAAAAAACTACAAAAGTGTAATTTATTTTTCAGTGAGTCAGCAATGTTTTATACCAAATAATTCTATTTTTTTTGCAATGATCTTTATGTTCAAGCTTTTGACCTTCCTCAAAGTAACTAGTGTTAGACCATGAAGAAGTTAGGAAGGTTTTATTGTAGTTTGGGCTTATATTTTCCAAACACTTTCCAAATACTATTCAAGTAGCTCCTTGCTCCAACTATAAAATGCTTTTTACTGCATGAAAAATTCTGAGGTGTCGATGAATTCATGCATATGATGTTCTATGAGTTCCTTGAAACAAAACCCTAAGTATAAAAATGCTGTTATTCTCTTTTGTTTCCTTTCATTTGATACTTGCCTAAATTGACTGAATATTTATGGCTTGTTGATTTTGTTAGTCACCAGGAAAAAAAAAATGAAGACATACTTCAATGCCCACATAAAAATGGAGGTCAGTTAATGATTTAACTTTTACCTTCTAGCATCCAGGAACAAAGGTTTTAAAGATGTTCTATTTCCATAGCTTTAGGGTGTGTGGATTGGTTCTACATCATGATATGAAAAAGTTACTTAAAAATTCAGAAGTTATCAGCAAGAGCACAGGTTATGAGCATCAGAGAAATTGTCCTGACAAAATTTGAGAGCTCCCTTTCATGAATGTGGGAGGTAAAAAAGGATTTTTAAAAAGTTGTTAATGTGTCCAGCAATATTCCAAATACAAATATTTAACTTCATAAAACACTGAAAGTGTCATCAATTTGGTGACCTGAAAGGCAAGATCACATGAAGAAATGTCTTTTTGACAGGAGATTGTGTTTGTAAATGGACCATAAATGCACTAGGGATTGTTTGTATGTGGTTTAGTGTTACTTAAAAATCTAGTCATATAATTCATAATTAATGGGAAATACCATCTCTGGATCAGAAATGAATTTTAATTTAATATTCGGTGTCACTGATTCTACTTTTTTAGCTTCTCACAATCTTCTTTGATCCTATATTACTTTGTGCTTTCTCACTGGAGTAATTAGCCTCTCACTCTCTGCTGGCTTATTTCCATCAACATTTAAACAGAAGCACTATGTCAGTTTCCTAAAACAATTTTTGAAAACATTTCTTCTGTGTTTTATAGTTAGTAAATACTCAGTACATATTTGTCTAATTAAATAATGTTTCACCAGCATTCTTTTCTTATAAGCTTTGTTACTTGTATCATGACTCTTTCTTTCTGTATGTACTGAGAACATCTTTAACCACAGATGACTCTCAGCTCTATACTTCCAATTGTCTTACAGTCCAATCACCTATTTGCTCAACTGTCTAAAGCTTCACCTGAGTTTCTCACAGCACTGTGCTTTCTCACTCATCATTTCTCCTTCCAAATTAAGTTTTTCTTTGTCTTCCTTATCCCAATGAAAGGCAGTTATGTCCACTTTATTTTCTAAACCAGAAATCTAGGAACTATCCTTATGACTTCCTGCTCTCCATCTCTAATATTAGGTAACCACTTCATTTTGTTGATTCTACCCACTATTTCTTAGATCTATTTCCCTCTGACTGTATCTATTCCAAATCATTATCTCCCTCGATTACTGAAACTGCCTCCTAATATAACAATAATAATAATTCATTATATACACTTGACCCAAAATAATCTTGCTAATCATAAACATGGCCCTAACACTCCCCTGCCAAAATATTTGCTCATCACCCTTAATTGATGATTGTTTATTTCAGTCCTCTTGTGAGTCCCTATCTGTATTATTTATACATCCTTGATCAAACTATTCTTTTGAAAATTTTTTATTGGTGCATTGTAGTCACACATTACAATGGAGTACAAGATGGTAGAGGCATCTATGCACACCTCACTTATTTAGCCCTATTCTATAGTGAGAAGGAGATATTTTCCATTCTTTAAAACTCCCATGCTGTCATATTTAGAACTTCAAGTGCATAGTTTCCCCTATCTCGGACTTCTTTTCCTAGTTCAATATCCCTCCAACCTGAGAAAGTCCTCAACACCCTTCAGATCTCAGCTTCTTTGTGGAAGCCTCCTCTGGTTTGTCTAGATGAGTTTAAGTTCTCCTGTATGTAGTTCTTCTAAGTTACTACTCATCAGACGTTAATATTTTTGTATTTGTATTTTAGGTAGAGTTCACAAATGATGTTGCTTATTGACCTCACTCTTTCCACAGCTTCTAATACAGGACCCCCAAATAATGAATGCTTAACCAGTTTGTATATAAATAATTATATCCAAAATAGAAAGTAGTATAATTTTTATACTTTTGAGCATGGGTACTAAAGATTGAATCCAGGGACATTCTATCTCTGAGCTATACTTCCAACCCTATTTGTTTTTTGTTTGTTTGTTTGTTTGTTTTTACTATTTATTTTGAAACAAGATCTTACTAAGCTGTGGAGGGCCTCAATAAGCTGAGGCTGGACCTACCTCAGCCCCCCAAGTACTGGGATTACCAGCATGAGTCATCATGTCCTGCTTAAAGTATCCTATTTTAATGTTAGTAACTCAATAAAATATCCACAAAGCAGTTATAAGTAAAAGTTGAGATTTAAATATGAAATCATCTGCATTAGGTCAGACATACAAAAGTCAGGTGCCTCCTTCAGTTGCTGAGCCTTGGGGATGTTCAGAAAGTCCCAAGCAAGAGCCCTGAGCATCCATGTTAGTATACAGGCACTCAAGAGAACTGAAGACATTTTACTATTGAAAACCCAAGAAGGACACATATATATAGCAATCCTGGTATAGATCTAAGGGACATGAAGCCCTCCCAAGTGTCATTTTTAATTTCTGAAACAATGTTATTATTTTCATGTGTCTACCCATTATAAGTTACTTCCTAAATGCTGCCCATATTTGGTTCATCCCTATATTATGTAGTAAGTGTTTAGCATTTCATTCACCCTTTCTGTACTACAGAGCCTAGTCAATTGACAAACAGACACCATTAGTTACCAATGCCAAAATCATCAGATTGGCAAAAATAACTTGAATCGGAAAAATTTAGCACAATCTCCCCATCCCCATCTAAAACTTCTGTGTCGCACTTTTCCCAGGAACAGTATCTGTCTACCATTCATAGTTCATGTTGCAAGCTGTTGCTCAATCTAATAATACACACATATGGAATGGTTTCAGGATCAAGGATGGGGTGAATCATTTCCCAAGCTGTTTGTGTTATTTATGTTCCCTAAATGTATACAAAACACATTTACAAAACTGATTATGCTGAGTTCATAACTAAATGATGAGCTGCAAAGAAACTTTGATGTCATCTAGTCCAGCCTCTCACTTTTACAGATGGGAACACTTCACCCACTGGGAGACGTGCAAATTCCTGAAGGACAGATGACTGGCAAGATGCCATGTCCCAAGTTCTTCGAGCACTACCAGAGTCTGTGGGTGACAGAAGTCTGTGGATGGGAATAGAGAACACAGCACATAAGTTGGCCGGGGCGGGGTAAGAAGCAGAAGCAACGCTAGCTGGTTACCAAGTGTCTGTTTGCAAAGAGACAGCAAACTGCTATGACCTCACCGCAAAGCAAAGCGGGGGCGGCCTTCCGGCTGAGGCCTCACCATCCTCTGATCATCAGAGGGACAGAGTCATATTCACAAGGAGATGCCTCTGACCACAGACCCACTCACTACTGCTGAAAATTTTTAAATCTTAATTTTGTTTCTTCATTTCTATCAACTTTTTAATTTTCTCCCGTGATCACTCACCTCCTCCCCACTCTCACTTCTATCCATTTAGCTGCCCCAGTTCTGTTTTCTTTTCTCCTTGATAATTTTATCTGACTCCTCACCATGTTGGCCCACAATATTCCAAAATAATTGTCCTTTGTTTTTAATTTCTCCATGTCAGATTCCATGTATCTCCCCCGCATTACTGAAACCTGATGCAAAACCACTTTTCTTGCCTAGTTTCAGGTGAATCTTTTTTTTTTTTTTTTTTTTTTAGGTACTGAAGACTAAACTCAGGAAATCCTACCTCTAAGCCACACCCAAGCCCTATTTTTTATCTTTTATTTTGAAACACTCTAAGTTGCAAAGGGGTTCCCCTAGTTGCTGAGAATGGCTTGAATCTTCGATTTTGTCTCAGCCTTCCAAGCAAAGCAAGTCTTTTTTATTCTCCTCTCTGCCACCCATTTTTTTTTTTTTTTTTTTTTGCTCCTTGAACCATTCAAAGCAGACATATTCTGGACTCCTGTCCTCTCTGTGACCAAGATTCTGTTTCAAAAAAGGATCTACCTTCTCTTTTTCATGTCTATAATCATTGCTTTCATTCATATATTGAGAAGTCCAAACTAAAAACATTATAGTTGATTCTTGCATAATCAATTGCTCCTAATTTTTCCCATTCAAACCCTCCTTCAATATGGCCACAAGAGTTTTACTTCAGTCACAAAGCTGATAATGTCACACAAAATATGTGTCCCATCACTTCCAAGATGAAAACAAATGCCTTTTCAGTTAAAATGATTTGACCCAGTGAATTACATGCTTTATATTTTGACCCAATGAATTACTTTAGATGTATTTATTAAGAAATAAGAAATATTTAGAAAATGTTCATTTTTCCATATCTTCATCTATAATGGTATTTAGAGAAATCCAAAGAAAATGGGATAGGTACAGAGAGAGGAAGAAGAAAGTAGCCTGAATATTCCCAAACACAAAAAGTCTACATTTCAGACTAATCATAGATTACAGTGTAACTGTTAAAAATTATGTTTATAGACAATTCTATTACTGACCAAAATGAATAGGTTCACTATAGCTTAACTGATTATAACTTAAATCCACAGAAAAAAATGCAGAAGGTAATTACCTAAGGACTTTGAATAATACACAAAAGCAGGAAGTTTGGAGTAAGAAAATTGAAGGAAGAAATTAATACAAGAAAAACTTTCTTAGGAATTTTTTCCTTTTCTTTTTTCTTTTCTTTTTTCTCTTTCTCTTCTTTTCTTTCTTTCTTTTGTTCTTTCTTTCTTTCTTTCTTTCTTTTTTTTTTCTGATGATACAGACTTGAAAGGGAACTCCAATCACAGTAATAAAATGGTGGCATTGACGCCTCAGATTCCAGGAGAAACCTAATCTTCCTGGCCAAAGGATTGGGTGAAGAATCTCCTGCAAGATAAAAAATACAGGGGATTCAGTAGAAGATGGTTAAAGAAAATAATTCTCTAATTTAATATATAAATCAGAAAAATTTCCAATTCTCTGTTGCTTTCACCTCTGGTCTCCTGCATTCATTTCTTCCCACCTCTGCCAGTCCTGCCTAATTACAGGGCTAATTATCCTCCACTAGAACACTGAAACATTTATCCTGCTATGATTTCCTCTGGTTAGAAAGGCCTTTCTCTGAGCAAACTTGCACAATACCATCAGAAAAATCTCTGTGGAAAAAAATTTGGCCATAGAGTTCTGCTTTAAAAATACCGATGGCTCCCTCTTGCATATGGACTGAGATCTAAGGTTCCTAAAGTGGTGTATGAGGCCCTTCCTTACTTTTTTCCACAAATATTTCATAAAATAAAATAATAAATGAACCAAGAAGCATATCAAATATGGAAGGCATATGTGCATAAGATGAAACATAAGTACCTTACCCTCTTGTTACCTTCACCCTGTCAACCTACAAGCTTCTTTTCTGTTTGTAAGAGGAAAGAGGTTAAGCTCACAATGTGGAATTCCTGCCATAAGAGGGTCTTTACTCAAGTAAAAGTCAGTTTCATATTTATTCTGGTGTTTCCCAAACAGTACTGACATGTTTTACTCCTTTTAACGTTCTCCCCCAAGAATTTTACTGGGAAGGAAATCCAAAATTAGGCATAAAAACTGTCTATTGTCAGCATTCATACCTATCTAAGCACTTATGAACAGGAAGTAAACTAAAGAAGGCCAAAAAAGCACTTTGATTTCCCTTACAAAGAGAAAATTTAAATTTGTTATGTGATCTATAAGGCACTTATATCTTGGCCTGTTAAAACAATACTTCACATGTTTATTTGCATTTATAAACACATCCTCTGATAAGGTCATCAAAAATTGGGTTATTAAAATGAGTTATATGTAATCAAATACTGTCTCTTTGCTTTATACTTCATTATAGATGAGAAAATGAAGTAGAAGCATTTATCAAAATTAGATGTAGTATCAAGGCAGGAACTGTTCCCAGAAAAATATTCTTTTGATTAGAGTGAAATTTAGATTCTAGAGTCCCCATCATGGTTTTTCTCTTACCTAATGGATCCCGGAATGGAATGTCCCCTTGTTTATTACATATTTCTTGGAAAGCTTTGTGTTGATCTTCTCAAAACATGTGCTTTCCCTGGAAGTAGGAGCTTCAGAATGGCAAATGGATATTTTGTTTTTAATGCAGTGGTCTTTGTTTAACTCACACTTAATTTTGTTGTGTTTTACCAAGAAAAAATATTTTGCAAACCAGTTTCATACACATGTGAGTTTTTTATTTTCTTTTTAGATACTTGGTCAAAGAAAGGCAATAAGTAAAAGACAAACATGATAGTATAAAGTTTTAGCCAGACGTGGTGGCACACACTTGTAATCCCAGCATTCAGGAGGCTGAGACCAGAGGATTGTGGTTCGTGGACAGCCTCTGCTACTTAGCAAAGTCCTTCAAAAGTCAGTGAGACCTTGTTTAAAAACTAAAAAGACTAAAACATAGAGCTGGGAGAGTAGCTCAGAGACAGAATGCCCCTGGGTTCCATCCCCCATACTGAAAATAATAATAATAATAATAATAATAATAATAATAGAAAAATAAAAAGAGAATATAAGGTTTTATTCAAGTAAATGTATTGCTAAATGGCATATAATTTTAACATTTGAAGTAGAATTATAATTGTCCCTTTGCTATACTGTGATTATCAAAATGTAAAGTGTGAGTAATTAAGGGTATTTTTTTTTTGCAGTACTGGGGATGGAACCCAAGGGCATTCTACCTCTGAGCCACACCTCCAGCCCTAATTTTTTATTCTTTATTTTGAAACAGGATCTTATTGAAGTCTAAAGGGCCTCATTAAGTAGTAGCTGAGGCTGTCCTCGAACAGTGAGCATGAGCCACCACACCCGGCTAAGTGTTTGTTTTTTTTTTTTAATAATGGCAATTATTAGTTGTTGTTGTTTGGTTGTACTGGGGTTCCTGGAAACCCTTCTACTTCTGGGTTACATTCCCAGACCCATTTTAATATTTTTTTATTTGGAAACAGGGTCTCTTAAACCAGTGAGGTTGGCTTCGAACCTGCACGATCCTCCTGTCTCTGCCTCCCAAGCACGAGGATTACAAGCATGCATCACCACACCCGGCTCAATTATTAGTTTTTAAATATGAGTGTGAAGAAAACAAAATGGCTTGTTAGTCCAACTAATGCCTGTCATTTAAAAATTGCCATCTTCAATGTCTTTCTTTAATGTTTTATAGTTTTTGTTGTAGAGGTCTTTTACATCTTGGGTTAGGTTTATTCCTAGATATTTTATTGTTTTTAAGGTTATAGTGAATGGAATTGTTTTCTTTGTTTCTTTCATTGTGGATTCATTGTTGGCATAAAGAAAAGCCATTGATCTCTTTAGTTTGATCTTGTAACCTGCGACTTAGCTGAATTTGTCAATCAGCTCCAGAAGTCTGTTGGTTGAGTTCTTTGGGTCTTCCAGATAAAGGATCATGTCATCTGCGAATAAGGATAATTTTAATTCCTCTCTTCCTATGTGGATTCCTTTGATTTCCTTCTCTTGTCTTATTGCTGCAGCAAGAGTCTCAAGGACTATATTGAAAAGGAGTGGTGATAGTTGGGCATTCTTGTCTTGTTCCTGACTTTAGAGGAAATTCTTGCAGTTTTCCCCATTCAATATAATGTTGGCTTTGGGTTTACAGTATATTGCCTTAATGATGTTGAAGTACGTTCCTTCTATCCCAATTTTCTGCAGTGTTTTTAACATAAATGGATGTTGGATTTTGTCCAATGCTTTTTCAGCATCTATTGCTATGATGATGTGGTTTTTGTTCTTGGTTCTATTTATGTGGTGAATAACATGTATTGATTTGCGTATGTAGAACCAGCCTTGTTTTTCTGGGATGAACCCAACTTGGTCATGATGTATTATTCTCTTGATGTAGTTTTGAATGCATATAGCTAGTATTTTGTTTAGAATTTTTGCATCTATGTTCATTAAGGATATTGGTCTGTAATTTTCCTTTCTTGAAGTATCTTTATTTGGTTTGGGGATTAATGTGATACTGGCCTCATAGAAGGAATTTGGGAGAGTTCCATCACTTTCAATTTCCCGGAACAAGTTATGAAATATTGGTATTAGTTGTTCACTGAAGGTTTTGTAGAATTCAGCTGTAAACCCAACTGGGCCTGGGCTTTTCTTTGGTGGAAGAATTTTTATTGTTGTTTCTATTTCTTTGGTTGCTATTGGTTGGTTTAGGCTTGGTATATCCTCTTGGCTGAGTGTAGGAAGGTTAACTGTGCTTAGAAATCTATCAATTTCTTTCATGTTTTCAAGTCTATTAGAGTATAAATTTTTAAAGTAGTTTCTGATAATCTTTTGAATTTCTTCACTATCTGTGGTGATATCTCCTTTTTCATTTCTAATTTTGATAATTCTACTCAGACATAGAGAAGAACAAAATCATACCTTTTGCAAGAAGATGGAAAGTCCTGGAAAGCATTATGTTAAGCGAGACCAGCTAAGCACAGAAGGAGAAGGTACATATGTTTCCGCTATTATGCCCAAACTAGGGAATCCAGAGGATACCAGCGGTACTCCAGATAATGGAGGGGAAATACCAGCAAAGCTTGAATGGAAAGATAGAGGAGGAGGAAGGCTGAACTTGATTAATGAGGGTCCACATCCGAATATATGTAAATATGAATATGGCATGGTTACCCAGGACAATCATTGTTTTATTGTTGGGAGGGGGGAAGGGAAAACAGGGGTGGGAGGGGGGAGAGGGCATCAAGTATAGTTTAAATGTATACCATTTATGTTCAATAAAAAATTAAAAAATTAAAAAATTAAAAAATAAATAAATTTTAAAAAATTTTAAAAATAAAAATTGCCATCTTGTACTCCATTGCGATGTATGACTACAATACAAAAATAATAAACATTTTAAAAAATTCATTAATAAACCGGGCATGGTGGCACATGTTTGTAATTCTAATACTTGGGAGGCTGAGATAGGAGGATCCCAGGTTTGCATCCAGCCTCAGCTACTTAGCGAGGACCTCCACAATTTAGTGAGATCCTGTTTCAAAGTGAAGAATAAAAAATAGGACTGGGGATGTAGCTTGAAGGTAGAATGCCCCTGGGCTTAAATCCCCAGCACCACAAAAAATAATAATTGATAAATATATTTAAGACTAATACATTCATATTGGAAGAATATTCAAAGAGTATAGAAAAGTATATAATGAAACATGGAACTAGTTCTCTCTCCACAGTTTATTTTTCTTAATATAATGACAATATCTTCTCTAATTCTCAAAAACAGTATTTCTCCAAAAGAAATAAGTACTTTGTTGCACTTTGGTTTGTTATTTTTACTATGAGCTTATGAGTATGTTTTTAATGACCGCTCTAGGATTTTCTTTATAGGTTTCAGGTATTATAGTCTACACTAAAAATAATATTAGTCCACATTATATATATATTTTCTCCACCATGTTTCATTTTCTTTTATACATTTATTTCTTATATTTTAGAGTTATTATTTTACTTAAAATTATCGTTTACCTGTTAAAGAAATTAAACATGAATAAAATACCTTTTATATCTAACTACATATTTAAATTTTTCAAAGTCTTTATTTCTCTTTTTATCAATCCAAATTCTACCTGGTGTCATTTTATTTCTCTTAATATATTTCTATTCGTGTATTGTAGTCAAACATCTCAATGGAATACAAGACTTGTAAGGATATACAAGCACACATCACCCAAATAGCCTGTATCCAATCACCATCCCATTCCCTCCCTTTCCCTCGATCCCATGCTTGATTTAGTGATTGACTTTGATATATTTAAGTACATCATGTGCTTTAAAGATATTTCATCCCCTACAATAGGTCACCTTAATAGCTCCTCCATAGGGACCCTTTCTTCAACTAGATTTCCTCCTATTACCCATTTCTTCCTAGTTTTTGCATATTAGGGAAAGCATCTGATTTTTTTATTTTCTGTGATATTTCTCTGTGGATGCCACAAGGCAGGCTCTGATCCCGGCTGCGCAGGACCCCCTAACAGCCTCACCGTACTTCAGGCTCCAATTCTTACCTAACTGGCCCCGATACCTGCCTCATCTCATGGCAGGCTTTAATCCTGGCCTTGCAGGCCTTGGCACCAACTTTGCCACCCAGCATTCTCCTATCCTGGCCTTGGAGGCCTCAGCAACAGCTTCACCATAAGGCAGGCTCCGATCCCGGCCTCACAAGCCCTGACACTGGCTTCACCTCACGGCAGGCTCTGATCCTGGCCTCGAAGGTCCCAGCACGAGCCTCACTGTGCGGCAGGCTCTAGTCTTTGTCACTGTGAGCAGGTTGTCTACAGATGTTCCCTTTCTTTCTTTCTTTCTTTCTTTCTTTCTTTCTTTCTTTCTTTCTTTCTTTCTTTTGGTGGTACTGGGGTTCCTGAAAGCCCTTCTACCACCGGGTTACAGTCTCAGACCTATTTTTATATTTTTATTTGGAAACAGGATCTCATAAGCCAGCGCAGCTGGCTTCGAGCCTGCGGGATCCTCCTGTCTCCACCTCCCAAGCATGGGGTTATAAGCATGCACCACCATGCCTGGCCCATTTTTTTTTTTTTAATATGAGAATGCAGTACATGTCTTTTGCAAAAGCTAGGAGCCTAAATACCTAGTGGCAATGAATTTTGTCTCCCCTCCGAAGGCAGAGGTCCAAAGCTTCACTGCAGAGAGCAGGCTCTGCTGCTCCATGTGCACCCTGGCCTCCCGTGCTGTGCAGAGGAGCGTGGTGGCCATGAGGGATGATGTCTCCCATAACACACAGCATGGTGGCCCAACGCTGCTATGCAGGGCTCCCTCTGATATGCCCCAAACACTTTTACCACTTAGCATGTTGTCCAGAATTCCCGAGCATGTGGGGCAAAGCAGTCTACTTTTGGGGTGATTTCCTCAAAAGTTTAAGGTGGATTGGACTGGATCTGTTTGTCCCTCCAAACACTGGTTACCACTGCCACCACTGGCATCACCACCAGGTGGTCTCTCCTGAACACCTTTTCCACACAGCATGTTTTCCAGAATTCCCGAGCAGGCGCGGCAGTAGCGGTCTACCTTTGGGGAGATTTCTTCAAAAGTTTAAGGTGGATTGGATTGGATCTCTGACTCTTTCAAATACTGGCCGCTGCTGCAGCTGCCATGGCCATCTCAGTTCTCTTCCAAGCACCTTTTTCACACAGCATGTTGTCTCAAATTCCCGGGCATGTGCAGTGGTAGCATTCTACCTTTGGAAGATTTCTTCAAAAGATCAAGATGGATTGGATCAGATCTCTCTGCCTCTCCCAAATACTGGCCACCACCACTGCCGTTGCCACCACCATCTCAGTTCTCTTCCAAACACTTTTCCCACACAGCATGTTGCCCAGAATTCCTGAGCATGTGCAGCAGTAGCATTCTACCTTTGGGGAGATTTCTTCAAAAGTTCAAGGTAGATTGGATTAGATCTCTGCCTCTCCAAACTACTAGCCACTGCCACTGCCATCTCGGTTCTCTCCAAAACAACTTTCCTACACACTATATTGTCCAGAATTCCCGAGGATGTGCAGCAGTAGCAGTCTGTCTTTGGGACAATGTCTTCAAAAGTTCAAGGTGGATTGGATCGGATCTCTGCCTCTCCTAAATACTGGCCTCCACTGCTCCTGCCGCCGCCGCCATCCTCCTGGTTCTCCACTGAGCACCTTCCTTACATGGTATGATGGCCAGAATTCCTAAGCATGTGCAGCAGGAGCAGTCGGCCTTCGCAGATATTTTTTTCAAAAGTTCAAAATGGATTGGATAGGACTTGTCTGCATCTCCTGAATACTGGCCGCCGCCACCGCCATCTTGGCCCCTCTTCAATATTTTTTAATAAGAGAAGACAGTATGTGTGTTTTGGGGGTTTTTTTGTTTGTTTGTTTGTTTGTTTGATTTGTTTGTTTGTTTTGTTTTGTGGTACTGGGGTTCCTGGAAGCCCTTCTGCCTCCAGGCTACACTCCCAGACCTATTTTTACATTTTTATTTGGAAACAGGGTCTCCTAAGCCAGTGTGTGTGGCTGGCTTTGAACCTGCGTGATCCTCCTGTCTCTGCCTCCCAAGTGCAGGGATTACAAGCGTGCGCCACCACGACTGGCTAAGTATGTGTGTTTTGAAGAGGTTGTGAGATCGAGGACTCAGCAGCAATGAATTTTATCTCCCCTCCAAGAGCGGAGGCCCACAGCCTCACCGCATAGAGCAGGATCTGCTGTTCCAAGCGCACCATGGCCCCCAGCACAGCATAGAGGAGAGTGGTGGCTGGGCTTCCACCCCCCACCCCCTGGAACTTCTGGGCTCCCTTCAACATGCCCGGATCATTTTTCTTACAAGTTATGTTGTTAAGAGTTCTCCAGCATGTGCAGCTGAAGTGGTCTTTAATCTTTTCTGGGATGTTCTTCCGAAAATCACTTTTCTTGCATGGTGGGTGCCTAGTTGTCATCTTGCTTCTAATTCCACCATTATCCATTCTCTCTCTCCTGTATTCTAGATTGGAAGTTATGACTGGAAATGTCTCCTTAAGTTGTCCCAATCAGATATTAAACCAAAATCTGGTGTCCAGGGCTTCTCAGAGGAATGCATGTCCTATTAGGTGGCCTCAGTCGTCACTGTGACCACAGTCACCGCCATCTTGGATCACCTATCTGGTGTCATTTTATGCTTTAACTTGAGGTTAACAGTAGCATGGGTCTGATGATGAGTCATTCTCTCTTTACTCACACTTTTCTTGAATACAGACCACTATGCTGGTAGAGTATTTTTCTTTGGGAGCTTTAAAGGTGATTTTATCTTATCTTCTGACTAGTTAAATTTCTGACAGTAAGTCATTTGTAGTTTTTTACCTGTATATAATGAATCATTTTTCCCTGGCTAATTTCAATTTTTTTTTCTTTTTCATTTGTTTTCAGCAATTTATTATAATGTTTCATGTGGTTTTCTTCTACTTAGGTTCATTAAGCTTTTTTAACATGAAAGCTCATAGTTTTTACCAAATCTTAAAATGTTTTGGCCATTGTTTCTTTGAATATTTTTCTATTTTCTTCCTCAGTTACATAAGTTAAACTGTTAATTTTATCCCATGGCTTACTTATGTTGTATTGATTTCATTCGGTCAGTTTTCCTTTCTGTTCCTTATTTTTAATAGTTTCCGTTGCTGTGTCTGCAAATTTATTTATCTTTTCTCCAGCAGTGTCTAATTTCTTGTTAGCTGAATTGTGACAGCCTCAAAATCCATATGCTGAAATACTAATTCTTAAGACTTTATATTATGTTTTATTTGGTGATAGGGGTTTTTGGGTTTTGGTTTTGGGTTTTTTGGGGGGTTTTTTGGTGGTACTTCTACCTCTGGGCTACACTCCCAGACCTATTTTATACTTTTTATTTGGAAACAGGGTCTCTTAAACCAGTGAGGCTGGCTTCAAAGGTTTGAATCCTCCTGTCTCCACCTCCCAAGCACAGGGATTACAAGCATGAGCCACCATGCTCAGCTGTGATATGATCTTTAAAGATATAAATGTCTGGTATCCACAGAAGCAGAGTTGAGGATACAGAGGGAAAATTATGTGATAATACTGAAGAAGCCTAAAGTTTTGTTCTGTGTCAGAATAAAACCAACCATGCTGACACCTTGATCTTCTACTTCTAGCCTAAAGTTTTATGAGAAAATAAAGTTCTGTTGTTAAAGCCCACCAGCCTATGGTAATTTTTTATGTAAGACTTAGTATATTAATATGCTATCTTATCTGTTTTTCTAATTCCATCATCTGCTAATTTGGGTCTGTGTCTCTTCATTGACATCTCATTTTCGGTCATGTTTTCCTGCATCTTTGTATGTCTGCTAATATCTTATTGTATGCCATACCTTTTAAATGTTACATATTTTTGGTACAGGGTTTGATATGTTTCTATAAATAATAGTTGATTTTATTGTTACATGCTGTTAAGTATTTTGGAGTCTGGTGAAATTTTTTGAGACTTGCTTATGAAGATTGTCATGCAAATCCTTTTGAGGTTTGCTTGTAAGGTTTGTTAGCTTTTTAGTTCAGGATATTTTAGTGTAGTAAGGAAATCTCTATCACAGATCTATCAAGTGTTCTGGAATATTAAGAGGTCCTTTTACCTGCTACTGGAATCAGAAACTCAACCTTGCATGAACTCCAAGATGTCTCAAAACTACTGCTTCCTATGCGCTTTTTCCCAAGCCTGGATACTTTTTCTTATACACATAGAGATTAGTACTCAAAGACTGTACAAGGTCCATATTTTAGGTATCTGAGATTCTGTCTTTGTACAGCTCATTTCTCTCTGGAACCTGCCAGTAAATTCTAAAAACTTTGACCTCAAACTATGGTCTCTGTTTCATGAAATCAGCAAAACCTCCAGGATCTCTGTAGGTTCCCTCTTCCTGCATTCCAGGATGGAAATTACCACCAGACAGAAAGGAAAAATTCACAGGTTACACTTACCTCCTGGGTTTCTTTTATCTTAGAATTCATAGCCATGTGTGAACTGTGGTTCAGTGTCTGAAATCCACTGCTCTGTATCCCTTTGGTCAATATTCTAATTGTCTAAGGACAGAGGGAATGTCTATTCCCTATCTTTCTATCATGGTTAGAAAAAAAGTCTATACTTTTATTTCTGGAATTTTTATATAGTTACATTTAAACACAAACTACAAACTATTTATAGCAGACATTTAATGTTTCATCCAGTTGATATCATAAATTTATTAAAAAGGTCCATATGAAAGAAGAGTTATATAGTATCTACTATCTTGCTCTCAAAATAGTATTTTCATAGACATTCTTATACATACAACACAAAATAGTTTTGTAATATTTTATTTCACTGGCCAAACTCCTGAAGCAGAATTTTCTGAAACAAAACAGCTATGAAAATTGATACATATATGTATGAATATATCACTTTGACTCTCACTTTGAAATCTAATGACAACACACTGATATAAGTATTTTTAAAAAGAAAAATAAACTATGAATATTTTAAAATCCAGTCGTGTACTAATTAACATGTCATGTACATTCTGAGAAATGTATAGCTGGAAGATTTCATCATTGTATGAATGTCAGAGAGTATGCTTACACAAACCCGAACAGCACAGCCTATTACATACCTAGGTTGTAGGGTACTTATTGTTTCCAGGATACAAAACTGCAAGGCGCATCACTGTATTAAATATTATGGGCAATTGGCAAGTATCTACACATCTAAACATACCTAAATACAGAAAAAGTGTGGTAAAAATGTGTTGAAAAAATTCCGATGTTTTGTTTTGTGGGTCTAGAGATGGAACCCAGCATCATTTGGCCTCTAATCTATACCCCCTGGCCTATTTTTAATTCTTTATTTTGAAACAGGGTCTCACTAGGCTGCAAAGGGCCTCACTAAGTAGCTGAGGCTGTCCACAAACCACAATCATCTGGTCTCAGCCTCCCAAATGCTGGGATTACAAGTATGCACCACCAGACCTGGCTGCTGAAAAGTTTTAAAATGGCCCACCTGTAAAGAGTACTTACCATGAACAGAGCTGGCAGGACTGGAAGGTGCTCTGGATAAGTCAGTGATCCATTGGTGAGAGAATGTGAAGGGTTGTTACTGAACATGACTGTATCAATACTATACACTTAGGCTATACTAATCTACTTCAATTATTTTTCATTCTTCAATAATAAAGTTTTAGCTGACTGTAACTTTGTAAATTCTTTTTCTCTTTTCACTGGCACATCATGGTTATACATATCTGTATTACACATTTGTACCTGTGCATAAATAATTCTGTCAATTGTAACTTTTTATCTTTTGACTTTTGTAATAAGTTTAAACAGACACTGTATAGCAGTATAAAATATTTTTTCCTTTATAAGTTTCTGTTTTATAAGATTTTTTAACACTTTTTTACTTGTTAAACTTTTTGTTTAAAAAGTTAAACACAAAACACATATTACTTAGGCCTAGGCAGAGTATGAATAATTAATAATGTGTTCTAGCTCCACATCTTATCCCACTGGAAACCTTCAGGAGCAATAATGCACATGGAGCTGTCATCCACAGTAGCATTGCCTTCTTCTGGAATCTTCCCGAAGGCCTGCCAGAGGATCTTCTTCAACGGTGTATCTTTTTATAAATATATCCATGGTGCTTTGCTTGGTTTGTCTCTTCTTCTTCTTCTTCTTCTTCTTCTTCTTCTTCTTCTTCTTCTTCTTCTTCTTCTTCTTCTTCCTCCTCCTCCTCCTCCTCCTCCTTCTCCTCCTCTCCTCCTCCTCTTCCTCCTTCTCCTTCTCCTTCTTCTTTTTCTCCTTCTTCTTTTCTTTTTTTTTTGTGGCACTGGGGGTGGAACCCAGAAGCTTTTCTACTTCTGGGCTATACTCCCAGACCTATTTTATACTTTATTTGGAAACAGGGTCTCACTAAGTTTCTGAGAGCCTCCTAAGTAGCTGAGGTGGGCTTCCAACCTGTGCAATCATCCTTTCTCAGCCTCCCAAGTGCTGAGATTACAAGTGTGCACCCCCACACCCTGCTGTCTCTTCTTATCCTAGGTTTTCTAGTAAGCGGTTGATGCACCATGAACATTTTTGTTAGTTCCTTCCGGTGTTGGGACTCCATGTTTTCAAACTTCTAAGGAACTTGTTGAGGTCTGCAAAAGCTTCTACTAAATCCTTGACTGGGCTTTTTTTTTTTTTTCCAGAATTCTTTTTCTTCTTTTGCCTCTTCTTCAGTTATACTTTTCGGTTCCAGCCTCAACAGTTCCACATCACTCAGTCCTCAGGAACCACCTCTAGGAGTTTCTTGATATCATCCTCACCCACAGACAGATTAAATTGTTTCCCATCTCGGCCATAGTATTGTTGGTTTTTCCAATCTCTTCATCCTTGACAAATCATTTGAAGTCATGAACAAACCTCTTAAGCATTTTCCAGATGCCATTCTTACACTCTTTGTGACATCATTCCAGGCAAAGTTCTTGATGCACTGATGTGTATAGTAACCCTTCCAGAACTGCTTCAGTGTCTTTTCTGTACCATCCTTGATAGCAGAAATAACATGGGCAAAAACCTTCTTCAGGTAGTATATCTTATAGCTGCTGTAAGTTCTTGATTCCTTGTTTGGATTAAACATGTGTTGTTTGGAAATATTGCTTTGATATTGGAATAAATATCATCAACAAAAGGAGGATGTACAGGATCATTATCAAAGATGAGCAAAATCCTAAAATGTATTTAATTTTACCAACAGTACTTCTCCATTACAGTGGCATAGCAATTCACAAGGGCATCATGGAAAAGAAGCTGGGTCAGCCACGACTTCTTCATGCTCTTCTTTACACTCTGACAATGTGTGCTTATTGATACATTTGAATTCCTTGAGGTTCTCAATGTGCCAGTTCACAAAGGGCTTCTATTTGTAGCCTGCAACATTGCCCCCAACACAAGATCACTAACCTGTCCTTAAAATTCTGGCCACCTAGCAGTGACATGGTCTCCTTTGGGAGAAATTCCTTTCATGTATCCATTTCCAGTACAGAGAGATGTCATTTATATTAAAGACTTTCTCTGTCAAGCAACTTTCCTCCACAATAAGCTTATCTAGAGTCTCCAAATATTATTTAACTGCCTTCACATCAGCATTCAAAGATACACTACTCACGTTCACATTCCATAATGACTAATGCTTCCTGATTCTTATAAAGCAACCGAAGCTGGGAGTAAATTCAACATCGTACTCAGGCCCAGTCTTATCTTTCAATGTTTCAAACATTTTGCTTTGGCCATGACTGTAACAGTGTTGAAAGAGACATACTCCTATGTCTGACTTTCAATCCAGGTTATCAAAAGTCTCTCCATATCTGAAAAAGACCCTTTTAGAATTTTGATTATTCTTATTGCCTTTAATGGAATAGACCTTTCACAGCTCCCTTCTCTTTGTTCTTATCCTTCAACCTCATACTTTTTGTTGAAGAAGATGTGAATGATCGATGAGCAATCACCACCACTGATATCCCACCTTCATAGTTCTTACTCAATTTCATTGCCAGGTCCATCACTCAATGTGACTTGGTGGAGACATGGGTAGTGGAATTCTTCTGCTTAGGGACTATCTTAGTCAATATTCTCACTGCTATAATCTTAGAGACTGACCCTGTAACTTAGAGGAAGATTCATTTGCTCACAGTTTTCTTAGGAGATTTTGGGGTTCCGTCCATGTGAGGCTGGGGGCTGCCAATCTCAGAGCACAGCAGTGAGAAACAGAGAGGGAGGGCACAAGGCTTTGCCCTCACATTATGGAGACTGGAAGCAAGAGCAAGCACAGGGAGAGAAGGACACACACCCAGGGATCCCCCTTAGTAACCCAGCACACTTCCAATATCACTACCTTGTGTCCATAAGGGCCGAGGGGCATTCTCTTTCCAAACCATTACAAGGGACCATGATGAACAAAACAATGTGAAACTAAACCAAGCTCAAGAGATAATGATGCAATACAAAGATGTGGTGAACATGGAATGTAGGAGGTAGCTGATGATATAACAGCATATTATCTTACAGTGAGCTTTTTTTCAAGAAGTAGTATACTCTAAAATAATGATAAAAAGTACAGTATAGCAAATATATAAGCATAATCATCTTTTTTCATTATCAAGTATTATGTACTGGACATAATTGTATATGCTATATTTTTATATGACCAGCCACACAGTAGATTTATTTATACCAGCATCTCCAGAAACAAGAGTTATGTGTTGCAACTATGATGCTATGATGATTACTTCACTAGGCAAAGGAACGTTTCACCGCCATTTTAATATAATGGGACCAGCATTGTATTTTCAGCTCAGTGTTGACTAAAGTTTTGTTAAGTGGTATATATCACATAATATGATAGTGACCCCATAAGATTATAATGACAATAAGAATTCCTTTGCATAGTGATGACATCATAAGGTCATAGGGCAATGTGTTATATGTTTGTGGTGATGCTAGTGTGAACTCATCTGCTTAGATAAGCTTGGATACCATTTTAAATTTAAATTTTAACAACTAATTAATTAGACATTCTCATTTTATTGACCATCTCCCAATATTACTTCACTAGCCATATATATTATTTTGAAAAATCCTTTTTACATACTTTATATGTATTGATTTATCTGGATATCTGGATATATATTTCATGTCTAGATTGAGATTATTTCCATTATTGTAGCTATATACTTCATATATACATATTTAGATATATACTTTATGTATATATACTATATGTATATATACTATATATACTATATATATAAATTTTGTGTATATATGTATATATCTAAATTTAGTATATATATACAAATATATACTATATATTTAGATATATACTTTACATTAATTGACTTCTCTAGATATAAATTTCTTCCCTTGTTTCAGATTTTGTAAATCAATTTTATAAATATCACTTTGACAAAGCTGATTTTTATCAACCTGTATAATTCTTCTTCTTTTAAAAATTCATCTGCAGACCAGCATAGTGTTGTGTGCCTGTAATCCTAGCACTTGAGAAACTGACAGGAGGATAGCAGGTTCAAGGGCAGCCTCAGCAACTTAGCAAGACCCTCAACAACTTAGTGAAATCCTGTTTCAAAATTTAAAAAAGAATAAAAAGAAAATAGAGTTGTGAATGTAGCTCAGAGGTAGAATAACCATGGGTTCAATTCCCAGCACAATATTTTGGCTATAAAAAACCTTTACATATATGAATGTATCGCTATGATGTTCACTATCATGTGTAATTGTTTTAAAAATTCCCTGGATGGTGGTACACATTTCCTTTTTCAGATGAAACTCAATTTTAATAGAAACTGATAGCATAATGAATGAATAATTTATACCTTCACAATAGTTATATGAAAGAGAAATGGATGTTTATATTTATTTTAACTGTTCCTTATATTCCTCAAAGTGTTAGAATTACTGTATTTCTAGTGCTGTATATTTCATGATAAGTTCATTCTGTATCATTCAGGAAAGGTTAACTTCTGTAATCAGAAACTCCTATTTGCAGTGAGTTACCATCAGAAGCCCAGACCATAACCATCACTATAGTCAAAACGAGAAAGTCATCAACCCCTTTGTAATTCATATTCTCTTCCACATTTATACTCAGAATCTACTGGAGACTGAACCCAAAAACATTCTACCTTTGAGCTATACTGCCAGCCATTTTGTTTTTTATTTTGAAACAGGGTCTCACTAAGTTGCTGAGGGCCTTACAAAGTTTCTGAGGCTGGACTTGAGTACTGGGATTATAGGTGTGTGCCAGCACAGACAGTTTAGATTGTTTTTTTTTTTTTTTTTTTTTTTTTTTTGCGGTACTGGAAACAGAACCCAGGAGCATCCTACATCCTAGCCCCACCTGCAGAGTTCTATTTTTTATTCTTTATTTTGAAGTAGGGTCTCACTAAGTTGCAAGAGTTTTATTGCCTTTTATATAATTTTATCTTTCTTTTTAAACTAAAAGAATTATTATATTTTATTTCCATCCATATTATTTTACATATCAATAGTTGTTCCCTTTTCTATTCATGAAGTATTGTGCAGGACACACTTCCTGTGTACTTATATACTGTGCACAAAGTTCTATATTCAGAATTGAAGGTTCTATGTTACCTGTTGTAAAAAAATTCAAAGAAATTATCTCATTTATTATACTTAAAATGAGGAAAGGTGTTGTTTTTTAAAATGATGATAAAAAATGCAAATTAAAATGAGAGACTCCAGAAAAGTAAAAGCAATCTTGCAGTCATGCCCAAGAAGCATTGTGGCAGAGAACTAAAGCAGCTCATCTTTCCCCAAAGCTCACATTGCCATTTTGGCTACTATAAAAGCAGGACACTTTGTGTCGAAAATTGAAAATAAAACTAAGCATCCAATAAAAACATAGTATGGCCTATTCGGTTTTCAGACTTCTACTTTGCACTGAAGCATTTGGTTAAAATTAATTTGACCTTCCATCTGTGAAATTATTGTTTTCTGTGGGCTTAGTCATATGATTATTAAGTGGTGATTTTTGTTTCATCATTTTTTATTATAGTTTAATATTTGTGTTTTATTATCTACATAGAAAGTAGAACTGAAGACTGTAACCATATTCATCATATTTCTATGATGAGAAAGAAATTTAATGAGCTTCCCATAAAATGCTACCTTGAGGAAATGTCACAATTAAAATGGCATAGCAGCTTTGAAGCCATAAAATTTCCAACTAAGAAACAAAAGCACATATACTTGAGGTATGTCGCTAGGCCACCATTTTCATGACTGTTACTGGTGGCCCCACCTCCCCCATCTCTTTATGTCTATTTATTCATTGCTTTTAACCAGCACAGCATGATGAAACAACTCAAGATGTGTATTTAGTAGACAGAAAAGAATGTGATTCTGGAAACCCACCCTGTGACAACATGTGTGCCTTTAAAAGCTGCATATTTATTTGCCTTCTCTGTACTTCAAGCCCTGGAGTCTTAAAATATTAAAGTAAGGTGTTTTCTATGTTCCACTATCATAGTTTGTATTTGGAATGTCCCCCAAAGACTCATGAGTTGAGAGCTTGGTCCCAGCTTGTGGCTCTGTTGGGTTGAGACTTTAAGGGGTGGGTCTTAGCTGAAGAAGTTGGTTCAGTGGAAGCATGCTCTCAAAGGGTGCTTCTTATCCAGGTCATATTCTCTCATTCTCATTCTCTCTCTCTCTCTCTCTCTCTCTCTCTCTCTCTCTCTCTCTCTCCCACTATTGTACTCTTTTGCTTCACCACAGTCCCACCACAAGCAATGAGGACAAGTGACTAAAAGCTCTGAAATTATAAGCTGAAATAAATCTTACCTCCTTGAAGTTGTTTTTCTTGAGTATTTTATCATAGTAATGGAAAGCTTATTAACACACCCACCTTTAAGATCATTTGGGATAGGTAAGGAATTTCAAGAGCATTTTCTCATACACAGTGTCTTTATCTTTACCTAGACCGGAAAAGACAGAAGGTATAAAACAAATTTAAAGTAAAGAACAAGAAAAAATCATTTAAGCAAATGTCAGGTGGTACATAGTTTAGTCTCTTAAAACAGACCCATCCCAGGCACTACTGGTGTGCTCTGAGGACAGAACTAGAGAGCTAGCTGGAATGCTGGCTCTCAGCACAGCTTTCTCACACTCTGGTGCAAATCTTCAAAATAGGTCAGACTTGGAAGCACACCAGGAACATGCATATAATCATTATGGGAAGTTTATGAGTTATTTACTCAGCAAGCTTGAAAATATCAAAGGATGAATTTGGCTCTTATTAGCATGAAGCCTTTTAAAATGACACTCAGGAAATTCTTTTCTGCTCTTTTATTTGCAATTCATCTTCTGAGCACCTCTGTACTACATTTTGAAATTATAGAACCACCCACAAATTTCATCCTCCTCTTTTAGACAAATATTAATTTTATCCATTCTTCTAAGCCCAACTGTTTTGAAGAGGATAAAAATGAATGTCACATTTCTTTTTTGGGCTGTAAGTACTTAGTAAGTGAGATGCCCTTCAGAACTGTGGCACTAACCATAGGCTCAATCACGTATTTTGGCAGGTGGGATCCAGGTATATGGAATGGCATCATTGTTTTTAAAGTTCTTGTTTGAAAACTAAGGCTAGGTGGGGTGTGGTGGCACACACTTGTAATCCCAGAGCTTGGGAGGCTGTGACAGGAAAATCGCACAGGTTTGAAGCCAGCCTCAGCTACTTAGTGAGGCTCTCAGCAACTTAGTGATACCCTGTTTCCAAATAAAGTCTTCTCAAAGCTGAGCTGTATCAGAGGGACACAGTCTCTGCTGCAGAGATACAGTGTAAAACTTCCTTTGGGCACAGTGCCCAGGCATGAGAGCAGGTTAGCTGATAGTTGGAGCAGAGCTCTACCTGACACAGAGCCAGTTTTTTGGAGGACTCTGTCTCATCTCTCCTCTCTGTGTTCAGTTCTCAGGAGCTTTGGGAGGGAAGAAAAACATTTCTCAGAAATGAGCTTGGTGGTACCAGAACTAGCTCCTTCTAGTGGGAAATTAAGCAGAACAACAATGCTGGGAGGAAATTGGCACAGAGAGAAAAACAACAAGGAGAAACTGGGATGGAGAAAAGTAGTCCATCGCCAAGGAGAAGAAAAAGAGTTGAACCTGTGTGGCATATCAGTCTTTTGAAAGAAGGTGAGGTATCATGGGAAGACAAATAGAGCAAGAGAGACATGTCCGGAGTGCGAAAGTGACTTTGAGATCAGTTTATGGGGAAATCCATTCGATTTTCTGGGTTTATAGGATGCTCCTTAGTGACGACATTTGTGATACATTTTAGTTACCAAAGAATGTTTATATACATTTTATCTTGTAATCATTGCTATCATGCTATGGAGCAAGGGTAAGGAGAAAAAAGATGAGAAATACCACTTGACTGCTACTCTCCATCAGGTTTTGTTGAGTGCTGTGAACATACTCCCTCAAACCTTTAAGAACCCACATGCATACTGAGCCTATTTGACAGATGAGAAATGGAGGTCAAAGAGGATATGCAACATGTCTAATGACACTCTGTCAGTAAGTTTTAAAGATAGAATTCAAAACTTAGCTTGGTTTCAGAGCCTCAAAACAAATGTAGTATGGTTGATATTTTCACAAGATAATAATAAAAATATATTGACGACAGAGAAACGCTATTAAAGGAATTATGCAGGGATTAAATCATACTTTCTCAGACTCCAAACTGCTTTCATCCTGTATACAAGGCATCGTTAAGATCTGCATGGACCCAGGTCAGTGAATACATATGGCAAATGGCAGTGAACAGCCTGTTCACTTTCCAAAAGTACTTCACACGACTAACACCAGCAGAGGAGCCACCTCTAGTAAGAGGAAATGGAGAATTGTCAGTATTCCTCTTATTAAACTGAGTAAACTGAGGGTTCCTATTCTTTATTCATTACAAAGTAATGGACAGAATAAGCATTCTGTCATTTATTGCCAGACATAGAGGGGCACGCTTATAATCCCATCATTCAGGAGTCGAAGACCAGAGAAAGGATTGCAGTTCACAGACAGCCTCAGCTACTTAGCGAGGCCCTTCACAACTCAGTGAGACCCTGTTTCATAAAAACAGAAAGACTAGTGCTCGCTTTGGCAGCACATATACTAAAATTGGAACAATACAGAGAAGATTAGCATGGCCCCTGCATAAGGATGATATGTATATTCGTGAAGTGTTCCATATTTTTTTTAAATAGACTAAAATATAGGACTAGGGATATAGCTCGGAGATAGAATGTCTCTGGGTTCCATCCCTAGTATGGCAAAAATAATATGCATTTATAACATTGTTGGAACAGATTGATGTCATAACACTGTGTAATGTTCCACAGACATCTCTGAACTAACGTGGACCCAGGATTCCCCTCCCTTTATAGCATCTACGGATCCCCCCTGTGGGAGACATCAAGACTCTTCCATAATCCGATAGTGCTTTCTTTCCCCTTACATGGTAAAATTGCCATTGCCCTTTCCTACCCCTTGAACTTAGAAATGGCTGTGTGACTTAACTTAGCCAATGGAAAATGAATACATGCGACATGTCATTTCCAAACAGAAGTTTTAAAAACTAGTGTATGACTTGCCACTCTGTGTGTGTTGGGGGGGTACTGGAGAGTGAACCCAGAGGAGTTCAATCTCTGAGCTTCACTGCTAGCCCTATTTTATTTTTATTTTGAAGCAAGGTCTTTACTGAGTTACTGAGAACCTCGCTAAGTTGTTGAAGCTGACCTCAAATCTGCAGTCCTCTTGTCTCAGCCTCCCAAGTACTAGGGTTACAGATGTGAGCCGCTGCACCTGCTGCCTGCTATTTTCATCTATAGCATAGTCACATGCAATACTTCACAGGTGCTATGTCAGCCCAAAACCCCAGGTAAGGAGATGAGGGATGTATTCTCTGCTCACTTGCTTTTGATGGTTAGTATGAACAATAAATCATCTTTTCCTCTGTTAAGTTATTGATATTTGAAGATATTTAGAGGCTTTATTACAATATGACATAGGCCTTTCTAACTGACTTATAGCCTTTTATGTCAGAGACCAATGAAGAATCAGAAACCACTCTATGTATTTTTTTTCAAAAATGTTTATTAACAAATTTAATCAAGGGGCCACAAAATCAATGAAACACTTGAAGAAGCAGGGTTCAGGTCAGAGGGCAGCAAACTTTGGCCTGAATTTCAGACCCATCCCTGCTACCTATTCTTACAAAAAAAAATTGTATTAGGACACAACCATGTCCAATTTTAAATGTATTATTTTTGGCTATTTTCAAGCTGACACAGAATTGAGTAGTTGCAATGCAGCTGGCCCACAAAAATTAAAATATTTACTATCTGCTCGTTACATAAGAGTTTTCCTATATTTGGGTTATTCTTCCCAGAATGACTTCCCATAGGATTCTAATCCAGCCAAATAGGGAAGTACATTAGTGAGCTTTCCATCACTATGACAAAATTCTGAGATAATCAACTCAGTGAGGGAAAAGGCTTATTTGGACCCATCGCTTCAGAGGCTTCAGTCCTTAGTCTTTTGGCCCTGATGCTTTGGGCTGTGGTGGCAAGGTACGTGATGGCAGGGCTTGAAGAAGCTGCACACCTCATGATATCCAGAAAGCAAAGAGAGAAGAAGGGGCTGAGGTACCAATATCCTCGAAGGGAAAACCCTAAGTAACTGCACACCCGTTCACTGGGCCCCACGTCTGCAAGGTTCTACTACCTCCCAATGGCGCATAGCCTGAGGACTAAGCTTTCGCCACATGGACCATTGGCGAGCATGTATCCAAATAATGGCAGGAGGCTACTGTCTCTGAAATCTCAAATCTCTTTGTCAGGAGAAAGAAGGTCATTCTGCACCCCCACCAAGAGGTCCCAGTTGGGCAAGTAAACCAAATTGGTGGAACCCGGTTCTCACCCAGAACGTTAGCATTCTGGCTGTACAAAAGTATAAATTTGACATTGTTAGAGTTCCACTCTTTCACTTAAAATGACAACACAAGGGGCACTGAATGAGTCAGCTCACAGTGTTTGGTTTACAGGTAGTATTTACAGTCCTCAAGTTTCTGGGAAGTCCATCCCTTTTATGATTGTACATGAGTCCCTGCCATAAACACTTTTTCAGTTAAGCTAATCTGAGTTCAGCTGTTAGAGAATAACTTCAAACTGATCTACAAACAGTGTAGTGTCTCGATTTTTTAAATAATTATGTATTCACTTTGTATATTTATTTAGGCAGAGTTCCTGACTCAGTGAGTGGTTAATGAATGCATTTTACATCAATTGTTAAAGCTTTCCCAGTTTATCTATTTTCCTCTACAGCAAACAAAATTTCCCCCACTTTAATTCCAAGGGCAGTCACAATCTGGTCTCATTCTGCCTGGCCTTGTGCTCCTTATCACTTAAGTGAGGTTTCCTCCTCTGCTCAGTCTGGTCTGGCTGCTTTCTGTCCTATCAGCTTACCATATTGTCATCTACCTTTGTGGCTCCTCAGTGTTGTCCTCCCTTTCGCCTTACCCTACAACCTGTCCAAGTTCTTAGGAGCCAAAGTCTAGAAGCAATTGCCTATATTTGTTGTTTCAACTACACCCTGACATCCATCCCCATCAACCCAGAAAAGCCATCCATGCCATTAGTCCTCATATCAAATTGACCTCTTGGCCACATCTGAAGCTGCTGGCGGCATCTTTCTTGTTGAAGTGCCCTTGGTCCTTAGTTACTGTACAACATGCTTGTCTTGTGGGCTTCTTCTCAGCTCTACTGGCGTTTCTTACCTTCCACCCAGTTACTGTTGGTTCCTCGGTCCTGACTGAGGCTCTTCCATCTTTGTGTTCACCTCCTATGTGAGCTGGTTACAGTCCACACAATCAATTTCCATCCTCACATTAATAATTCATTTTGATTTCTCTTTTAGCTCTGAGCTGTAATTCTCACCTACTCCTCTTTGTCTTTCCTATGAAGAGATGCCCACTAGTGTAACACTCCTAGTTTCTCGATAATCCCTTTTTATTTATCCCTAAAAAAGGAGACATTATTTGTCAAATTCTAATTTTGAGAATAAGCCAGGAATACTAAAATGAGCATCTTTTTTGTTCTCTTTAGAAATCAAATGCAAAAAGCATATATTCTCTTCTCTTCCTCCACTCTGCAAGTTTCCAGGCATAGGCTCCACTTGGGGTGAGATACAGCCTTCCCTCTGATGGACCAGCAAGTCTGTCCATTAGTGAGCCTGACTACTATAAACAGAGTATATCCAGTCAAAAGCCTTGTTCACCAATATTAATCTTATCAGTAATAAGTATAGTTTAGTTCCCCAGCTTATCTCTTGACTTATGTCTCACAGAAATTTGGAGTTGACTAGAGAAAGTGGTATTCTATATTGTACTTACACATAAAAAAAATGTAGAATTTATTCCTATTTTCAGAACATCCACCACATTCAGCTCAGAAATATTTAGTGAACACCTATTATATGAAGATATTGTCTTATCTACTCAGAACACATAGTATATGTCCTCAGTGAACAAGAAAGCTAGCTTTGCTTCCTGATTCTTTCATTTCTTTTACCAACAATTATATGTTGAGCAATTTTCTATGTCCTAGATATACATAAATTAAAGCAAAGAAACAAAATAATGTATGTTTTTGTGAAACTTTATTTTATTAGGTGAAGGTAAACAATAGCTATAATAAATAAGTTACACAGTATGCTAAAAATGTGTACAACAAGAGGAAAGAAGGAGGGAAGGAAGGAACAAAAGGACGAAGGAAGGAAGGAAGGAAAAAAGGAAGGACAGATGGACGGAAGCTGGGTGTGGTGATGCATATTTGTAATACCAGTACTTGGGGGGCTGAGACAGAATCACAGGTTTGAGACCAGTCTCAGCAGTTTAGCAAAACCCTCAGCAATTTAGCAAGACACTGTTTCAAAAATAAAAAGGCTAGTGTGTCCGGGCGTGGTGGCACACACTTGTAATCCCCGCGCTTGTGAGGCGGAAACAGGAGGATCACGCAGGTTTGAAGCCAGCCGAGTTGGCTTAAGAGACCCTGTTTCCAAATAAAAATATAAAATAGATCTGGGAGTGTATCCCGGAGGTAGAAGGGTTTCCAGGAACCCCAGTACCACCAAAAGGGGGGGGGGGGCGATAGGGTGTAGTTTGGAGGTAAAATAACTCTTATTTCAATTCCCAGTTAAAAAAAAAAAAAAAGAGTGCCATGCAGAAGCACTCTCGCAAGAGCACATCTTCTTCCTCGCTCTAGGCTTGGTGAGGAGACCTGTGTAACTGTGAGGAGGTAGAAGAACAAAGAGGAGAAATGCAGAAGAGGAGGGAACAGACCAAGCCTGGGCCCAGAGCCGGGTGGTGGGCTTGGCATATGATGGCGCTACCCTGGCTCCTGTTTTAAGAATGACTCATTGTGGGCAAAGATTGGGTCCAGGACAATGGCTCCAATCTGGCTGGTAGCTGTAGAAGTGGAGAAAATAAATTCTGGTTGTAGTTTGAAGGCAGAGATACAAGATTCCCTAAACAGTGGCCCATGAAGTGTTAGAGAGACAAAAAAATCATAGAGGTAAAAGCAATGCTACTTTTATTTTTTAATTTTTAGTATTGCGTGTTATTTTATCTTTTGGCTTTTTTCACTATCCTTCTTTATATTAATTACTATTTTGTTTCTTTGGTGATTATAATTTGCATCCTTTACTTATCAAATATTTAGAATTACTGTTGTACCACTTTGCAAGAAATGAAGAACCTTTCAATAGTATAATTCCATTTACTCCGATCTTTGTGATACTGATATTCTATATATTATTTGTATCTAAATTATAAATGCCAGAAAAAAATTTTTTTTTGCCTTAAACCATCTGTTGCCCATTAAAGAAACTTCAAGCCCAACAATACTAGCTAGCCTTTCATATTTGTCCCATATACTTGCCATTTTTCAAACTCTTCATTCCTCTCTGTAGCTCTGAATTTCCATCTGGTATTATTTCCCTTTATCAGAACCACTTCCTTCAGCATTTCTTGTAGCATGAGTCTGCTGGCAACCAATTTTGCCAGCCTTCCTTTATCTGAGAATGTCTTTATTTCTCCCTCATTTTGAAGGATGTTTTCTGTGAGTGTAGAATCTGGGTTGCAGTATGTTTTTTCTCCTGGCTTTTGAAAGGAGCAGTTTTACTTATTGTTCCCCTGTAGGTAAAGTCTCAATTCTATGGCTGCTTTTATGATTTTCTCCTTGCATTCACTTTTCACAGATTGTTTGACTGATAGACATCGCTGTGACTTTCATTGTAGTATCCTTTGGGGAGTTTACTGAGTTTCTTACATATGTAGTTAATATTTTTACCAAGTTTAGAATATTGTGACCATTATTCCTTCAGATAATTTTCTACATCTTTTTCCTTCTCCTCTTCTTTTAAAAATTTAATTAAACGTGTACTATACTTTCTGATGTCCTTTGATAGCTCTTTGAGGCTCTATTTCACCCTATTTTTTTCTCTTTAGTCAACCTTTTTTCCCTTCTTCCTCCTACTTTCATATTACATTGTGACACCCTACAAGTTTTTTACAAAAAAATGTGTCCACATATACATCATGTTAACAACCCCCATATCTGAGTTTCCATGGTGGTATGAAGAAAAGACTACTAAGAAAAGCACCTAGAAATTTTTACGACAGCTTCTGGGAAAAAAGATAATTAACTCTCTCTGCCAAGAGTGAACTAAGTAAAAAAATCTTGCATGAGAATTTTTGGCAAATGTGTGAAACCTTGTTGCCATGGATTTGGAAGATACTTCATATAGCAAATTGAAAGACATTTTTGTCTTAAGTATTCTGTCCAAAGTGTGTCTCATTTAGTATACCACTGCATTCAGTGATATTTTACTTATTTTGCTATGATTTGGAGTAAATAGTCATTAATTTGTAGTTTATTGTTAGAGCTGTAAAAGACTCAAAATATTTCCAGTGGGTGCATTTTGATACACAAAGTGACGAACATCTATTAAAAGAAAAATATTTACATTCTACCCTCAACCACTTCTTTTCATTCTCCCAAATTGTTTCCTGGGAAGGGGGCTTTGGTACCACTTGTCACTACATCCAGGCTTGCTGCCTAATTCTCATTTGTCTCCAATCTCAATTAAGTGCTTAAAAACCAATACCCCAGTGATTTGGATGCATTGGAGTAAATATATAGTCTTAATGAGATACTGCCTCTCTGAACTTTATTTATCAACAAGACCCTGAATATATCAACTTGGATTTTACTGATCTTAAGGAAAGCGCTGATCTGTTGCTAATTTCCCAAGAGATGGTTACAGATACTAGGATATTCAGTGGGTTGGAAAAGACAGCAAAAATTGTCTCTGAAGTGAATATGAGAATTAGTCTATTAATGTGTTGTTGAATAATTATTGTGAAACCAAATTAGGTATAGGTAGAGGAGAATGGGGGAAGAAGAAAGCAACAGAATTAATGCTACTGAAAGACTAAACAAAGACAAAGTTCTTGGCTTTAATATTTTCTGAATCTATTAAAGGAGGTAAGACACACACAAATACATGCAAAGAAAAGAGATGAAGAATCCTACATAAGAAACCAAGAATAAAAAGAAATTTAGAAACTGGAAAAAATAGCCGGGCGTGGTGGCGCACGCTTGTAATCCTAGCATTAGAGAGGCCGAGACCAGAGGATCATGGTTCGCAGACAGCCTCGGCTACTTAGTGAGGCCCTCTGCAACTCAGTGAAACCTGGTTTCAAAATAAAAAAGAATTTTAAAAAATAGGGCAGGGGTTTTATCTCGGAGGTCAAATGCCCCTGGGTTCCATCCCCAGACCCACAAAAAGAAAAAAAAAAGAAAGAAAAAATAGATCAAAATTCCACAAAGATGTGTTTTAGAATATTTTTATTATAATACTAACAAAAATAAATAAAACTAGAGGCCTCCAAAATAATAAAACATACTGTGGGATAACCTATAAGGCATGGGGATTTAAGATTCATTCATTTATTAATTCTCCCAATAAATGTTGCATCAAGTATTTATTATACAATAACATGGTTATAAAATAATTGTGAGAGAATTGATCCTGGTGCTCATGAAGTTTATAGTCTGGTGGGTATAAATTGATGTTGAGCAATTAACCATAATAAATGAATGTAAGCACCTCTTCTTCCTTTAATTCCCAGATAAAACCTCTTGGTCTTTTCTTCACCTCATTGGTGATTGATTCTCAGTCCCCTTTTCTAGTGTCTCCTCTTATGACTGGGTTTTTCTAAGGATGAAGTGCCTAACACTTGATCCTTGAACTTTTTTTTCTTTTCCTTTTAATCCATTTTTGTCTCAGATCTAGCTTGAATTGGTATCACCCCATTCACATATTTAAGTCCTAACTCTGTACTTTAGAATGTGACCTTGTTTGGAAATATTTCAGTATGACTTAACATGAAGTCATACTGCAATAGAGTGTGTCGCTACTCCAATAATGCCCTTATAAAAAGGAGAAATTTAGATATAGACACATACACACAAGGAGAATTCCATGTGTATGTGAAGGCAGAAATCAGGGCAATGCATACAAACCAAAGATTATCAGCAAATACCAAAACCTAGAAGAAAAGCATGGAACAGATTCTCAATTTTCTCTTACTGCCTTCAAAGAAACCAATTTCACTGATACCCTGATCTCAGACTCTATAACTGTAAGATAAGAATTTTCTTTTTATTTAAAGCTGCTTAGTTTGTGGTGCTTTGTTACTCCAGCTGTAGCTAACTAATACAGCCCCTCAGTAATTCCATTTAGTCTCACAGTTTTAAATACTATCTCCATGCCTGTGCCTCCCAAATTTACACCTTTATCTCAAAACACTTTTCTTTCTTCCAGAATCTACACTTCCATACCCTCTGACATTTTTACATAGAGGACTAAAAACATCTTAAACTCAAGTTGACCCAAACAGAACTCATGATCTCCTCCCATAACCTGTTTATGACAGACATCCCAGTCTTAAGAGATGACCATTCCATCCTCTAGGGTTTAATGAAACCTAGGTGTGTATCACCATAGTTCCAGGCCTTCTCTCATACTCAACATTTAATCTTTCAGAAAATCCTATTGACTGTGCCTTCACAATACAAAGTATATTACCCATTACCTATACTCTATTACCCTGACCTGAGCTAACATTCCCCCTTCCCTGCAACTTGAAGTTCCACAACAGTCACCTCACTGACTCCCCTCTACCTCCAACCTCCTTCTAACAGAGCTACTAGACTGCTCATTTAAAAGAAAAGCTGTGTCAAGTAGATTCTCTGCCTCAAGCCTGCAGTGGCTCTCCATTTTCTTTAGCAGAAACCTCAAGCACAATGGCCTAAATCAGGCAACCTGATACCCAAACTTTTTTCTCTTTGGCATATTCTCTTCTACCATGCTTAATGAACAACTTAGTGAAATAGTTCAAATTCTAGACAGTGTTTTGAGTGAAACTTAATTGTGTTGATTGAGTTGTCATCTCCACGAACCCCCAGTTTCTTCAGTTATAAAATGGGGAGATTTGTGAGGACCTTTTCAGCTCTAACACATACCATATTTTTTTTATTACCAATAGCATTCACTCCACCATGTGTGGTACTGAGACCATGGTGAGGGAATCCAAAATGAAGCGACAGTTTTGTAATTATGGAGTTGATATAATCACTGCAAACAGCACACTAGGTAATTTCATCTCTGGAGTGAATTTTATTCCATATAACTGCCTATATTCAAACAAATTAGATAATGAGATAACTACTATTGTAGGAAAATAGTAATCATTGTACAAGTTGCATATTCTGAATGTGCAGAACAACATTTTAGATGAATCAAGAGTACATATACATATCTAGGAATAGCATACATACTACAAATATAAAGTATGTATATATTTGAGTGCATATAGAGAAAAAATTACTAAGGAAACTTCAAGCCTCTTAAGATATGAAATACTTGTCCTTCCTTCCTTCCTTCCTTCCTTCCTTTCTTCCTTCCTTCCTTCCTCCTTCCTTCCTTCCTTTCTTTCTTTGTAGTACTAGGGTTTGAGTCTAGAGCATTTCAGGAATGAGCTACACCTCCAATCATTTTTATTTTTAAATAGCATATTACTGAGTTACTATGCACTGGCTCTGAACTTGTAATCATCCTGATTCAGCTTCACAAGTACTGGAATGGGGTATGGGCCCATGCCTAGCTACAATGCAAAATATTTTTTAAAACATATTTTTTAACATTAATTTAAAACGAGTCAATAAAACTTTTTATTTCATTAAATATGTTTTAATTAGTGTGATTATTTTGTTTACTTCATAAGCTAAAGACTATTAATATTTAACTATTTTTAATAAAAAATGTTTTAAAGAATCTCTATTACATGGGCATAGTGGCACATGCCTGTAATCCTAGAACTTGAGAGGCTGTGATAGGAGGGTCACAGGCTCAATGCCAGTGTTTAATAACTCAATGAGACTCAATTTTAACATTAAAAACTTTAAAAAAGGATGATGGCTTAGCTCCGTGGTAGTATTCCCCTGGTTTCAATTCCTAGTACTAACAAATAAAATAAAATAATCTCTATTTCTCCTTTCCTTACTCCCATTCCTCCAGGTATACTGCCTACTTTTTATTCCTGGTGCACATAAGGCACTCTCCCATAGGACTTTTGCACTGGCTGTCCTCCTTGCCTGGAACGCTCTTCCTCCAAATATACACATGGCTATTTCCCTTACTGCCCTCACATGCATTTCCTTAAATGACACTTCCTCAATGAGCTCTTTATTGCACCTTCATAGTCCACCTAACTGTCTTCTGCTTTTCATTCATAGCATTAGCACACTTCATAATGTGCACTAAAATTTTCACATTTATAATGTTTTTCTTTATATTTGATCTCCTTTGAGCTATAATCTTAGTTCTTTAAGTGCAGATATCTTTGGTTTTGTTCACTGATGTAGCTTAAGTGCCTAGAGTAGTCCTTGGAAAATAAATCGTTTTCAATAAATATTTGCCAAACAAGTAGATATTGCAATGTTTTTATGCATTTTGTGCATTTAGATAATCAATAAGTCTCTGAAAATAGTAAAAGCTCTAGAAATCAGTTTGTGGTTTTGAAATTGAGAAAATACCGTTTGAAATATTCTACTAGAATATTTTAATTTCCTCCATAATTTATAATTTCTAATTATCTTTCACCTCCAAGACGGAACCATGAACATTTTTATCCCATATAAAGAGAGGGTAGCTATTTATTACTAAGCAAGACAATAAATTTTCTTGAAAACCAAGCTGGGAAAAATGATTTTTTCTAAGTTTTACTAACATATATAGCCAAGTACACCCAGACCATAGAGTTCCTACCATGGAGAAGAGCATTGTTCAGAGCTGATGGCTTAGCCAAGAGATCTTGTTCCCTACAGCAGAAGAAAAGAAACTTCTCCATGCTTGACAGTAGGGAGTGTTTTAGATTAGGTGAAGGACACACTGAAAACAGATACTCCTTACATATGAGTCTTGAAAAATATCAAGTTAGAAAACAGTTGTGTATCAACATAGCAAGCTTAGCATGGGTAAGAGTTGGGCACCATGATAGGAAAAGTAAGAGTGTAGTTGGTACTCCTGAAGTGTTCTACACTTCTCTAGTCACTTATAAAAGAATTGAGGCCCATTTCCTGTGAGGACTACGGTGACCCTCACATTCAAGCCAATCATCCAGGTTTCTTTGACACTTGTTGTTACTTGCATTTGTTGTTCAAATAAGACATTTCCTGTGGCAGTCTCTCAACTGTGTTAACAAATGAGAGACTTTCCTTACACCCCTGCCTTTTCTCTCTGGGCCCATACCAGAGTTCATTGAATGCTAAGATATTTGAGATCTGCTTATCACTGCTACTTGTGCCAGGAACCAGCAAAGGTAATTCCAAAGTCTTTCTCCTGATAACCCTGAAGAAGTCAGCCTTCAATATTCCAAAGTTTCTCCATTGAGCTAGCCATTTTTTTTAATTGAACATAAATGGTATACATTTAAACTATACATGGTGCCCTCTCCCACCCACCCCCGTTTTCCCTTCCCCCCTCCCACCAATGATTGTCCAGGGTAACCATGCCATATTCATAATTTTACACATACATAATGTAGACCCTCATTAATCAAGTTCAGCCTTCCTCCTCTCCTATATTTCCATTCAAACTTTGCTGGTATTTCCCCTCCATTATCTGGAGTACCACTGGTATCCTCTATGTTCCCTAGTTTGGGCATATTAGAGGGAACATATGTACCTTCTCCTTCTGTGCTTGGCTGATCTCATTTAACATAATGCTTTCCAGGACTTTCCACCTTCTTGCAAATGATATGATTTTGTTCTTTTTTATGGCTGAATAAAATTCCATTGTGTGCATTTCCCAAAGTTTTGCAATCCATTTATCTGTTGATGGAGACCTGGGTTGGTTCCATATTTTGGCTATTATGAATTGTGCTGCTATGAACATAGGTATGCATATGTTGCTATAGTTCTCTGAATTCAACCCCTTTGGAAAAATACCCAGGAATGGTAGAGCTGGATCATATGGTGGATCTATTCCAAGTTTTCTAAGGAATCTCCACACAGATCTCCATAGTGGCTGAACTAGTTTGCACTCCCACCAACAGTATAAAAGAGTTCCTCTTTCCCCACATCCTTGCCAGCATTTGTTGTTATTTGATTTCTTTATGCTTGCCACTCTGACTGGGGTTAGATGGAATCTCAGTGTAGTTTTGATTTGCATCTCCCCGATGGCCAATGATGTAGAACATCTTTTCATGTATCTATTAGCCCTTTGTATCTCTTCTTTTGTGAAGTGTCTATTCAGTTCATTTGCCCATTTCTTGATTGGGTTTCTGTTTTGCTAGTGTAGAGTCTTTTGAGCTCTTTGTATATTCTGGATATTAGTCCCCTATCAAAGTGGTGGCTGGTAAAGATCATTTCCTATTCTGTAGGCTTCCTCTTTAGGTTATTGATGGTTTTCTTTGATGAGAAGAAACTTTTTAGTTTGATGCTATCACACTTGTTAATTCTTGCTTTAATTTCTTAAGCTTTGGAGGTTTTGTTGAGCTAGCCATTTGTACTCCACCATTCCCACCATAATTACAAATCTCAGCTTACCAAGATACAACTGTGTGAACCTCAAGGTCATGGTCAAATTGCAGAAGCTAAAGCAATCATAAGCAGTTGGTATTCATTCATACATGTGCCAGGACTGTGCTGGGATGACTGAAGTAAGCGCACAAGCATGATTTAATCTAGAAACATAACAAGGAGGAGGTGAGTTTTGAGCCAAATTCTTAAGAAAGATTGAATGACAAGAAGTGAAGTCATTCTGCCCATTGAAAATAAAACAAGGTAAGCTGGGGGAGTTATCTGTGATATATTTATAAAGCACCCTTGTTTTTCTGAAAAAAAAAAAGCCATTTGTCTAGGACATGAGACATGGAATTATTTGTAAGTAAATTCTGAGGGCAGTTTTATAGGACCATTTGATATAACCTCTTAAAGACCAAATCTACCTCAAAAGGAGAATATTTAAAACTTGAAAAGCCAACTCATATCCATCTGAAACCACATCATCTGGGCTTTATAAAGAAGTGCACTTTTTTACATGCATTCTCCTGAAGAATTTTCCCTTGGAAGGTGGCATTAGAACTACTGTCATAATGAAATCATTCAACAATTGCAAGTACATTTATAATGCTTGAGTAGAGCTTAGCTGTGGTACCATGACATCAGAAAACACAACAATTCCTTTGGAGGGACAGGGAGTGACCTCTATACTTAGTAACACTGTGGCGACATATGTCATGGGCAGAAAAGCTTCCTGAGATGAGTTTTGAATGACAAGGAATTTAGTTCATCTTTGCTAAAGATTCAGCAAAGAAGCTGAATGCAGCTATGGCCATAAGTACTTAGAACTGAAGGATTAGGATATATGTGTGTGTATAATACTCATAATAAGTGTTATGTATATAAAGGTACACACACATGTACACATATTGGTGAGGAGAAAGCTCACTTTTATTTGAGAACTTACTGCATTGTAGGTATCTTATTGGCTCTGTATCAGTCAACCAATATCTATTGGAAAGTCTATATACTGTCTGTGCTACATGAGGCACGAACTTGTTTAGAAACACCATCTCAGACCCTGAGAGAACCATCACCTGTCTCACCTTGGGGCGGCGAGGGCTGGGGGAGAGACGATGAAGCTTGGATCTGGCACACATCCAGGTAATAGTGCAGCTCCATGTGAACAGGGCTTGGAAAGACCCATCATGTATCAGGCAATAATGAGGCTTTTAGTGCCAAGAAAAGGTCAGAATGATCCACTAAGTAGGTATTTTTCTCCTAAAAAATTCAAGGCAGAAATATTTATGTTTTGGCTTCAATTGTGGAGGTTTGCTTCCAAGAATACAAAATCACAAAGTCACATGCAAGTGACTTTGCATCAACCGACAGCCTGATAATCATGCTGAGATTCTGATTTGCAGGCAATTCAGAAAGTTTGTGGAAATCCAGAAAATATGTCCAGTCTCTGCTAGAGGGCATCCTGACTACTTGAGACTCTCCGAGAAGTTATACATCTCAAAATAAAAAATGTGAGCAATGTAATTTGCCACGACTCTGCATAGTGCGTCCACTGGCTAGAATTTACCCCAAGCCACATAAGATATATATGAGTTCCCTCATATGCACCTTTTATAATTACCTCATGCTCCTAACTCTAACTTAATTAAATCTGAGTAAAGCACCAGACTGACTTTCACGAAAAGCCACATTGAAACCTGTAGTACTCTGAAGGAAATAAAAATTTCTGGCCACTTTCCCTCCCAAAAGCAGTTTCATGTGAACAAGTCTTTGGGACCTCATATCACACATCATTCTGCAATATCAGAGAGCATAAAATTTGAGAGGCCAGGAAGAACTTATGAGTTTTAGCAGCAAGGGATACTTAGGTAAAATATTACCTACTCAGTAAAGGAAACTAAAGAGGACAGGTATCACATAACAGGACCCAAAGCAGAAGCACAGTCTTGGGAATTAAAATGACAAAGTAGAGGTCAACAGTTCAGCACTAGAGCCAGAATGAGTTGGAGTGGCTGTCTTGATAGGTCTTTAATAAATCCTTAGAAGAAAACAATAAATGAAAAAATAAATTCCAGCTAAAGAGCTGGAATAATAAATGCAAAGGAAAAAGATAAACTTCAAAGAAGCCAAATGGAGAAACAGCATGAGCAAGTGAAAAATCAAATGATAATACAGTTGTTCCTTGGAATCCACAGGGGGTTGACTTCAGGACACCCAAGGATACCAAATTCCCCAGGATGCTCAAATATCTTATTTAAATGGTGTAGCATTTACAGAAAATCTATGCACATTTTCCCATATATTTAAAACAATCACTTGAATACCTATAAAACCTAATGACACGTAAATTCTTCTTCAAGATTTCTAACACTGTATCATTTCAAACATATCAACAAGAAAAAGTTGGCTCATATTCAATGCAGTTGTAATTTTTTCCAAATAATTCTGAGCCATGATTGATTGTATCCATTGGAGGCAGTAAATCATAATTCAGGGTGACTTTTAGACCTGCTCTAACAATGCAAGAGCCCTCCTCATAGAAAAGGAGACATCCATACATAGCATTCAAAATTAACAACTCCAATCTTTTTTTTTTTTTTTTTCTTTTTGCAGGTCTGGGGATGGAACACGGGCATACGACCTCCGAGCTACACCCCCTGCCCTAATTATTTTATTCTTTATTTTGAAACTGGGTCTCACTGAGTTGCAGAGGGCATTACTAAGTAGCTAAGGCTTTCTGCAAACCGCGATCCTCCGGTCTCAGCCTCCCGAATGCTGGGGTTACAAGTGTGCGCCACCACACCCGGCTAACCAACTCCAATCTTAAAGACATGTATGGGGAGGAAGAGGGAGGGACTGGGACATGGAGGGAAATGCTTCAAGAGTTGAGTGCCTGTATGTTTCTATCAGTCTATTCCCCAGTATAATGTATAAGTACAATGCACCAAATAAAAATACAATTAAAAAAAGAGGTGACATCTGAGTCCATGCATGAACGAACAGGCAGTAGGAAACATGAATGTGACTTCAGATGGTGGGAAGTGGCAAAGATAAACTTTGTGTAAAGAAACAAAAGATGTATGCAGGCACAACGCCAGAATAGACTTTAATAGAATGTGCCTCTGTGACAGGAGTCCTAAATGAAACACTGTCACTTCATGCCCACACTTGACTATCCACAGAGAATATTCAGAAAGAAATCTCACAAACACATTGAATTCTTCATACTAAATTTAAAACAATAAAATACAAGAGAGTCTCCAGATGTAGCCGGCATTAAGTCTGTCTTAATGAGGCACGGCATAATCTGTCAACTAATACAGAAACGGAGGCCCACACTACCAGCCAGGCGTATCAGCAGAACACTGCATTAGATGTCTCAGTTCGTCAATCTAATAAATGAGTTCTCAAATGTCATTTTCCTCCCATATGCAGCAAATATTTTTTCCTATTATTTAGTTACGTGGTTTTAATCGAATTAACCCTCGGTGCACCAGCACAATTCCATCTGTGAGGGAGACTTATGTCACTTCATGGAAAGGAAGAACACTGCAAGAGACAGGGATGACAGTGCAGAGGGGTGTGTGATACATGCCTGTCAGTACAGAAAATAAGCATAGTAAATTATCTTTTTTCAATTAAAGATCATAAAATCTACTGGTTATATGCCTTTTACTTCATTAGGAGACACATTATCCATCTTGAATGTCCTTCAAAGCAAAATAAGCATTTTAATTAAATCGCACAAACAGGGCATATGCTCTGGGTCCTTTTTGCCACATGTGACAACAGTAATAGAGTCTTTAACAGCATTTGAGAAGAGAAATGATGCCAGTTATAAACCGCGGCGAGGTAACTAGCCAGTCTACAGCTCAACACAGGGAATCTTCCCATACACAGCAACAATCCAGAATGGACACATAAATGATAACAAACTTAGTTATCAAAATAATTTGCTAGTTCAGAAGAGGTTGTGCCAGTGAAATATTTATTGTTTCAAAAGCAAATAAATGCATATTAATGAGAGGATTTCTAAGATAAAATCATGGAACTTTTATTTAGATTAGATATATTTCGATACGATAGCATTACTACTAATAATTCACATCAACAAAACTCCATGAATTTTTAAAATTATTTTACATATAAAATTAATAGACCACTGTCTTAGTCTATTCAGCTGGCTACAACAAAGTACCACAAATTGGACAGTTACAAACAACAGAAATTTCTCACAGTTTTTGAGCTGGGAAGTCCAGCATCCAGGCAGATCTGGTGTCTGGTGGTGAGTGTCGGGGCCCACTCGGTGGCAGTGACGACTCTTACACGATCTTCCTCAAGCAGTTTTATTACCCCAGTTTCAATGCTCTCTCAACGCCCTCTCAGGTAAAAACAACATCAGTCTTCTATCTCCTCCCTCATCACTCCACCAACCCTCTTAGCTCCCCCCGCTAGGGCATGCGCGCTTTTAACCTTCTCCTGGGCGGGCAGGTGGTAGCACGAGGCGCTGCGTCACTAATCATCCGTAAGGCGCCTGATAGGGCTCACTGCGCAGGCTCAGGGCACCGCCAGCCTCGTGAGCCTCGTGACTTGGCTGCAAGCCCAGGCGCCATCTTGAGTCCACGCTGGCAACAAGCCTGGGTGCCACCTCAGTCCTGCCGAGTGGGCCCCGACAGGTGAGAGCCCATTTCTTGATTCAGAAACAGTGCCTTGCTGTGGTATCCTCACATGGCAGAAAAACAAAGCAGCTCTCTGGGGCTTCATGACCTAATCACATCCCAAAAGGACCCACATCCTTCGAAGGTAGGCTCACCATTACCCTGGGGGATGGGATTTCAACATAGATTTGGGGGGGACATGATTAGACCTCAATGCTCACTTTTTATGATTGGTCTTATTTGATTCTCTTTAAGTCATATTTATCCTCACAAAGAGAAGTTAGATCCAAAAGACTAAGCCATGGGTCCAGGAACACGTAGCTTAAAGTAAAAAGAAGCAAAGGTTTCTGGTCTAATTACTCTGACACCAAGTCCAGTTATCTCTGCACTTTTTAACAGAAAAAGTAAAATAATTTTCATTTAGAGTCCAAATTTATCTTTAACTTCTGAACAAATTTTTAATTGCACAAGATAGTGATTTAACTAGGAGATAATTTGAGTCCTTTTCCTATTCTGACATCTTTAGCCAACCCAATTATTTTATAATCATATGACCTATGGTGCAAAATTTGAAATAACTTTAAAAAGAAGGAAAGGATATGTGATTTAGAAATGTCACAATTCTTAATGAAACTTCACCTAAATAAAGGAATGTAAAATCTCTACCAATATTAAAATTTGATGATTCCATATTAAGTGTACTACAAATTTCCTTTTTATTTGTTGAATTGTATGTGCAACTTTCACAGTTAATAGCAATATAATCCTTGGTTTCATAACAGGTAATAAAATTTGTTACATTTTTCATGAAATACACTATCGAGGACTCAAACCCTAACAAATATCTCACACTTGCCAGGCCTTATATCTTATCCTTTATCCTCTAAATGACAAGTTAAAGTTTTAAAAATTATCTCAGTTATTTCACCCCAGAAGTATTACTTAGTATCTAATATAATATTCACTAGCACCCTAAAATAATTTTATATATTTGAAGATAAATTTAACCCAATAAAATAGTATCAGTATCTTCACTTCACACCACTTGTTTTCTACTTTATTTAAGAATGGTTTCCTAGCAGGGCATGGTGGCGCATGCTTGTAATCCCAGCATTCGGGAGGCTGAGACCTGGAGGATTGTGGTTCACAGACAGCCTCAGCTACTTAGTAAGGCCCTCTGCAACTCAGTGAGACCCGGTTTCAAAATAAAGAATAAAAAATGAGGCAGGGGATGTATCTCGGAGGTCGAATGCCCCTGGATTCCACCCCCAGACACGAAAAAAAAAAAAAAAAAAAAGGAATGGCTTCTGCTGGAGGTGGTGGCACATGCCTGTAAATTGAGTACTTGGGAGAGTGAAACAGGTGGATCAGAGGTTTGCTGTCATTGTTAGCAATTTATGGAGACCCTTTACAACTTAGTGAGACTCTGTTTCAAAGTAAAAAAATAAAATAAAATAGGGCTGGAGGTGTAGCGCTGAGATAGAATGCCCCTGAGTTTAATCCTCCGTGAAGGAAGGAAGGAAGGAAGGAAGGAAGGAAGGAAGGAAGGAAGGAACAAACGAACGAACGAACGAACGCAGGCAGGCTAGGTCTACAGGATTAAATACTAAAAGATCAGAAAGTGACAATATCTCACGAATTCCCACCCTTGAAACACAAATTTGGTCAAAACAGTTGTATTAGCTAGTGTTCTCCAGAAAAACAGAACTAATAGGATGTAGATAAACATATAAAGGAGCTTTATCAGGGGAACTGGTCCACATGACTATGGAAGCCAAGAAGTGTCCTCGTACATTATTGCCCATAAGTGGATAACCAGGAAAGCCAATATCAGAATTCAGACCCAGGCCCAAAGCCTGAGAACCAGAAGTCTGACGTCTAAGGGCAGATGATGATAGATCCCCTAGCTCAAGAAGAAAGAAAACATCTACATTTCCTCTGCCTTTCTTGTTGTTGTTTTGGTGGAGAGGAGTGTAGGATGATTTCTAGGCATATTTGTGAGGGTGAATCTTCTTTATTCAACCTACTAATTTAGATGTCAATCTCTTCCTGAAACATCCTCATAGCCACATCCAGAAATAATGTTTTACCCACTATCTGGGCATCCTTTAGACAAGTCAAACTGATACGTAAAACTTGCAGCCATAAGAGCTAATGGCAAGAATATAGATTTCCATATGAACAATCTTACCAGCTATTTCCTTAGTTCTTGGTAATTTTGTAGTTCCATCAATCCAAAACATTAAATGTTCTATTTATCCATCGGTGCTCTTAAGACATAGGAGATTTTGGAGAATATGGGAGGGTCAGTTTGAACACTGCTTACTTCCTGTTTTATTTTGTGATACAAAGGAAGTTTCACACAGTGATCTGTCCTTTTCAATCTTTGTATCAGTGACTAAGATGACTGTGTAGAAAGCAGGCAGATAAAATAACAAGAGATGAAAGCTTGCTTTTATAATGAAAGAGAGATTCAGATTCAGAATAATGTCCATAGGTTAAAGCTGCACATAAATACCAAGAGAACGAAATTTTAAATATGATTGTTTATATTTATCCATTTAATAAATATTTATGGAACATACCTATATATCACATTTTATAGGCTAGATACAGGGAAATACAAATAAAAAATGTTTCCAACCTCAAAGAACTATAATCATGCACATGGAATTGCACATTTTATAGATAGAGGATATTAGAGCTAGAAACTTCAGTGAGTCACCTAAGGTAGGACAGCAAACCAGGGCTAGAGCAGATCTAAAGTCCAGAGAAATCCCCATTGTTCCACAAAATGATTGCATAGATAAGCAGAGTGTTTTTAAAGAAACGTACTCTAGGGCTGCAGATATAGCTCAGTGGTAGGGCACTTGCCCAGCATGAATAAGACCCTGTGTTCAATGCCCAGCAGAGAGAGAGAGAGAGAGAGAGAGAGAGAGAGAGAGAGAGAGAGAGAGAGAGAGAGGATTCTTTAAAAGGTAAAAAGAAATGGCCTCTTACATTCATAAACATATCAAAGTCAATCAATAATCCAAACACGAGAAAGAAAGGAGGAATAGGATGGGAATTGGAAAAGGGTTAAAAGAATGATGTGTGCATATATGCCACTACCATCTTGTATGCCATTAAGATGTATGACTACGATGTACCAATAAAAAAATAATTTAAATGACCATTCTACAAACAAAGAAAATAAATAATCTCTTACATCTAACTTGCTTTTCTCCTTTTCACCTGTGGAATGAGGTTTGATTTAGGGTCACTCTCTGGCATGCAAAGCAAATTGATAAAGCAGCAGCAGCACAAGTCGCTGTGACATCATACTTTGAAGAAAACTTATGATAGCAGGCCGAGTAATAGGTGTCCATGTGCCCTGTTTCACGTTTTTTCTAGGGTAGAGCATGGGGCATTTGACTGTCAAACTTCAACTGTGTGATTATGTGTCCGTTATTCCCTCCCTGGTGTTATTGGGAACCAGGACACAATAGCATTATCATGACACAGGATCTCTGGTCACTAGAAGAGATCAGGAAGTCATATTACATCTTGTAGTTAGCGGTATCTCATCCTCCATGTCAAAGTACAGAAAAGGGCCTTATTACACAGTCCTACTAGACACTCCAGGGCCATGGGAATCAACAGCCCTTCCTATTCTACCTTATGTAAACATTAGCTGCCCTGGCAGTACTTACCTTCCCAACTATCTTCCAGTGTCAACCACAGTGAGGCTGAGACTAGTCACATAATTTTAATGGATTTAAATGATAGATTATGCTGGGCGTGGTGGCGCACGCTTGTAATCCCCGCGCTTGGGAGGCAGAGACAGGAGGATCGCGCAGGTTCGAAGCCAGCCGCGCTGGTGTTAGAGACCCTGTTTCAAAAGTATAAAATAGGTCTGGGAGTGTAGCCCGGAGGTAGAAGGGCTTCCAGGAACCCCAGTACCACTAAATAAATAAATAAATAAATGATAGATTATGATACCAAGAGGCTTCTTCTTGGTTTGGGGAAGAGAAGGAACAGGTAGGTTAACTTGGCTGATCCTCTAAAACTAGTCTCACATGAGAAAAGCTGATGTCTTGCAACAATCCATGGAAACCAGCTACAGCTCAGCAAGTAAGCCAACCAATCACGGTCAACTACAATGCTTGGACCCAAGATTCTTGAACAAGTCAAGGGAGAGACTGATACCACACCCACCCTGAAACACATAAAGGTGGCAGGATAGGGCTGGAGGTTATGTAATATGCTGCCGGGTTATATAACTTTTGTACCCCAGCCCCTGATCACACCAGAAAAGGACTTGGCACTTCACTAAGTATGCAACTTAAAAGCACACAACCCAAGAGACATGACCACCCCCCTTGAACAACTCCCCTCTGATGAAGAACACTGAGAGGACCTTGTGCACTTTCCTAATGAGAACAAGTTTGAAAGAGCATAGTCCACACATCTGTTCCTGATTCCGGATCAGTGAGTTTTCTAGAACACTGCTCTTGAAGGCTTGGTGGAAGTGCTGTTTTGCAAGTAATATTAATTTGCACAACAAATACATTATAACTTTTCATCAAAACAAGTTAAGGAGAACATTATTACTATGAGTTCTCTGGTGGCACATGGTCATCCTTGATACACAGCTTTTCAGAAGAGAAAAATCAAGCACTACAAGACTGAGAATCCTAGAAATCATCTGAGTACATTGAAGATATTCAGCCTCGTGGTAAAAGGATTGTGTGTCTGTGTACTTGTGTTCTTTAGAGGCCAAACAAGGGTAACATAAAATTTATTCAAGATACCATCATGCAGCCAAGTGAAAAGGTTTCTTCTCTCCTGGACCAAAAAGTAGAAACATAGTTGGGTTCAGTAGAAGAAAGAGCTTTTCACCAGAACTGCCCATCACAGGTGAGGCTTCCCTGTGAGAATATTCTCCTCATACGTTGAGCACATTGGAGCTGGGGAAGAGCAGAAACTTTCCATAGGTGTGGTGGGAGCTGGTCTGTCATGAGTGAGCAATTGTGTGCATAGCTTCTAAGACTCAGAAGATCATAATTCACAAATAACTACCATAATGAAAAACAGTATAGAAGTTTTTTATTTTTATTATGCTAAGAGTTTATGCATTAGTAAATAGTCTACACTTCCACTAAAGCAGATGGAGATCTTCTAATGCAGGAAACAAAAGTTAGACATTTTCTAGTGTCTAAACGGTCATTTGTGACAGGCCACCGAAGATAATACAATTCTATGTTCAATTTATAAGCACAAAGAAAAAAATTATAGCACTATATTGTTACCAAGGTTGCAATTAACTCATATTATTTCTGAAATGTGAAAGTTCCATTCAAAAATCTTTATTTGCTTATGTTAAATTAAAAAATTTAAACACTAATTCAAAAATTTGATATTTTTTATTATCTCTTGAATCTAGCAGGTTGACATTTCTTTAAAATTAATTCTTCTAAGAGTTGAACTTTAACAAAATTATAAAAATGGTAAAATTCCTGTTCAAATTCAAGTTCACTTTTTTTTTTTTTTTTTTTTTTTTTTTTTTTTTTTTTTTTTAGCAGTACTAGGGATGGAACCCAGGGGCATTCTACCTATGAGCTACACCCCCCAGCCCTACTTTTTTTCAATCTTTATTTTGAAACAAGGTCTCACTGAGTTTCCAAGGGCCTCACTAAGTAGCTGAGACTGTCCGTAAACGGCGATGCTCCTATTTCAGCTTCCCGAATGCTGGGATTACAAGCGTGCACCGCCATGCCTGGCCACTTTCTTATTCTCCATTTTATTCTCTTTAAGACAACTCTTTCTTATTGTGTAACTTCTCAGCACGTTTTGTACCTCCTCTTTCCTGCCCATTTACTCTCAGGACAGGGTTGTATCAAATCAGGTTCTCTACCCTTAAAAATAGTAGAAAGGTGATATGCTACCATGGCCAGTGATTTTAATACTCTGAAAGCATTTTTGATACCTGAATCCCAGGGTGATAAATTCTAAGAATAAAATTTCAGGAATCAGTCTTAGCAACTCAGAGTTACATGAAGAAGAATTCTTGGCTTCTGAATGTATGCCACGTAACAAGCTACCAATTTTTCAACTAGTTAATCATATCCTACATACATCTTCCCTAGTAACACCAAAGAGAGACTTATGATCTTCATCTAGTACTACTAATAGCTAGGTATCACTTATTCAGGATTCTATGTGCAAAGCATTGCACGGATCATTAAAGGTATATTATCTCATTGTGTAATTCTCATGGTACAAATTATACAGTATTGTCACAAAACTAGAGATTTAGAAAAAAATTAGGGTGAAAAAAGAATGAGGAATTTGTTTAAAATCATTTGAGCAAGTGTATGGCTAGAACTTCTTGCTGGCTCTGTCAAATTCCCAAGTCTGGGTTCTCCACCTGTGAGTTTGCCTCCATATCTCCATATTATTATACTTGAACTAACTGCACAACCGTTTCCCATGTGCATACTGAGAAAATGCATAGAAATGAAGGGATATATTTTCTTTGTAACTTGTCCAATATCTCTTATCTTTCTTTCTTTCACTGATGCTTATGCCTGTGGCAAGTTTAACCAGAACTCACCCAGACATTTGGGGACCAATTAGAGTTTATTAAGCTCCTCTCAAGCTTTAATATTCCACATCCCCCTTCTTTTTTCTCTGAAATGCATGAGTTTAACACCTTGTTTTTCATTCTGATTAAATTCTTTTAGGTAAAAGTGAATCCTTCCATCTGGAAATTGAAACTTATGACTTCCTTCTTTCCACTGATTTTCTTTAAATAGAAGTTTGGGTAATTTAATAGTAGAACAGAATCAATTATTTTCATATTAACCCAGAGGGGAAGGAAAAATTAAAGGAAAAACTGCTGCCTCTTTTCCTCTCTCCTCCCGCCAGACCCATTTAACTGATCGGCATCAAGTATTTAACCAATTATGGTCAACTGAGCAGCAAATACTCCTTCACTTTATTGCCTATTAATGAGGAGAGAGTTCAAAGAATGTTTCTGATTGAATCCGAGAGGATAAACAGCTGTGCAGGGGGGACCAGGGAGACTTCCTGGTCAAACTTACACTGAGCCTTTGGTCCACCCTCTTGTAATAACTAGTAATAAGATCATCACAGCTGAGTAGAAAACTTGATTTCCTTTCAGTCAAATTATAGAGTTGGGCAACATTGAGTGTGAAACAAGGGGTATTTGTGACCACTATGGAGAAAAATCAGAACAAATCATTGGAAATTTGGACCCACTGGGAGACCTCCGGAGGATGTGTTGGGTACCCACAATGTTTCTTAAGAAAGGGTGGAAACAGCTGGGCAGTGTAAGGCTCAGCTTCCTTCTACAGTTTATCATGACAATCTTAGGTCCAGTCAGAGGCAACAGTAAAAATTTCTCAGAGATTTCTCCAGTGGATCCTGGTTGCCATAAGGAAACTTTAGCCCTTTTGGGGAGATTTCTTTGAGATAGGCAGACATCTATAAGATAGCATGAATGAGGCACTGACTATTATTCATACTGTTAGTATGTTAGATTGAATTTAAAATACTAATGGAAGTAACTCACTAAAGAATAAGAAACTGACTCAAAGATATCTGGTTAAATTTTTGCTCTCAGCCCTGCTTCCTTGGAGAACTCCTTAGTCCTTCTACTGAAACCAAATGAATAAGAGATGTTACCTTGGTGAGAAGGCAGTAGGTACCCAAAATTAAGGTCACCTCCTTGCTAAAAGTTATCATGGTGAGAATCAAAGCCAAATTATATTCAGAACAGGAAACATGAGACTTTCAACTAGAAATAAATGTAGCCGTGGCTATAGAATCAAAGGTATCCAACGCTGAATTTGATGTTGATTATGAGGACCTGTTGCTTGGCATTGGGTTTAGAATGAATTCGAGGGTCATTCAGTTGAGTTATGGGTTATACCATTCAAAATGGAAAGTGAGGATGAATTGCTTATTAGAGCTAATTCACTTTCTTCCTACATGACCTCTGACCCTGTCTCCTCTAATATGAACACCACTAATTTTTTTTTTTTTTTTTTTTTTGGTACTGGGGTTCCTGGAAGCCCTTCTACCTCCAGGCTACACTCCCAGACCTATTTTTTTTTTACATTTTTATTTTGGAAACAGGGTCTCCTAAGCCAGCGCGTGCGGCTGGCTTCGAACCTGCGCGATCCTCCTGTCTCTGCCTCCCAAGCACGGGGATTACAAGTATGCGCCACCACGCCCGGCGAACACCACTAATTTTAAGAGAAAAACAAATTAGAGATGAGGCAAATATCTCCCTGTCATCAGGGAAAAGAAAACCCATACACACCTGCTCAGTTATGCTAAGGAACTATGGGATGGGGGACTCAAACTTTACAGCTCTTCTAGGTACAGAAGAAATCACCATTCCATCAGGCCTAAGGGGGGAGTAATTGTCCATATTCATTCAATGCATTTTGGGTAAGTTTTACAGTAAGGAAGAGAAGCTCACCTAACCTTGTGAGTGTTTTTTTTTTTTGGGGGGGGGGAGTCAGTGTACTATCAATTTAGTGTTGTAATTTGCATGACGAAGGTATAATTGGTATTAATGTTTCATATTCCTGTACTGTGAATACTTATAAGTGCCAAAATAAAGTCTTCCATTCAGGAACTACCACATAGGGAGAAAAGCTAGCGAGACACATATGCAGCTATCCAAGCCATCTTTCTATCCTGTCCTCTACCCAGGTAGTCCAACAGAAACAGTATAGAATACCAAGATAAAAATGAAAAAAAAAATCTGTGACTAAATACTTGAAGGCAGCAGGGTTAGTAAAAGATGCAACAGCCTGTATGACTAGTGAAAGAGGCCCATGCCAGCTGGAGGTTTAGAATGTTTTCATCACCAAGGAGCTCTGTAATTGTTCCCATACCCCAGCTGTTTCAGACTTGTGACAGTAACTAAATTCACTGCACAGACTAATAATACTTGGTATGCTGCCTTAGACACTGCCAGTGCATTATTTCTTAGCCACTGGTACCTGATTACTGAGACCATTTCACATTTGTCTGGCAAGGGGTCCAATATATATAGCAGGGCTACCTAAACGTCACCACCAATGAGTGGGTTGGGATTTAGCACAAGTGCTCCTACCCCATGTTCATAGAAATCTCTCTATGGTTGATTTTAGATTCATATATCAGAACACTCAGTCTTGATGGCCTGAGTACAGTGTCAGCATACCTCTCTCAGGAGGCATAGCCAATAAACTCCACTGATATGCAGAGGGCTTCATCAAGCAAAATTCCTTAGGACCGTATGGGCAGATTCATAACACTTGCTGTCTCTAGCAGTAAAAGAAAAAACTGCTGTCTCCTTGTGTCCTCTCCCCATCCAAAATAAGATTTAGCACTTGTCATGCTCTTTGATATTAGAAACAGTATTGCCTCATTTGTTTATTTTTATCTGATAACATGCAAGTAAGTATACTTGGAATGGGGACCAAGCAATAGACTGAACTGGAGCTGAATATCAAGCTGGAGACACAAAATCAAAATAATCTTTTTAGAGTTACAATCTCTCTCTCTCTCTCTCACTCTCTCTCTCTCTCTCTCTCTCTCTCTCTCTCTCTCTCTCTCTCTCTCCCTCCTTCCCTCTCTCTCTCTCTTTGGTATCAGGATTGAACCCAGGGATGTTCTATCTCTGAGCTATACTTCCAGTTCTATTTTATTTTAATTTTGAAATAGAATCTCGCTATGCTGCAGAAGCTGGTTTTAGACCTGCAATACTTCCATCTTAGCCTCCCAAATACTGGCATTACGGGCTCGTGTCACTAAACTCGGATTTTTAAAAAATATGTTTTATTGGTGTGTTATAGTTTCACGTCATAATTTGAATCATATTTACAGTGACATAAATGTACACAGCACTTAGTAGGACCCCCACCTCCTCATCTCTCCCCAATACAAAGTACTGATTTGACATTGATATTTACACATATGTACATATAGTCCATGGTAGTAATTCCATTAATGAACCTTATTCTTTTCCCTCCCCTTCCCTTAGACCACCTTCCTGGCTCCACTGAGCTTTCTCCTCCATTATGAGTCCCCTTGGAATACCAATTACTCCCTAGCTTGTGCATATTACAGAAAACATATGACCCTTCACTTTCTTTGTGTGTGTGTGTGTGTGTGTGTGTGTGTGTGTGTGTGTGGTACTGGGGGTAGAACTGAGAGGCTTTCTACCTCCGGGCTATACTCCCAGACCTACTTTATATTTTATTTGGAAACAGGGTCTCACTAAGTTGCTGAGAGCCTCACTAAGTAGTTGAGGCTGGCTTTGAACCTGCGCGATCCTTCTGTCTCAGCCTCCCAAGCACGACCCTTCATTTTCTGTTATTAGCTAATCTAACTTAACATAGTGTTCTCCAGGTCCTTTCATTTTCTTGCAAAAGACATAATTTTGTTCTTTCTTATTGATGAGTATAATTCCATTGTGTATATTTCCCATAATTTTGTAATCCATTCATTTGTTGATGGACTCCTAGGTTGGTTCCATAGTTTGGCTATTGTGACTTCTGCTGCTATGAACATAGATATGCATACATTATTGCAGTTCCCTGATGTTGGCCCCATTGGAAAGGTACCCAGGAGTGGTATAGTCAGACCATTTGGTGGATTCATTCTTACTTTTTTGTGGAGCCTCCACACTGATCTTCCTAGTGGCTGAACTAATTTGCAATCCCACCAACAGTGTAGAAAAGTTCCATTTTCCCTATATCCTCACCAACATTTTTTTTTTTACTTCTTGATGATTGCCATTCTGATTGAGGTTAGATGGAATCTCAGTGTAGTTTTTATTTGCATCTTCCTGATTGCTAATGATGTTGAACATTTTTTATTTATTTATTGGCCATTTGTATCTCTTCTTTTTGAAGTATCTTTTCAATTCAATTGCCCATTTCTTGTGTGTGTGTGTGTTTGTGTGTGTGTAGTGTGTGGTACCAAGACTTGAACACAGGGGCATCTACTTCCAAGATACCTCCCGCCCTATGTTTTATTCTTTATTTTTCAAACAGGGTCTCACTAAGTGGCTTTGGCTGGCTGTGAACCTGCCATCTTCCTGTCTCAGCCTCCCAAGTACTGAGATTACAAGAGTGTGCCACCATATCCAGCTACAATTGCCCATTTCTTGATTGGGTTATTGATTTTTTTTTTTAGTGTAAAGTCTTCTTAAGGTATTTTATTCCTCTATCAGAGGAATAGCTGACAAAGATCTTTCTTCATTTTGTACACTTTCTCTTTAAAACTTGATAGTTTCCTTTGATGAGCAGAAGCTTTTTAATTTAATATTAATTTCTATTTTAATTTCCTGAGCTTTGGCAGTCTTCTTGAGGAAGTTTCTACCTATGCTTACATGGTGGAGTGTTGGATCTATGCCCTCCTCTAGCAACTTCACCATCTCTGATCTAACTTCCAGATCTTTGATCACTCACGTGAGTGATTCTTGTGCAGGAAGAGAATTATTTAATTCTGTTTCTCTACAACTGGATAACCAGTTCTTCCAACACCATTTGTTGAAAAGGCTGTCTTTCCTCCAACATATTTGTCTGGCACTTTTGTCAAAAATCAATTGGCTATAATTGTGTGAATTTTTCTGTATCTTCTATTCTTTTCCATTAGTCTATGTTTCTGGTTTTTTGTCAATACCATGCTGGTTTTATTAGGATAGCTCTGTATTATAATTTAAAGTCAGGGGTTGTAATGCCACCTACTGCTGAGAATTACCTTGGCTATGTCTTTTGTTTCTCCCTATAAAATCTGTGACTGATTTTCCTAGGTCTGTGAAGAATGACATTGGTAGTTTTATATCGATTGCATTGGCTCTGTAGATCATTTGTGGTAGAAAGGCCATTTTGTTAATACTTACTTTGCCTATCCAAGAGCAAGAAAGATCTTTCCATCTTCTAAGATCTTCAATTTTTCTTTAGTGTTTTATAACTTACACTGTAGAGGTCTTTTAGCTCTTTGGTTAGGGTAATTCCTAGGCATTTTATTAGTTTGGGGGTTATTGTGAATAGGATTCTTTTCTAGATTTCTTTTTCCATGGATTCATGGTTGTCATACAGAAAAACTACTGATTTTTTTAAGTTTGATTTTGTATTCTGCTACTTTGCAGAATTTGTTAATCATCTCTAATATTCTTTTTTTTTCTTTCCCAGGGATGAAAATCAGGGGCATTGTACCTCTAAGCTACACTCCCAGCCCTATCTTTCAGTCCTTTTATTTTTGAAACAGGGGGGTCTCTGCCTCCCAAATGCTTAGAGTACAAGTGTGTGCCACCATGTCTGGTCTTCTAATATTCTTTTGATTGAGTTGTTTTTTTTTTTTTTTTTTTTGTCTCCTAGTTATAGGACCATGTTTTCTACAAATAAAGATAATTTTAATTCTTTTCTTTTTTCCAATTTTTTCAACTTTCCTTCCTTCTTAATTTTTTTATTGGTGCATTGTAGTCATACATCTTATTGGGGTATAAGATGGTGGAGACATACATGCACACATTACCCGATTAGCCGTTCCCCAATTCCCATCCGATTCCCTCCTCCTCCCTCCTTCTCATGTTTGGCTTAGTGATGTAACTTTGATATGTTTGTTAAAGTACATCATGTGCATTAGAGAAATTCCCTCTTCGCCCTCCCATCCCCTCAGTTAAGTCATTTTATTTGCTCATCTATAGAATCTCCTTCTTCATCTAGAGTTCCTCCTATGACTAATTTCTCCCTTGCTTTCACATATTAGGGAGAGCATCTGATTTCTTATTTTTTGTGACTGACTAATCTCATTTAGCATAAAATCCTTCAGTTCCATCCACTTCCCTGTAAATGATGTAAGTATATTTTAATGGCTGAATAAAATTCCATTGTGTACATATCCCACAGTTTTCGAATCCATTCTTCTGTTGATGGACATCTTGGCTGGTTCCATAGTGTAGCAATGGCGAATTGTGCAGCTATGAACATAGATATGCATGCATTAGTTTGGTAGTTTGGTTTCCATTTTTTTTAGTAGATACCCAGAAGTGGTATTGCTGGATTATGTGGTAAATTTGTTCCCATTCTTCTGAGGAATCTCCATACTGTTTTCCATAGTGGTTGCATTAATTTACAATCCCACCAACAATGTATTAGAGTTTCTACTTCTCCACATTCTCACCAGCATTTGTTGTTGTTTGTGTTTTGAATGATTGCCATTCTAGTTGAAGTTAAGTGAAATCCCAGAGTAGTTTGGATTTGCATCTCTCTGATTGCTAATGATGTTGAGCATTTTTTTTATGTATTTATTGGCCATTTGAATTTCTTCTTTCATGAAGTGTCTATTTAGTTCACTTGCCCTTTTGATTGGGTTCTTTTTTTTCTTAGTGCTGAGTTTCTTGAGTTCTCTGTATATTCTAGATATTAGTCCTCTATTGGGGGAGTAGTTGGCAAAAATCTTTTCCCATTCTGTTGGCTCTTGGTTGAAGTTCTTTATAGTTTCCTGTGCTGTACAGAAGCTCTTCAGTTCCATGAAATCCCACTTATTGACCTGCCTTTTTGTTTCTTGTGTTTTGGGGGTCTTGTTGAGAAAGTTTTTACCTGTGCCTCTGTGTTGCAGTGTTGGACCTATGCCCTCTTCAAGGAGTCTCAAGGCGTCTGGTCTAATTAACAGGTCTTTGATCCATCTCGAATCAACTCTTGTGCAGGATGAGAAAGTGGGATTTATTTCCAGTTTTCTGCATATGGTTAACCAGTTTTGCCAACACCATTTGTTGAACAGGCTTTTTTCCAGTGTATGCTTTTTGCTTTGTCAAAAATCAATTGGTTGTAAGTATGTAAATTTGTTTCTGAGTCTTTTATTTTGCTCCATTGGTCTATATATTTGTTTTTGTGCCAGTACCATGCTGTTTTTATTGCTATGGCTTTGTAGTGTAATTTGAAGTCAGGAATTTTGCTTCCTCCTGTATGGTTTTTGTTGCTGAGAACTACTTTGGCTATTCTGGGGTGTTTTTTGGTTGTTGTTCCAAATGAATTTAAAGACTGATTTTGCTATGTCTGTGAGGAATGATCCTATTTGAATTTCTTTGATATCTTTCTCTTGTAATATTGCTCTGGCAAGACTTTCAAGAAATATATTAAAAATGAGTGGTGATGGTGGGTATCCTTGTCTGGTTTCTGATTTTAAAGGGAATTCTTGCAGTTTTTTCCTGTTCAAAATTATGTTGGCTTTGGGTTTATCGTATATTTTCTTAATGATATTGAGGCATGTTCCTATTATTATGATTTTCTGAGGTGTTATTAATATGAATGGGTGTGTTGAATTTTGTCAAGTGATTTTTCAGTACCTATTGAGATGATCATATGATTTTTGTTCTTGGGTCTATTTATATGGTGAATAACATGAATTGATTTGTGTTTGTTGAACCAGCCTTGCTTTCCTAGGATGAAACCAACTTGATCATGATGCATAATTTTTTGATGTGGTTTTTAATGTGCATGACTAGTATTTTACTTAGAATTTTGCATCTATGTTCTTCAACTATATTTGTCTATAATTTTATTTTCTTGAGAAATATTTATTTTGTTTTGTTATTAAGATAATATTGGCCTCATATAAGGAGCTTGGAAGAATTCCATCTCTTTCAATTTCATGAAATAACTTGTGAAGTATTGGGTTTAGTTCTTCTGTAAGGTTTTATAGAATTCAGCTGGAAACCCATCTGGGCTTTTCTTTGATGGCAAGGTTTTTATTGCTGTTTTTCTTTCATGATTTGCTATTGGTTGGTTTTATTTTTCTATATATGTTTTGGTTCAATTTAGGAAGGTTGTATTTGTCTAGAAATTTTTTTATTTATTCTATGTTTTGCAGATTATTGAAGTATGAATTTTCAAAATCATTTCTGATGATCCTCTAGATTTCCCCATTGTCTCTGGTGATGTTTCCTTTTTCATTTCTAATCTTAATAATTTAGGTTGATTTTCTCATTTGGTTTGATTGGCTAGGGGATTGTCAATAGTGTTAATCTTTTTAAATAATCAGCTGTTTTATTAATATTTTGTATTGGTTTTTTGTTTTGCTTTCTTTTGTTCTCTATTTTACTTATTTCTTCTCTGATTTTAATTATTTCCTGCCTTCTAGTGGCTTGGGAATTAGACTGTTTCTGTTTTATCTAAGTTCTTGAGGTATGTCCTTAGGTTGTTTATTTGGTAACTTTCTGTTTTTCTTATGTGGGCAATCAGTGCTATAAATTTTTCTCTAACACTGCCTTCAAAGTGTCCCATAGATTTTGGTTTACTGTGTCTCTATTTTCATTTAATTCTAGAATTTTCATGTTTTCCCCCTTACTTCTTCTCTCTTCCAGTCCTTATTCAAGAGTGTATCATTCATTCTACATGTATTTATGTAATTTCTTGTGGTCTTCCTGTTCTTGATTTCTACTTTCATTCTGTTGTGATCTGAGAAAATGCGAAGAACTGAATAACTATTTTTAAAATTTTCTGGTGCTTCCTTGTGGCCCAGGATATGGTATGTTTTTGAGAAGATTCCATGAGCAGCTGAGAAGAATGTGTATTCAGCTGTTGCTCTTTTAAACATTATGTATATGTCTACTAGGACATTTGGTTTATAGTCTTCTTTAGGTTTGAAGAGTTTTCACTAATCTTTGTCTAGAAGATAGACTTAGTGTAAACCTGGTTTTTGAGCTACAATTCTGTGACTGCTGGTTTGGCTGACTGAAGATTCTGGCACAGGGCATCTACGAAGTTTTGAAAGGCAAACAAGCTTGCAAATAGAATAAAACTTCAGGCCTCTCACAGTTTATGAAACCTAATTGGTCTTTAATCCTTTTACTAGAAGACTGTAAAAAATATATAGAGAATATACTGGTTCCTAGTTTTGAGAAAGTATTGTTTTGGGTGGTGGAATATTGCGGTAAACCTTTTTCCCCTGAAGCAATATTAGCAGTCACTCATTTAAGCAAATCTCCCATCTTAAATCTCCTCCTTTAGAAAAAAAATTGTCAGAATGAATTGAGAAAGATGCAGAAATGGGTATTAAGGAGAATAAGAAGAATTTCCATTTTATCATATTTTAAAGAAAGCATTACAAAAGATAAATGATTAAATGTTTTATAGAAATTACCATTTTAATTAAAATGTGGTCTGGAGAACTAAGTACATAAAAAGGGGATACTGGAGGCTTGAAATCCTTGAAAACACCAGGATTTAAAGCTATTAGTTTTAATATTATCCTTTGGGCCATCTATTAAGCTTCTCACTGAATATTAAAATGTATTAATAAAAGAGCAAACTATTGAGCCCTTTCATTTAGCATGTAACTAGAGATGAGAAAGATGAGGGCACATTGACTCATTTTCCCATTCTACCTGAAGCAGTGAGAGTGATTCGAATGGAACTCTACTTTATTTACAAACAATAAAATTCACTCTTTTGCATGCATGGGTTCTGTGAGTTTTTAATATGTAGATATTATTTAACCAAGACCACAGAGAAGATATATAATTCTGGCATAGATCAGAGGTGCTGCTGCCCTTTGGGTTCAGTCCCTCCTCATTCCTAAGCCCTGGCAACAATAGGACTGTTCTCTATTCCTTTCTTCGCCACCTTTAGAATGTGTAAATGAAATCATACAATATATTACCTTTTGAGTTTAAGTTATTTAACTTCACTTAATTCATCCAAGTTCTAGGGCATGTCAATAGCTTAATCCTGTTTATTAGTGACAGCATTACTTTGTGTACATGTGTTTGCTAATTTCTGCATTCCTCCCCTGAAGACCATATGCGATGTTCTGGTTTCTGGTGATTACTAATCATGTTTCTATAAACATTTGTGTACAGTTTCTATATGAACATAAACTTTCAGTTCTCTAATATGCATACCCAAAACAAGATTGCTAGATCATATAGCAAGTATGTGTTCACTTTTATGTACTCATTTATTTATGCAGTATTATAAGACATAGTTTTTTTGTTCTTGTTTTGGTTTTTTTTTTTTTTTTTTTGGTGGTACTGGGGTTCCTGGAAGCCCTTCTACCTCTGGGCTACACTCCCAGACCTATTTTTATATTTTTATTTAGAAACAGGGTCTCCTAAGCCAGCACGCGCGGCTGGCTTCGAACCTGCGCGATCCTCCTGTCTCCGCCTCCCAAGCGCGCCACCACACCCGGCCTTTGTTTTGGTTTTTTGAGAAGCTGCCAAACTGTTTTCCAGAGTGCCTGTACCATTTTGAGTCACTATCAGTAATTCATGAAAGTTCCTTTTGATCTGCATCCTCGTCAGCACTGGGAATCACCAGTATGTTTTTATTTTAACCATGTTAATATGTATACAATGCTATCTCCTGGTCCTTTTCATTTTCATTTCCCTAATGAACAAAGACGCAGAATAAACTTTCATGTGTTGATTTGCCACTGGTATTTTTATGGTTATTGTTGTTGAAGTGAAATTTAGGTCTTTTGCCTCTCCTTTAAATTGGGTGGTCTATTTTCTGATTTTTGAGTTTTCAGGGTTCCTTACATATTATGGTACAAATGCTTGTATATGTAATTTGCAAATATTTTCTCCTTCTCTGTAGAACATGTTTCTAATCTGTCAATAGCATCCTGAATAGAGCAAATATTTTTAATTTCATAAAGTCCAATTTACTAATTATTACTTTTATATATTATTATTTTGGTGTTATATCTCTTTTCTAACTGAAAGTCAAGAAGATTTCTTCCTTCCGGGCACAGTGTTGCACACCTCTACTCCCAGTATTTGAGAGGTTGAAGCAGGACAATTTCAGATTAGAGACCAGCCTCAGAAAATTAGTCATCAGCAACTTCATGAGACTTTCTTTCAAAATAAAAAATAAAATTGGGCTAGGGGGATAGTCCAGAGGTAGAATGCCCCTGGGTTTAATCCCCAGTAACAAAAACAAAGCAACTTTTTTTTCTGTTTTTTCTTCTATGAAATTCTTAACTTTACTTTTTCATTTATATCTCTAAAGTATTTAGAACTAATTTTGGTTTGTGAAATAAAGTGTAGATTAAGTTTTTTTTTTACATGTAAATTTCCAGTTATTTTAGCTTCATTTTTTAAAAAAACTTCCTGTCCAAGACTACCTGTCTTTTACCTATTTAATTAATATAGTAACTTTGTCAAAAGTCAGTTAATGTTTATGTGAGTTTATTTCTAAATTTTCCCTTTTGTCCTAATATTCCATGCATCTATGTGTTCACCAATATTATAATATTCTTACCACTTATATAGTCTGTATGCGTGTCCCCCACAGTCCCATAGGGTATGGTCCCCAGGGTGGGGCTATTGGAAGATGCTGTGGAATTTAAGAAATGGGTATTTGTGGAAGATCCTTAAATTACTGGGCATATGCCATTAAAAGAAATTATAGAATTCCACTGTTATTCTCTCTCTCTTCCCCTCTGCTTCCTGGTTCATGAAGAGAGCAGTATGAGCCACCACACACTACTGCCATCATGTGCGTCTTTTCTCACCAGAGGCCCAGAGCATTGGGCCTGCCCAACTGTGGACCAGAAACTCCAGAACCATGACCCAAAATAAATATTTTTTCTTAATAAGTTACCTGTCTCAAGTATCAACTGCTATAGCTTTATAATACCATAAAATTCAGTAGTATGTGTTCTTTATCTTCATCTTGTTGGTAGCTACAGAAAAACATCTTGCTTTGATATTTATTGGGATTGCATTAAATCTAAAGATAAATATGGGAAGAATTGACATTTGATCCAGTATAGGATCTTCCAATTCAAAAACATGATATATCTCCCCATTAGTATCATCAGTATTTTTTTTTTGTGGTACTGGGGTTCCTGGAAGCCCTTCTACCTCCGGGCTACACTCCCATACCTATTTTTACATTTTTATTTGGAAACAGGGTCTCCTAAGCCAGCGCGCGCGGCTGGCTTCGAACCTGCGCGATCCTCCTGTCTCTGCCTCCCAAGCGCGGGGATTACAAGCGTGCGCCACCACGCCCGGCTGTATCATCAGTATTTTATAGAGTTAGAAAATATATTCTACTTGTATTTTGTTATATTTATTTCAAAGATTTAATTTTGGAACTATCATAAATATTAGTACTTTTAAAAAAAATCTCAATTTCCCAAGTGTTCATTCCAGTGTATAAGAATAAAATTGAATTTTGTCTGTTGCTTTTATATATTGCAACCTTGCTAAACTCAATTTATTAGTTCCAGTACTTTTAAATATATTTTGGAAGTATTCTATATAGAAAATCGTGTCAATTATAAGAAAGAATAATTTTATTTTTTTCGTTCCAGTAATTTGAGAAGTCTTTTATTTAATTTTCTAGGCTTATCACTTTTGTTAGATTTGCAATTCAATAGGAGTGGTAAAAGTGGATATCCTTGCCTAATTTCTGATCTTAGGAAGAAAACAATTAGTCTTTCATATTAAGGATGAGGTTAGCTATAGGGTTTTCAAAAATGTCTTTTATCGGACTCCATATGAGCTGAGAGATTTTTTTCCTTTATCAAAAATTGTATATTGAACTTTTCAACTATGTTTATGCATTTGTTGATATGATCATGAATTCTTTTTGCTGCAAAATCTATTAATGTGGTTACATGCATTGAGTGATTTTCAAATAAAACTGGAAAATGATCTGGCATTTCTAATTCTGTTTTCCCCCCCCCTGGGATAAACTTCATATGGTCATAATTATTATTATTTTTGTGGCTCTCTTCTTTCTTACCTACTATTTTCCTGTGGAATTTGGAAGGAAAATTGGGGCGTGTACTAACCAGCCACACCATTTTCCCTCTTCTCTTGCCCACAGAGAGACTCTGTTCCCAATATCCCTAACTCATACCACAAATGTGGCAACGGCCCTGTCCCTCTAGGAGCAGTGTGCTAGGGGCAGCACTTACTGTACCTCCTCCAGTAAGTCTCACTAATTGCGGAGTTCAGTATTGGGAACGTTGCTTACTTACAGATAGAGACTACATTGTTCAGATTTAGTCAATTATATTGGACATTTCCATCTTCATATGATTTACTCCATCTTATTTTTTAGTGTAGTACTCTAGTGAGACAAAAAATAGAGGGATGGGAATAAATTGTTGAGCTTCTGTAAAGACTCCAATATACACTTATAAACAAAAGTTCATTAATTCACTGAAACTGCTCCATTTTAGCTATAGGGTATGTTCCTTCACACATTATTGTGAAATCATCTGTGTTGTGAAAGCATTTCATCACAGTGCTTAGCACATTGGCAAACACAGTGAACACATAATAAATCCTCAGTAGTTGTCCATCAAATAAGGAATTCAATGAATAAAAGAATTCCAACACACATGTTAGGTGTACCGCTCACAAGAACAACAATCTTATTTTAATGGTCAATCTCAGTTTCTACTTCCTCAAAAGTATAAGACAGCTAGGACTATCCAGCATTTAACCCTCTTCAATTAAAAAAAAAAATGTCAGCCATTTAATTCATTTAAAACTCTTCTACAACAGGCACTACATTCACCTATATTTTACTAATAAGAAAAGCAACAAAAAGAGAAAATAAGTGACTAGACAATGGCTGGATAGTAGGCAAGTGACAGATTGTAATTCAACTTCTAGAATGTATCTGCGAAGTTTTGACTATATTAAACATTCTCAATAACTTGTTCATATGTCACCAATCCCTAGGCTGACAGGAAACAACCTCACCTTTCTCCTGCAACAATACACACTTAGAAATCTGGCCTGGCCCCATCAATTACACCATCCCTCCTCATGTTTCTCCCAATCAGGACTCTCCAACCCAAACCAGCACTCCTTCCACAAACTACTAACTTCCATCCCAAAGAATCAGCTTACTGCTCTCCTGTTATTACCAGCCCTGCTACAAAACTAAACGCCTGCTGTTTCTTCATGTTTTACTGTTTAGTAATAGGAGAATAGAACAATGATTACAGGCAAATTAAAGGCATTGATAACATTTACCATTAATATAACAGTAGAGAAATTACAGCAATTTATTTATTTTGTGGTACTAAAAATCACATGCAGGTTTACTCTGCCACTGAACAATACGCCAATCCCTATTTTATTTTTATTTTGAAATACAGTCTCAGTAAGTTTCTGTGGGTTTTGCTAAGGTGTTTAGGATGGCCTTGAACCTACGATCATCCTATATCTGCCTCTCAAGGCCTAGAATTACAGGTATGCACCACTGGCTTGGCTAATAGCCTTTTAAAATATAATGCCTTGTATTTTTTCAATACCCCTTCTCTTTACCTACTACATACATATTGACACATTTTTTTTTTTTTTTGGTGGTACTGGGGTTCCTGGAAGCCCTTCTTCCTCCGGGCTACACTCCCAGACCTATTTTTATATTTTTGAAACAGGGTCTCTTACGCCAGCACGGCTGGCTTCGAACCTGCGCGATCCTCCTGTCTCCGCCTCCCAAGCACGGGGATTACAAGCGTGCGCCACCACGCCCGGCTTTATTGACACATTTTGTGTGTCATTACAGAAAGCAGTGATTTTTCACCTGCTACCAAAATCTAAAGAAAAATCTAAAAGATGATAATAAAGCCATTAATAGAAATAACTCTTAATCCTAATAATTTGATTGTTTTAAAAATTAACATGAGAGACCTAAATTAGCTTTGAAGAATTATAGAGAAAGTAAAATGCAAAATTAATCCAGAAGCAAAACCTAGACTAGACCACTTCATGAGGCTCATAGACTAAATGAGTGCTCACATTTTGTTTTTTGTGTGTGTGATGAAATTTTTTTTATTTGGAACATATTGAAAATGGCATACATTCAGACTATGCTTGGTACCCTCCCCCTTTCTCTTCCTCCCTCCCAACAATGAGTGTCCAGGTTAACCATGCTATATTTGTATTTTTACACAAATTCAGATGTAGCTCCTTCATGAATCAACCTCAACCTTTTTCCTCTCCTATTCTTCCATTCTAGCTTTGGTGAGGTTTCTTCTCCATTGTCTGGAGTCCCTCTGGTATCCCTAATACTCCCTAGTGTTGTTTTTTTTTTGTTGTTGTTGTTGTTGTTGTTGTTTTGTTTGTTTTTTGTTTTTGTTTTTGGTGGCACTGGGGTTCCTGGAAGCCCTTCTACCTCTGGGCTCTTAAGCCAGCGCAGCTGGCTTCAAACCTGCGCGATCCTCCTGTCTCTGCCTCCCAAGCACGGGGATTACAAATGTGCACCACCACACCCCCGGCCCTAATACTCCCTAGTTTGAGCATATTAGAGAAAACATAAGTCCCTTTTCTTTCTGTGCTTGGCTGATCTCACTTAACATAATATCCTCCAGGTCTTTCCATCTTCTTGCAAATGACATGGTTTTATTCTATTTTATAGCTGAATAGAATTCTTTTGTTTGTATTTCCCATAATTTTGCAATCCATTCATCTGTTAATGGAGACCTAGGTTGGTTCCATATTTTGGCTATTATGAATTGTTCTGCTACGAACATGGGTATGCATTTGTTACTGTACTTCTCTGACTTCAACCCCTTTGGAAAGATACTCAGGAGCGGTATAGCCAGATCATATAGTGAATCCATTTGTAGTTTTCTACGGAATCTCCACACTGATCTCCATAGCAGCTGAACTAGTTTGCACTCCCACCAACAGTGTAAAAGAGTTCCTCTTTCCCAACATTCTTGCCCGCATTTATTGTTATTTGATTTCTTTATGCTTGCCACTCTGATTGGGATTAGATGGAATCTGAGCATTGTTTTTTTTTCTTTTTTTATTCATAAAATAGAATATAGTAAGAATATTTTATTTTATTTTTTTTAATTTTTTATTGGTGCACTGTATTCATACATCATAGTGGGATACAAACTTTTGTAGACATACATGCACACATCGCCCAGTCAGCCCCCACCCGATCCCCACCCCATTCTCTCCCTCCCATGCTTGGCTTAGTGGTTGACATCTAGTATTATAGCAATTTATCCAAAATTAAAAATGATAATCTCACATAACAGTTTCATTTGTCTGATACCAAGCTTTTGATGACTTAAAGATAACATTTCAATATTTCTTTTTACTTTCTTTCTTACCAGAGAATATTTTTTTTCTATTTTTTTTTTTTGGTGAAACTATCATATATTTATATATTTATTTTTCAGAAAAAAAATCTATCCTAATATGGAATATAGACTCTAGATACCCACAACAATCTTGAAAAAGAACGAAGCTAGAAGATATATATTTTCTGATTTCAAACCATATAAAGCTACAATAATTGAAACAGTGTAGTACTATTCTAAAGGCAGATATATAAACCATTGGAGTTAAATACAAGCCTAGAGCTAAACTCTTCCCTATATTGTCAAGTTATTTTTGACAAGGTTTCCACGAACATTTGGTGGTGGGAATAATAATCTTTTAACTAAATATTGTTGAAAAATAATAATTACATGGAAAAGAATAAAATTGGACCCTTACCTAATCCCATATACAAATATTAACTCAAAATAGATAAAAGACCTAAATATAAATCTTAAGACTATAAACGTTTAGGAGAAAATCTGGGTCATAAAACCTCACAACATTGAAATTGACAGTGATTTCTTGGATATTATTTCAATGGCACAGGCAAAGAAGAGTATACAAACTCCCTAAAAAATAAAAAAATATATATTGTATATCCAAAGACAATGTAAACAGAGTTAACAGTTACTAATAGAATGGGATAAAATATTTCCAAATGCTATATCTGAAGGTATATTAATATTCCAACTAGAAATCCTAAAAATTAACAACAATAAAGGCAAACAATACCATTTAGAGATAGGTAAAAGACTAACATAAATAATGAATCTCCACAGATAACCAATCTTAGTTGTCTATTGGATGGAAAATCTTGTTTCTCTGGTTCTGGTGTGTGTTACCTATTTCTTCTTTGTAGTTAATCTCTTTGAGTATTTTCTCTAGCACTGGTTTTAAAGACATAAATTCCTTCAGTTTCTGTTTGTCATGGAAGCTTCTTATTTCTCAATCTAATTTGATAGAAAGTTTTGCTGGGTAGGAAATTTTTGGCTGGAAGTTGTTTTCTTTCAGAGTTTGGAATATGTTACTCCAAGCCCTTCTGGCTCTCATGACTTGGTTTGGGAAGTCTGGAGTGATTCTAATTGGTTTGCCTCTGAATGACACTTGGCCCTTTGTTTTTGTTGCCTTTAAGATTCTCTGCTTGGCTTCCACGTTGGTCATTTTGACAATTATGTGGCGTGAGGATCCTCTTCTCCGATCCTGTCTAAAGGGAGTTCTATACGTTTCCTGGACCTTTGTATCAACCTCTTGCTCTATGTTTGGAAAATTTTCTGCTATTACTTCCTTGAAGAGATTGTTGATCCCTTTGGTTTTACTTTCTTTTCCCTCCTCTATTCCAATTATTCTTAGATTAGCTCTCTTAAAATGGGCCCATATTTCTTCAATGTCAGATTCCTGCTGTCGGATATTTTTTTCTAGATATGAAACTATGCGTTCATTTTTGGAATGATCATCTTCTAAGAGCGAGATTCTGTTCTCCATGTGGTCTAATCGGTTGTTTGTGCTTTGAATTGAGGCCTTTATTTCATTAATTGCATCCTTTATCTCTTTTTGGCTCTCTCTGAGTTCTTTTCGAAGCACCTCTATTATTTCTACAGTAATTTTCCTGATTTGATCTTCTAGAAATCTCTGATTTTCTGTTTTATCGGGTTCTGATGTTGTGGGGTTGTGGGTATTCATTGCTCCAGTGTTATTCCTCTTTCCCATGATTTTGGAAGTTTGTGCCTTCTCTGGGTTCTTCCTTTGGGTCACTATGACTTTGCTTAAGGTGCTCTGGATCTCGAGTCTGTAGTATCTCAGACCCCACTACTCCTTTACTGGGTTGTATCACAGAGTCTCCGACCCAGAGAGTCGATAGAGGCTGCTTTAGATTGTGGGGGGTGCCAGGTTGCACGTTCTCCTATGGTGTGATATCTCTGCCACTGCCCCTCCCCCAATGGGTCAAGTCCCAGGGAGTACAGTACTGGGATTCCTCCTCTGTGGCCCACAATTTGACTCACTGTTCTTGAGTACGTAGATGTAGCCATACTGGACTTGGTGAATTCGCTGCTGCTGCCGCCGGTGGCAATATGGTGCCACTGCCACGCCCTCGGCCGTGAGGCTGGCGTATTTCTTCTTGGTTTTGATTTCCACTCTGAATCCCTGCAGCGTGTGCTGAGCTCAGCCACTGGGAACTTTAGATGTTCCTTCGCCGAGAAATCCCGCCTGGCTGTTCCGCAGTGGCTCACCTCGGCTTGCTGTAGCTGTCCGGTGAAATCGTCGCTGCTGCCGGCAGTATGGCGCTGCTGCCACGTCCTCGGGCGTGAGGCCAGTGTATCTCCTCTGTGGCTCTGAGCTCTGTTCTCAGTCTGCTTTCTCTCTGGAGCCTGGTGATTTTTTTGTTTCTCTGGTGATGGTGTTTTCTGGCTATGAAAGGCGCTGATTTTGTGGTAATGGAGATTGGTTGTTAGCAGGGCTCTTAAGCCCCGCTTTTCTCGGTCGCCATCTTCCCGGAAGTCTGAGCATTGTTTTTATTTGCATCTCTCTGATGGCTAATGATGTAGAACATCTTTTCATGTATCTATTGGCCATTTGTATCTCTTCTTTTGTGAAGTGTCTATTCAGTTCAGTTGCCCATTTCTTGATTGGGTTATTTGTTTTGCTAGTATAGTCTTTTGAGCTCTTTGTATGTTCTGGATATTAGCCCTCTATCTGAGTGGTGGCTGGTAAAAATCTTCTCCTATTCTGTAGGTTTTCTCTTTAGGTTCTCAAAATACCAATGACATTTTTCATAAACCTAGAAAAATCAGTCATGAATTTGATATGGAGAAAGAAAAGTCCCAGAATAGCCAAAGCAATACTCAGCAATAAAAACCACGCAGGAGGCATCACAATCTCGGACTTCAAATTATACTATTGAGCAATAGTAATAAAAAACAGCATGTTGCCAGGCGTGGTGGCACACGCTTGTGATCCCCACGCTTGGGAGTCTGAGACAGGAGGATCACACAGGTTTGAGGTCAGCCTCAGCTACTTAGTGAGACTCTCAGCAACTTAGTGAGACCCTGTTTCCAAATAAAACACAAAAATAGGTCTGGCAGTATGGCCCAGAGATAGAAAGCTTATTATATAAGTTCTCACCTCTTTGCCTCCAGCTTCCATGAGATGAGGAGGGGAGCCATTGTGCTCTCCCTTTCTCCACTTCCCACAACCATGCCCTGAGCACTGCAGACCCAGCCTGACATGGACTGAATCTCTAAATGTACAATACATTGTAAGCAAATAAAGCTTTCTTCCTCTAAATTGTGTGGTCACTTGTTTTGGATTGTTGTAGTGAGAAGGTTGACCTAGACAACTATTGCCAAAACATTAGTTCCTGAATTCTTGCCTAGACCTACTAAATTTCTCTTTCTTTCTTTCTTTCTTTCTTTCTTTCTTTCTTTCTTTCTTTCTTTCTTTCTTTCTCTCTCTCTTTCTTCTTCTTCCTTCCTTCCTTCCTTTCTTTCTTTCTTTCTTTCCTTCCTTCCTTCTTTCCTTCCTTCTTTCTTTTTTTTTTGCAGTACTAGAGATGGAACCCAGGGGCATTCTACATCTGAGCTATACCCCTAGCCCTATTTTTTATTTTTATTTTTGAAACAGAGTCTCACTGAGTTGCAAACTGCAGCCTCACTAAGAAGCTAGGGCTGGCTGTGAACCTCAATTCTCCTGTCTCAGTCTCCAAAGTGCTGGGATTACAAAGCTTGTGCCACCACTCCTGGAAGAATGAAGATCTTTGAAGGTGAAGCCCAACCAAGAAGCTTCTCTAATGATTTTGAGGCTCATATAGTTCTAGATACACTGAGACATACTGGACTTTTAAGACTGAAATATTCAAGTATAGATGCTAAGGAAACTTCCTTTAGTCTTTATAATATTGCTACTTCAACATTAAACTTTTATTGACCTCTGTATTCATTTTCTAATACTTAAATATCCTTTCAGAGAAAAGAATAGTGCAATCTCTCCAATATAAAGATGTATTTCCTCACATTCCTTTCTAGAACAAAGTAGGATATAAAACCATAATTATGATTTTTCCTAATGTACGTGATGTACATTCACAAACATATCAAAACCAATCACTAAGCCAAACATGAGGAAATATGAGGTGGGAATTTGGTAAGGGCTAAATCAGTGATGTGTGTATATATGCCTCTATCATCTTGTATTCTATGAAGATGTATGACTACAATGTACCAATAAAAAAAATAAAAAGTAAAGTGTCTGATTCTGATATAGAAAAATGTACTGTTCTTTTCTTCTTTTGAATGTATGATATTTTGTTATATATGTCTTTGTCTTTCCTATCAGTTGTAAAATTACAGTCTATCTTGTAATTTAGTTTTTTGAGTAGGTGTGTTTGTTAGATGTATTTGAGTATACAGACATTTGAAAAGATTAGCAACCAGACAATTAAAAATCTCTTCTTACCATGTGGCCTTTGGCTTTTTGCATATCAACTGCTAAGTCTCAACCAGCAAACAAATAAAAATTCTGTGATGAAATTATTAGAGAAGTAATGAAATGTCATGTGCATTGCTTCAAAAACATTTTAAGCTCTGTTAATACTTGTCAATCACCATGTTCTTTATCTTTTTTGGTTTTTAAAAATAATTTTCAGTTATTTATTGAAGTCTTTTTCTAGTATCTTTAGTATCTTCTACATAACTGCACATTTTCCAAATTAAAATCAAAATGCCTTTACATTTGATTTGTCTTCATACCCCTTCAGTTGCTAAACTTGCTACCCCAATTCACAAAATATTCAAATTCCAAAACTTTCTTGTCATTTATTGACTCAAAACACTCAACTGAATGCTTTTTGGATAAGTTTACTGTATGTTTATTTCTGCTAGGCAAACCATTTCAGAATGTCTAACAATAAATTACTACCTGTCTAAAAATTCATGCTGTTTGAAGGATTTTTCTAAGCTTAATTTCTTAAAGGAAAATGAAACAGGTTCATTTAACATTTTATTTTCAGAGAGAAGAGAGCCAAATACACTAAAGGATTCAACTATTTATATGGTCTATGTCATATTAGTATCTAAAGATGTCCTACGGTGAATATTTGAAGGCAATGGCATTCATTCAAAACAGGAAGACAGAGCACTGAGCTTCAAAATAACCCTTCCTTTTTTTTTTTTTTGAAACATGCCCAAACACAGTATTAAGTGTGTGTAATCAGTTACAGATCATAGGTTAAAGAACTGGTATAACTCACAGAAAATGTACAATTTTCAACTCTGTGAACTGTCATCACTACAGGGAGATGAAATAAAAACTGCAGTTTGTTTCAATCCCCTGCTAGTGTCATGTCATGAAAAGAAAAAAGCAGTTGCACAATTTCTACACCCTGGTAGCATCAGAGGTGTGGAAGTTCAGGTGCTGTGATCAGTGACTTTCATCCTGCACATGATTTTGTTCTAGACTCAATAAATTATCATATACAGATAAGTAAATGACTAAAAGCCTACAGTGACATTGACAATTATATTATCCTCTTCCTAGGGCTATGCCTCAGATCTCCTAGGTAAAACTGAGGTGTGCTCTAGTCATACAACTTAATGGAGTACAAATGGTAGAGGCATACATGCATCCATCACTCATTTAGCCCTTCCCCAATTCCCAACCCATTCTAAGGGCCCAGATAAGGAGATTAAAATCATTTTTTTGTTGAGTGTTCCCAATTCCCTACGTCTAGCATTTTCCACTGAACTACCAGAGATTTCCTATCCTGATGAGTGTGGTCATATATAGGTAAAACCATAATTTAACTCCTCTGGTTCTTTGTGAGAAAAACTACTAAACAAACAAACAAAAAATAACTGAAGCATATGGGATAAGCTCAAATAATATGTTTGTGGAAATAGATGATAAAGTACTTCTCAGAGTCTAGTGAAGTGAGAGGCCAGCCATGATTACCCTCTCCTCGGCAAGGGTACTTTGTCTGCCAAATTAACATTCCATAAGGAGGAGAAAAGGATTGCCTTATTCAATCACAACTTGGCTTTGACAGTCTGCTCTGCATAAGAAGCAGCAAGCTGAAAGTGATAAATATATTTTGAGGAGAAAAATGCATTGTTTATGGTCTCTTTCTCAGTCCAAATCCTAGACAGCGTAAGGATATGACTTTGGGGGAAGCTATCAGTTGTACTGTTTCATTATACGAATCAATAGCAGTTCAGCTGTGAATAAGACAGATGCAGGCAGAGACTATGAAGAGTCTCCTGGGCCAGCTGGTCAGATTTTGCTGTATTTCCATGCGAGGAACTAAAGTAGATAATTCAAAAGCCATTTAAGTTCCCTCCTTTGACAGGGGTCAAAGATTCTGCCATTAGATTTGCTGAGCAGAGTTCTCACTGAACTCTAATCTGCCTTGAAGGGAGACTGCAGTCATTATTTATATTTCACCTGCAAGAGCTAAGTAAGCATATGCTAATAAAGAATATGGCGCATACTTCAGATATAGATTCACCTACTATCTATTTTCCTTTTTTTTTTTTTTTTTTGGCTATACTGGGGATTGAACCCAAAGCCAGAAGCATTCTATCTTTGAGCTACACCCCAGTCCTATTTTTTTTATTCTTTATTTTGAAATACAGTCTTACTAAGTTCTGGAGGGCCTTACTAAGTATCTAAGGTTGGCTGCGAAACTGTGACCCCCCTGTCTCAGCATCCCAAGTACTGAGATTCCAAGCATGCATCACACCCAGTTTCCTGTCTAATTTCAATTTGGTTTTTCTGAGTCTCTAGTCATGGAAAACTGTTAGTCATGGAAAGGGAAAAACTAATAAAGTCATGAACCCTATAGGCTATTTGGAAGGAGTCATAGCTGAAGGGCCTGGCTCTCCAGAGTATTCCCTTCCTGTGGAATCAACAGGGCAAGGTAAAGTTACATAACTTCCATTGCTGACACTTAGCTCTCATGCTAACTTACTTCAGCCATTAAATGTTCCTCTCTTTATTCTATTTATGGCACTTTTTAAATCAAATTAAATATAACATTTCAAAATATCCACCAAAATATTTCCTCTCTTAGAATATGCCTCCTTGCAGAAAATATTTCATATACACCACAATGCTCTTGTGGTGGTCAACTCCATAAGTACCTGTATTAAAGATCTTCTAAATGCTGCATTAAAAATGTAGAACTTATGGTGGTCAACTGTACTTTCCAAGATGACCAAATGATCTCCCATTCTGCATGATCTTCCCACGTTTTCCCATAGACACTTAGTTTGGGAGGTCTCCCCTTGAGCTTTACTGTCCCGTGACTACAGCAGAGTTTACTCCAGGCACTTTTTGAGACGCCTTCATAAAACCCACCTTTTATATGGGTCTCTCGGTAAGTTCACTCTTGGAACATAGCCATTGTGCTGTGAGAGGAAGCCAAGTGGTCCATGAGGAAGCCCAGGGACTGAAAGAAAAGGAACCTAGGACCCTGGCCCACAGCCCAGTTAAGCTCCCTCCTGACAGCAAAGACTAACTTGCCAATTATGTGAGCGAGCCGGGCATCTTGAAAATGAAAGCTCCATCCCAAATTCAAACCACCTTCTCTGATACTACTTGGAGTATAGATGAGCCTTTTCTGAGAACCCTCAGCCAATTGCAGAATTGTACACTAAGGAAATGATTATCATTGTTTTAAGATAATAACTTTTGATATAGATGGTGGGGCTGCACTTACCAAAACTTAATAAATGAAGATATTAAATGATATTTTTGTGTCCACGCCTATGTATATGTGCACGTGAATACACGTGCTTTTTGAAGCAAATAACTAACCGTGCTGAGAAGATGAATGCATTGCATTAACTGAACAAAGCAGTTCTGAGTTGATATTTTTTTCTTTTCTTTTGCAGTACTAGGGATGGAAGTCAGGGGCATTCTACCTCTGAGCTACACCCCAGCCCTATTTTTTGTTCTTTATTTTGAAACAGGGTCTTACTGAGTTGCAAAGGGCCTCACTAAGTAGCTGAGGCTGTCCGCGAACCATGACGCTCCTGTCTCAGCCTCCCAATGAGTTGATGTTCTTAAATCAGCCTAATACTGACATTATGCTCTTTACCCCATTCCACTAAACTGATGAAAACCTCGTATTTTCTCTCTTTGGCTATCTTCTGATATATTTTAAGCTGAGAGTTAACTTCAGTACTCAAAACTACAAAAGCTATCTAAGCATAGTTGTTTCTATGAGCAGAATATTTAATTTTATATATACTAGAACTCTTTTCTTCATGGAGTACTTCACATGTTTACTTGACAGGAATTTAGTGAGAAGTTACTATGTGCTTGTTAAGCTTGGCACTGTGCCCAATATTGTTACAAATTGATGAATTAGATTCCTTCTTAACCTTCATAGGTATTAAGTACATGCCCTACAGTCATAGAATATCGGTGGTCTACAGAAATTAGCTCTATTTAACTACACACAATCTCTTTAGTTTGGGCGATTCTACCATCTCTGAATAATGCTTAATATTTAGTGAGGCTGAGTCCCTGTCCTACAGGCAGGCTTCCCAGGTCCCTCACAGAAGCCTCCCCATGGAGGCCTCATAACCTTTCCCCACATTAAGTCTATATTACAACAATACATCCTGACTTCTAACAGATGAATATTTGCTGAGTTCACATCAGATGGCAAGTTCTATTCTGTTTTTATAGTGTGTTATTGTCTCATTTAATTCTCACCAAAGCTCTATAAAATAAACGTAATTATCATTTTTCAGATAGGCAAACTGGAGCACAAAGAAAGCTTTCTGTTGGAGGTAGTTATTAATTGGGAAAGCCAGGAATTGAACCTCGAAACTGTTTGCAGAGGCATTCTCAAATACCTAGCTGTACTTATCTGATCTGTTACCATATGAACAAACAACCATTTGGAGCTTTCTACCAAATTTACTGTGTTTAACTTTATGAGTTTAATTTTTGACTGTCATAAAATATGAAAATCTACGTCAAAAAGATTATGACATTTCACATTCTTCACAACACAAAATACTATGTGCTTATACATAATGATTACCTCATTTAATTTTATCTACCATTCTTATAATAATATAATAGTTTCAAGAAAGTGGTGAGAAAGAGGCACTCTACTTTTTTTTTTGTAGGTCTGAGAATGGAACCCAGGGGCATTCAACCTCTGAGCCACACCCCTGCCCTATTTTTTATTCTTTACTTTGAAACAGGGTCTCACTAAGTTATGGAGTGCCTCACTAAGTAACTGAGGCTGTCCACGAATCATGATCCTCTGGTTTCAGCCTCCCAAATGCTGGGATTACAAGCCTGAGCCACCACGCCCAGCTAAAAAGAGGCAATCTTCTTACCCAGGTTGTACAATGGAAGGCAACTAGCCAGACAACATTTTTCTAGAAATTATTACCAAATCTAGGTTAATGCATTGCACATCTTTCCTATATTTGTTCTTTCTTGGACTCAGGAACCTGGGCAATGTTATCTTCTTAGAAAAGATCAAGATCGTCAGGAGTGGTGGCGCATGCTTGTAATCCCCACGCTTGGGAGACTGAGTCAGGAGGATCGAAGATTCGATCCTCCTGATGGCAGGTTCGAAGCTAGCTGCGCTGGCTTAAGAGACCCTGTTTCCAAAAAAAAAAAAAAAAGTATAAAATAGGTCTGGGAGTGTATCCCAGAGGTAAAAGGGCTTCCAGGAACCCCAGTACCACAGAAAGAAAGAAAGAAAGAAAGAAAGAAAGAAAGAAAGAAAGAAAGAAAGAAAGAAAGAAAGAAAGAAAGAAAGAAAGAAAGAAAGAGGGAGGGAGGAAGGAAGGAAGGAAGGAAGGAAGGAAGGAAGGAAGGAAGGAAGGAAGGAGAAAGAAAGATAAAGAGAGAAAGAAAGAAAGAACGGGAAGAAGGAAGGAAAGAAAGAAAGAGAGAAAGAAGAAAGAAAGAAGGAAAGAAAGAAAAGATCAAGATTTACAGCTCCTTCTCATCTATGAAATCAAAGCATAGCAGAAAATTAAAGTATGAAGTCCAATTGGTTCCTTCTCATTACTCCCACTACAGACTTCTAAGCGATTCCATATCCCCAGCATATGACCTAAGTTGCCACATCTTCATACTGCTTTGTGATTTTCGCCATTTGAACCATCTGCTCTTGTGTCCTTCAACATTGTCTTCTCTTTTTTTCCTTTGGAAGGAACCTACCCACCATAGACATCATGGTCAGCACTAAATAGACCTTTTCCTCTTGTTCAGATAGAAGTCCAGGGTTCTCACCAGCCCTTCTCAGTGCCTCTACACTATCTGCCCTGACTTCATTCCCTTTTCTGCTCTTCCACACTCCTCCTTTGAACTTTCTAACTTTATACACAATAACTTGTTCACCATTTCTCTCAGTTTACACTTGTACTCTGGCTCCATCCAGCCTCCAAGACTACACCTCATAAAGTAGTTTTAAGCTATTTGGATGTGAGGATGGATATATCTAGAGCATATTCTTTTCTTACAAGGCCCAGCTCAAAACATATTTTCAGAGAAGCCATCCCACATATCTCACATTGCAACAATCTTCCTTTACAAGGAATTCCATCAGTGCTTAATCATATTGTATAACACTCCTTGAGCTCTCTTGGATACTTCTGATATTATTCAGTAGTCATTGTGTCTGTCCTTGTCTTATTTTCTATGAACAGACTACATATTACTTGGTACCCACAGGTTCTTCTACTTTTTATGTATGTTTCCTTTGTTTAATCTGAGATAAACTAGTTTTCATTTAGAAACAGATGTTCCATACTTGACTACTGAGTGAACTATAATAAAATTCCAGAACACAAAACTCTAGCACTTAATGGCTTTTTACATAGCCAGTCTTAGTAAAATATTCAACAGGTGGATAGGGGAAATGGCAAGCTTTTTCTCAATGATAATTGTCCAAAATTTTAAAGCATGTGAAAGGTGCCTCTATCATCATTTTAATAATTACCAAGCTGGGCATTGTGGTACATGACTGTAATCCCAGTACTTGAATGGCTGAAACATGAAGATCGCAGGTTTGAGAACACCCTCAGCAAATTAGCAAGGCTTTCACAACCTAGTTTCAAACTAAAAAATAAAATAGGTCACAGGTAGAATCCCACTGGATTCAATTCCCAACACAAAGTAATAATAATAATTAACTACAATAAGAATAATAATTGCCTGCATATCTATGTTCATTGCTGCACAATTCACCATAGCCAAACTATGGAACTAGCCAAGATGTTAATCAACAGATGAATGGATTACAAAACTGTGGGATATGTACACAATGGAATTTTACTCAGCCATTAAAAAACTCAGTTACATCATTTACAGGGAAATGGATGGAACTAGAGGACATTATGCTAAGTGAGATTAGTCAGTCACAAAAAAGAAGAAATCAGATGTTCTCCCTAATATGTGAAAACTTCAGAGAAATGGGTCATAGGAGGAACTCTAGATGAAGAAGGAGATTCTATAGATGAACAAATAAGGCAACCTGAGAGGATGGGAGGGGGGAGAGGGAAATTCTCTAATGCACATGATGTACTTTAACATACATATCAAAGTCAATCATGAGATTGAGAAGGGCAGAAAGGGAGAAGGAGGAAGGGGAAGGGAATGGGGTGGGATTAGGTAAGGGCTAATTGTGTGGTGTGTGTATGTATGTCTCCACCATCTTGTATTCCATTAAGATCTATGACTACAATGCACCAATAAAAATTAAAATAATAATAATAACAATTGCCATAATGAAGTGTTGTTTTTGATAGGATATCTGCTATCATTCAGGAGAATGAGACCAGAAAAAAGTTAAGAACTACTGCTGTATTACAACCATAGAATAGGCTGCCTTTACAATGGTTTCCTCGAAAATTGTTAATGACTTATTAAAAACTTTCCACTAATATTAATGTCAAATGTTGTAGCAATAAAGGAGATTGGGCTTGTCAAAGTTTTCTCTAGAGACACACAAATTGGGATTAAACATATTAAATCTGTTTGAACCCACATGATCCTCCCATATAGAAATTTAATCCCCTTTGAAATAAGAATTGACATGAGTAGCTTACTCTTGTATAGTGTTCAGTGAAGTTAATGTTTGTTTTATAAGAATTTAATAGGCATTATAATGTCAAAAGCTTTCTAAAACAACAACAAAAAACATATGGAGTATTAAAACTCTCCTTTTTCAAATAAAGAAACCAAACCTAATGAATTTAAACAAATAGTCAAGGTTATTTAGGAGTAGATGGCAAAAATAGGATCAATATCTAATATTTAATTCTTTAAACTTTTAAATTTAGGTTCAGGTAGAAAATTCACTGGTACTCATATAGTTATATAACATTCAGAAATAATTTACAGATTTAGATACAAACTTTTGCTTCATAATATTAATTGTAAAATGAGATCAAATTTGAAATTAACATTAGTGGTAGTTTTTAGAAAAGAGGTTATGGGAATACTCTTATTTTTTTATCTATTTTCTTCCATATATAAATATCAACCAGCAATTCTTATTGAGCATTATAAGCCAAATAAGGGTGTGGGCAATAAATGCTGGTTGAAATATGCTTTTTATTTTATTACTTTTACAGGCATTAAAACTCTGCTTTCTTCCAAGGAATGAGACAAATATAAGGGTATATTTCTCACATAACTTATTAAAATCCCAGTTTCTATTGCATTACTTTCCTGTGAATGGACCTTTTGTCTTGTTCAATAGAAGGGTTGCAATAAGAATCCAGTACTGGGCATATTCACAAACATCCCAGCTTTGAGGTGGTGATTACAGAAAAAAGAAAAAAGAAATCAAGATGACAGTAGAAATAATTAGTAATAGAATCTCTAAATTTTTATTCTTTTACAATTATCTAACTTATTAGATGAATTTTTGTCATCTGTTTTGTTATTTTATTTTTATTTTTCTGTGGTACTGGGGTTCCTGGAAGCCCTTTTACTTCTGGGCTACACTCCCAGACCTATTTTTTATATTTTTATTTGGAAACAGGGTCTCTTAAGCCAGTGCCCCTGGCTTTGAACCTGCAAGATCGTCCTGTCTCCACCTCCTAAGTGCGGAGATTACAAGCCTGCACCACCAAGCCCAGCGCTTGTCATCTGTTTTGATGTTTCCTTTTCACATAAACTATTGAAATCTCCATTAAAATAGCCAGCCACTAGCCTTTTTTACCAACAGCAGGACTCTAAGATACAGGGCAAAAACAAAACAACAACAGAAAAACAAAAATCACAAAGTCCTTCTCTAGGTCTGTACTGTGAACTAGGAGTGTGATAACCATATCTGTGCTTGAGATAATCCATTACAGTACTGCAATTTTTTTGTAGCTAGCAGGAAATAGCCCAAGAAATCCGCACCAATCTCCTCTTTCGCAGACAAGGCTATCCTCCTGTCTTGAATTTGCAAAAATGAAGAACAGCATTCCTGAACCACAAAACCCAGTGGTTTGATTTTTCTAGTTTTGTTGTTCTTTACTTTGTCTTGAAAGAGAGCTTGTCAAATCAGAATGAAAAGAATGTTTTGAAGCGTGAGAAAATTCAAATTTCCTATTTAAAGCCTGGAGTTCATTAACAGGAGTATACTCACTTATTTCAAGGGTCACTGGTTTAAGCAGTAGAGCCTGTCCCTCTGCTATCCAAGTCTTAAACCCTTCACCTGAAAGTGGTTAAGAAAAGCCTTAAGTCTGTTAGCTTTCTATGGGGCCTAATTCATCTTTGTTGTGCTTTGTCTTATGACCTTGTCAAGCTGAGGGCCCTGCTTTGATTGTGTGCTATCCCCTATACCAGTACTGGGAATGGCTTAGGAAGATTTGAGAAAGCTATGATTATTAATATATTTCAAAATTGGGTGAGGGGCAAATCTGTGCAAGGACTTGGTTTCTGCCTAAAAGCAGGCAACTATTCCAATGTAAATTAACCTAGTTAAAAGTAATTAACAAGTCAATAGGAGAGGAGAACTAGGCCTTTCTCTCTCTAAAGAGAGATCTACATGATTAGATAAGCTAGCTAAGATGGTAGGAGGCCTTGACCTTCATGAAAGGAGACACCTTGCCACACCTTGCTGGGGGAGGTACCTTACAGGGACGTTCACTATGTCAGAATTACGTAAACAAGATGGAGGTCATGGGTATAAAATGTGTGGTCCACGTGCTGTATCTGGTAGGGTGGTGAATTGGCCCGGACCAACCTCCCCCCATGCCATTTTGGCATGGGGCTGTAACTATTTTCTGTATTTCAATCTTTTTAATAAACTTCTTTAAATCTTCATCAACTGTCCAAGCTATGTATATTTATCCTTAGCTCAGGACAAGAACCTGTGGTTTTTTTCTGATTTTGGTCATTTTGGGTTTTGTTGTGGTTTGAGAGAAAGTGTATCCAGGACCCTAACAGGGGTCCCCAGGAATAATTTCCCCATAACCATATTCGCTCAATCCGTAACATTCCCTTTTCTTGATCACTTTCAGTTAAGCTATTGTCTCAGTTTAAGTACTTGTAATGATTAAAAGTGTGTATTACACTGCAATTTTCTTTTATCAATCACACATAAGTTAAATATTTCATTATTTCCAGCCCAATATAGAAATTTTACTCACAGAAACAGTCTTTTTAATTAGATTTTGTATTTAAATATTTTTAGTATCTATGTTTAATGTCTAGGCTAAAATTTAAATTTGGCCAAAGAAGTAAGCTCTTCTTAACATTATACAATTAGATTGGTGACAGAACATTTATGTTATACTATGGAGAGGCACAATGTAATTAAAATAGACTGCAGATGCTATATCTATCTTTAGATTCTACATCAAGACTTGCCAGTTCCGAGACCTTTCTGAACTTAAATCATCTCATATTAATCATTAAATCATCTCATATTAATACCAAAACTATGCCAATCATCTGAAGACTAGAGATGAACATGTAATCTAAGGCTAACTACTGCTTTTAGTAGCTTCACCACTAACCAGCTATGTCAATTTGAGAGCTGATTAATTTCTCTTTCTAGTTCCTTTGATGAATAAAACTGCAAGATTAGATAATTTCTACTTTTTCTGTTAAAATTTACTTATTAAGCAAATCCTCTTAGTTAATTCTTTGTGTAATTCTACATTAATCAGGTTTTTTCTCATGTTGACATTTTCCCAGTGAGTAGTTATGACTTTAATTGGAATTTAGGCAGTAATATAAGAATAAGGTGACAAAAATAAAATGGTCATTAGCAAAAGTATTAATATGGAATGTTGAGCCAAGAACCAAAACAAAAACAATCTCATTTAGAATTCAAAACCATAGAAATGATATCTCGACAGGGGAGGACTCAAAATGGCAACTGCAGGACACAGCACATTTCAGTAGCTGGAACAAATAAAGTTCAACTACTGAGAAGGTAGTGTCTTGACAAACAAAATAAACAAAGCAGTGGAAGATACCACAGGGAACCATGGTGGAAGGAAATCCAGTTCTCTCAATGCAAGATCCACTACAAAAAGTCCCAGTGCGAAGCTGACTTGGTGTGGCGGCCGGTACCATCTCGGGCTGCTGGCCTGAACTGGAATTGTGGACTTTGACGTGGCTTTGGCCCTGCAGCCCCAAGAAATCCTGACAAATAAATCGAAAGAGATGGAATTCTCCCAAACTCCTTCTATGAGGGCACTATCAAATCAATGCCAAAACCAAATAAAGATACCTCAAGAAAAAAAAAAAAATTACAGACCAGTATCCTTGATGAACATAGATGCAAAAATTCTAAACAAAATACTAGCTATACACATTCAAAACTATATCAAGAGAATTATACACAACAACCAAGTTGGTTTCATCCCAGAAAAGCAAGCCTGGTTCAACATATGCAAATAAATACATGTTATTCATCACATAAATAGAACTGAGAACAAAAACCACATAAACATATGAATAGATGCTGAAAAGCATTTGACAAAATCCAACACCCATTCATGTTAAAAACACTGCAGATAATTGGAATAGAAGGAACATATTTCAACATCATTAAGGCAATGTACAACAAACCCAAAGCCAATGTCATACTGAATGAGGAAAAACTGCAAGAATTTCCTCTAAATTCAGGAACAAGGTAAGGATGGCCAATATCACCACTCCTTTTCAATATAGTCCTAGAGACTCTTGCCACAGCAATAAGACAAGAGAAGGATATCAAAAAATTCAAATAGGAAAAAAGGAATTAAAATTGTCCTTGTTTGAAGATGACGTGATCCGTTATTTAGAAGACCCAAAGAACTCAACCAAAGGACTATTGGAGCTGATTAACCAATTTAGCAAAGTTGCAGGATACAAAATAAACCTAAAGAAATCGGTTGCTTTTCTTTATGCCAACAATGAATCCACAATGAAAGAAATAATTCCATTCAGTGTGGAGATTCCTTAGAAAAAGGGGAATGGATCCACCATATGATCTGGCTTTACCACTCCTGAGTATCTTTCCAAAGGGGTTGAAGTCAGAGAACTACGTTAACATATGCATATCCATGTTCATAGCAGCACAATTTGCAACAGCCAAAATACGGAACCAACCTAGGTCTCCATCAACAGATGAATGATTGCAAAATTATGGGAAATACACACAATGGATTTCTATTCAGTAATAAAGAAAAACAAAATCATATCATTCACAAGAAGATGAAAAGGCCTGGAGAACATTATGTTAAGTGAAATTAACCAAGCATAAAAAAAGAAGGGACATATGTTTTCTCTAATATGCCCAAACTAGGGAGTATTAGGCATACCAGAGGGACTCCAGATAATGAAGGGGGAATCTCAGCAAAACTAGAAAGGAAGGGTAGGAGAGGAAGAAGGCTGAGGTTGATTAACTGGAGAGCTACATTCGAATATGTATATAACTGTGAATGTAGCATGCTCAACCTGCACACTCATTGTTGGAAGGTGGGGAAGGAGCCGGGGGAGGAGAGGGCACCAAGCACTGTGTGAATGTATGCCATTTTCAATATGATCCACATAAAAAATAAAAAAGAAGTCAAAACCAGAGACTATTAGTTAAGTCATGTAAGTTTGAAACATATTCTGGTTCCCTACCAAATTAAATGAGTCATTTTGGAAAAATCACTAGAAAACATTGTTGTTAAGTGAAGCTTATGACACCTGATCACAACACCTGCACCACCTACCTAGTTCTTCCAGTTCTTATAAAAAGAAAAAATGTGGAGATGGGGAGAACCAAATAAATTGAAATTTATAAACCTCATACTTGTCTATTTACAACATATTCATTTCTATTTGCAACATATTTACAATATTTGTTCATCTGCTTTGACAGAAACATAATATTAAATATAACTCCTAAGCTTTCTGTCTGATGAATGTATTTTACTTTTAATTTGTTCTTATTCTGATATAGTTATACCATTTTTCTAAATGTATTTTTCTTTAATTTATTCCTTTTCTTTTACTCATAAAGCACTCAAATGGCCCTACTGGAAGGCTCTAAAAATATTTCTCAAAAACAGCTTATTAAGTCATAAATCATGTTTAATAATTCAAGCCATACATATATAACACAAAATCTAAAACCTGAGAACATGCAGATTCTCATTTACAGATGCATAGAGGAGGCATGGACATCCTTTCTCCTGTTTGTCAGAGAGGAGCCAAGTCACATGAGCAAAAGAATTTCACAACAAAACACTTGCATAGGTCTCTTCTTATCTAGAACCTTACTTTAATTTTGTACTAAATAACTTTTATGTGAAAATCACTATTACAGATAGGGGTGGAAATATGGCTGCGTAAGCTCCAACTAATAGTTTTTTGCATGTAATAGAAGTTCATCATATAATTGTTAAAAGAAATAATAATAATAATAATAATAATAATAATAATAAAGTTTTTAATAAAAATAATATCCTAATCTTTTGTGCTTTTCTTGTGTGTGGTACTGGGGATCAAACCCCAGAGGCATTCCACTTCCAAGCTACACCCCCAGTCCAATTTTTTATTTTTAATATATATATATATATATATATATATATATATATATATATTTTTTTTTTTTTTTTTTTAATGGTACTGGGGTTCCTGGAAACCCTTCTACCTCCAGGCTACACTCCCAGACCTATTTTTATATATTTTTTTTATTTGGAAACAGGGTCTCTTAAGCCAGCGAGGGTGGCTTCGAACCTGCGCGATCCTACTGTCTCAGCCTCCCAAGCCCGGGGATTACAAGCATGCGCCACCACTCCTGACGATCTTGATCTTTTCTAAGGAGATAACATTGCCCAGGTTCTTGAGTCCAAGAAAGAACAAATATAGGAAAGATGTGCAATATATTAACCTAGATTTGGTAACAATTTCTAGAAAAATGTTGTCTGGCTAGTTGCCTTATTTTTTATTTTGAAACAGGGTCTCACTAAGTTGCAGAGGACCTAAGTAGTTGACGCTGTCTGAAAACGTCTGAGTCTGCATCTGCTTCCTACTGTCTCAGCCTCTTAAGTACTGGGATTACAATCATGTGCCATCATGCCCATCTCTTTTGTGCTTTTAATAATAATCCCTGTAGCCCAAGACATTTGTACATCATGAATTGCCTATGTGTTAAGAAAATATTTTCAGAAGTACATAGTTTATATCGTTTTAATTCTTGTAGTAATACTTCGAGCCCATTTAAAATAAAAAAATTCTATGCTTTATCAAATGCAAAATCAACTTTTCAGACAACTATAAGTATCAAAGAAGATATTTTAGAAAAAAGTTCTAATTTATGCCAAGCATGCTTTGCAAAATTTCTAATTCTTACTGGAGGTGCTCAACAAACAAGTCTTCTCCAAGGTTTGTTTCCATCTATTACCTCCAAGAAAACCTTAAGGAATTTAACACCACTCTCTCAAGACTAATTGTATTTTCTTGCAAATACACTCTTCCAACAGTACAAAGTCCTGTTCCATGCAAGAAAAGAAGAGTACAAATATATAGTTCACTTCTGCAATTTTAGTGTAATAATCATCAGTATCCATGCTAAGAATGAAAGAAAATATAGTATACTACTTCCTTCTTAAACAGGTACTTTGCACATGTATTTATATTTGTGCTTATATTTATTTTTCTTATTATGAACTGGGAAAATGTGACAAGTAAATAACAACAGGTAATAGAAGCAATGGGAAAATTTCTAAGATCTTTTTTAACAAACACTCTCAAAAGAAGGTATAAGATTAAGTTAAACTTATTTTGCGCTGGGGATATAGCTCAGCAGTGGAGCACCTGCTTAGTTAGCAACCTGGGTTTAATCTCCAACACCAAACAAAAAATAAAATAAAATAAAAACTCCTATTTTTATATACTGGGAAAAGGACTAACCCAGTACACTAGAACAAACAAAAGAATAAAATGATCTTGAATTTTATAAAAAGTGATGTTTTCTTTAGAATTGTCACAGGAACTCAGAGTTCTGTGAAAGGCTGACTAAAGAACAAGGAAGGAGCATTACTTTGGGTGATTGTTTTCAGTGCACATGACAAGAGAACACCAAAGGTACACATCCGAGGGAAGAGCCAGGCATGTTACTAACAACAGGCAAAAAGAAAACCAAACATGATTAGAAATAAAGGGCATCATCGCATCCAGTGTAGCAGCAGCCAGCACATGCTGAGGTTTATTCAAGTCAGGCAGAAAGTGGCTGAATTTCAACTATGCCCCAAAAGTGAAAAATGCAAAATACGTCTCTAGCCAAAGCTAAAAGAAAATGAGAGAAGCTAGACATGAGGAGTCTCCACTTGGTTGTCAATATTGGAAGAGACTACTCAAAATGATGGGTTTGTACGGCTTCCATCCTCAGAGAAGTCAAAGAAAGATAAGTCAACTGAATATATGCTTGAAATACACTTGAATTTTGGGAACCACAGTTCCACTAACAGGAAGGAAATAGGAAGTAATTTCATTATTGGGTATAAAGTTAAAAGGCTCAAAGTTACTTTGCTTCTAATTCCTCCTTTGGATTGTGTATCTCAACCTACAAGTAGCTCTTTGAAAACTAGAACTCAACTAACAGCACAATGGCAAAGAGAGGAAACTATGAAAGCAAACACCAGGGAAAGTTGTAGCAATTTCTACTTACTATGGGCTTTAGTGAGGTTGTACTTTGTTTTGGTCCAGACCCCTCAGCCAGCCAGGTCTGGGAACTTTAGCTTCACCTCCTGACTCATCTTGGTTGTTGCCTTTTCTTCTGGGAAGCAGACTTTGAGAAGGGCTGGCAGACACCGCTCAGGAAACGACCTAAGCAGTGTGGTGGCAATGCTATTGATGTCACTGCAGAAGAAGAAGGCTCAGGCTCCTGAGCCACTGAGAGTTCACGAGGCTGGATCTGACCTTCCTGGTGCACTTCACAGGAACACTCATCTTGTAGCCTCTGCAATCTGTCCTGCAGGAAGAAGACACAGTTAAAAACTCTCAAAACCAACACACATACACAAAAGGAACATGGCCTCTGAGCCGCTACTTTTACATTCCATCTGGGCCCACAGATACCAGTGTGTTTCTCAAGATCCTTACCCTCAACTCCTCCCACTTCAGGTAAGAATTATCATTAGTTTTTCTATGGAAAAAATGACAAACCCAGATTTAGCCATCCCAGGCATCATCCCTGCCTCATGAGGAAAATCAAGATCATTTTCTTGGACACTGAGTAGCACTGGCTTTTTATCGATAGCCTCATTTTCTTCATTTTTGTGGTAGTTCTGAAGGTGTTGGAAGACTGAGGGAGCACCGCTGGCCCTTCACGTTCTCCTTTCTCTTTTTCATTTTCTTTGTCTTTACAGCCTTCCTAAGATGCTTACACTTTCTGGCCTGGAGGCATAACAAGAGCTTTTGAAATCTTAGACGCATGTCTTTCAGAAGTCCCCTCCAATCACTCTGATGATTTCAAACTTTTTTTTTGGAGAGTCATTTTCCCGTGGGTAGAGTGTATTCTCTCCATCTTGAGTATCTGATGATGTGTTCAAGTCATCAGTGACACATTTGGGGATAGAAATTGGAGAATCCCAACCTCTGTCACAAAGGGGTGTTTTCTTTTTCTTTTTCTTTTCTTTTGTATTTTTTTTTTTTTTTTTTTTTTGGTTGCAGGTTTGGGGATGGAACCCAGAGACATTTGACCTCTGAGCTACACCCCCTGCCAAATTTTTTATTCTGTATTTTGAAACAGAGTCTCACTGTCTTGTGGAAGGCCTCACTAAGTAGCTGAGGCTGTCCGCCAACCGCTATCCTCCGGTGTCAGCGTCCCAAATGCTGGGATTACTAGCATGCGCCACCATACCCAGCACAAAGGGCTGTTTTCTAACCCACTTTGCTAATCACTGCCAGTTTTGCAGGAACAAGAAGTTGTCAACAAAAGGACCAAAAGTAAAATGCTAAAGGAGGTAGTTATTACCCTGGCTCTTTTGAATTCATCCACAAAACAGGTATACTGATCTCTGATCTCTCCTCTGGACTTATCTAAAGGAGTTCAGTGACCTTCAGAAATAGAGTTTTTGGTTATCTTCTTTGCCTAGGGGATTTCAGACTCTCTAAAATGAGAGAGAAAGTCACAGAAGTAATTGCTGCATGGACAATGGAGTTCTAATCACACATAACTCATGCTTCACTAAGACCCTGCCAAATCCAGATAGTCCCTGGGCAGGCATGGTATTTAATAATTTACCAAGTTTCTAGAGCAGTATCCCTAAAAGTAAAGAAAATTCTCCATATGTATAGAAATCATCTGAGATGCTTATTAAAAATGCAGATTTCTGGGCTGTATCCCAGAAATGTAATTATAATCTCTCAAGCTATATCCCAGAAATTTTCATTTTTCCAAGTAACCTAGGTGATTTTTATGCACTCTAAAATCTGGAAACTGCTACTTTACAGGGAATGGATTCAGTATTTTACAGGACCATGGAATGAGTATTAAAAAAAAAAAAAAAAGACAGCATTGTGACACATGCCTATAATCCCAGTACTTGGGAGGCTGTAACAGAAGTATTACAGTTTCTAAGACAGCCTCAAAATATTAGCAAGACCCTCATCAACTTATCAAGATCCTGTTTCAAAGTTTATTAAAAAATAAAGTTCCTGGGCAGGAGGTATAGCTATGAGGTAAAAATGCTCCTGGCTCAATCCCCAATACTCCCTCTCCCCCCCAAAAAAATCCTATTTTCTCTAACATGCCTGCCTAATTTTTTTCATCCCATATTAGGTTTTCTCCTCCAAAATTCTCTAATTATTATCATTAAATTTGTTATGTTATCCCTTATTGCTTTATATTATAATTTAACTATGTAACTATGTCTTCTAACCAGATGATAAGCTTCTCGTGGATAGGAATGCTTTTGGACTTCTTAATGTTCTATAGTAGATTGCCAGTATTAGGTGTTTAATAAATTGAATGAGTAAATAAAATATGAATAGGTTGATGTTCCATTGTAAAATGACTGATATGAGTTGGAGCTGATTTATAGAAGAACTCTAGGGTAATAGAATGTAAGAAGGACATGGGCCCTGGGGATAACCCAAGCAACCTCCAAATTCGATGCCTGGGAAGGTTGAATAAGACAATGACTTGTCTAAAACTGAGCTCAGCAAACATTTTCTGAAAACAGCCAAATAGTAAATATTTAAGGCTTGGGGGGCCATATGGTCCCATTGCAGCTATTCATCTTAGTGTTACAGCAAGAAAACATCCATAAACAATGAGTAAACAAATAATTCTGGCTATGTTCCAATTAAACTGTATTTATAAAAACATGGGATGGGTAAGGATTTGTCCTGCAGGCTGTGGTTTGACAATTCCTGGCACCAAAGTCATACTACTAAGTTCATTGTTAAATCACCTAACTCATAGCCAGAGTTCTTTACACAAAAGAATAGAAGACTAGAGAAGAGAAAATGTGTTTTCCAATTAAAAGAGAGGCTATAGAAAATTAAAATATCAAAATATGCCTGTCAATGTAGTAAAACTTCTAAGACAGTCTCTGATGACCCTTAGTCATTGGCAAAAAACAATCAGATAGGCTGGGCATGGTGGTGCACACTTATAATACCAGTACTTGGGAGGCTGAGACAGGAGGATCACAGCTTTGAAGCCAACCTCATCAACTCTATGAGTCTCTCAGCAACTTAGCAAGAGCCTGTTTCAAAAACTAAAAAAAATATAGATTTGGGAGTGTGTCCTGGAGGTAGAAGGCCCCTGAACTCCATCTCCAATACCACACATACACAGTGGGGAAAAAAAATACCTGAATTCTGAAATTGGACAATTTTACAACTAATTCATCAATTGATCTTGGGAATTGCAGGAGAGCAGCAAGAGGCTCTATATTTTTCTTAATACTTTTCTGAGAGAGGATGCTATTTGGCCCCTTGAAAAACAATTTTGTTGTTCATGTCCTGAAATTATTGAAGTCTGGTGAATATAATTTATAGCACAGAGTCCAGTTAACAAAGTTTCAAGTAACTACCAGAAGAAAATGAAGACAGACTAGAACACCCGGATTGTCCAAAAAGCTAAACCTTCACTTCCTGGAAATCCATGATACTCTTTAATAGTGAAAGTTTACTAAGTATTAAAGATAAAATTGTCTAGTCTTGAGGGTATTGTTATATGTTGAGATTTGTAAGAATGCTGAGGTTCACCCAGAACTTTCTATTTTTTCCACCCCTAACATAATCCGCATGTCAGTATTTTGTCTTCAAATAGTAGGTGCTTAACAAATATTTTTGACACATGAATTAATAAATGGATGAGTAAACAAATGAATGAATGAACCAAATGTTTTGAGAAAGTTTATTAGTCTGTGACACTCTAGAGACTAGAGAAAGTTTGGTAAGATCTGTGAATGTATATCTAGTACTTTCTGACTACCTTTCAGTGAAGCTCATAATGCCTTCAAGTAACAAATGTCAATAAAATTTTCATGAATTAATTTGATGAAAGAAAAATATATATGCTAAGTTAAAATAATATTATTTATCACAAAAGATGGCTATCTGAAGATGGAATTTACTTAACAATATAGTGACATTGAGTTCTTTATAATTAGGTTTATCTCCATACTTGAGTTAGGAAAGTTTGGTAAAATCTTTGAGAATGAACAAGGTCCATGTAATAAATCAGAGAATGTAAGCTCAAGTTCTATCTGCTCCCTCCATCTATACCCACTATAGAATCAACAAATCTAAGAACATCAACCACAAAAGCACCTAAAGAGGAGGAAACGACTAACAAAGAGAAGTCAACATGACAAATTCAAGCCTCTGAAGTCAACTCTGCTTCTGTAGCCTTCCTGCTATGGCCCTGAGCCTGGCCTGCATCATGTTTTGCACCTTCCTAGGGTTCTACTCCCAAGTTCGCTTCTCTTCTCTCAAATTCACCATGCCTAGTGGAGCTAGAATGATCTTTCAAAAACAACCGATCACATCACACCTCCATCTAAAAGCTCTGCTCTGCATTTCCCTCATTTGTGGTCTGATTCCATACCTCTGTCCACCTTCAACTCCATCACTCACCTCAGATATCTCATGCTGCTGCAAAAATACACTGCCTGCCATTTCCTGAGAGCACCACATTTTTATACACTCTTGTTTTAACTTCAATGTCCCTTGCGCTCTTCACTACTTGACTTCGCTATAGTATTACTTCTAAGCAGCTTTATCTGACTTTTTCAGCCCCCCCCCAAAAAAAATACTGGTTGCATTTTTTACATATATTTTGTGCCTATAACCATCATCCCACTGAATTAGAATAAGATGCTTAGATGTTTATCACATTCCCTAGCTTCAGAGCTTCATAACGGCAGAAACTTTCTTGCTCATCACTTGATCCCTGGCATCTTCATGGTGCCTGGCACCTGGGAAGCATTCCGTCAAAGATTCTGAGCTTCAAAATGTAGGTCTTTATATGCTGTCTCCCAGAACCTGGGCTCTAGAGGCCAGTTCTCTCTGTATTTGGGCCTCCATCTGAATGAATGAGCACACTGGGGTTTGGAGAACAAAGCTGAGCAGTTCTAGCCAGGAACTCAGAACTATCAGTCTAGTTACTAATCCAGAGTACATGATGCCAATAACTGACTTTACTCAAAAAATAAGTTGTTCAGGTAGTCGTTTACATCACTCAGCCAAATTCTTATTCTAGAATTCCAGAAGCTTTTCCAACTATTCCATGAGTTATAAAAATTAAAAATTCTTTCTTTCTTTCTTTCTTTCTTTCTTTCTTTCTTTCTTTCTTTCTTTCTTTTTTTCTTTGGTGGTACTGGGGTTCCTGTAAACCCTTCTACCTCCGGGCTACACTCCCAGACCTATTTTATATTTTTATTTGGAAACAGGGTCTCGTAAGCCAGCACGGCTTGCTTCGAATCTGCGCGATCCTCCTGTCTCCGCCTCCCAAGCGCAGGGATTACAAGCGTGCACCACCACGCCCGGCTAAAAATACTTTCTAAAGAGGTCCTATAGTTATTTAGACCTCTTGCTCTTTATAAACCCACTTCTGTTTTGTTCCCAACATACTTTCCAGTCTTCTTAATATATTCTCAGCACTTCTTGACCATGCCAACTTTTCCTTACACCATGTAGAATATTCTCCAAATATCAGTGATCTCTGCACTTCAAATTTTACCCCAAATAAGCAATTTTATGTTTATAGTGCATAACCCAAATCCACCTTCTGACTCTCCTTTTCAGCATCCTTATCCTAATGAACCTCTTGCCAGGGACCAGATGTGCTCATATGCAAAAATGCCATTGAATCCACATGGGTCTTTTGCCTGACAAGATGCAAAAGGCTTGGACCACATGAATCTCACTGAATCTGGAACACATGACTCCCCTTTTCACACATCAGAAATAACTGAATGCATAATACATATGAATTCACATGTCACAATTTGTCTGCCCAAACAGGTTGGATTTCAACATTCTTCATGATTATTTTTCCTCATTTTCACATTAGTTTAAGCAGAGCTGAACGTATTAAAGCCCTGGGATGAATCTGTTGCCCAAGCAGACATAGAGCCAGGATAGAAGTCCTAAAACAACAAACTCTTGGACACTGAACTTTTGGCTAGTCCTAGAGCAGGGACTAGAGAAAAAAATTTCCCTAATCATTATTGACAGTGAAGTGACTATGCTTCCTTAAAAATGAGAAGAAAATTATTGACATGAACCAACTTTGCTTCTCAGTGATTCCTTGGAGAATTAAATAACTAAAGCATCAGATATAATTTTCTTCCAAGATGACCTTTCATATTAAATGAAAAGCTGAAGAGCTAGTCTCAAAGGGAAAGAAAATGAATAATCTTTGAGGGCAACTACTCATTTCTGAGTATATAGTAAAAAAATAGAGACTAAAATGTGTTGGTAAACATCATAAACTCTTGCATTACTAATGAAGTATATTTTCCATTTTCAGGGTCACATTGAGAGTCCACTATGAATCAGCCATGGACACAGGAGCTCTTTGATTTGGTTACCAAGATATTTACACTGATCAACATAATTTAAATCAGTTTTATAATTTTAGCAGGCATCAAAATCACAGGCTTTGAAAACACATTTTTAGCTGGATGTGGTGACCATGCCTATGTATGTGGGAGGCTGAGACAGAGTGGTCGCTGGTTCAAGACATGCCTCAGCAACTTAGTGAGATCCTGTTTCAATATAAAAATAAGATAAGAAAAGGGCTGAGAGTATAACCCAGAAGTATGATTCTGGGTTCAATCCTTAGCACGCACACACACACACACACACACACACACACACACACACACACAATCTTGGACCCTATCTCTAGTATTTTTCATTCTTTAGTAGGTCTTGATCCAGGAGAATTTGCACTTCTAATATGTTCCCAGGTGATGCTGCTGGTCATGACGCTGCACTTTGAGAACCTCTAAACAAGATGATCTCATTTGCAAGATGGTAAACACTAACTATAACTTGGAACTTGTTTTAAAAAAAAGAATTCCTAGCCAGGCGTGGTGGCGCACACTTGTAATCACCACACTTGGGAGGCTGAGACAGGAGGATCGCACAGGTTCGAAGTCAGCCTCAGCTACTTAGTGAGGCCCTCTGCAACTTAGTGAGACCCTGTTTCAAATAAAGAATAAAAATAGGGCGGGGGTTGTAGCTTGAAGGTCAAATGCCCCTGGGTTCCATCCCCAGACCTGAAAAAAAAAAAGAATTTCTGACCACTTGTTATGACCAAATTTAACATGTATAGACTTTGAAAATGTTATCTGCTGGATTGTGGCCTTAGGCCATATCACTAACCACCTACATTTTGGGGATTTTTGGAGGATACGGCCCAGAAAGCAATATGCTTAAAACATGGATACTATTGACACTGTGCTTGCTCGTAAGTCTTTTTTCACAGGGACCTTAGCACCCCAATAGTTATTCTTCCAATTTCAATCTTGGAATGTCAGAGAAGTTCTATGGTACCTTAAAAGCTAGAAACGCACATATAAAGTGTCATGAAATAGCTTTACTTTTCTAAATAAATTGTATGAATATTATATCTTTATTAAATTCCTGTTGTTTTTTCCTAAAATTTCATCATCTCATTTTAAAACCTTCTCCTTCTAGGCTGAAAATCAATCAGAATAAAAATGGTAACCTTTCATTTAGCCTATTAAACTAGTAATAAATAATACACCCATTGGGTGGTTAAATCTGATAATATTTTGTGCTGAGTTTTTAAATAGTAATTCAATTAAAAATCTTATTGGCCATTCACCAGAAAACAAAACATGCAAGATCACCAAAGTTTTATAGTATTTCATAAATGGTCTTAACATGACCTGCATTAACTTGGTGTCTTTATTTACTAACATAAGTATTTCAAGTAGAATTTCTTCCAAATATAATTTAGGAAGATCATTTATATTTGTGATGTTTAAAAATCTCTATTGGCTCACATCATAATGGTAATTAAAATTCCCATTAAATGAGGCAGAAATGCTAGTCAGAAAGACAATCCATTGCAAAAGCTGCATTAAAATGACATGCAATGTCACTGCTCCTTAAAGAATCTGGGAAACCAAGTCACACTGGATCCTCTGTGTTTCTCTTCAATCAGCAGATCCCCTATTGCAGCAAACTGGAGCCCCTCTGGATCATTTCGTCCCATCTAATCCTGCCAGGGTTCCTAGCTAAGGAGCCCATGATCCTAGGCTCTCTTCATATCTTCTCTAATGACAGCCTTCGAGCATTCCAGAAAAGTTTAGCACTTCCTCTTTTAACCATAAATTGTGCATAACTCTTTCAACTTCTTAGTCTGTAATTTCTCATAAAATTCTTTGAGATCCTCTGGTGAAGATAAATGGCAAGAATTATTGGACTTCAAATTGTGATCCCTTAGTGTTATATACACTGAATCATAACTCTATGGCTTTGGTTCCCTCGTAAAACTAAACCACAAAGCCATTCTTTTCATTTCAAGCTTAACAGCACACAGGCCCACGGGTGAAACAATATAAACACTCTTGAGTAATTTCTCAAACCCAAATCTCTTCTGCAAAAGCAGACATGCAGCTCGGTGCTGTATAATCTCCCCTCTGAACCTGTGAAGTTTGTGGTTCTCAGGCCACCCACATAGAATGGTGAGAATGTTCATGTGTTGAAGTGGGACAGGCACAGGAGTGCCTTGTAATCACAGAACGAGGGTTTGGTCCTATCTCCACCACTCTCGGTCCCTAGACAAGTCAACAAACGAGGAAATTCTTTTTTTGTGGGGGGATAGAAGGTAAAATCTCAAGGATATAGTCATTTAACTCAGCTCACAGATTTTTTTTTTTTTTTTTTTGCAGTACTAGGTATGGAACCTCAGTGTATTCTACCTCCAACCTACACCCGCCAACCCTATTTTTGTATTCTTTATTTTGAAACAAAGTCTCACGAAGTTGCAGAAGCCCTCACTGAGTAACTGAGGCTGTCCAGGAACCATGATCCTCCCATCTCAGCTTCCCAAGTATAGGGTTTGCGAGTGTGCTCCACCATGCCCAGCTTAGATCACAGAATTAATTCAGATCACAGAACTAGTTAAAATCACTGATTCTTGACAAACTCATCATTAGTCCATTGCACACTTTTAAATGTATTGCCATAAATATATATTTTAACATACATGCACTTAAGTCTATACTTGAGAAATATGTAAGCAAAATAGGCACTAGAGATATCCATGGAGACACTATTTATAAAAGTAAAAACCTGGGGGAAAATCCAAATATTCATCAGGATACTGTGGTAGATTGTCCCGTGAAATAGTAAACAATATTCAAATGAGACATTCTCTAACCTATTTTGTTTGATTGTACATCATAAGATCCACATTCTAGAAGGGATCCTGCACTATACTCAGGAAGAAGGAATGCAGCAAGAAGAGGCCAGAAAAAAATTGGAACAGACAGGCCTTGCTGGATTTCCACACCCCAACTCAATCTCATACCTATGAGAATATAACATATTTTCCAATTACATTTCTACACGGCTATTTATGCTTCTTCGAACCTAAGCATAAAAATGGATAGTTCATCCTGGGTCTTTGAGTATTCAGTCTGAAAGATTTATGTCATGAAAAACTATAATTTTATATATTTTTAGTTAACCTATCTCTTCTTTAGAAGTGTCAGTCATGATCCTTAATAACGGGCAGAAAAGATGTCCCCACATATACACAGAGATACCTTTTGTATTTTTAAGTAGAGTTTATGTTTCTATTCTTACTTCCCCTTACTCCTCTCTCTCCTCTCTCTCTCTCTCTCTCTCTCTCTCTCTCTCTCTCTCTCTCTCTCTCTCTCTCACACACACACACACACACACACACACAAACACACACACACCATTTTCTTCACTTTCTGCCTCCTCTTCTACTTCTCATTTCTACTTTCAGACTGAGGTCAGAAAAGAAAACAATAATTAGTCCCAGGATTTCTACCACGGTCATCTGGGAAAAAAAATAGGCACAAATTAATAGGCACCCTTAAGGTTCCTGGAAAAAAATTATCTCAGATTTTCTATAAAAGCAAGGCTCATTTGTATTTTACTGCTTAAAAGAACTGCCAACAGGTAGAGGCAACTTTTCTTACTATCCGCATGGAAGAATAAGAGTGTGAGCTTAATTCTTTAAATATTACACAATTGGATTGTAATAAAAATGATCAAATGACGGTATTAGAAGCAAGTGTTTTGGGGGACATATTTTACATATGTTGAATTATTAAGCCAAGCAGCTACTTGGGGAGGTCATAATGGATGAACCTGGGACTTGAAAGAAGACCTGCCCACCAGGGAGGTTAGCCCAGCTGCAGGTGCTGGGAGAACGTCCAGTCTGGCAGGCAGAACAAAGTATCTGAAGTGTATGGCAGTGCATAAGAGATGCTTGATGTAGCCAGGGAATTGACATTGGGAGGCAAAACATAAAATAGCTAAAGTTCACTCCGTATGAAATCACAGCATGGCATCAAGGAATCCAGTAATGAAAACTATCCCAAAATTCTCACAAGCAGCACCAGAAAACTTAGTCCATGAGAGCAGAGCCTTGGTCAGCCTGGACCGAGGTGCTGGGGCTAGACCCTACTGGCTGAGAGAAGGAAGAGCAAGTGTAAGGCCAGGTTTGGGATGTTCCTCGAGGACATGGGCAAACCTGGAAAATTCCTAAGATAGGATCTCAGTCCTGGCTAATGAGACAAGAATGCAGATCCAAGAACAGGAATGCAAAGGAGATACTGAATCCAAGGAACAAGAGACATACATGATGTCAACGATAAGATCAGAAAAACCAGGCCTGCAGTTCCAATAGCACTACCCTGGAACTTTCTAGCAGCATTCCTATTTAAACTAAATCCCAGGATAACAATCAAAAAAAAATAATTAAGAAAATCCATGCACGTTTGTTTTAATGAACTTGACCTATAGGGAAAAGGTAGGCTATTTTTGCTGCTCTGTCCACAGAAGATGACAAAAAGCAACCCTTTTCCTATTTTTCTCTCCCTTTCATTAGTATGTAAATGTAACCTATGAGAATGAATTGCCTTTCTGAATTGCTTCTCATCTCTGAGATACAAAGGCGTTTTCTTGGCCTTGTCCTCTCTCTAAAGAACAATATATATATATATATATTTTCTAAGTCTCTGCATTCTTCTGGGAACAACAGCGTCTTGCACAGCCCTAAAGCACTGAACCCTGATCATAAAAATGCACTGTGAAAGCTACTTGTGCATTCAGAACACCACCATTTCTTACTGCCTGCCACAAAGCAGCACATACCCACAAATGTCTGTCATACTCATGACCCAATTTATTTAGGAGAAGAATCACCACAAAACCATCCCTGTAAGTCCAGACTGTCCTCTTGTGGGTGTGAACAATGATGAGATGGGAAAAAGTAGTTTCCTAAGCCAAACATGCCATTTCTGTTGAGCCAACCTCTCCCTTACAAGTGCAGCGAATAATAGCAGCCCGGACCTCTCGCCCATGCAGCTGCAACACGCATCAACAACTGGCAAGTGTCTTCTGTAGCCAGTGTCAGCGTGTCCTAATGAGCAAGCGATCTTTTGATGATGGGCATTCATGAGCAACTGCTCTGGAATGTTGCAACGACTGATAATTAACAGCTGTGTGCTACAATTAATTTTTATTTATGCTTTAGGTATTCACACGAGATATTTTTTGTGTAGGACAGATTCATACTTCACATTTAATCTCAAAACAGCAATAAGAAAAACACCGAGCAGTTTGTTTTACTTTCTTCTTCATTTAACTGCTCTGCCATCTGCATCTCAAAGCACCATGCTTCCTTGTGTTCAGGAAGCAAATTTCACAGCCTATACAAAGGACCATGGGGACAAAGCTGGCAAAGGCATCCAAGGCTTTCCCCAGGTATTCACAAACCCTTAGAGGGAGCCAGTAGGGAAAATCTAAATTAAAGCAATGACACTGAGGTCTCAACAGTCTTAATTCACCTCTGCGGCCCCTAGTGGGCATGCTAATTTCATTCAACAAGTGTTAATTGAATGTCCACTATGCATATGGTACTGTTCAAAGATTTGTGGAATTAAGAGATCATTGAAAAGTTATTTTTCCCAACTCCTTTCCAGCTTTATGATTTTACAAGTTAGTAAATTTAGAAAACACACAGACCACATGGTTTACAGTTCTGAAGATGACATTGGGTTACACAAACAAAGCAAAAAAATCTCAACACAAGGCAGGGTCAATAAAGGCCAAATAAAAGAGGCAAATGTTACAAGACTTTTGAGACAGAGAGAGAGCTTTGAAATGCCAGGTTTAAGGGCTCTAAGGTAGTGATTTTTAAACACCAGCGTGTATTAGGGTTTTGTATCTAGGCTCTACCACCAGAGTTTCTAATATAGTATGTCTAAAGCAAGGACCCAAATTTATATTTCTCACAACTCTCCAGATAATGCTGATGGTACCGATTCAAGAAGCACATTTTGAGACTCAATGCTCCATGGAAAACCATCAAAGTTACTTCACAGGAATACACACACACACACACACACACACACACACACACACACACAGAAGCACAGTGTTTGGGGAAAGTTTATCTAGAGGAAGTGAGTAAGATCTACTGGAATTAGGTTGACAGGTCTATTACAGGCCCCAGAGGAAGGGGCATGGTCCAGGTAAAAGCCTAGGACTTCACAGAATTGTTTTGAGGAGCACAGGATAGCTTTCTGGAGTCTTCAACACAAAGGAATTCTTGATGCATAAAACAGAACTTTAATGAGAACAATTCATTTCTGCTACTTCCAAATTTCTCCAGGGAGGATGAAGAACCCTTTGGAAACTACATCTAGCCTTACCATGGAGCTGTTAAGATTGTCGCGATGAGAGGTTCAGAAGCCCGGGTATTCATATCTGTCACATTTCTCACAATACTTGAAATTCTGCCCACTTGAGTCACCGCTTTATGGTAAGGTGATGACACCGAAGTCTATTAACATTAGCACACGTTTTCCTGCACCTCAGTAGAAACTCTTACTCCGCTGTCACAACCAGGAGACATAAGTGTTTTTTCTCTTGAGACACCATCTTTAGAAACTTGGCTAATGCTCTTTCCTCATGAGTCATTTGGCTCCTCCGCCACGCTAGCCAGCAACTTAAGACAGAAGAATCTCCACAGCTTTGCTATGTGGAGAGGAATGTTATATGCATGTCAGCAAATTGGAGGTATGTGGTGGTTACCAGGTTGACTTTTCTAGCTTCCCTTCAAAGGATCTGCCTTTCTCACTGTCTCAGGCTAACCAGCACCCACTCCACCTCACCCCACACCATTTATCTCTTCTCAGTCTTTCACAGACCCAATGTCTCAACAGCTTTAGCTACTTGACCCTCCTCCCCTAACCTCAAACCCAAAAGCCATTCCTGGCCTATTGCAGTCCAATAATGGAGGAATCTGTCTTAAGCCACGCTGAGCTTCACGCTCCTAAGACCCAGCCCTCCATGTTTTGCTCACCTTTTTGGTAATTAACAGTGCATGCCAAAACTCTGTCTTCATTTCTTAAGGATGTGTGTAGTACCGACTCTGACATTCATCCCTTTGTCAGCCTGGGCCCTGTTCCAACACTTTCTCAAACATTTTAGAGTGAATTTATAGCTATCTGTAATCCACCTCAGCCCTTTACCCCTAAAAAAAAAAACAAGTGTCGCCAGGCATGATGGCACACACTTGTACTCCCAGCACTGGGGAGGCTGAGACAGGAGGATCATGGTTGGAGGACAGCCTCAGCTACTTAGTGAAGTCCTTTGCAAGTCAGTGAGACCCCGTTTTAAAATAAAAAAGTAAAAAATAGGGCTGGGGCTGTAGCTCAGAGGTAGACTGTCCCTGAGTTCTAGCCCCAGTACCACAAAGAAAAAGAGACAAGTGCCAAGCCAGCAAGCTTTAATAATGATCTTTACTGCTTATTGCCCCAAGTGTAAAGCTTTCATAGTTCAGAGACAATGTGGAGGAGAATGTAGAAAGATTCCCCAGACCTCCCCTACCAGCACCTCCCCAGTTTGCCCATGTTATGGCAGGGTCTGCTCAGTCCAGTTTTGTTCAGGTCTCTCAGTTTCTCTGTTATCCAGGCACTGGTACCCCAGGGAGAACAGAAAAGCACTCAGTTCTTTTTTTTTTCATATTTTTATGCGGATCATATTGAAAATGGCACACAATCAGACAGTGCTTGGTGTCTCATTCCCCTTCCTCTGCCCAACTATGAGTGTCCAGGTTGACCATGATACATTCATACTCTTATATATATCTGAATGTAGCTCCTCCATTAATCAACCTCAGCCTTCTTCCTCTCCTATCCTTCCATTCTAGCTTTGCTGAGGTTTCCCCTCCATTATCTGGAGTCCCTCTGGTATCCCCAATACTTTCTTGTTTGGGCATAGTAGAGAATATATGTCCCTTCTCTTTCAGTGCCTGAAAGACCTGGAGAACATTATGTTGAGTCAGATCAGCACTCTGTTCTGAGCCCTACTCAGCTGGCTTAAGCACTTAGTAATGCTGACCCTAAATGCCGGGCTTTGGGATAGATGCTGAGGATTCAGGAATTGATTAAAAAAAAAAAAAAAAAAAAAAAAAACAAGAACATAGTTCTTAGTGTCATGGAGTCCAGTGGTCAGGTAACAGTGCCCTGACTTCCTAAATTTAGACAAAAGGCAAGAAAAATTAATGCAGAAATAAGAATACTATCCGTAAACAGGCCAGAGCTTCTTAAATAATCTGTGTGTATTTTAATGTGTAAGAAGTCTTCTTAAAAGTTATTCTGAAAAAAAGAAAGGATTTCCACCTGTTGCAGTCTATTTGTTGACCCAGACAGAAAGGCGTTTCTAAAGATTTTGTCACAGTGTAATGTAATCTCACTTGATTGTTGCCCCAGGTGTCTTTCCCTCATTGAAATTTGTCACTGAAAAGAGGTTCCTGCATGTCAGAAGAAATGAAATGGGGAGAAAAATAAGAGAAGGTTCTTTTCCCATCCTTTAGAGTTGGCACTAATAAAAAAAATATATAGTCATGAAATTTTGTTTTTGATCCAACATCAGCTTGTACCCCAGCAGCAAGGCTCTTTCTTTCACTTTCCTAACTTTTATCTGATTTTAACTGTAATGCATGCTCACTGCATAAAATATGGGGAATATACTATAGAAAATATAAGAAAGTTTAAGTAGAAAAAAACACCTGTAATCTCATTAGCCAGTGATAATCACTTATAATAATTGGGTTTATTTCCTTCCAGTGCTCTTTATTTTTCCATGGACACAAGAATACATATGTACAAACATTTTGCATACTTGTTATCATGCCATATATATGTATAGATAGATATATGTACACACACACACACACACACACACACACACACACATATATATATTTGTATCCTGATTTTTTTTCTCTCACCATAGACAATAAATATATGTCCGGTGTAAGTATTACTTGAAACATTAGCAAGGTTAAGTCCCTATACTATAATCTTTTTTATAAGAAAGGCAGACCTGCTTCTCTTCTCTCTCTCTTTCTTTTTCTTTTTTTCTCATTTTATTTTTGTGGTACTGGGGATTGAACCTAGCATTCTACTTCTAAGCCATACTCCCAGCACTACTGTTTTTTTTTTTTTTACTTTGAAGCAAATTATTGATAAATTGTTGAGGGTCTTGCTAAATTACTGAGCTGGGCCTCAAACCTATAATCCTCCTGTCTCAGCCTCCCAAGTACTGGGATTACAGGTGTGTGCCACCGCACCTAGCTCCAGACCTACTTTTCACATGCTCTAAATGTCATTTCAAGAATATACCAAAGGAAAAGGAAAAGGAGGGAGGTGCTGATAACACCATCTAATACTACTGAAAATTGCCTTTCCTCCCTGAACAGAGTGCAGCAAAGGCAAGAAGCAGGGGTAGTGTCCAGCTTGTCCTTTAGACCTAACAGCTAGGTCTTCAGGATTTTATGGTATAATTCTGTCTCCTGACTCTACACTATAATCCTGGGATTATCTATAGGCTCAGAATTTCAGTTCAAAACCTAATTGCACAAACAGCACAAGATAACCTGATTTGGCAACAATCATCTATGTGAACAAAAAATTAGGGACTTTTATTAAATCTATATGAGTCAACATGTGATGTTTTCTGCAAAGACAAATGTAAAAAAATTTTTTTTGGTGGTAATGGGGTTCCTAGAAACCCTTCTACCTCTGGGATACACTCCCAGACACCTATTTTTCTTATATTTTTATTTGGAAACAGGGTCTCCTAAGCCAGCGAGACTGGCTTCAAACCTGTGCAATCCTCCTGTCTCTGCCTCCCAAGCATGGGGATTACAAGCGTGCGCCACCACGCCCAGCAAATTTAAAATATTTTGAATACAGCTGTGGTCATCCATGCCTATTATCCCAGTATTTAGGAGGCTGAGACAGAAGAATTGCAAGTTCGAGGCCAGCCTCAGCAATTTATTAAGAACCTCAACAACTTAGTGAGACCCTATTTCAAAAGGGGGAAAGGAGTTGGGGAATAGTTGAGAGGTAGAATGACTCTAGGTTCAATCCCCAGTACCAAAACAAACCAACAAAGATTAAGACTACCTTTTATTTACATGAAGTTTGCAGGTAGAAAACTTTCTTAATTGCTTTAATTTTTAAATATATTTTCATTTTAAAATAGTTATTATCTTGAGCATTGCTCCGTTGTAGACCTGGATCATGCAAGCAGTACACAATCCTTCCAACCACTTTTTTCTACATTTTACCCTTGAAACAACCCTATAACATGAGTGAGTGGTCAGAGGACAATCTGCCCCAATTTCAAAGATTTGGTCATTCATATTCTGAAAACATTAAGTGGCTCGTATGAGATCACAGAATCAGCCAAATAAACTTTTAGGGGTTTTCCAGGGTTAGAAACTTTTAAGATAAGTACAGCATTCTTTTCCGAAAAATCTATTCTAAGAATCTTCTATAAAATATTGTTTGTCTACACACTGTCCTGTTTAGAAACATATAGCCTTCAATCAATTCTGTCACAAAATACATTTTAAGTAGATAATGGAAAGTCTCAAGTTGGCTCCAGAGGAAAGGAGACAGATACTGTGAAAACTATAGAAACCATATTTTATGACCAATAATGGATAAAGGTATTTGGTATATTTAGCTTGGAAAGAAAAGCTCAAGAGAAGATAAGAGAGTTCTTTTAATGTTTAAAAGGCTATCAAATGGTCAGGCGAAAAGATTTGCTCTATGTTGCTCCAAATATCAAGCAAGAACAATGGGCAGACTTCAAAAGAAACAAGTTCCAACACAATAAAAGATGTGTCTTTTGAACCAATGGAACAGTTCACCTGTCGAGAAAACTGCTTTCTCTACTATGGCAAACACCACTGCACTGGATCTATTTAAGGAAAAGTTGTGAGGGAGGCTGAGATGACTTTTGATTCCTGTAGCATCAGTCTATTTTCCCTTTGTTTTTCTTGGCTTGCTAACGCAGCACACAGTGCTCAGGATGTGACAGAAGAGAAACTACTGTGAGCCAGGTGTTCCAGAGTGTGTTTCCCAGACGATAAGCTTCTCCTGGGGTGGTTGGTGGGCCCAGCTGAACTGGAGGCCCCAGAGGAAGAGCCTGGGAATCTTGGTTTTCACAAGTGCCCCGGGTGGTTTTTATCACCACAGAAGCTTAAGAAACATTTTTGAAACATCATTTCATTTAGTCCTCCCAACAATCCTGTAGGGCAGATGAGAAAATTGAGGTTCAGTTACTAAGTGGTGTATGCAAGGCCATATATAGTAAATGATAGAGCAAGAATTCCCTCTGAGGGAGTTGGAGCTGGAGTCTGAGATCTAACCCTCTATGAGATTCTTAAAGACATCAAGAAAATGGGTCACTTGAAGAAAAGTTTTATTTGATGTACATGTTGGGCTTTCAAAGAATAAGTAACAAGTTACAGCCTCATATTTTGGGGGAATCACTTGGTATGCTGGAGGATTGGTTCCAGGTGTTCAAGTTCCTTTCATAACTAGTGTAACAAGTATCTATATGTCTGTAGTTCCAGTACTTGGTATTATATGTCTAGTCTATAATTCCAGTACTTGGGAGGCTAAGACAGCAAAATTGCAAGTTTAAAACCAGCCTCAGCAAATTAACAAGACTCTCTGCAACTTTGCAAGACCAGGCTCCAGAACAACAACAACAAAAAAAAGTTTTTAAAAAGAGCTTGGGGTATAGCTCAGAGTAGAATGTCCCTAGTAGGGCAATAAAATAAAATCTTGTTATATCTGCATTTGACCTACATGCATCTTTCCATACACTTTATATCATCTCTAGATTACTTAAAATATAATGCAATGTAAACACTGTATAAATAGTGGTAATATTGTATTGTTTAGGGATTAATGACAAGAAAAAACTGTTCCATACACATGAGTTTTTTTTCCACAGGAGTATTTTTGATCCAAGGTTGGTTGCATGGATGGATGCTGAAGCCACAGAGCTATGGGCCAAGTTCACTTTTTATTTATGGTAAAATGTGAATGGAGGCTTGTTAAGGAACTACACTGAAGGAAGGACATTGAAGTTCACATTTTTGTCTTTCATGAATAACTACAAAAAGGGTGTACTAACCATATAAATAATTTCAACATGATTACAAAGAGAACAACATTTTAATGCACTTAGAAGAAGCAATTTACATGCATACAATTAATGTGCTAATTTCAGTGATCTTTAGCTATTCATTAAAACAGGCCTGGCAGGTCCTGTACTTGGCAACACTTTGTTAGTCATTTCCTGCTATTACTTTATGTACTCAAAAGTAATCAGCCATCTATAATTTAAGTCTTTTCACTAATTAAATAGCCCTTTCTCTAATTATGTCCAAATTAGAAAGGTTAGTGTGTGGATAAATATGTTAGTATTTGGCACATGTATTAAAATATGGTGATTTCCTTGCATGTGGCCACGAAGACTAATAAGTGATCCACGCAGTTCTGAACAGACCAGAGAGAATAGGGAGGATTGTTGTTGGAGTAAGCTAGAAAGACCTTTTGACTTAAAATCAGAGCAGTATTCCTACTGAATACTTTCCTATTGAAAGTCTTCTTATTGAGATGGGTTTTGCATTTAGTCTCGTAAACCTAGTAACGTCTGGATTTGTTTCCCTTCAGGGAATAATACTAGGATCATCTGTTTTGTCAGGCCTTAACCAGAGAGATGGAATGGAACGAGGGTTCAGGGAGAAAAGGAGTTAAAGGTTGTGTTTGCAGGAATGTGTTTGCTGACATTGATCAATGGGTAATTTTGCAATTGTAGGTTTATTCACACAGAGGCTTCAAAAAACAGATCAATAATGAAGCAATGGTAAAGATGCCAAAGAAAAAGTGATTAATGAAAAATGTGGTGGAGGTACAATCTGCCATGTAGCATGAACGCTCCTTCATTTAGCACCCCATAAATAAATATGCATCTGATAGAAAGAGCATTCCCGTGGAATGTCACTGGATCCAGAGGGGATCTCCTCAGAGCCCATGCTTCAAAGAGCGGTTCCTCATGTCCACGGAAGCAAGTTTAAACTCTCCTGTGTAAAGTCTCTATAAACAGTTCCACTCTTGCATTATGCATGATTCTGACATCTTGTAACATGAGCAGTGTTCCCAAAGTGATTTCCAATTTTATCTTATGTGTTATGTTTTAACGATGCTATTTAGGTTAGAATTTTACTTTGACCACATAATATCTTGTTGCATTTCCTCATATAGCATTTAATTATGGTAGCAGTACTGTAACCTAGTACTGGATGGATAGACAAGAATTTAATGCACCCTTAAAATAATCTATTGCTTTTAAAGCCAATGCTTTTACCCATCATCTCCATTGTGCTAATTTAATATGTTGAGCATTAGGCAGACCCCAGCTGATTACACCTGGGAACTGATAATAACTAGAAAGGAGCTGTGCTGAAAGCTAATACCCAAATCTAGGACAACTCAACATTAGAGTTGAGTGTATGCAAGGTCCTATGTTTTTCCTCAGGTGACAAAACTCGAGTTCTTAAGTACAAACTTCAGGAAGGGTTAGCCCTAGATAATCTTGTCAGGAAGCCTCAGCTTAGCTCCTACCCTTCTTGTATCAATCTCTTCATCCTCTTTTGCATAAACCCAAGCTTTTCTCCCTAATGACTCCTGTCCTTAAGAAAGGATTTGAAATCAGCTTTTAGCATTTAGAAAGGATAGTGTGAGGGAGCTTACTCTCCTCATTTTGCATGTACGTAAGTCTCGTTTGTTATTTGGGAATATTGGTCCCCTCTTTCAGGTTTTATTTTTGTTTTTGTTTTTGTTTTTTCAGTGGTACTGGGGTTCCTGGAAACCCTTCTACCTCCGGGCTACACTCCCAGACCTATTTTATATTTTTATTTGGAAACAGGGTATCTTAAGCCAACATGGCTGGCTTCGAACCTGCATGATCCTCCGTCTCTGCCTCCCAAGCAGGAGGATTACAAGTGTGTGCCACCATGCCCGGCTTTTGTTTTTTTGTTTTTTTGTTTTTTAGGGGTTTTGTTTTTGTTTTTTATTTTACCAGATAGTATAGTCTCAGGTGGTACCTGGCCAGAAAATGTGAAGTTTTCTTCTCAGATCTTAATCTTAAGTGGTTCAGATAAAGGCTATCTTTATGCTGCATTAGGATAAAATTAAATGCTTTCAATTAACCTCATAATTTGAACCACGAGCGTATTAAGGAACTAGATTATTATTTTTAAACTTTTACTAGGCAGTTTAAGCATCTTCAACGATAACCAAATGATTACCATGTATATTCCTCGCCAAGAACTACAAGAGATATACCTAAGAAAAAGACATCTATGTATAAAATGTGTTACGAATGTAATTCAACTCTTTGTAAAACAAGTGTTATATGCTAGCTGCTTTAAATATATCATCTCAGGCAAGAACTCAGCATATACTCGTACCCTGTACAAAGGTGTCCAGATGTGTCAGGACTGTAATCATTTTGGGTCCTCCTTGCCAGCTCTAAGAAGAGACAAGGGCAATGCTACTTTTTACCAACTGGGCCCCCTTAAGAGGGAGAACCTTTTTTTTTTTCCTTCACATAAACGCACTACATGTGTTAGTGTCAGCCTCAATCTCATTTCATATTCAAAACAACTCCATAAAAATATACATGTATAGTGAAAAACACAGGAGATAGAAGGGTTAAATAACTTGTGTCCTGTACCACAATGACTAAGACTCACCATAACTTGAAATTAGAATTATCTGCCTTTAAATATCATGGTTCTGCTTTAATAAAAAGGATAATAGAAGGAAACTCACTTTTTTCCTTTATCCATGTCTGTTTAGTTCAATTGTTTGGAGCTACTGTGCTAGTAATGAAACTACAAAGCCAGTAAGGTTAGAGGCAGCAAGCTGCACTTTATGTTGTCTCAGATGCATTCTATGAATGGCGTTTGGGATGCCAGTAGTAGATAGTGTAGTGTAGTAGTTCCAACATTCTAATGGGCTTTAGAATCACTAGAAGAACTTGTTAAACAGAAATTGTTGGACTCATACCTTGGTTTCTGATTTGATAAGTTTGGGATGGATCTGAAATTTTGCCTTTCTAACAAGTGTCCAGGCATTCTTAATGCTGCTCATTCAGGACTCATATTTGTATAGTATAAACCATCTTATCATTATATATATATATATATATATATATATATATATATATATATAAATTTAAAAGCCACTAGTCTACACATGAGTCAGGAGTGTTTTCCAAGATCATAAAAGCAGCACAGGTTTTATCTCCCTTTTCTCTCTACTCAAGTGAAACTACTTGTAGAACTATTATAGTATTACCAGCTTTCTAGTTATACCAAAGTATATTAAATATACCAAAGTACATTAAAGATTAAAATAACTATAAGGGGCGCTGGGTGTGGTGGTGCATGGTTGTAATCCCTGCGCTTAGGAGGCAGAGACAGGAGGATCACACTGGTTCGAAGCCAAATAAAAATATAATCTAGGTCTGGGAGTGTAGCCCAGAGGTAGTACCACCCATTACCCATCCCCAGTACCACCAAACAAAATAAATAAATAAATAAATAAATAAATAAATAAATAACAATAAGGGAATAAATAAAACTATAAGAGATAACAGGGTGGAAATCTGATTAGGGTTGGTATTGGATGCCCTGCTTGATAGTGTGATCTTTGGGAGAAGGTACTGCTGGAAATGTCAAAAGGCAAATAAAGGATAAGAGGCCTGCATATTAATTGCATATTTATTTTTATCCCTATGTTCATTTTTCATATATGACAATTACATTTAATCACGAAGCATTTCTCTAAAGATCTTCCTAAAATGTGAGATAAATATTCAATAAAATGTTTAGTAGACTGTATCCAGTTTCGAATTAAAGAAACATATAGTGTCATGAATTCCTTCCATAAAAATTTCCTTTGTGCATGAACACTTTACAGTAAATCTTAATATAATCCTATTTTATCAAGATAAATTAAAGCAGAATACCAGGTTAAAAAAAAAAAAAACCCTTATGGGGAGCCATTAAGTTTTTCCCCTAAAAGAATATTTCTGACTCAGCTGACTATCCTTCGCCCAGAGTCAACAAGGTTTGGGGTCATGGAAAGTTCAAAGTAAAAGGTCTGAGAGAAGATCAGGTGGTGATGGCACGAGGGTATTGATTGACCTACCCGTGATGTATTCGCTCAGATGGTGATGGCATGAGGGATTGATTGACCTGAAACTGTAAAAATACGACAAGAGAAATAAACCCAGTATTGGTCACTAGAGATATCGACCCGGAAGTGGAGTCGCGATCCTTCCATGCTTGAATTAAAATTCTTTGAATTAAATTCTTAGAATTGAATTCTTTCATCCTCACTCCTCTCTTTGGAACCTGTACTTTTGCTGGCTGGCTCCGGAACCCCCTGACACCCCCTCCTCTCCCACATACTGCCTAAGGAAAAGTCTATATAAAATAACTCAGTCTTATCTGTATACATAGCCAGTCAGTGTGGCACGAAAGACATTAGTCATCTTAATTTATGTTAATCACTCCATAATCAATATGGCTAGTGTACCACCAATGACCAGGTAACCATTTCTGTCAACACATACTGAATGATATTATTCTTTATATATATTTTTATTGGTGCATTGTAGTCAAACATCTCAATGGAATACAAGACTTGTGAGGATATATAAGCACACATCATCCAATTAGTCTTTATCCAATCCCCACCCTATTCCCTCCCCCTCCTTTGATCCCATACTTGATTTAGTGATTGACCTTGATATATTTGTTTAAGTACATCACATGCTTTAAAGAGATTTCATCTTCCCCCTTCCCATCCCCTCTGATAAGTCACTTTAATTGCTCCTCCATTGGGCCCCTTCTTCAACTAGATTTCCTCCTATTACCCATTTCATCCTAGGTTTTGCATATTGGGAGAAGCATCTGAATTTTAATTTTCTATGATATTTCCCTGTGGATGCCACATTGCAAGCTCCGATCCCACTCTCAAAGGCCCCGACACTGGCCTCGCCTCACAGCAGGCTTTGATTCCAGCCTCGCTGGCCCCAGCACCAGCCTTGCCGACTGGCAAGCTCCTATCCCAGCCTTAGAGGCCCCAGCACTGGCCTTGCCTTATGGCAGTCTCCTATCCCAGCCTCACAGGCCCCGGTACTGGCCTTGCCACACGGCAGGCTCCAGTCCCTTTCCTCAGAAGCCCCGACACTGGCCTTGTCCATGGCAGGCTCTGATCCTGGCCTCGGAGGCCCCAGTATCAGCCTCACCACATGGCAGGCTCCAATCCCATTCCTCAGAGGCCCCAGCACCAGTCCTGCCTTATGACAGGCTCCTATTCTGGCCTCAGAGGCCCCGGCACTAGCCTCACTGTGCTGTGGGCTCTGGTCTCTGTCACTGTGAGCAGGTCATCTACAGATGTTCCCTTTTTTCTTCCATTTTTTTTTTAAATATAAGAAAGGAGTACATGTCTTTTGCAAAAGCTGAGAGCCTGAATACCTGGTGGCAATGAATTTTGTCTCCCCTCTGAAGACAGAGGTCCAAAGATTCACTACAGAGAGCAGGTTCTGCTGTTCCTCATGCACCTTGGTCTCCTGCACTGTGCAGAGGAGCACGGTGGTCATGAGAGCTTAAGTCTCCCAGAACACACACCATGGTGGCCCAACCCAGCTATGGGGGCTCCCTCTGATACGCCCCAAACACTTTTTACCACTTAACATGTTGCTGAATGATATTAAGTCTAGGGTCTTTGTGCATGTATCCACATATGATCCATAATAGCCTTGACCTTACTTTTTTCTTCTCTTCACCCCTTGTCCTTTTGTCCTTTCCGTGCTTTTAATCTTTTTTTAAAGTTTTCATTTCTCCCACTCTCTTAGCATGAAAACACACACACACACACACACACACACACACACACACACACACAGCACAATGAGGCAATCTATTTGCTGAATGGTGGGAGAGGATTCAAAGCACTTAATTAGAATTAATTTAAGAGGGTTTTCTTAGTCTTCAGGACCAAATCCCTCAAGGGAAACAGTGATGCAATTGTTTGATGTCTTCACTCAGTTGGCTGTCTCACCTTTGTAGTTCTTAGTTATGTCTGGGAAAAAAATCAGACAGGTGGGCTTGTCTTGATTCCCATGGAAGCAGTATTGTCCTGACAGTTTGATCATAGTTTTGGAAATCAAGTTTTTCTGGCTCTGAGTGACTGACAAGTCTGTCTCTGGCTCTAAGGACAGCCTGGCTTGGAGAGCTGTTTTCTTTGGTGAGGATGTCAAACTAACACAGTGATCACATTGTAACAAGTAGGGTTTTTTTCTCCATTTATTAAAGATGCAGATAAAAGAAAGTAATCTGGTTTTCATGTGAACTATGAAAAGTGAGCATTTCTGGCCGGGTTTATAATCCCAGCATTTGGGAAGCTGAGACAGGAGAATTGTGTTTCGAGGACAGTCTCAGCTACTTAGTGAGGACCTTTGCAACTCATTGAGACCCTGTTAAAAAATAAAGAATAAAAAAATAGGGTTGGGGGTGTAGCTCAGAGGTAGGATGCCCCTGGTTTCCATCCCCAATACCACACACACACACACACAAAATAAAAGTGAGAATTTCCAGAGGGAGTGACTACTAAGAAATTTTCAATTAAAAACTAGTAATTATGGTCACTTAAAATGTATCTAAGAGGACTTCCGGAAAGATGGCGACGGAGGAAAGTGGCACTTACAAGTTCCGCTAACAATCCAACTCTACTACCACAAAACCAGCACATTTCAGAGCCAGAACACACCACCAGCAAAGAAATAAAAACGGTAAATAAAAGGGACAGAGAAAAAGGGCTGGAAAAACAAGACACCTGAAAAAAACCAGCCCGAAGTGCCGCGCCCCCGTGGCGCAGAGTGGCCGGAGCCGCCGGAGCAGCCAGAGCCACAGCGCGGATTGGGGGGAGCGGCGGAGCAGAGTGGCCTGAGCACCTGGAACAGCCAGAGCCGCGTCTCGGAACGGCTGGAGCGGCCAGAGTGGCCAGACCCGCGGTGCAGAGCAGCCGAGCAGAGCGGCCAGAGCAGCCAAGCGGAGCGGCCAGAACAGCCGGAGCAGCCAGAGCCGCAGCGCGGATTGGCTGGAGCGGGGGCGCGGAGTGGCCAGAGCCGCGGAGTGGAGCGGCTGGAGCAGCTGAGCAGAGCGGCCAGAACAGCTGAGCAAAGCGGCCAGAGCAGCCAAGCAGAGCGGCCAGAGCAGCCGGAGTGGAGCGCCCAGAACAGCTGGAGCAGCCAGAGCCGCGTTGCGGAACGGCCGGAGCGGCCAGAGTGGCCAGACATGCGGTGAAGAGCAGCCAGAGCCGCGGTGCAGAGTGGCCGGAACAGCCAGAGCGGGCAGAGCCGTGGTGCCACGGTGCAGAATGGCCGGAGCGGCGCAGCCTACATCTCCCCTAGCAGCACCAGGCTCCAGAGAGGAGGGAGACTCAAAACAGAGCTCAAATCCAGAGAGGAGGTACTCTGGCCTCGCGGCCTAGGATGCAGAAGCAGCATCTTACTGCTGGCGGCAGCGATGAGTTCACCAGACGGCCCTAGACCAACCCACTCAACCAGTCACCAGGCGCCTGAGAGGAGGGGTGGACAGCGAGCCGAGGTGAACAGGTGCTAAACAGCCGGGCGGCAGTCAGCAGTTTTGTTGGTGCAGAGAACATCTAAAGCTCCCAAGGGCCAGGCACAGCACAACTGGCAAGGACTCAGAGCGGAGTTCAAAACCAGAGAAGAAATACGCCGCATCACGGCCGAGGGCATGGCAGTGGTGTCATATTGCCAGTGGCGGCAGCAGCGAATCCACCGAGTTCACTACAGCTCCATCAGCGCACGCAACAACCGTGAGTCAAATTGTGGCCCCTAGGGGAGAAATCCCAGTACTGCACTCCCAGGGACTTGCGCAGATAGTCTCCCTGGGTCGGAGATTTTAGCAGTGCAGCCCAGTGGGGGAGTGGCAGTGGCAGAGATATCATACCATAGTCACAACTCCCCACTGGAGAACGCCCAACTTGGCACCCCCCACGGTCTAAGCAGCCTTGATTGACTCCCTGGGTCTGAGACTTTGTGATACAACCCAGTAAAGGAGTAGTGGTGACTGAGATACCACAGACTCGAGATCCAGAGCATCTTAAGTGAACTCGTAGTGACTCAGGGAAGAACCCAGAGAAGGCACAAACTTCCAAAATCATGGGAAAGAGAAATAACAATGGAGCAGTGAATGCCAACAACCCCATAACATCAGAATCTGATAACACAGAAATTCAAAGATCTCTAGAAGATCAAATTAGGAAAATAACTTTAGAAATAATAGAGGACTTTCGAAAAGAATTTAGAGAGAGTCAAAAAGAGATAAAGGATGCAATTAATGAAGTAAAGGCCTCAATTCAAAGTATAAACAACAGATTAGACCACATGGAGAATAGAATCTTGCTTCTTGAAGATGATCATTCTAAAAATGAACGCATAGTTTCTAATTTAGAAAAAAAAAAAAAAAACCCCCGACAGCAGGAATATGACATTGAAGAAATATGGGCCCATTTCAAGAGAGCTAACCTAAGAATAATTGGAATAGAGGAGGGAAAAGAAGGTGAAACCAAAGGGATCAACAATCTCTTCAAGGAAGTAATAGCAGAAAATTTTCCAAACATAGAGCAAGAGGTCGATACACAGGTCCAGGAAACTTATAGAACTCCCTTTAGACAGGATCAGAGAAGAGGATCCCCACGCCACATAATTGTCAAAATGACTAATGTGGAAGCCAAGGAGAGAATCTTAAAGGCAACAAAAACAAAAGGCCACGTGACATACAGAGGCAAACCAATTAGAATCACTCCAGACTTCCCAAACCAAGTTATGAAAGCCAGAAGGGCTTGGAGTAACATATTCCAAACTCTGAAAGAAAACAACTTCCAGCCAAAAATTTCCTACCCAGCAAAACTATCCATCAAATTAGATGTGGAAATAAGAAGCTTCCATGACAAACAGCAACTGAAGGAATTTATGTCTTCAAAACCAGCGCTAGAGAAAATACTCAAGGAGATTAACTGCAAAGAGGAAATGGGTAATACACGCCAGAACCAAAGAAACAAGAATTCCCATACAGCAGACAACTAAGCAAAGAAGAATAAACAGTATCTCAAACAGAAATAAGATCTTAACATGTTGGGAATTAAAAATTATCTCTCTATAATCACACTGAATGTAAACGGCCTCTACTCCCCAATAAAAAGACATAAAGTGGCAAAATGGATTAAAAGCCAAAATCCATCCATCTGCTGCTTACAAGAAACACACCTTACAAGTAAAGATAGGAACAAACTCAAGGTAAAGGGCTGGAGCAAGGTAATCCATGCTAATGGTACTCGAAGACAAGCAGGAGTAGCAACTATGATATCAGACAAGGTAGACTTCAAACCCAAACTTATTAGAAGAGACAAAGAAGGTCACATTTTACTGGTAAAAGGAATAGTCCAGCAAGAGGAAATAACAATAATCAATATCTATGCCCCAAACATAGGGGCAGCTACTTTCATAAATCAAACTCTTTGTGACATGAAGTCACACATAAATCCCAACACAATAATACTGGGAGACTTCAACACACCTCTCACAATGCTAGACCGATCTTCTAGACAAACGGTCAGTAAAGATGTCTCAGAACTAAAGAACACCATTAACCAAATGGACCTGTTGGACACATATAGAATATTTCACCCAACTACAGCAGAGTTTACATTTTTCTCAGCTGCTCATGGAACCTTCTCCAAAATAGATCACACCCTGGGACACAAAATGAGCACTAGCAAATTTAAAAAATGTTACATACTTCCCTGTGTCATTTCAGACCATAATGGAAGGAAACTAGAAATCAACTATAAGAAGACCCAGAGAAACAACATAAATATGTGGAGACTGAACACCACACTTCTGAATGAAGAATGGGTCATAGAAGATGTAAGAGGTGAAATCAAGAAATTTCTAGAAACAAATGAAAATAAAGAAACAACATATCAAAACCTCTGGGACACTTTGAAGGCAGTATTAAGAGGAAAATTTATAGCACTGAGTGCTCACATAAGAAAAACAGAAAATCTTCAAATAAATAGCCTTATGACACACCTCAAAGACCTTGAAAAGCAGAAACAATTGAATCCCAAAGCCAGCAGAAGACGGGAAATTATTAAAATTAGAGCAGAAATTACCGAAATAGAGAATAAAAAAACAATACAGAAAATCAACAAAACCAAAAGCTGGTTTCTTGAAAAAATTAACAAGATTGATAAACCACTAGCCAACCTAACTAAAAAAAAAAGAGAGAATCAACCCAAATTATGAAGATAAGGGATGAAAACGGAGACATTACTACTGACAGCATAGAAATCCAGAGGATTATCAGAAACTCTTTGAAAAACTATACTCCAACAAAATGGAAAATCTGGAGGAAATCGACAACTTCCTAGATAAATACAACCTTCCTAAACTGAGTCAAGAAGATACAGAACACTTAAACCAACCAATAACAATCAAAGAGATTGAAATAGCAATAAAGAGCTTACCATCAAAGAAAAGCCCAGGACCAGATGGTTTCCCAAGTGAATTCTATAAAACCTTTATAGGAGAACTAATCCCAATACTACTCAAACTATTTTGGGAAATAGAAAAAAACGGGACTCTCCCAAATACATTCTATGAAGCCAACATCGCACTAATACCCAAACCGAATAAAGACAGTTCAAGGAAGGAAAACTACAGGCCTATATCTCTGATGAACTTGGATGCAAAGCTATTAAACAAAATACTAGCAACACGCATTCAAAACCACATCAAGAAAATCATTCTCCATGACCAGGTAGGGCTCATCCCAGGGATGCAAGGCTGGTTCAATATACGAAAATCAATCCATGTAATTCATCATATAAACAGAATCAAAGACAAAAACCACATGATCATCTCAATAGATGCTGAAAAAGCATTTAATAAAATTCAACATCCATTTATGATAAAAACACTTCAGAGAATTGGAATAGAAGGAACATATCTCAACATTATTAAGGCAATCTACAATAAGCCCACTGCCAACATTATATTAAATGGGGAAAAACTTCAAGAATTCCCCCTAAAAACTGGAATGAGACAAGGATGTCCACTATCACCACTTCTCTTCAATATAGTACTAGAGACTCTAGCCAGAGCAGTAAGGCAAGAAAAGGAAATCAAAGGAGTACAAATAGGAAAAGAAGAACTTAAGCTTTCACTATTTGCAGATGACATGATACTATATTTAGAAAACCCAACAAACTCAACCAAAAGGCTTATAGAAATGATCAACAAATTCAGCAAGGTATCTGGATACAAAATCAATCTTAAAAAATCAGAAGCTTTCCTGTACACCAACCATAAATCCACTGAAAAAGAAATTCAGAAAACACTTCCACTCAGGATCTCCCACAAAAAAATAAAATACCTAGGAATAAACTTGACCAAGGAGGTAAAAGATCTCTACAAAGAAATTTATAAAACACTGAAAAAAGAAATCGAAGAAGATCTTAGAAGATGGAAAGACATTCCATGTTCATGGATTGGCAGAATAAATATCATTAAAATGGCCCTCCTCCCAAAAGTGATCTACAGATTTAATGCAATGCCCATTAAACTACCAAGATCATTCCTCACAGACATAGAAAAGTCAGTCCTTAAATTTATCTGGAATAACAAAAAGCCCAGAATAGCCAAGGTAGTTCTCAGCAACAAAAACCATGCAGGAGAAATCACAATACCTTACTTTAAACTATACTACAAAGCCATTGTAATAAAAACAGCATGGTACTGGCAAAAGAACGGATATATAGACCAATGGATCAGAATAGAAGACCCAGAAACAAGTCCACACACTTACAGCCAATTGATTTTTGACAAAGAGGCCAAAAACATACACTGGAAAAAAGATAGCCTCTTCAACAAATGGTGTTGGCAAAACTGGTTAACCATATGTAGAAAATTGGTTGTTAATCCCACTTTTTCACCCTGTACAAAAGTCAACTCATGATGGATCAAAGACTTGGAAATCAAACCAGAGACTTTGAAGCTCCTTGCAGAGGGCATAGGTCCAACACTACAACACATAGGCACAGACAAACATTTCCTCAACAAGACCCCAAAGGCACAACAAATTAAAAGGAGAATCAATACATGGGATTGCATGAAACTGAAGAGCTTCTGTTCAGCAAAGGAAACTATCAAGAATCTCAATCGAGAGCCAACAGAATGGGAGAAGATTTTTGCCACCTACACCACTGATAGAGGACTAATATCAAGAATATACAGAGAACTCAAGAAACTCAACACTAAGAAAACAAAGCATCCAATAACAAAATGGGCAAATGAACTAAATAGACACTTCACAAAAGAAGAAATTCAAATGGCCAATAAATGCATGAAAAAATTCTCAACATCACTGGCAATCAGAGAGATGCAAATAAAAACTACCCTGAGATTTCACCTAACTCCAACTAGAATGGCAATCATTCAAAACACAAACAACAGATGCTGGCGAGGATGTGGAGAAGTGGGAACTCTAAGACATTGTTGGTGGGATTGCAAATTAGTGCAACCACTTTGGAAAACAGTATGGAGAATCCTCAGAAGAATGGGAACAAATCTACCATTTGATCCAGCAATACCACTGTTGGGTATCTACCCAAAAGAAAAGAAACCAAACTATCAAACTAATGCATGTGTATCTATGTTCATAGCTGCACAATTCACCATAAACAAACTATGGAACCAGCCAAGATGTCCATCAACAGATGAATGGATTACAAAACTGTGGGATATGTACACAATGGAATTTTACACAGCCATCAAAAAAAAAAACTCAATTACATCATTTTCAGGGAAATGGATGGAACTGGAGGACATTATGCTAAGTGAGATTAGTCAGGCACAAAAAATAAGAAATCAGATGCTTTCCCTAATATGTGAGAGTTAGGGAGAAAAGAGGAGCAAACAAGACAACCTAAAGGAGGAGAAATGAGGGGGAAGAGGAAAATCTCTAAAGCTCACAATGTACTTAAACATATCGAAGTCAATCACTAAGCCAAGCAAGGGAGGGAGGGATGGGGAGGGAATGGGGTGGGATTTGGGTAGGGGTTAAATCAGCGATGAGTACATGTTTGTACACACAAGTTTTTTACCCCAATAAGTTTTATGAATATAATGCACCAATAAAAAAATTTTTTTAAATACAAAAAAAAGAAAATCAATAAAGAAATGACTCATTGAGAAAAAAATAAAAAATAAAAAAATAAAATGTATCTAAAATTAAATATATGTTGTATGAGAAAAAACACACTAGAAGGTGAGGGTATCTTCTTAGAATCGTAATTCATGCAAATAAGGAATTTTAAAAGGATCAGATTTGCTTCTTTATTTCAAATTATCTTCTTGAGGGACCTTTTTAAAAGCTTCTCAACTCCAAACTGATAACAATAATAAGAAAAAAATATAGTGTAGGGGAATGACTATTGAGGCAGAACCTGAATTTTTTAATGAGAAACTTCATTTTAAAACCCGCCAATCCCTTCAGATTCTACTCTTGGAAACATGAATTAACTGATGATGAACCATTTTTAATTAAATAGATATAAGGCAAATATGCACCCATTATTCTGGGGTAGAGGTACAACAGGGTTTCTCTTTATTTTATAGTTCAATATGCTCCACCCTTTATTTCATAAAATACAAACTCCATGGTTGTTTTGATGTATGAGCAAATTTCTTTCTTTCTTTCTTTCTTTTCTTTCTTTCTTTCTTTCTTTCTTTCTTTCTTTCTTTCTTTCTTTCTTTCTTTTTCAGTACTAGGGATGGAACCCGGGGGCATTCTACCTCCGAGCTACACCCCCAGTCTTATATTTTAGTCATTTTACTTTTTGAAACAGGGTCTCACTGAGTTGCAAAGGGCCTTACTAAGTAGCTGAGGCAGTCCCCAAACCACGATCCTCTGATCTCTACCTACCAAATGCTGGGATTACAAGTGTGCGCCACCATGCCCAACAGTGAACAAATTTCTAATATAATTTTTTTATTGAAATCGAGAGAAAACCTGACCCGTTTCCTCAGAAGTTAACAGTTATTTAACTCTTGTAGCTGACTGAAGCTGATAAGGCTGAGGTTAGTCATAGATTAGATCCCACGAATGTATCAGAGAAAACTTACCATGAAAAACAGATTCTGCTGTTACCCATTTCTCCCTAGCTTTCACATGATGAAGAAGGAGATCCTATAGAGGGACAAATAAGGCAACCTAACTGTGGAGATAGAAGTGGGAAGAGGGAAACTCTCTAAATCACATGATGTACTTAAACATATCAAAGTCAATCACTAAGCCAATCATAGGGATAAGGGATGGGGATCGGGTAAGGGCTAATTGGGTGATGTGTGCATGTATGTTTCCACAAATCTTTTATCCCATTAAGATGTATGACTACGATTCACCAATTTAAAAAAGTATTTAAAAGTAAAATAAAGAAAAAAAATACAAATTCTGCAAAAGAGAGCAACACTCTAGACTAGGCTGGGTTGTCTTAGGCACTGATTGGTTCTAAGAAAAATTTGTCAGAAACCCTGACAAAATGTGTTTGCTCCAAAACAGACAGAGAGATAGAGATAGAGAGAGAGAGAGAGAGAGAGAGAGAGAGAGAGAGAGAGAGAGAGAGAGATTCTCTCTGATTTGTTTTGGTTTGTTTTGGTTTGGTGGTGCTGGGAATTGAACCCATGGCTTCCACATGGTAGGCAAGAACTCTATTGCTGAGTCACACACCCCAGCCCTACTGATATCCTCTTGATGGAATTTTACTACAATACCAACTAACCAAAGGATCCAAGATAGCCTCTGGGTTATTGGGCTATACCTGGACAGAGATATTCTTAAAATGACAAGGCCATGTTAAATTAAATGTTTTTTGTTTGTTTGTTTGTTTGCGGGTATGGGGATGGAACCCAGAGGCATTCGACCTCTGAGCTACTACCCCAGCCCAATTTTTCATTCTTTATCTTGAAACAGGGCCTCACTGAGTTGTGGAGGGCCTCACTAAGGACAGCTGAGGCTGTCCGCAAACCACAATCCTCCAGTCTTAGCCGCCCAAATGCTGGAATTACAAGCGTGTGCCACCACGCCCGGCTCAAATGTTTTGTTTTGAATGAGGTTTTGTTCCAAGATTCATAACTGCTAAAAAATCTGTGTGTCATACATCATACATTACCTGAACTTTATTCAAAGTATATTATATGTCACACACTATGATAAACAATTTAAACAGATTAACTCAATCTTTATCATGTTCTATTCTACAAAAGGGCTTACTTTGACAAAAGATCATAGTTATAGAAAAAGTTAATATTAACAATCTCAAATTTCAAATGTTGCGAAAATCTCCTAGGAAAGAAAATAATAATTACCTGAAGCCCTTTTCACTTAAGGAGTTAGCTACTTAGTCCTTTAAGTAGCTTACCTCCCACTGATTTATTAGAAAAATAAAAGAATGGCATTCCATATAAAATTACATATTCAGAGGACAATTTCCAACAAGTTTTGGGAGAAGAGCAGTCAATGATACTGGTAATGCATTAATGTTTAACTTTCTACATGTTTATGGTAGATAGTCCACCCTTATATGCCTTGTCTCAATTGCTCTAAATGGATGGCCTTACCATGCCTATTCATTTCAATAGAATTAAAGTTTAATTTGTCAACTTGAATGGGCCTACTTCTAGAAAAGAACATTTTGGAAACTTTAGCAATAATACAAGGAAAAAATCCATTTTCCCCACTGGTTTCCTTCATATTATTGTGCTTCTAGTCATCCATGCTTAAAAATTTATGGTCGTTTCTTTTTTGTTAATTTTGTACTGGTGCATTGTAGTCATGGTCATTTTTCTCTCTACCTCTTCCTCTTTATGGTCACTAAGTCAGGTAGGTCTGTAACTATTAATTTACTTAACTATTATTTACTTAATGGTCTGTAGCCATTTCCTTGAGGAATCCTTCCTTTCTGGCTCAACTATCTGCCACTACAAATTCTACCAGTGATCACCTCCGCACAATATTCCAAATTCCAAGCCTCTTAATCAGCTAACCTGATCTTTAGTCTCACCTTTCTGATCCATCTCATACAATCACAAGATTGGTTCTCCCAAACACTACTGTGTATATATCAGTTTTAATGGTGCTTGCTGACTATTCAAAAAATGTAGATGCTCCTTAACAAATAATGGTACTACATCCCAGAAAACCTATCGTACATTCAAAACATTCTAAATGAAAAATGCGTTTAATATATCTAAACTATCAAACATGGTAGTTTTGTGTAGTCTATCTTAAAAATACATTGGCCTGTAGTTGGGCAACATCATCTAATACCATATAACACCCAACTTGCTTCATAATCAACTATTCTCATGTAGATAATACATTGATGGGCACTTTATAGACATCATGGGATATGAAAACATAAAACACAAGATACACTAACAACCAAGTACACTTTAAAGTATCGTTGTTTTCCCATGATCCTTGGCTGCAGCTCACTGCTGTTGCTCAGCATCACTGGAGACCAGGGTACCACATATGGCCTATCAGCTGGTCCCTGACAGTGCTTCAACTCAGGTTTTTAACTTTCTGACAGTATAAACACATTCACATTCAGCAAAACTGTACTTTGGATTTCAAATGTGATCTTTTCTTGGGCTTGCTTCACATAGCAGGAGGGTCTCACATGATGCTGGACACAATGAGCTCCAGCTCCCAGTCAACCATGGGTAGACAACGGACGCTCTACATTATAAGGTGATACCAGCATCTTTTGGATACAGATATTCAATAAATAACAGGAGCCATTTAACCCTTCATTACAAGATGGGCTTTGTGTTATTTGCCCAACTATAGGGTAATGCAAGTTTTTCAAACATATTTAGGGTAGGCTAAGCTAAGCTCTGCTGTTTGGGAGAAGTGTAGTAAATGCATTTTCAACTTGTAATATTTTCAGTTTATGATAGGCTTATCAGAACATATCCCCCTTATTAGTCTGGAACATCAATATTCTTGGACATTCATATTCTTGAACAGTGCCGTTAAAATTAATAAACACAAAGTAGATTAGTCAGAACATAACTGAATCCTAAGCTGAGAAGCAGCTTATCTATTAAGTCCATAGCCTATAACTCAAAAGAATTTATAGCCGGGTGTGGTGGTGCACACTTGTAATCCCAGTACTTGGGAGGCTGAGACAGTAGGATGACGCAGGTTCAGAGCCAGCCTCAGCTATTTTGTGAAGCTCTCAGCAACTTAGTGAGACACTGTTTCCAAATAAACTATAAAATAGATCTGGAAGTGTAGAGCAGAAGTAAAAAGTCCCTGGATTCCATCCCCAATATCACAAAAAAAGAATAATAATTTATAACTGAGCCCTACCATCATTTCATTTTCTTCCCACTGTGGTACTCCTTAACTCATCCTTTGCTTCACTGTAAATGATCTGAATACTCCTAATCACCCTAAAAACTTCATATATTTTTCTTTCTTTACATTGTTTTCATTTGTCTTACAAAACAGTTTATTTTACTATTTTTATTATTTATTTATTTATTTTGTGGTACTGGAGGTAGAACCCAGGGCTTTCTACCTCTAAGCTATACTTCCAGACCTATTTTATATTTTATTTGGAAACTGGGTCTCACTAAATTGCTGAGAGCCTCACTCAGTAGCTAAGGTTGGCTTCGAACCTGTGAGATCCTCCTGTCCCAGCCTCCCAAGTGAGGGGATTACAAGTGTGTGCCACCACACCCAGCTTTACTATCTATCTATATTTACCTTGCCCATCCTTCAACGTTTAGGTTAGATTTCACTCCCTATAGGAAAATACTCTGGCCATCTCAAATAAAAGAGATAAGCCATTCTAAGTGTCATGTATCTATTTTGCTTTTTTGACAAAAAATTATTTCATTGAATTACTGGTTCTTTTTTTATATTTTCAAAATAGAGTGTAGACACTTGAGAGTAGGAACTATATGTTGTGAATCCCTTGCGATGCTTCTTACATATATATTTATACTCTTATATGAATAAATTTTATATTATATGTAAATGTACTATACATAGATATTAACATTTCTGCCTCATAAACCTCCAATTAACAAAGATTTCCTTCCATGACCCTAAGAGAAATAAAATATAAGGATAGTAACAGATTGCACCAGTTAGGTCAAATTTGATTCCCAATTCTGGTTGTTATTTAACAAAAAACTTTTTTCCCCCAGAACCCTAAGGTAAGTTACCTGTTCAGTGGCTAAATTAGTTCAGATCTTCCCCATATACAGTCTGTAATTGGCATAAAGTTTAGTGCCTGTAGTTGTACCAAGTGTCGGCATTTGACTTTGTGACTCAGATAGATTCAATAGCTTATACAAGGAAAAAAGACTCTGATGACCAGTGACAACCTTTAAGCTGACAAGTCACTTCCTTGTTATCTCTGGCATCTCCCACACCTAGCCTATTCGTAAGTGGCAGATCTCAGGGATGCTGAGAGTTGAAGAAAAAAAAAAATGAGAACCAATAGCAATCATTTAAATCCTGACAGTCCTTAGGTATACTGGATTTTTAAATTAGTCATTTTCAGGTGGATATAAGATTTTTTCTGGTAAGATAAAAAAGCTAAGTTCCATAGCTTTCCTGTGTGTCAGGTTTCAATGACAGAGAAATTTTTACTGTGGCTCCAATGGCTACTTTCCTCCTCCTCCTCCTCTTCCTCCTCCTCCTCTTCCTCCTCCTCCTTCTTCCTCTTCTTCTTCTTTTCATCCTCCTCCTCCTCCTCTTCTTCCTCCTCCTCTTTCATCATGTGTGGTACTGGAAGTTTAACTCAGGGGGCATCTGAACTCTGAACAACATCCCAAGACCTATTTTATTTTGAAACAGAGACCTCACTAAATTTCTGAGGCTGATCTTGAACCTGTGATCCTCCTGTTTCAGACTCCCAGCACTACTCCGTTTACATGAGTTAGCGTTTTCAACATCTCTCAGTTAAGTATTTTTATATTATCATGTCAGGTTAAATGGGCATTAGCAAGGGATTCACAACTAAGAAACAGAAGACCCAGAATACCCAAAGCAATCCTCAACTAAAAGAACCATGTAGGAGGTATCACAATCCCTGAATTCAAATTATACCACAGAGATATAAAGCATCGTGGTATTGGCACAAAAACAGACACATGAACCAATGGAACAGAGTACAAGATACAGAAACAAATTCACACACCTACAGCCAATTGATTTCTGACAAAGTAAGGTTCCAAAAACATATGTTAGAGAAAAGATGGCCTTTTCAGCAAACGGCATTGGGAAAACTGGTTATCCATTTGTAAAAAAGAAAGAAAAAAAGAAAAAATGGGATTAAATCCCTACCTTTCACCCTGCACAAGACTCAATTTACGATGAATCTAATAGCTAGAAATTAGGCCAGAGACTTTGAAATTACTATGGTGGGGGCGGGTAGACATAATTCTAACACTCTAACATATCAATACACAGAAATTTCTTCAATAAGACCCAAAAGTTCATGAAATTAGAACAAGAATTAACAAGTGGGACAGCAATCAACTAAAAAGTTTTTGCTCATCAAAGGAAACAATCAAAAGTTTAAAGAAAGAGCCTACAGAATGAGAGAAGATCTTTGACAGTTCCTCTGATAGGTGACTAAAACCTAGAATATACAAATAACTTAAAAGACTTTACACTACAAAACCTAATAACTCAATCAAGAAATGGGCAATTGAACTAAATGGATACTTCACAAGAGAAGAAATACAAATGGCCAATACATAGGTGAAAAAAAAAATTATCATCATTTGCCATCAGGGAGATGCAAAGCAAAACTACCCTGGGATTCCATCTAACCCCCAATTAGAATGGCAATCATCAAGGAGTCAAATAACAATAAATGTTGGATAGGATGTTGGGAAATAGGAATTCTTCTATACTGCTGGGATAGAAAACTATTTCAGCTGCTATGGAGATCAGTGTAGAGATTCTTCAGAAAACTGGGAATGCATCCACCATATGATCCAGCCCTACCACTCCTGGGTATCATTCTAAAGGTCCTGAAATCAGACTATTATAGTGATACATGCATATCCGTAGCCAAATTATGAAAACAATTCAGATATCCATCAAAAGATGAATGGATCACAAAATTATGGGACATACACACAACGAAAGAACAGAATTATTTCATTTGCATAAAAATGGAAGAACTTGGAGCACATTATGTTAAATGAGATTAGTCACAGAAAGTAAAGGGTCATATGTTTTCTGTCATATGCAGAAGTCAGGACATAATCAGGTTACCAGAGGGACTTTAGACAATAGAGGAGAAACTCTCCCATTTTCATGTGGGAGAACACCACTGCCAATCTCAATATCTTGTATGTGGAAGCTGGGGGTAGGGAGAAGCCAGGGGAAAACTCAACAAGTGCTGTGTGCATGGATGTCACACTCACTGTGAACCACATTATGATGGAAAACTATAATGCATCCCTAAAAGTATAAAAACAAAAACATAGGGAGATGCAGTGGACTAGAGATCTCGCTTGTCGTCTATTTTCCCAAGGGACTTTAGAAGCTCATGGGAGATAATTCTTGCTATGAAAAGAGGGAGTAAGTTCCAAGGCCTCAGCTGACAAAACCAGCTTGGTTTCCACCACACCAATACTCCCAGGACTCCTAACTGGGCCCTAAGAAGACAGAAAGCTTGACTAAGAATGAAGACATAAGGGTACAAGATACTACTACTTTGAAATAATTTCTAATAAAGGATAGCCATAAAATGGAAGAACCACATTTCTCTCATGCAAATTCGCTACAGAACAACCTCCCATTTCAGAGACAGCAGCAGTCCCCACAGGAGAAGTAGCAGAAAGGCCTTAAGTGGGAGGCCAGCAGCAGCAGCTGCTGCCCCTGCAAGGTGTCGCAGTGCTGTGTAAATGCACCAGTGCAGTGTGCTGTAGGGCACATCGTGAATCTTGCTCGTGAACACGTAGCCTTCACCCTCGTCACCTTCTCAGATAGGGGAAGTAAGGTATTCTGAGGGCTAGAGTCTAACAGTGACCAATGACAGCCAGGGAGATAGGCTACATACAGCTATCAAAACAATGTTTTCTGGTTTTTGTTTGCTTTTTTGTTTTTTTTTACTCAGGATACCTTGAGCAGAAATAAATTATAATAGCCAATGTTAAGTGAATGTGGCGATGTTTTTTCCCTTACTAGTTTATTTGATCTTCTTGTCAATTATATGAAGCAGACACTAATGTTTTCTTAATTGTTATAAACAAAAACTTGAGTTTTAAAGAAATGAAGTAGTTGGCCCTAAGGCTAGAAGCTTATCAGTGATAGGCTCGGAAACTGAACCTAAGCTGTGAGGTTCCAGAGCCTGGTAGGCAACCACAAGTTATAGAAGCTACTTGCTTGCATTATGGAAGAAGCCAGGAGAAATTCTTGTAAACCATATATACACATTCCTTGTTCCAACAAAGGCCAGAATTAGTGTGGCTGTTTAACGTTAGATGAGTATCCAGTACAGCTCAGTGAGGATCAGGATTCTACTCTCTAAAATAAGCCAGAGAATCTCAGTAGCTTGGTAAGAAACATCCCAGGTCAGGAAGCCTGACATCTACCCATGCAGAAAGAGGCTATACACCACTTTTGACAGCGCCGGCAGCCCTGCCACATTGTCTTTGAGATTTCATGGAAGGTGCTGAAAGAGACTAGTTAATTCATCTGAAGAGGTTTTATCTCCTTGATATGGACAGAGGGGAGGAAGATCGATGTTATACTCTTCATGTTGGGAACTGGAAAGGCTCACTATTGATATTTTCCTGAGCTAGGCTTGGGGAGATTTGAATTCTCTCTCATATTTCCTAGAAACTCACTTCCTCACACTGGGTATCTGTTTTCCTCTGTTATAAAATGCAGGAGGTGGAACAGCTTACCTATTAATTTTGATATTTGACTAAGAAAAACTTCATGAGTTAGAAAATTAGAAAGTTGGCTTTTGTGTTTTTATAATAAACCTTTACAGAGAGAGAGCCCAAAGTTGTAGCCACTGGAGAGGCGGGAAAGGTCTTCTCCAGGTTTTAACCGAAATAGACTAAACCTTTCTTCATTGTGTTAAAACATCCTGCAGGGTATTTTATGGGCCAGGATAAGTCACAGCCTCCTCCATTCAAGACCCAAAGTGCAAAGGGAATGAGGTGGAGAATACTATGGAGTTCTGAAAGTGACTCTGTCTACAGACAATCAGGGACATACTTCTTGACCTTGTAAACAATGAAGTTTTGGGATTCACCTCCTTTATAAGACAGTGAATCCTTTGTCCCTTAGAAGGTTTTAAACTAGGCTACACAAAGAGCACACTGTTTCAGAAATGTTCTGTATTGTGTTGGAAAGCGTACAGTAGAAAATGGTCTGATGGGGATCCCTGGAGTAAAGAACTGGGTGACCTATAACTTCTTTATTCTTGTGAATTTCTGCTATCTTAAACCTTTTGCTACAAACAGCAGGTCCCCGAGGAATGGGGAATTGAAATACAACAGGTGGCTTGGCTGGCTCTCCCCAACAGATGTAGAAGAAGCATGCCAAATGTTCTGTCACCAGACTCACGAATCACGTACTCACCTATAAATTTGTTCTCTCTCCTCTCTCTCTCCTCTCTCCTTTCTTTTTCCTCTTTCTCTCTCTCTCTCTCTCTCTCTCTCTCTCTCTCTCTCTCTCTCTCACACACACACACACACACACACACACACACACACCTCCACTTTTTCTCCTACCCTATGCTTCTGGCAGGGGATTATTACTTGGGCAAAGTGAAGAAGAATCGCTGTGCATTTTAGCATTCTCCCTAAAATGAGGCACAGGAAAAAGGCCAGTCATTTTTTATTTCATCACTGCCCTAACAATGTAGCCAATTAGGTCTACCTGTAGGTAGAAACCTAAACAAGAAACCAAGACTTGCAGTGCAACAACATAAGAACAAGTTCACTCAGGAATAATTAAATCCTCTGATCTTAAATGCAAACAAAAACAAACCACCAGACAGATAAACAGAACTGAGATTATGCTTCTGTAATGATTTTAGTGTCATATACATGACAGTAAAATTATATCTATTTCATGAACACATGGCAGCCACCCTCATTGCCTTCTCAGAAAGGGGAAGTAAAGGTGTTCTGAGGGCTAGAGTATGTGAGGTCATAGCTAGCATAGCCACAGAGAAAGGCATCACAAAAGTAGAAAGCTGAAGAGAAGGGAGTGGAAATTTTTTCTCTCAATTACCTTCTATTTCCCAATTGACAGATGAAAACTTTAAAGCTCAAAGTTATTAAATCATTTGTCCAAGATATACAAGATGCAAGAGACAGACATGTGCCCAGGCCTCTGTGTTTAATGCTACATCCTTTCCATCATACCAATGAGGTAAATTAAATGAAGTAGGATAAATGAAATAAAAGAAATAGGTACAAAAGAGAGATAAAGGGAAAACAAGAAAAATGGAACTTTAATATGGAAGCCCATAGCAATATTCTCTAATACCCTTACTCTTCAGTTAGGCCTGTTAGTCCCAATAGTTTCTAAGGAATTTACAAGTCTTGACTCATTACCCTCAACACTTTTGACTATCTTGAGACAGTCACACAAAAAAGTAATCTCCTTGGTCCCTGCTTGCTGTCCTTGAATAGTTTCAACAACATGGATACCTGATGAGGCAGTAGAGACCTTGTCAGGGCCTAGAAGATGACCAAAGTTCCCTAACTCATCTATGATTACCACACTAAGGTCTTCCTCACATACCTTCCTCCCTGCTCACCTCTCACAGAAGTTCTCTATAAAAGAAGAGCCCTGCCCTTCAAAAGCTCCTCTGTCACTTTTAAGGCATCCCACATTCTCCCTTGAATGTGTATTTCTTACTTTCCTAAATAAATCTGTCAATGTCTCTGATTGATGTGTGCTGGAATTTTTTTCCATCATGTAAGTCAAAGACCAAGAGTTGTTACCCTCTTTCCCCACTGGGAACTGCCCCCTCGACCCTTAATGGAATTAACCCTTTTCCCATGATAAATGCATTAATCAGTTTTCTGTCACTGTGAGAAAAATACCTGAGAAAAGCAACTCAAAGGAGGAAGTTGATTTGGCTCACAGTTTCAGAGATTCAGTCATAGTCTGCTGGCTCCAGTGTTACTTTGCCTATAACAAGGCAGAGCATTGTAGTAAAGAAGATGTAGTGGAGCAGAGCTCACCCTGTAGCAGCCAGAAAGTGGGTAGGAAAAGGGGCAACAAAAGATGCTCTTCCAAGGCACGCCCTCAGTGACCTACTTCCTCCAACTAGGCCCCAGCTCCTAAAGGTTGCAACACTTCCTAGTAGACTACAGGCTGACAACCAAACCTTTGGCACATGGACATTTCAGGGGACTGAGAGTTCAGTAGGAGTTAAGACACAGGGGAAACAAAGTGCATTGCAATTTTTGTGAACTTCAAGAATTCTCATAAGGTTGGAATATAAATACATGGGTGAACATAGATGGGACAAGACACATTTTCAAGAAACAAATGTAGAAACACAAAAAACTTAAATCTTGAAAGAATATAAATCATAGGTCAATGGCTTATTTATGTCTCCCTTCTGTTAGATCAATCTTGGTTTAAGAAAACTCTACTACATTGAAAGCATATTATCTTAGATAATCAATACTCATGGACCACTAAATTTGTTATTTACTTAACAATCAGTTGAGAAATGAGTGAAGTGTTTAAAAAATTGACATATGACTTGAATAAAAAGAGAGTAAGAAGAATGAAAAAAATAGAGCTTAACAGGTATAGGATCCACAGATGATCCTAAGGTCATCGTGCTCTTGTATAGCCTTCAAAGAACTTGAAATTCTATCTTTGTCACATGTTAGCATATTACAGATCTCTAGGAAATGAGGAAGGAGGAACAAAGATATTGAAGCACAAAATTTGCAACTCAAAAAAAACAGGAAAATGAGTATCTTTAGTTGCTGCCAGAAATTCAATTTATGTGAAACCTTCATCAAGTTCAGCCTGATTTCTAGGCTTTTCAAAATACTTTATCTCATGACTCAAATTATTCTCAGGCTGATTGCATCAACTATGTGATATCTGCAACATATATACTTAGTTATAATGAGATCATTGTCAACCATATCTATGCTCTATAATAAATTTCTTCTAAATCTTTCTAATTATAATAATCTAATTAATCCAGAAATATTCTCCTTTATAATGACTTAATTTTTTATTTAAACAAAGTATGAATATATATATATATATATATATATATATATATATATATATATATATATATTTTTTTTTTTTTTTTTTTTTTTTGGTGGTACTGGGGTTCCTGGAAGCCCTCCTTCCTCCGGGCTACACTCCCAGACCTATTTTATATTTTTGAAACAGGGTCTCCTAAGCCAGCGCGCGCGGCTGGCTTCGAACCTGCGTGATCCTCCTGTCTCCGCCTCCCAAGCGCGGGGATTACAAGCGTGCGCCACCACGCCCGGCTGAATATATTTCTTTAGTCTTATTTTACTACACCCAGAATATGGATATTCATTTTCTTTATAAAAATAGTAAACAAAAGTGTTTTCCATATTTCTTTCCCAGGCTGATAGAAATCCAGAAATTTGTTAGGTTTCAATTGAACCAGTAAATATAAGACAGAAATCTCAAGATGCATAACATTTTTATGAATAAAGTAAGATGCATAACATTTTTATGAGTAAAGTGTATTAAATTCTATTCTAAAATTACATTGACCTGTAAAAAGTATTTATCTTGCTCTGCTAAATACAAGCCCTATGTAAATGGATATCTCAACCTGCACTGAAGTTTACTTTGTTCTAATCAGAACTGGTGTATCAGATCACTTCAACAGTGTTCTCATTACCCAAGAGAATTACCCATTTCCCAGATCTGCATTACAGCAAATGTTACCCCACCAAACTCAAAATGAATAAAGTAGAACTGTGTGTGTGTGTGTGTGTGTGTGTGTGTGTGTGTGTGTGTGTGCGTGTGTGGTGCTGGGATGGAACCCAAGGGCTTTCTACCTCTGGGCTATACAACCAGACCTATTTTATATTTTATTTGGAAACAGGGTCTTATTAAGTTGCCGAGAGCCTCACTAAGTAGCTGAGGCTGGCCTCCAACCTGCGTGATCCTCCTGTCTCGGCCTCCCAAGCACTGGGATTACAAGCATATGCCACCACGCCCGGCTGAATAAAGAAGAAATTTTAATCATATGAAATTAATTATTCTCTCTTAAATCAAACCGTAACAAAGATATGATTTTTTTGAAGTTTTTATTCTCAAAAATATATTCCTCAGAAATAAAAATAACAACTTTCAGAATGGCTTTTGTATGATCTTGCTTCTTGGAAAATAAAGAGTACAACGACATCGTAGGTACAAAGGAAGGTTAACAACTCAACCAAACCCAGAGCTTTGGAAGAGACTCACAAGGGACTTTACTAGGAATCTTAATTTTTCACCAAGTATTCCTTCAAAACAACTTTTTTCTCTTCTTTCTCTTTGCTCTGTCTACATCACAGAATAAGATGAGACCTTAGAACTCAGTTCAAGCGTTCTCTCTATGGCAAGTCCTCCCTCTCTACCAAGTTCCACTTAAATGCCTTTCCCCTGTGCTTGCACAGCCTCTTCCACAAAACCCAAAAGCTGCGTTTACTTACTTTATCCCGTAATCCTTATGTTATTTTCTATTTATCCTCAAGTATAAGGAATGTGTCCTATTCAACTTTGTTTTCTCATTGTCTACCTGAGACAAGCACCTACTCTAAAATTGTTTCTTGAATGCATAAACAACCAAAAGTATGTATTTATGTAATAAGAAAAACATGTTCAAAACTGCATCGTTGGACCTTGCTATTTATTTAATGCACCATATATTAATATACAAAGATATTCTAAATTTGAAATTTGTGCATAACCTGGCACATAAATCATGAATTTAAGCATTATGGTTTCTATCAGGTAACATATCTCAGCAAAGGGGTTAAATAAAAAGCAAAAGTATGCATATGTATTTTACCTAAATGTCACTTGGAACAATAGCATGGGCTTATGAACACAGTGATGAATTTATAATCTGAAACTCAGTGACTGTGTTCTACCACGACTTCAGCATATAATTCTTTCTTCAGGCAATGGGCTGTCAATAGGCAGCTTCCCAAAATAATGAATGCTTGCAATAATAACCTCCTGGGTTGACTGAAACTTAATAGCCTTTATTTCAAATTTAGGCTTGTGGTATGTTGCTATTTTCATTGGGTTTATGTTTACAGCTGCAGCCGTCTGTTCAGCACCTCACTTTGTACTCTGCTGCATCATACCAGCATTTCTCATTCTACTCACCTCTGTCCAGGAGTTAGTTGTTCAGTGCATACCTGAATGATGAGGACCCTGGCCTCATTTGCTACCGACAACCGCCCTCTTGGCTCTTTCACTACTGAAGCATCAAACCCAGCGGAAGACAAAAGTGCAAAAACAACACAATAAAATGCAGAAGCCAAGTTGCTCATTGCCAGATCAAATTGGGGAAAGGCCAAGATTCACAAATTAACAAAAGTATTTGATGTCTATTACTGTGGGAAAGGTTGATTGCCAGTAATAAAGAATTTGATGGGTTTCACTTTGAAGTCTCACATGTACAGAGATAGCTGAGCAACATGTTACCATACAATTATGATCCCAAAATGTCAAGAGGAGAAATGAGAAAAAAACTAGTGTAGTGTAGTGTTGTATTGAAACTCTTAGTTTGCTTAGTATATGATAAAGAGAAGACCATTCTTGCAGATAATGGCTCTTATTCAGGGGCACGCATCAGATTGGCTTGAGATGTTTTTGAAAAAGTATATACAATTAGTGTCTACCCTAGAACAAAGGAAACCAAAGCTCCAGAGATGGCTCAGATATCTATTTTATTTTATTTTATTTTTGGTGGTATTGGGGTTCCTGGAAACCCTTCTACCTCCGGGCTACACTCCCAGACCTATTTTTATACTTTTATATTTGGAAACAGGGTCTCTTAAGCCAGCTTGGCTGGCTTCAAACCTGTGCAATCCTCCTGTCTCCACCTCCCAAGCACGGGGATTTTAAAAACAACATATTAGCCAGGCGTGGTGGCACACACTTGTAATCCAAACTATAAAATAGATCTGGGAGTATAGTACGGAGGTAGAAGGGTTCCATCCCCAGTACCACCAAAAAAAACAAATAAATAAAACAAAATATTCATTTTCTCAAATGGGTTTGATGAACATTACTTATAATAACAACCTATTGCTTAATTAATTATCCAAATGTTGTCAGGACTAATCAATTCAATGAGAAAAATAAAATGGTTAAAGAAAAAAAACAAAAATTTGCTCTCAGGACTTTTTCTTTGGATCCTCTAACATGGTACTCATACCTACAATGGTTTTTATGATACTGATGCACAGAGAAGCATCTAATACCACACACTCATTCTGTAAGAGAACAAGTCAGATCAATAAATGCAGAAATCAGCTCAAGTCACCTTTCTGAAATAGACTAAAAATTTAGGTAATCAAAATCACAATGAGATATCACCTTTCTCAGGTTAAGATGACTTATATCAAAAGACAAAAGATAAAAAGATAACAAGTATTATTAAGGATGTGAAGAAAGAACCCTGGTGTGCTGTTGATAAGAATGCAAACTGATACAGCCATATGAAGTTCCTAAAAAAATAGAAGCAATCCTAGTTCTGACTATATTTTGAAGGAAATAAATCAGTATATCAAAGAGATATCTGCACTCTCATATTCATAGCAATGTCCAAGATAAACTTAAGTTTCTGTGAAGGAATAGATGAATTTAAAATGTATTTACACACACACACACACACACACACACACACACACACACAGGAATATTATTTGGCTTTAAAAAGAGGGAAATGAGCCGGGTGTGGTGGCGCACGCTTGTAATCCCAGCATTTGGGAAAATGAAACAGGAGGATCCAGGTTTGCAGCCAGCCTCAGCTACTCAGCTACTTAGTGAGGCCCTTTACTACTCAATGAGACCCTGTTTCAAAATAAATAATAAAAAATAGGGCTGGAGGTGTAGCTCAGAGTTAGAATGCTCCTGGGTTCCCATCCCCAGTACTGTAAAAAAAAAAAAAGAAAGAAAGAAAGAAAGGAAAGAAAGAAAGAAAGAAAGAAAGAAAGAAATGCTACCACTTGAGACAACACAGATGAATCTTGAAGAAATTAGGCTAAGTGACAGAAAGACAAATACTGTGAAATATAATAAAATATAAATATATTTTATATAAATATAAACATATATAAATATTAAACATAAATATTAAATTATATAAATATAAATATATTTTATAAAATATAAAAAGAGGAGCATTCATAGACAAGAATAGAACAATGACTCCAGTAATAGGGAATGAAGGATATGGGATGTCAGTAAAGGGATACACATTTCAGTCATAAGATAAGTTCCAGAAATCTAACAAATAACATGGTGACTATAGTTTAAGTGAACACTACTGTCCACTTGAAATTTCTTTATAGAGTAAATCTTAAGGCCTTATACACACACACACACACACACACACACACACGCGCGCGCGCGCGCGCACATAATGGTAAAGTGTGGTGATAAATATGTTCATTCGTGTGTGATAATCATTTCACAATGCATATATATATGCATTGTGAAGTGTGTATATATATATATATAGATATATATAGATATCTATATATATATATATATATTTTTTTTTTTTACAGTGCTGGGATTAAACCCAGAGATATTCTATCTCGGAGCTATACCCCCAGCCCTGTTTTTTATTCTTTATTTTGAAACAGGATCTCACTAAGTTACGGAGAGCCTCACTAAGTAGCTGAGGCTGAGCTTTCCAAGTACTGAGATTACAAGCATGCACCAACATACCCAGCTCACATGCATCCATATGTTAAATCATCACATTGTATATCTTGAATATATAGTCCATCCTTCATATCCATGGGTTCCATACCCATTGAGTCAATCAATTGCAAATCTAAAATATTTGGGGAAAAATTAGAGCATATTGAATATGCACAAGAGTTTTTTCTTGTCATTGTTTCCTAAACAATACAGTAAAACAACTCATTACAATGCACTAGATATTATAAGTAATGTAGAGATTATTTAAAATATATAGGAGAATGTGCCTAAATTTTATGTAAATACTATGCCATTTTATATAACGAACTTAAGCATTAAGAGATTTTTGTATCTGCAGGGTTCCTGGAACCAATCTTCCACAAACATACCACAATAAAGCTAGAAGAAATAAAATTATACCACTCACAAACAAAATCACATGTTTTAGATAACATTTCACCAAGAACTCATTTTTAACCCCAATGAATGAACTGTAGTAGATAATAAGAGTCTCTTCAGTATTTCTTTGCTTGCTCTAAAATTAATGAAGTTCTATCCCAAACCTAGTAATTAGATAATCTATAAAAGTGAAGGTATAATTTGGCTAAAGCATAGCATCTACTAGATATTACTAGGAAAGATACGGATGATCCAGGAGATATTTCTTTCCTTCTAGAGTTGATGCCAAAGTAAAGAAAGTAAAGAGATGAGAAGAGCAGCAGCAGAAGGAAGACTTTCTCAACTGAAACATACGGTCTGGAATGGGGTTGATAAAAAAAAAAATTAGTCTCTTTGGTTCAAGTAAAATGTCTCTTCTGCAGAGCAAAAACCCAAGGGCAAACACACCAATGAGTTGACTTCTTTACCAGAATAAATGATAGCTCTGATAGAAATAAAAAAAAGGCTACCATGTTCTCAATAATATTCATCATCTTGCTGGCCTTCAATCAATGTTAATAATTATAGCATGGCTGTTCCTACTGTGACCTCTGCAAGGACTTGTCTTCCAAGGCCCTTCTCCTGAGAAGACCATCCTTTTTTCTCAGTTCCAGGGCCAGCCCACTTCCTTAGGCAGGGATGGCCCTCATCCAGACCATTCCTGCTGACAGCTCTTGTCTTCATCCAATTGGTCTCAGTTGGAGGTCCAGATGGCTCTTTCCTCATCCCCCAGCAGGGTTTCAGCAGTGCCCACCCCTTCCTGAACTCTCTGCCATTATTGCCATCAGGCCTTGAATGTTTTCCCTAAATCCTGATAGCAGTTTAGTAAATCATGTAGATTTTGTTAGCACAGAAGAAAGTCAGCCATGATATAAAAACTCGTTCAGAGAGGGTGTGATATATTTGTACAGTGTAAATAAGTGAAATCCAGTTATGGAGCAGTTTGAAGGTGGGTCTTTACCCATAGCATTTCCTAGATATGTAAGTACCCTTCATATCCATATATTGATTCCTATTTCTATTGATCCACCTATCAATTGACAAATAGTCAAATTGATAGCTAAATAGCAACTTTGAAAAATGCCACATAATAGAAACACAGGGAAACAGTGCTAGAAGAGATATCTACAGCTTGCAAATATGTAGATATGGACATAAAAATTTAAAAAATAACTAGATAGATACCCTTTTAAAAATTATAAATCACTCTATATTCATGTTCCTCTATCTATATAAATATTTTTAAAGAGTCCTGGAGAATTTTTAATTTTACCTGTGGTTTCACACTACATAAGATAAACTATAAAGACTTTTACCAAATTTGAAGAGTATATTTGGGATCAAATATACTTAAAATAGAGGCTTAAAATGAGAGAAAACAGAAAAAAAATTTACTTAAAATAGAGACTTAAAATAGAGGCTCTGTGTCAAATGAAAAATTTAATCTGGGAAACCTCCTAAAATAATCAAAACTGAAGATGGGTTTTCACCTCATTTGAATTATACATTCAGAATGCTCTGATTTAAGATGTAAGTTGTGTGGTGTATACAAATTTCACTTTACAAACCCCAAATAATCCTTCAGTCATCTTCCAGAGGGAATGAATTAAGAAAATGCGTTAGTTTCCTAGGGTTGTTATAACAAATTACACCAATCAGAATGGCTTAAAATCTCAGAAATTTATTCTGTCACAGTTTTTTAGACTGACTAACATCCCTGAAATCAAGGATGCTAACAAGGCTGCAGTCACTCTGATTGCTCTAGGAACAAGGCTTTCTTTGCCTCTTCTAGTTTCTAATGATGCTGGTGATCCGTCATGTTCCCTGCATTATCTTCACTCATAGGTTTCTCCCTTGTGTCTCTGTGTCTTCAAATCCTTCTCTCCTTTAAGATCATCAGTCTCTGGATTTAGGGCCCAAACTAACTTAGTATGACCTTATTTTAACTTGATAACAACAACAAAAGACCTAATTTCCATGTAAGGTCACATTCACAGAAATCAGGGGTCAAGACTTCAACGTATCTTTTTGGTAGATACAATTCTATAAACAGCAGAAAGCATTTAATAAATTTATGGTTCATTAAACTTATGGGTTGTGGACCCACTGATGTCAGGCTTCACATACCAATATGTAGAGATAGGCCCCAGGATATTAGATGCTATAAACCCAGAAAATAAAAAGAATTTCAATTAGAATTTCTAATACTAAGAAGTACTTTAAAATTATATTCCAAGCTAGGTAACTTTTGATGGTGAAAGTGGGTACAATTAATAATTACATCAAGACAACAGACTAATCAGTACTATCCTTAACAAATTATCATATATGCTTATGTTAGCCTTAAAAGGGAAAAATACAAGATTAAATCATTGAATATTAAGTATTATTTTACATTTAAGTTGCTTCTTTAAAGGGCAACTCCATGTAAGTTGATCTAGATTGAAACATAGTGGGGATTTATATATTTAACAATGGAAAATCCTTTCTTTGGGGCAACATGAGCTAATTGTAAGAAATAAATTATTTGTAAGAATTGGTGTATTTCAGTTCATCAAAAAACTTACTTTTTGGTGCAGATTTTTTCATGAACTTAAAAATATGAAGACATAAATACCTTTAAGTTTGAATTTGACATCTTCAATTTTTATGGTTTAGTTATTATCACAAAACAGTTTCTATGTTATTTTTCCTCAGTGCATTTGAGCACATTTGCAAAGAATGGCACTGAACTGAATATTGTTTCTTATGCCACCAAAACTAAATACAACATCTAAATCCTTAAGGATAAAATCAGGATTGTACAATAAGTGCTTAGATATCCAAAGTTATTGAAATTAAAATACAATAATAGAATAAGATACTTTGGGGTTTTATTTCTTTTTTTCAGGAAAATATTGTTTAAAAAAATTCTCAACTTCTGGGTATGGTGGTGCAAGCTTGTAATCCCAGCATTTGGGAAGGCTGAGACAGGAGGATTGCAGTTTGAGAACAGCCTCAGGTACTTAGTGAGGCCCTTGCAACACAATGAGACCTTGCTTCAAAAAAAAAAAAAGAATAAAAAATAGGGCAGGGGGTGTTGCTCAGAGGCAGAATACCCTTGGGTTCCATCCCCAGTACCAAAAAAAAAAAAAAAAAAAAAAAAGAAAGAAAGAAAAGAAAAAAATCTCAACCAGCTGATAGTTTATTTTGAAAAATAGGTCAGCTTACAGAATGAAAAGCTGTTTAATTAACTTTCAGCTTAAAACCCCAAAGTGGGTAGACCACCATTTTACCTTATTAGAGATTAGCCTTTTAGACATCTTGTAAATCTGTGTCCTAGATAATAAGTTATTATGCAGTTTATGAATCCCTAGGTTACCTACATCCAATTTAGTGTGGTAACTATGTATGAATAAAATATCACAAGTCTTCAGACCTTTTTTGAGTATTTAGGATATACTTACTTATACATCTAACTAGAAAAAAATGGGTTGGGCGTGGTGGTGCACGCTTGTAATCCCAGCTTTCAGGAGGCCGAGACTAGAGGATCAAGGTTTATGGACAGTGTCAGCTACTTAGGGGAGCCCTTTGCAACTCAGTGAGACACTGTTTCAAAATTTAAAAAAAGACTAAAAAATGGGGTTGGGGGGTATAGATCAGAAGTACAATGGCTCTGGGCTCCATCCTCAGTACCTAAGTGTGTGTGTGTGTGTGTGTGTGTGTGTGTGTGTGTGTGTGTGTATTAACAAGGGATCACAACTAATAATAGCATCTATAAACAAGATGCCAATTTGTATAGACAAAAATTATGTAGAGTAGAAATTTTCCATTTAAACATTATAAGCATGGCTATTTGAAGGATAAGAAGACAGAAAAGAATATGCCAAGAGGAAATAAATGTACAAAGGCACAGAGGGAAAATGAAATAACACTCACTGAGTAGTTACTCAGTGCTGTAAGAATCCTGGACACCTTACTTTCATTATCTAATCTGATCTTTACAGTAAGCCTGACACATAAGTATAAACGATAAATAAATAATTAAAGCAATGCAACTAAAAGACAACGGAGAGAATATAGGAGCAAGACTTGTCTGCGTCTGGAACCTGCTTTTTGCCATTATAAAGCATGGCTCCTACTGCACACAGTAAGGAAACTAGCCCAGCAGTAAAGAAACTAGCCCAGCAAATGGGAAGTGCTAGAGACAGTGACTGTCCCGAGCTGGGGCAGCCGCAGCTCTCAGGAGCACCTCTCCACAAAACGCGTGCTGCAGTGAAGCGAAGCTCCCTAATTTGGAAATTGGCACCTCACCGTCATTCTCTCTTCTACAACTATTTAAAGAAATTACTCCAAGACTCACTTATTACAAGGACATGTGTGAAAAAAAACAACTTTACACAGTTGTCTGTGGGAGTAATTTTTAGCAGCTTGAATTTATATTAATGTAACCTAGAATGTAAGTGTAAATGTGGTGAGTCAGTGTGCTGCCATTTGGTATGCTTCACAGCCATTTTTCTTTACTTGTTTGACAGCAGTTACCAGATTGCTTCTTCTCACATATAAAGGACCATAGAGGTGTGTTGGGGGGGGGGATAATAACTTACTTTTCCTTGAGGTTGTCTGGCTTGGCTATGCTTTTAGGAATCAGTTTTAAAATTTTTAAATAGTTATTACATGGATACTTGATATAGGAATGACCAACTACCAAAGGTCAAAGGTTTCCTTGATAAAGAAATGCTTTGAACTAATACAATTTTTAATGTGTACTTTCTCACTGGTAGAAAAGAATCTATGGATCTTAGTTGACCGTCATTTTAAAAAGATCTATTGATGCCATCTTTACCTCTGTACATTGAAACCTGTGAATGTTGGTTAGTTAGCATTGTTAGTAAAGTCATGTGAAACCCTAAGGCAAAAATGCTATATGCTATCCATAAGAGATGTTGATGAATGTGTTGGCACCCCACAGTCATTCTCTCTTCTACAACTATTTAATGTTATCAGCAACATCATTTAATATTGCAATATGAATTTTGCTTAAGGATCTTCATATTCCTTAAGATGAGGAGATTTTTAGCTATGCAAGGTTCATACTCATTAACTCCAGGTTTTAAAAGCAAACTTAAATAGATAATAAAATGAAAAGATGTTTTCTTCCTTTGGTTAAAGTGGGTTGATGTGTAATGCATTAATTTATAAACAGGCTAAGTATAGAGTGACTTTCCTTCCTCAGAAATTTACAAAAAAAAACTGTCTAGGAAAAGGATACTGTCTAGGAAGAGGTGGGAAAATGTAAACTGTATTTACAAGATTTGGGGGCAGAGTAAAATAGAATTCCCTCAATCTAAGAAATCTAGTTTTTACTATGTGTGGAGATTCAGTGCCAGGCATTCAAGGTGCAGCCTAAATATGACAGACATGAAGCTTAAATGAACTTGGGAAGGCAAATAAGTAAGTCAGCTGGGAAGACAATGCAGACGGAGAGGAAGATATTGCTCCCTGACTTAGAAACAAGGAAGTCATTTTACAGAAAAAATTTTCTTAAGCTGAGACATAATCCATGAGGATGAAATATCTAGTTGAATACTTGATGGAGAATTGGATAAAACAGGAGTCAGAGTGGGAAAGGGTTTATCAGGGATGTTCCAGGCAAAGGCAACCATACATTCAAAGGCCTAAGATATATTTAAGAGATTTAAAAATATTCAGTGTACCCAGAACTTCAGAGAGAGTTCCATGATATGGACTCCTTCATACAAATACAGAGTAGGCATAGCGATGAGCCTTCCTCTCAAAAAGGTTAAATCTATTTGGGCAGACAATAGTAAATTGTGATTTAATCAAGGGCTGACTTTACAAAAATGAACTATTTGAAAAAGATCAAATAAGTTTGGGGAAAAGGGACCCCAGCTCACTTCACTTTCTTTTCTGTTCAGCTTCCCTTGTGCACGACAGAAGTGTTGTTGTTTTTTTTAATGAAGAACAGCATAATGCCCATATGACTCAAGCTCCTTAGAAGAGGCTGAAAATTTATCTTCTAGGTATGAGTGCATTTTCTAGTTTTCTTATAAAAAAAGAGAAGAAAATCAAATATGTGCAAGGAAATAAGAGTGTCAGTATTTGACTGCGGGTAAGAGCATGTAGCAAAGAAGCCACAGGGCAAAAGCATCAGGTAACCCAGGATGGGCAGGGGTTGGTTAACAAGAAAGTGAGTCAGTACGTATGGCCCTTTGATCTGAGCAGGGATTCAGTAAGAGAACTGAAAATTACAACAGGACAGGTGAGAGAGAGGGGGGGGGAGAACACACTAAAGGAACTATACAATAAACATGTATATATATTAAAAAGAATAATTTTACCATTCTCTAGGGAACCTCTAAGCCATAGTCACCAAACCATTGGGGGAAAGTGGATCCTGAGAATGTTTTAAATGTCAAGTCCATTAAAATTTTATATAAGCTATAGTAAGAAACTCTAGTTGTTTTCATCACCAGGAGAGAGAAGCAAAGTAAGACTGAAGCAAAGTAAGACTGTAGCAACCACAGCATCACTTAGTTGTCCATCTTAACATACATGGCTCATACATGTGCCATTATCCCCAAGAGAATTATTCGGCACGGGAACTGGTCAAGAGGTTGGAGACCTCGTGTTCATCTATTATTCTCCTTCGATACAGTAGACTTAATATTCTTTGGTGGCAGTGAAGGTCACATCACTCTAAAGTACCTCTGGGAATGTCTACAAGCAAGAGGGCAGGTAGGGCTCCCCTTGCTGTTCCTTCCAGTGTGCAACTTAAATGGTAATGCATGCATCTTAAAGGTAATAAAAACTGACAAAGATGAAAATGGAAAAAAATGAAGCGTATAAAATCAGCCCTATGTAAGTGAGAAAAGAAAAGTGAAAATCAGGGCAAAAAAATAAATAATGTGGAGAGGAAGGAATCATTGATTATGCAAAGTACACAAGACTATAACTTATGCAAACTGTATACATAAAAACAAAATTATATGTTGTTTTAGGACACACTTATAAGTTATTTTTTAAATTTCCTGGTACTATCATAATAAGTTCATCAAATAGTATCCTTTGTGAGAAATGTAGAGAGAAGAATGACTAGCTAAGTGAAGAAGGTCAACTTTATCTACGCTTTAAGTCCAAAGAAAAGTGTGAAAGTGGTCACATTTTTAAATTCCAGATGGGCGCATGGGTTTTTGTAATATACTCTGTGTAGTTTTATGATGCATGATCTACTTTGTTCTGTTTTGTCTTTAACTTTCCAATACAGAGAAACAAAGAAAGGATTTTGAGGGCAAAATAAAAAGCATCAAAGTATGTGGTTCCACCAGCTAATTACTAGTCAAGGGAGTTGAGCAAGTATTTAATGTCACACAGCATTGGGAAATAACTAGAAGGCAGTGTGTGCTGTCCAGGATAGGGAGAATAACCTTAAGTTTTCTTACTTTTCTTGGCTATGTCTTGCCTGACACTACCTTTGAGAGCCTCTCTGGCTGACTAGGGATCGCTTTCTGTGGCTCAGCTTTGTTTATTTTCTGAGGTTGCTGATTAACTGGTGTCTTTTCTGTCAGCTGAAATTCTTAGACATATTACCATGTTTGGCATGCACTGTGAGCCAAAGTATAATAATACACTGAAAAGGCTTGCATGTGCTCATGATTGGAGAGCTTTTAAGCCCTTCTACACAATGTGGTATTTCTTAGTTCTACTAGTACATTGATGTAAAATGTTAATATTCTTTCATTTAAAATTCTTATTCATCAGATGCCTACATTCTTAAAAGGTAAGTTTTCTTCTTAACTAATATAAGAGCATAATGGATTCTTGTGATACAGATTATCTAGGTTATGTTTAACAAACAAAAGAGCCTTTCATGTTCTGTGAAAGAGAGCAGGGGAAGGTTAAAGTTCCTAACCAATTACCAGGTCTCTAAATAATTGCAGAGTTAGGTAAGGAGAAACTGAGGCACTTTGAAAGATAAATGAGTCAATATAGAAAAAATACATTGAAATGTGTATTTTATTGTGCAGAAAATATAGCAGTCCAAAGGACTGGACAGGTTAATGAATTTTGAGTGAGGTCACACACAGTGAAGTTAATAGCAAATAGAATCAATGCATAACCCTACATCTAAATGGGGGGGGGGACAATGACACAGAATGGTATTTTTAGATAATCTTCAAACACAAAAGAATCCTTAAGTATAAAATCCAAAATATCTCAGAAAGTCTTACTGAAGTTTACAGGAAAGTGGGATTCTGTGATTAAAGAAAGTACATAATATTTTTATCTGTTTACCTATTATAAGTCATGTCAATACCTACTATCACCCCACTAGTTTCATTTTACCAGAAATAAGGCAAAAAGTGGCTGAGGGTCACAAAGCAATGCAGATTATAAATTATCACTTCTAGGTCTGTTGCTTAGCTACCAAAACAGCCTGTCTTCTTATCCTCACACTGCCTGCAGCACCATTTACATTTACTTAAATATATCTGAGTAAATTGTGAAGCTGAAATAGAGACCAAGAAATTATTACACAGATACACTTTTAAATGAAAGAAAACTGCTGAGCATATAAGATAGAAATCTATGGCCTGGGCTAGACACTGGGTGTCCTGAAAGAATCGATTGTTGTTTTGGAGTATATCAGGCCTATGGTAGAAATTTTAGTGGTCGAACTAGAAGAAAAGAACAATTGATCACTCACCTGAAAGCTACTGCAAGATACAACAGTCTCTCTGGTGGTTTTGTGCTAAAGAAGAGACGGTTTTGTTTCCTGTCTAATATGAACTGACAGTTAATCTGCCAATCTTCTAACTTTATTATACGTTTTATATGTGACCATGTGCATCCATATATGTGACATGCATACATATGCAGAAATATCACTCCCATTGGAGTGATAGAAAAAGACAAGTACTAGAATATCATGGTATGGTTTCTTGCATTACTGAATGACTCAAAAGAAAAAGGAAGAACAACCAAACTGAAACTGAACAAGAGCTGGCGCTCTGGTAGATATTTCTCTCTTACGTGATTTTTTTTTTTTAAAGGTGGATGAAATGCAGATGAAAATGAAAAGTGAAAGTTTAAATGTGTTTTGTATAAACGTGCGGAATAAACCCGTTGAGCAGCTGAATTAGTAGCATATGTGTTGAGAGAGAAGTGTGATATCATTTGAAAAGCTAAAATTGGAGGTGAGTAATGACAATGGCTGAGAAACAAACTGTCTAGGTGTTAGTTTCAATATAGGAGACGATAAACAGAGCAGAGAGGCTAGGGGACACATTCCAAGCAAATTGTATTTCGTTGTGGTTTGAGAAATGTGTGGTGAGAGGAACATGGGTGAAGTGCACAATTAGGGGAAGGGATGAGAGAAAAGCTCATGCTAACATACTTTCATAAAAAATAAAAATTTTAAGCTGGCATGGTGGAGCACCCTTGTAATCCCAGCATTCAGGAGGCTGAGACAGGAGAATCACAGTTCGTGGACAGCCTCAGCTACTTAGTGAGGGCCTCTGCAAGTTGGTGAGACTCTGTTTCAAAAAAAGAATAAAAAATAGGGCAGGGGATGTATTGGAGGTCGAATGCCCCTGGGTTCCATCCCCAGACCCGCAAAAATAAAAAATTAAAATAAAATAATAAATTTAAATGAACTTGTGATAGTGATACCAATAACACTAATGTTAAAAGGACTGCTGAAAGCAGCAAAATAGATAAAGAAGACTAAATAAATACATGCTATTTGGCAAAAATATAAATAAAATAAAAAGCAGACTATGTTTAAAGTGGTATCTGCCCTGGAAAATGAGGGTGGATTTTTTTTTAAGTCGTAGTGGGAATGGAACCCAGGGTTATTGTACCTTCAAATTATACTCCCAGCCTTATTTCTGATTCTTTATTTTGAAACAGGGTCTCAATGAGATGCACAGGGCCTCACCAAGTAGCTGAGGCTGTCTGCAAACTGAGATCTTCCTGTCTCAACCTCCCAAATGCTGGGATCACAAGTGTGTGCCACCACACCCGCCTGGCAAGGGTGGGTTTTAATAAGTATGTTAATGTCTAAGATAATGAAAGCTTATTCCATAAACTCTTATTCAAGACAATGTGATCATGTTGTTGAAAACCTCAGAGTATAGTATTCTCCTCTTCTCAAATAAATATACAAATAGCACTTAACCTTTTCTTGATAAAAGAAAGTCCTTGTGAACATCATATTGATGTTCTGGACATCTCAAGGCCATTAGGAACTGCAGATTTGGGATTGGACTCACTGAATTCCTCCTACCCATTAGTCTATTCTAAGTGTCAGTTTTTGACATCTCTTTCCTTCATGGCAATTCAAATAGCACAAGGGCAGCCACTACACTAAATGACCTCAGATTGTCTACTGCTTCAGTTATTAAATCCTTTTCTCCCCTTATCCCCAGGATGGCTTCCCAGGCAAGCCTTTGCTCACCATGAGATTGTAACCTAACATGAAATAAAAACTGATGGGAAGAAGAGGAGATTGTTTTTTGACATTTTATGCAGTATTGACTCATCAATGAAAGGAAAACTGTGGTTCTATTCTGCTAAGTAACCAAATGTATGGGCTTCATGTTTGGGCTTTATCCTTGTTTAGAAATATTTTCTGATAAATTTCAAATACTGAAAGTTATTTACTACTTAACAGGCATGGGGGTGGAATGCCTTGGTATTATCACCTTGCTTTCTTCTATCCTCATTGTCCCTTTATATTGACACTTGTTCAGACTGTCTGTGCTTAGGCTTAATCATTTTTACATTTCTCACATCACTACTTCTGTGTTACGGCAAAAGCCGTAACACATAGGTTTAGGATAAGATGTACAAAAACAATACTTTTGGAAAATATGGAACTACCTGAAGTTAGTCAGATTTCCACAGTATATTGAAATGTATGAGCCAATTAATTTAAAGAGAAAAGGTTTATCTTGGCCCATTTGGAAGGTCCCAAAGCAAGATGGGGAAGGGGACATGCTTTGGACATCTGACGAGATGACACTGTAACCAGAAAACATGGCAGAAGACGCCTACTCACTGCATGAGCCAGGAAGCAAAGAGAGGAAAGAGGGAGGGGCCAGGGCCTCCCAACCCCTTCGGAGAAATGCCCCACTGACCTAAGCAGCTCCTGCAAGGTCCCACCCCATCTCCCAGTAGCATCATCCTGGGACTAAGGCTTTACACGTGGATATTCAGGAGACACTGAGCATACAAACCATAACACCACTTCAAACACAAAAAGTTTCCGCATTATTCCTTCTTTCACAAGGGAACAAGAAAAGATAAATGGAATAAGGTAAATAATGTCTACCCTAAATAATCTATTTGTTTAATAATTTAAACTGTTACTACCAGAGACATTTTCTTTGGTTAAAAACCTGTGTTACAAGATAACGCCACAGTGCTCAAAGGGAATGTATACCCAGGGGTAGTGAAAATTACTTGGATGCCTGGAGGGGAGTATTTGCACTTTCCTCTGAATTCAGTAGGTGTAGACAAATTGTTAGGTAGCAAGATTAGAGATGAACAGGGCAGGCAAAGAAATGGGGCAAAGGATTGAGCACACCTCAGGAGAAGAGGTAAGGAGCTACACCTGCTCTTTTAGCAATGGCATCACCCCCAGGGTTTCATTTAGACTCCCTGGAACAGGGTGAGTGAAGCCAGCGCAAGCTGTGACATGAAAAAAAGACAGTGACCTCCTCAAATGCATATACACTAGGGAGAGGGGCTTCCAGGCTGAGTAAAACTTACAGAGAAGACTCCAAGCCATTTTCCACTCCCAGAAACAGACTACATCAGACATTCTTTATTTTTTGTCTGGAGCCCTTTCTCATTCAGAGCCCTTTCTGGACTCTCTCTCTTTCAAAACCTAACCCTTTCTCTGGAATGTTAACTCCCTTTGTCACAGCCCCCTTTTATTACTGTGCCCTCACCCCCTAAAGAAATCTCTTATATTCCCCACTGGTACTTTCTGCTTGAAATTGTTCTCTCAAGAAGCAAGAACTGAGAAAGAGAGATTAGTGCCCTATAATATTAATTTCTAATGAAATCATCACCAAGCAACAGTAAAATAAAAAAATAATTACCCCTCTTATTCTAGAGAAAAAGAGTTTGGGGCTTGTCATTTGGTTTTGTGTTTCTATTTTATTATTTATTGGATTAGGGCATGAACTCAGGGGCATTCTAATTCAGAGCTATACCTATAGCCCTTTTTACTTTTTAAACAGAATATCGCTAAATTGCTGAGGCTGGCCTCAAACCCGCAATCCTCCTGTCTCAGCTTTCCAAGTAGAGGGATTGTAGGTGTAAGCAACCGTGCCTTGCTTGTCTCCTTTTTTAGATTAGAGATCATCTATACTAAGAAGCTGGAAAAGTTCATCATTTCTTAGCAATATCTGGATGTGATAACAAAGAGCCAGATAAAGAGAAGCATTAAGTGTGTTTCAATAATACTAAAAAGTCCCAAAGGCTTAATACCTAGACATGAAATTCTGAAATCTTCTCCAACTAAAAGGACAACATCAAACTCAAGAAGAATGGAGCACAAATGAACAAAGGGAAGCTTAGATAACAAAAAAAGAATGAAATATTGACCTAGATTCAAGACAAGAGGATTACGACTCATTCCTGCAAAAGAAGCTGAGGTCAAAGCAAAAACTATCCCCATATGAAGTTTTTTTCCCAAATGAATAATGACAAGATGCCTTCAAGGCTGAGTCCTCTCAGTTTCTTGGAACATTCTTCCTTTAGTCATATTTAAAAAGCACAAGCAGCCAGGCATAGTTGTGCATGCTTGTAATCCCCGTGCTTGGGAGGCGGAGACAGGAGGATCATACAGGTTCGAAGCCAGCCGTGCTGGCTTCAGAGACCCTGTTTCCAAATAAAAATATAAAATAGGTCTGGGAGCGTAGCCCAGAAGTAGAAGGGTTTCCAAGAACCCCAGTACCACCAATAAGTTAATTAATTAATTAATTAATTAATTAAAATTAAAAGCCCAAGCCTTTATCCTTCAGATTTGTGTGAGGACTTTTATACTTTTCACAAGAAATCTGAGAATTCCTAGAGTCAAATGTTCGTGTGGTCACTTCTTATCTTATTTTACAACAGCACTAACAACCTCAAATCAATTATTAAACATCTGTGTTTGTAAAGCCCCTCCACCACACGGCTCTCCCGTCCCTTTGACTTTCTCATTGGAGAACAAGTCTTCTCAAGCATGGCTTCCTAACACATTTCTGTATCACTCATGATGAGCATTTTTAAATTTCTCTTTATGTCGTCAACCGTATCTTCCAAGTTCTCCAAGCAAACTCCAGATTCTTTTTATGGTCAATTGTTGGGCCCTCAGCTTTGCCCTCCATTGTACAATCCTGACTGCACTTTGGAACCAACTAAAGAGCTTATAGGATACCAAAGCCCAGGCCCTGCCCACCCTACACCAAATGAACTGCAGCTTCTGTGAGGCCAGAATATGTTTTGGAAGATCTTTCATCCCATGATGGGATTTTCCTTAGCCATAAAGAAGAAAAAATTATGTCATTTTCAGATAAATGGATGGAAATAGAAAATATTTTGCTAAGTGAGACCAGCCAGTCTTGGGAATTCAAAGGTAGTATGTTTTCTCTTATATGTGGAAGCTAAAGATAAAATAGAAAACAAAAAAGTATTCAGATAAATGAGAAAAAAGATCAGCAGAAAGTAGAAGGGGAATGGTGGAGGAGATAGCAAGGGGAGAAAGGAGGAATAATAAAGAAAACAGACAATGCATTGTTCATATAAGAAGGTATCACTGCAAACTCACTAACATGTACCAAGAGGCGTATGCTTGCATCGCTTTGAACCTCACTATGATGTATAATTACAATGTACGACTAAGAGTTATTTTAACGTTTATTTTTAATACTTTAGACGTTTATTGGTGCATTACAGCCTCACACCATAATGTAGTTAATAGTGATGGTGACATACACACACACAGCACTCGGTGAGCTTTTCCTAGCTCCCTCCCTTTCTACTCCCTCGTTTTCCCCCACATATTGATACTGGCATTGTTATTCCCACCTATATAGATAATGTCAATGAAAGTGATTCCTACATTAATTTTCCCTCTTCTCCCCACCTCTTTCCCCTAGACTACCTCCCACTGAGGTTTCTCCTCTATTATCCGAAATCCCTCTGTATCTCAATTACTCCCTCAGTTACTTCCTAGCTTCTGCCTATGAGAGAAGACATATGACCCTTTACTTTGTGTGACTGGCCAGTCTCACCTAAATATAATGTTCTCCAGGTCCATCCATTTTCCTGCAAGTGACATGACTTTGTTCTTCTTTATTGCTGAGTAGAATTCCATTGTGTATATATCCCATAATTTTGTAGTCCATTCATCTGTTGATGGACACCTGGGTTGGTTACATAATTTGGCTATTGTGAATTGAGCTGCTACAAACATGGATATGTATATAATACTCTATTGTTTCTGATTTCAATCCCTTTGGAATGATACCCAGGAGTGGTATAGCTGGTTATATGATGGATTCATTCCTAGTTGTTGGAGGAATTTTCACACTGATCTCCATAATAACTATATTAATTTGCAATCCCACCAGCAGTGTAAAAGGAAAAACAATAAGAATAAAAGTATTTTTAAGTTACCCCAGATAATTCTTAAATTTTAGGCCCTTGAGTTTTAATGGACATAGGACCACCTGAGGATCTTGTTAAGATGCTCATTCTGGTTCTGATTCAGTAGTCCTAGGGTGGAGCCCAAGATCTCAAGATTCTTCCTTTATTCCCCAGTATTACGCCTTGAATAAAGGGCCGTATAGATGTTAGGCAATTGCTGTAGCACTGAGCTAATCCCAGCCTTACAATTCGGCATTTCTAACAAGCACATGGCAGGATACTTTGAGTTACAAGATTTTAGACCAGGGATTTTCAAACATCTTCCACATTTTAATAACTTAGGAATCTTCAAAAACCATTAATGCCTAGCTTCTAGCTCCAGGTACAGGGACTTTTAAAGTTTCCTAACTTCTTCTAAATCTGTTTTAGACCATGAATACAAAAAGGGTGAGTCTTTCATCTCTTCTATTTACAAACTAAAAGCCATCTCCAATCTTCATCTTGTAATTCTTCTGTACACAAAAGCTAATGTAGTTGGCTCTAAACTTTAAACAGTATTTTTTTCCATCTCAATTATAGTATGTTGTATTATAAAACAACTGTTTAGTAAATCAGTATTAGTTATGGTCAATTACTGCTTTTATTTCCAAAGACCCAATACAATAATGCTTTTATGTTTTATCTTTATCAAAAATGTCTAAACCCAAGTGGACTTTTTAACCCACAGGTCCTAATAATTAGACCTATAGGAAATTGCTCTATAATTTATATTCTGGCATACTTAAAGGTCAGGTACATCAGATAGTTCCATAATTGGTACCTTTGATGAACAAGAATGCCATGATCTTATCCTGAGAGTCATCAATGAGATTTTCATTCAACAGGTGTCCCGAATGGGCATCCAGATAGTCACTGATGAGTGTGTATGGGGGATCAGAGATTAAACTCTAGAGTTTAAACTGTCTTTACAGTGGTGTACACTTGTAATCCTGGAACTTGGGAACTGAGACAGTACAATTGCAGGTTTGAGGATAGCCTCAGCCAGTAGTAAGACTCTCATCAACTAGTGAGAGCCTGTATCAACATAAAAACAAAAAAGGGCTGGGTGTCATCAGGAGGTAGACTGTCCTTGTCTCAGTCTCCAGAACCACACATATGCACAAAATTATCTCTTTTAAATACAACCTGTAAGCTGGGCGTGGTGGTGCACGCTTGTAATCCCAGCATTCGGGAGGCTGAGACCTGGAGAATCCTGGTTCACGGACAGCCTCAGCTACTTAGTGAGCCCTCTGCAACTCAGTGAGACTCGGTTTCAAAATAAAGAATAAAAAATAGGGCAGGGGGTGTAGCTCGGAGGTAAAATGCCCCTGGGTTCCATCCCCAGACCCGCAAAAAAATAAATACAACCTGTATGACCTTGAACTTTAATAATTTAATATTATAGACTCACCATCTATAATAATTAGAATTTAGGCATATATACCATATATACATGTGGAGAATTTAAAGAAAAACATATGGCTGGGTGCAGTGGTGTACACTTGTAGTTCCAGTACTGGGAGGCTGAGACAGGAGGATTACAGGTTAGTGGCCAGCTGCTTCATGAGGCCCTCCACACTTAGTGAGACACCAGTTTCAAAAATAAAAGTTATGATGTAGCTTGGAGGTAGAATGCTCCTGAATTTAATCCCCAGTACCACAAAAAAATTTAAAAAGAGAAACATATATTAAACTACTATTACCTAGTATACAATAAAAAATTAGCATCCTTCCTTTGTATATGAGACCTAGGCAGTCAGTTTATAATAAAATTGACTAGCTAGTAAGATTTTTAAAAGTGTCGATACTTTGTAGTTTGGTATTATTTCTATTTCTTCTTTAGAAGAATAATACAGAGCAGTGTACTAAATATTGTACAGAGCAATGAAGAAAGCAGATATGTTTCTGTCTTTGAAAGCATTCCATCTATAGTCCGACAGTATAAATATGTACGTATATAAAAACACATGGCTAGTTTCACCTATGCAAAGAGTTAAACATGAGTGTTGTACTGTTGCTGAGAGACTAAGCCTTGAAGCCATCTATCTGTAAAAGCTGCCTAAACTTTAGGCAGAAATTTTTGCAGAAATATTTTTGCAGAAATTTTATGGCACAAAAAAGGGCCTCAGTGTGAAAAAAGGCTGGGGGAGGGGGAAGGTAGAACAAAGATTACTATTTGAGCAGCAACACTGGCAGTGTTCAGGAGCAACAGAATCCCATCAAGTAAACTTTATAGATCAGAATTTAAGGACCTACATTTTTTAATGACTGAACATAAAATTAATTCAATTTTTAAAAACTTAAGATCTGAAGGTACTATAAGATCCCCTTTCCTCTTCTCTGACAATTCTGTAGTGTTATACACACACAAAAGAGACAGAGTTCAAAGGATTTAACGAGTATCCTGTTACCTTGAAGATCAGTCTGATCTGCAATTGCCCTGCTGTTGTGTGTTCTTACTGCAGAAACTGGAGATCTTTGAATCGTTTTCACTTCAGAGTACTTTTAAGTCTTCCTAAAGTGAAATGTGTGTTTGTAGCACGTACTTGACAGGAAGGACAGGAAAGCAGATAAAGCTTTTATTGTACTTGATACTCTGACAATTTGAGTTTCATTCACCTGTAATGAGATGGCTAAATTTCACAATAAATAATCGTTGTACCATCCTCTGATCAACAGGGCTACATGCTTGTGTAACCAGATGGTATAAGCACACAGGCCAAAAAGTCAGCAGTTTCATTACATATTAACAATTTTGAATTAATCAAATAACCTTTATGATTATAAGTAAGTGGATGCTGTGATAGAGATAATTGGGATGGACAGAAGTTTTCCCAGAACTGTCTAGCACTATTCTGAGCTCAGTCGTCTTCTTTTCTCTGTTAAAATAAGCTATCAAATGTGATTAAAAATAAAGATTGAAAAATACAAACTCACTTAGCCCTTCCCCAAGTCTACATGAAGGATGTGTGCATGTATGCCTCCACAATCTTGTACCCCATGAAGATGTATGACTACAATGAACAAATAAATATAATTATAAGAAAAATACAAACTCTTACTATATTATCACCACTCTGAAGAGACAAGGAACTCTTTCTTAACTTCTTTTTTAATTCCTGGAACCAAATAATTAAAGATCTACTCTGGCTAAAAGACTCATGACATCATGAGAAGTCCCACTACCATGACCCAAGATCAAGTGCCTAACTTTGCAGTTTCATCAGAACAACTAAGAATGCCCCAGGAAAAATACACACACACACACACACACACCACCACCACCACCACCACCACGCACATAAAAACTGAGTAACAAGGAACAGCAAATACTTTGGGTAAGGGATCAATATCATGAAGAGAGATGTTCTCTGAGACACAGATCGAAGGGAAGATCTGAAGCAGAGGATGGAGCAGGCATTCAGAAAAGCTTTCTGGCAAACCAGTCCCAACTATAAGCACAAAGTAATGTTAAATGATCAAAAGTTGCACAGAAAGTTACCACAACAACAGAAAAATGCAAGTAGAGCCCAACTTCCAACTTGACTCAACTTCCTTATTTACTAAAGGCATAGGTGAAGGATAGGTTTTATGCCATTTACATGAATAAAATTATTTAATTCCGTTTTTACTATGCTACACTGAGATGTCCAACTGCCAACAAAAATTAGGAGACATAAAAGCAAGTAAAATCCAATAAATTGTTCAGAAAAGCAGTAAGTATATCTAGTCTCAGATATAAAATAGATGTTAGAAATAACAGACTTGGAATAAAATATAACTAAGATTAATATATAAAAGATTCTAATAAAAAATGGAGAGAGACAACATGCAAAGTTTGATGGGTAATTTTCAGTAGTAAAAATAAAACTGAAACAAAAATTGGATGCAAATACTAGAAATTAAAATAGATAAAGAATGCCTTTAATAGGCTAAATGACAAGCTTGACTTAGCAAAGAGAATAAATGAAATTTAAGATGAGTTTCCAGAAATTTACCAAATGAAACACAAAGGGAATGATGGTGGAAAAAAGAAACAGAGCATCCAAGAAGTATGGAACAAAATAAAATAGCTTAACAAATGTACAATTTAAATCCCACGAGAGGGCCGGTGTGGTGGCGTACGCTTGTAATCCCCACACTTGGGAGGCAGAGACAGGAAGATCGCACAGGTTCAAAGCCAGCCACGCTGGCTTAAGAGAACCTGTTTCCAAATTTTAAAAAAGTATAAAATAGGTCTGGGAGTGTAGCCCAGAGGTAGAAGGGCTTCCAGGAACCCCAGTACCACCAGTACCACAAAAAAAAAAAAAAAAAAAAAATGCCATGAGAGGAAAAGAGAAAGAAGAAGGCAGATTCCAAATTAAGAATAAACTCAAAACTACAGTTTCAAGTTCAAAGAACACCAAGCAAAGTAAATACAAAATTACAAAACAACTAAATATATCATATTCAACCTGCTGAAAACAAAAGACAAAGAGAAAATCTTGACTATGGTATGGGGGATTGGGAAGGGGGGAAGGTAACATTTTTGAAGAACAATGGTAAGAATTATAGCAGATTTTTTATCAGAAACAATGCAAGAATGAAAAGATATTGAGTGGCATCTTAAAGGCACAGTAATTTTTTAAAAACTCCAAAATTCTATACCCAGAAAAATATCTCCAAAAATAAATTTTAAAAAAACTTCCTTAGAAAAATAAGCTCAGAATAAATCTGTGTCCAACAGTGAGGTAGTATACTAAATATGGTACCAAAGTTGTATGATACCAAATTGCCTAAGAAAAATCTTCAAGCAGAAAACCAGTGAGACCAATCTGATACTTGGATCTACAAAAAGAAATGGAGTGAACTAAAAATGGAATAATGATGTGAATATGTTTTCTTATTTGCAATTATTCTAAAAGATAATTGGCTAGTGAAGCAAAAACAGCAACAAAGTATTATCTGCTTATAGCATAAAAAAGAAAAAATGTATGAAAATAAGGGATGAGGAGCATACTGTTTTAAGGTCCTTACAGTATGTTTTAAGTATAATAATATAGGCTATCTTTAAAGAATAACAATGTAAAGTCTAGGGAAACCATTAAAAATTTTATGAGAGAGAATAAATAAGCCAATAATGGTTAAAGAAAGAAACCATAATAATTGTTCAAATAAGACAGAAAAAAGAGAAAAAAACAAAATGTATTGGCTAGATTCTTATTTTCCCTGTGACCAAAATACCTAATAAGAACAACCTAGAGAAGGGAAAGTTTATTTGGCTCATGGTTTCAGATGTTTAGCCCATCCATGGTTGACCAGCTCCAAGAGCATGGAAAAAGATAACTACTAGGCTCATTGCAGGAAGGGTGTGGAGGCAGAGAGAAAAGAAACCAGAGACAGATACAGTCCCTAAAGCCAAGCCCCCAGTGATCTGCCTTCCCTAGCTCCATCCTACCTGCCTAATAAATCTATTCAAATTATTAATCCAATAATGGACATCCACTGGTGAGCTTAGTGCCTGATCCAATTATTTCACCTCTGAATATTTCTGCTTTGCAAAGACATGATCTTCTGGGAGACATTCCTTATCTAAATAATAACAGAAAGTAACAAGTAGAAATTAGCTGGCAAGACAATCTTATTTAATCATTGATGTTTTATTAACTGCAAAGGGCCAAATACAACCATTTAAATAGCAAAGTACTTATGAGTTGACCCCATTCTCTTGGAATACAATAGGAAAACATGTGTCATTTTTATTAATTCCTCCTTTGACTAAATCCTCGTACTAAAAACTTTCTTGTTTTCCTAGAAGACAAATTTAAACTGTTATTTAGGCAGGCATTGTGGAACATACCTATAATACCAGTACTTAAAAGGCTGAGACAAGAGGATTGTAGGTTCAAAGCCAGCCTTGTTAAATTAGTGAGGCAGTCAGCAACTTAAGGAGAGCCTGTTTCAAAATAAAAAATAAGGCTGGGGGTGTAGCTCAGAGGTAGAATTCCCCAGGGGTCAATCCCCAACAATACAATAAATATAAATAAATAAATAAATAAATAAATAATAGTTATTTAAACTTGTTATTACTTATTTAGCTATTCTTCAACTAATATTTTTATTTACTTTTTAAAATTTTTTATTGGTGCATTGTAGTTACACATCTTAATGGAATACAAGGTAGTGGAGACATACATGCACACATCACCCAATTAGCCCTTACCCAATTTCCATCCCATTCCCTTCTTTTCCCTCCTTCTCATGTTTGCCTTAGTGATTGACTTTGATATATTTGTTAATATATATCATGAACATTAGAGCATTTTCCTCTTCCTCCCTCCCTTCCCTTCAGTTAGATAACCTTATTTGCTTACCTACAGTATCTCCTTGTTTGTCTAGAGTTCCTCCTATGACCCATTTTCTTTCTAGCTTTTGCATATTAGGAAGAGCATCCAATTTCTTATTTTTTGTGAGTGACTAATCTCACTTAGCATAATGTCTTCCAGTTTCATCCATTTCTCTGTAAATGACATAATTGTGTTTTTCTTTATGGCTGAGTAAAATTCCATTGTGTACATATCCCATAGTTTTGTAATCCATTTATATGTTGATGGACATTTTTGCTGGTTCATAGTTTGGCAATTAATTGTGAATTGTGCCACTATGAACATAGATACACATGCATTAGTTTGGTAATTTGGTTTCCTTTTGGGTAGATACCCAGAAGTGGTATTGCTGGATCATATGGTAAGTTCGTTCCCATTCTTCTGAGGAACCTCCATACAGTTTTCCAAAGTGGTTACACTAATTTGCAGTCCCACCAGCAATGTAGTAGAGTTCCCACTTCTCCACATCCTCACCAGCATTTGTTGTTGTGTTTTGAATGATTGCCATTCTAGTTGGAGTTAGGTGAAATCTAACGGTAGTTTTGATTTGCATCTCTCTGATTGCTAATGATGTTGAGCATTTTTTCATGCATTTATTGACCATTTGAATTTCTTCATTTTTGAAGTTTCTATTTAGTTCACTTGCCCGTTTTTGATTGGGTTATTTGTTTTCTTAGTACTCAGTTTTTTGAGTTCTCTGTATTGTCTAAGTATTAGTCCTCTATCAGAAAGGAGTAGGTGGCAAAAATTTCCCATTCTGTTGGCTCTTGGTTGAGGTTCTTGATAGTTTCCTTTGCTGTACAGAAGCTCTTTAGTTTAATGCAATCCCAAGTATTGATCTGCCTCTTAGTTTCTTGTGCCTTTGGGGTCTTACTGAGAAAGATTTTATCTGTGCCTATGTGTTGCAGTGTTGGACCTATGCCCTCTTCAAAAAGTCTCAAGGTCTCTGGTCTAATTTCCAAGTCTTTGCTCCATCTTGAATTGGCTCTTGAGCAGAGTGATAAAGTGGAGTTTATTTTCATTTTTCTGTATATGGTTAACCAGTTTTGCCAACATCACTGTTGTACAGTCTATTTTTTTTTTTTTTTTTTTTTTGGTGGTACTGTGGTTCCTGGAAGCCCTTCTACCTCTGGGCTACACTCCCAGACCTATTTTTACATTTTTATTTGGAAACAGGGTCTCCTAAGCCAGCACACATGGCTGGCTTCGAACCTGCGTGATCCTCCTGTCCCTGCCTCCCAAGCGCGGGGATTACAAGCGTAGGCCACCAAGCCCACCAACAGGCTATCTTTTTTCCAGTGTATGTTTTTGGCCCCTTTGTCAAAAATCAATTGGCTGCAAGTGTGTGAATTTGTTTCTGGGTCTTCGACTCTCTTCCACTGCTCTATGTATCTGTTTTTGTGTCAGTACCATGCTGTTTTTATTGCTATGGCTTTGTAGAATAGTTTAAAGTCAGGTATTGTGATTCCTCCTGCATGTTTTTGTTGCTGAGAACTTATTTACATTTTTAGTTTTGGCAACTGACAAATAAGGAAAATTTAACTTCACTTCTCCATTTCTTTTATTAAAAACACAACATAACTTAATGCTATTTGTAAAATAACCACTTTAAATAGGAAGCCATAGATGGATTCAAAGTAAAAGGATGGAAATAAAAGATATATCAGGAAAACACTAAAAAATGAATAGTCAAGTACCTACATTAATATTAGACATAGCAAACTTTAAAAAAGAAACATTGCCAGGGATGAAGAAGAACATTAGATAATAATAAAAGGTCAATTCTCTGAGAAAATATAATACAAATATTTTTGCACTTAACAACAGAGCTTCAAAATATATGACAAAATTAATTTAAATAAAAGAGAAATAAATGAATTCACAAATACAGGTAGAGATCTCAATACTCCACTCTCAATAATTGAAAGAATAGAAAGACCAAGTCAATAAGGATATAGAAGACCTAACAACACTGTATCCCTAGCTGAAAAATAGTGTCTTGCATATAGACATGCTCGATAATTTATTTACAAAGCATATTTACTACATAAAGTAGTTCCTAATGTAAGTTGACTCCATTCTCTTGGAATACAATGGGAAAACATGTCACTTTTATTAACTCTTCTTTTTAACTGAAGCCTCATATTAAAAACTTTCATGTTTTCCTAAGAGACAAATTTAAATTGCTGTTTAAATTTATTATGAGTTATTTAGTTATTCTTCAAATAATAACTTTTACTTTCACTTTCACTCTTGGTAACTACAAGAAAAATTCTACTTTCTTCATTTTTCTCATTAAGTAGTTACTTAATACATCAAGAGTGCAAAAAAAATTCTATAAAGCCATAAAATCTAAAATTTTCAAGTGTGTCTAAAATTTTCACCTTACCACCAAGTTGACCACAGAAATGACCATGAGAAAACTGGGAAAACTGAAAGTACTACAGTCAGATACTTTGCTTGAGTTAGTGTTAAATTAGATCCGGTGCCGTAAATGATAAGAACAGCAGAGTAGTTGCCTAAGACACCAAAAAACTTACCTTTGCCACCACTGATGAGCTCCAGCAGAGGTTGGGGCAACAATGGGCCTCTTAACAGTGAACCCCAGAACTTTCAGCCTAACCCCCACACTCAGTGCCTGTGGGGATGGAACTCAGGGGCATTCTACTTCCGAGTTACACCACAAGCCCTATTTTTTTTTTATTCTTTATTTTGAAATAGGGTCTCACTAAGTTGCAGAGTGCCTCATTAAGTAGCTGAGGTGACTGGAAATCTGCAGTCCTCCTGTCTCAGCTTCCCAAGTACTGGTATTACAAGAGTGTGCCATGTCCAGCTTTTTATTTATTTAATTTTTTTTGCATTTTAAAGTTTTTGTTTGTATCCACTGCTAATTTTTCTCACAGCTTCCCACCAGATCTTGTTTTGTATTTCTACACAGTAAAATGTATTTTAAAAAATACATATTGGTTCTATGCTTTTCCAGAAGTAGCTCTGGCTCTCCACCTGTTGCTCTCTAGATCTGATGCATAGCTCTCTCCATTCACTTGCCTTTGCCATCCTGGGGATGGCCTTCACTTCTCTTGTGTGGGATCGTCTACATCCAGATTTCGTATCTTATTTTTTCCTTAGTTAATGCCTCACTTTAGAGCATCTACCAAAAAATGGAGTTTTAGGAAGTACAAGTTTTCAGATCTTCTATGTCTGAAAACGACATTATGCTAACATCAAACCTTCTTTTCATTTGTCTGTGCATAGTGTCTGGGGTTGAAAATCATTTTCATGAGAGTTCTTAAGGCATTCCTTCTTTTGATGTAACCTTTTTTGTTCTTGTTCCATGGAGAATTTTAGGGTTTTGTTATGCATTGGGTTAGTACCTTAGTTTGGTTCCATCTTCCTTCCTTGTATTAAATTAATCTTTCTGGCCCATCAGAAGACCTCTTTCAATCTAGAAATTTGTGGTTATTTATTTATTTATTTATTTATTATTTTGGTACTAAGAATTGAGCTAAGGGCCATTCTACCTCCAGGCTACACCCTACCCCTGTCTTTTTAATATTTATTTTGAAACAGGGTCTTGCTATATTGATGAGAGTTTCACTATTTGCTGAGGCTGTCCTTGAACCTGTGATCCTCCTGTTCAGCCTCCCAAGTACTAGGATTGTGTTTTATTTTTCTTTTGAAACAAGGTCTTACTAGGCTGATGAGAGTCTCATTACATCCTGAGGCTGTCCACAAACCTACAATAATCCTGTCTCAGCTTCCCAAGTTCTTGTGTTACAGGCATGTACCACCTTGCCTGGCTACTCTGCTTTAATTTAGCCAACTTACCCATCCATCTTTGTGCCTGGCAATCACAAGTCTAGAGTCTTATGATAATATTTTTCCTAATCCATATCTTATATCAATTTCTTCTTATTTATTTATTTATTTGTTTATTTATTTATTGGTGTTATTGGGAATGGAACCCAGGGGCTTTTCTACCTCTGAACTATACTCCCAGAATTATTTTATACTTTATTTGGAAACAGGGTCTCACTAAGTTTCTGAGAGCCTCACTAACTAGCCAAGGCCAGCTTTGAGCCTGTACAATCCTCTTGTCTCAGCCTCCAAAGGCTGGGATTACAAGTGTGCTCCACCACACCCGGCTCAGTCCCATATTTTAAACCAATTCTTTTGTTTTTAATCCTCAATTAACCTCTCCTTCTGGATTACTGAGACCTCTAATAACTTTCTATTATTTGACAAATGAATAGATTTACACCTTCTTATCTCTATCTGCTTGCTTTGTTTTTTGTTTTTGTTTTTGTTTTGTATTGGGAATTCAACCCAAAGGCATTCTACCACTGAACTACACCCCCATCCCTTTTTCTGTTTTATTTATATATTTTTTATTTTTAAAACAGGGTCTTCATTGAAGGAATTGCAACCATTGACTATGTGTGCATATGTGAAAATACCAGTGTCAATCTCAGTACTCTGTATGGGGAAGTGGGGAACTGGTGTGGCAGCAAGGAGGGCTCACCAAGTGCCGTGTGCATGTATGTCACTGTCAATATGATTTACATTATGATGTGAGACTATAATGCACCAATAACACATAAAAAATAAAACAGGATCTCGCTAGGTTACCACACGCAGGGCTGCGACCTGTGATCTTCCTGTCTCAGCCTCCTAAGTACCAGGATTATAGATGTGTGCCACTATACTAGGCTACTTGCTTGCTTTTAAGATTTATCTTCCTCTGTTCTGTCATTTCTTCCATCCAGTTGCCATATTCCCACAGCTTTTGTCTTTCTTGTCCACTGCTGCGTTCTTGCCCTGTATCAGTCAGCTTTCCCTTAGTACAGCAGAATATCTGACAAAGACTACTTATAAAGGAAATCGAGTTTGTTTAGTTCAAGGTTTGGGAAGCTGAAAGTTCAAGTAGCATAGGGCAGGCTTTAAGGCAAGGCTTGGCGTCAGCGCTTCGTGGCACAGGTTCCAGTGGTAAGAACAGCCGGTAATTACATCTCCAGTGAATAGCAAAGAGAGCTTGGTAGGTCCTGCCTGCTCCTTTTAATAACACATCTCTTGAGAACTCAGAGGATCTCTTGAGAACCACTTTCCACAAACACTGCCTTTCAGGAGCACAGCTCAACTGCCTAAGGACTTCCTAACAGACCCCATTTCTTAAGGAGTTCTATCACCTCCCAGCAGTGCTACCCTGGGGGACCAAGTTTCCAATCACACAGACAGTTGGAGGACACTTAAACCACACCCAAATTGTAATAGTCCCATTCTTGTCTTACTCATAAAATTTAGTACTTTTTTTTATTCCTTTCTGTAATTTTGCTGGGAATTTGAGAAAGATGAACGTATCTATTGCATCAGCCATGTTTACCTAACAGGTTCTAATGAATGTAAAGTACTTATAACCTGCTAGATGTGGGGGGGCATGTCAGTAGTAAAGGATTGGGTTTCTTCTCTGAAAATCTTGAGAATCAAATTACCTTTTAAAATAATAGTTCAGAAATAGCTTCAAGGCACTACAAATGAATGGTGTAGATGAGAAGCAATGCAGCTATTCAGAGGAAACGCTGAGTAACCTATGACAGTGATGGTGAAGAATCAATAGGCTCTGGGAATTTGGGGAGAAGATAGACTGTGACCCAGGCCCAGGGAACTAAGGAATTATGTGTCTGAAGATCATATCAAGTCGTGAACTTTAAAATCTAGTACATGTTTTACACTGATGGCTTAAATCTAACTAACATTGATTTAATCCTAAAGTTCCATCTCCTTCCTTTTAGCTTACATAACTCTTAAAATGCTTTAATTTACCATATAATATATTTTTAATTTTTATGCAGTCAGCATCTGAATTATAATAATTTTTAGCTATTTTTTTTTGCCTAGTACTCATCTCTAAAAGATTTGTTAAAATTTACTCATCTAGTCTAATAGTCTCTGATATTTTTTTTAAATGTAGGGGAAAAAGTTCTTAAGATTTTCTCTCCATTCTCCCAGAGTCCAAATAATAATCACATTTGCACATTAAATTCTTATCTGTCATATGTGTATGAATATGTATCTCTAGAGCAAGAGAAGGATACTTATAACTATATTTGAGGAAGTAAAGAATACGAAATTGCTATTGTTGGATTTTTCAAAATAAAAATATGAATGAATCATTTCATAGCTTCAAATTTTAATTTTTTAGTTTATCAAAAACTTTGAGAATTTTAATCAGAGCTTTCTAATATTTTACAGTGCTGCCAAGTTAAATAGCAGCAGTTGTGAGATTTTTCTTCAACACGTGGCTAATGACCTTTAAGGCAACTAGCCCCATATGTCAACTAGAAAAAAATTATGAGCTGTAACTATTGACATTAGCTGCATTTCTTATTTTCGCCCATTTATGTAACTTGGTGTCTGGTAAAATAGATGTAACATAAGGCCATAGAGGTGTTTTTAAGAACAGTTTTTCTCTAAAATATGTCATTTTTAAACTAATTATTAAGAAAATTTATTTTTTGGCATTTTGATCTAAAATATGTCCTTATTTCTCAAAGTAGTTGGGTTGCAATTTTTTACAACTGTGTATATTGCCTTATGTTAATCTTGGCTGAACAAACTGTTATCCTAAGATTGTGTTTCAAACAACTTGTTAGACTTGTGGAAAATGCATTTCAACCACTAATATTTGCCTTTAAATTATCTACTTCTTCATGCAATTCAGAGGAGTTGATAAGGCATTTGCTATTATTAGACAATTCTTATAGGATCTTACAAATACTAGGCATTACTTATAAAGAATTATTATTCTCTCCAATAAGGAATGATTTCCAACAAAATGTTAGCAACGAGAAAACAATGCTAATGGAGTTATTCACCCACAAGAAAGCTTTGTTCTGACACAGGCAATAATAATATTTATATTAGATTCAATGTTTCTGGTTTATATTTATTAGCAAAGGTAGGATAGCATTAACTACTATCTAGTTAATATAGTTTCAACATGAAAACAGAAAATGATCTGGTATTCCAGGGTCTTAAATAAAGTATTTGCAGGCATTACATGAGCTTACGTCTGTCTGTCTGTCTGTCTGTCTGTCTGTCTGTCTGTCTGTCTGTCTCCCCCCCCCCCCCGCAATGGGATTTCCTTCTGTGGCCCAAGTTAGCCTTGAACTCTTGATCCTCCCATCTCAGCCTCCCAAGTATCTGGATTACGATCATTTGCCACCATGCCCAGCCTCAGTTTGTTGATATGCATAAAAGTACTAGATCACTGCAAATTAAAAATGGGCAGCCAACTTGTACAGCAGGAGTAACAGTCAGCAATGGGTCAAGACTTGTTGATCTCTAGTCAAAAAGGCAAGAATTTGCCTGTTTTGAAGAAGATCCATTTAGGTGAAAGGAAATTTTGACAATCTCAGACTTCTTTGAGAAATTTGCTCTTTTCCACTCTTCTCTGTATTTTAGATAGTACTTTGTATTTTTACCAAAGAACCTGAGTTTTTCTTGTTTTCTTCTATGTAATAAAATGACCACCTTCAGTGTGGTTAAAAATATATAGCGAAAACAAATTGTAGCTGGAATTCTAGAAAAACAAGTTTGGTTTAGCTTCATAATGTAAGTCACAGAATTACAAGAGATATAGTAAAGAGGTAGGCATAGATCAGATGATAAAGAATTTTGGATGTTAAGATTAATTTAGTCATTTATCATGGAGACTGTCAGGAGCCATTAGAGATTTTAAGGAGAAACTTAGACCATCAGACTCATATTTTAAATAAATGATTCTGCCAGAAATGTGAGAAGAAGATAGCAGGGACAATGAGACAAGTGATAAAAATATTCATTAGGAAACTACTATAGAATTCCTTGTAATGCAGGTCTTCATGATTATGGAAGTTTAGTAGTAGTTCCGGGAAGGGAGAAGATAGAAAAGAAAGGGAACGGGGCCTGGATGTAGCTCAGTGGCAAGATGCCTGCTTTGCAGGTGCAGCGCTCTGGGTTCCATCCTCGGTTCCAAAAAATAAGAAAAAAATAAATAAATAAAGGAAAGAGTACTTTCAGAAGAACAAGAGAATGAGAACCATTTGGTGGTGGGGGTGCAGTTTTAAGTTATTAGTTTTTTTAAATCAATACTATTTAAAGGAAGCAGCTTGACCAAAAATATGTCACAAAATTTTATGACCCATTAAAATAAAGTTTAATGAGGAAAAGAAAGGGGAAAAAGAAAAAACTTTTTTTTAACTTGTAAATGTATACTCTAAAAAATAATAAAGGAAGTTCTTCAGGCTAAAGTAGAATGACACTAGATGAAAATTCAGATTTCTACCAAGAAATGAAGAGCACTAGAAATATCAAGGCAAATAGAAAACATTTTGTACTATTTCTGAATATATTCCAAAAACAATTTACTTTTTTAAAAGAAAAAGTAAGCCGGGAGTGGTGGCACACGCTTGTAATCCCAGCATTTGGGAGGCTGAGACCGGAGGATCATGGTTGGCAGACAGCCACAGCTACTTAGTGAGGCACTTCGTAACTTAGTGAGACCCTGTTTCAAAATAAAGAATAAAAAACAGTGCCGGGCGTGGTGGCACACACTTGTAATCCCTGCACTTGGAAGGCAGAGACAGAAGGATCGTGCTGGTTCGAAGCCAGCAGCGCTGGCTAGGAGACCCTGTTTCCAAACAAAAAAAAAAGTATAAAAATGGGTCTGGGAGTGTGGCCCGGAGGTAGAAGGGTTTCCAGGAACCCCAGTACCACCAAAATAAATAAATAAATAAATAAATAAATAAATAAATAAATAAATAAATACATATTTTTTAAAAGAATAAAAAACAGGACTGGTGGTGTTTACAAATGCCCCTGGGTTTCACCCCCAGACCCGCAAAAAAAAAAAAAAAAAGAAAGAAAAAAGAAAAGAAAAAGTAAAAACATGAATTGTAGGGGATATCATAAATGTACAAATAAAATGGATGATAGCAAATGGCACAATAATCTGGAAAAAGATAAAAGAGGTATAATATTGTATGGTTCTTAAATTATGCATTCTATGCCATTATATTAATTTCATGTAGACTGAAATATTAATGATACATGTAGTAAACCCTAAAGAGACTACTAAAAATAAATAAATAAACAGTTATAAAAAGCCAAAAGGGGAAATACAATGACTTATAATACTAATTTAATAGGGGGAACAATGAACAAAAACAAATGGGATAAATAGAAAATGAAAAGTGAAACTGTAGACTTCAACCCCCAAGTATAGATACTCATATTAAGTACAGTGGCATTGAACATACAAACTTAGCAGCATTTGTTAACTAAATGAAAAGTAACATAAAAATATATTCTTTAAAAGAAATATAATTAAAATTAGTAGACACAGAGAGCTAAAAGTAAATGAATGGAAAAAGAAATACCATGAAAACATGATAAGTTGGCATTTAAATGCATTAATAACAGAAAAATAGACATTGGGAGACATTATAGAGGGGCATTTCAAAATAATAAAGAAATAAATTTACCAAAAAATTATAAAATTAATTAATAACAGTTATAAAAATCAATGAATAATAAAATCACCTAATAACACAGGTTCAAAATACATATAACACAAACTGAAAGAGTGAAATAGAAATAAAATGAAAATAGAAGATTCTAAAACGTCTCTAAATTACTAACTCCTAGTAATTCAAGTTGTTTTTTAGTCCCTTAAGGTGGAAGCATAAATAATATATTCTAAAATATCCTTCTCTAATGTAAGCAATAGAGGATACAATTTTTTCTTCAAGCCTTGTTTAACTATATCCCATAAATGTTCACATATTGTTTTCATTAACATTTAATTTTTAAAAAATTAATTGCCCTTATAATTTTTCTTATTCTGCCGATTAATTGGAATTGTTTTGCCTAATTTCTAAGCATAACATAAGCTTATTATCATTTTTATATCTGAATGACCTTATGAACTGTTTTCTAATATATGCTTAGTATACTACTACAGAGTATATTATTAGATTGAGAAATAGAAAATGATAACCACAATATTATGAGTAGCTTTTGGTTAGTAACTTGAAGACAGTGTGAAGTGAACAAATTTATTGAAAGACAGATGACCAAAACTATTACAAAATAGAAAATAGAAAAATCTAAATATCTATATGTAAGTTGGAAGAATTTAATTCAAAACAGTATAAAGCAAACTTTACTTCCAGATGGTTGTATTAGTCAAATTAATCCAATATTTAGTAAGCAAACCGTACCAATCCTATAAAAACTCTTCAAGAATGTACAAAAATAAACTTCCCAACTCATTTAATGAGCCCATTATTAATCTGTATCAGAACCAGATAAGCACCTCCTAATAAAATAAAATATACAGGTTTTGTGATCATAATCTCAGAAGACTAACAAAATTCCTGGAAACTAGTTCAGCAAGATATATAAAAGATACTAGCCGGGCGTGGTAGTGCATGCTTGTAGTCCCCGCGTTTCAAAGGTGGAGACAGGAGGATTGCTCAGGTTCGAAGCCAGCCTCAGTGACTTAAGAGACCCTGTTTCAAAAAAAAAAAAAAAAAAAAAAATATATATATATATATATATATATATATAATGTCTGAGAGTCTAGCCCGGCAGTATAAGGGTTTCCAGGAACCCCAGTACCAAAAAAAAAAAAAAGATACTATATTATTGTCAATGAGTTTATCCAAAAAATACAAGGTTTATTTAACATTTGAAAATCAATTCACTCACTATATTAACAGAAGTAAAAAAAATCATAATATTATTTTAATAGATGAAAGAAAGTATTTAACAAAATCTAACACTTTTTAAAAATGTATAAAATTGGAGATAGAGGAAATTTCCTCAACATAATAAAGAAAAATTATAGAAAAACTACAGATAACATAATATTTAATGGACAAAAGCATTTTCATCCTAAGATTGAAAGCAGTTCTAGCATGTCCAGTTTCAACATATCTATTCAACATTGTACTTTGCAATAGGAAAAATAAAAGTAGAAATATTTAAAAGGAAATGTAAAATTACCTTTTTCTGCAGATAATATAACAAATCCTACAGAATCTATTTAATGCAAAACTACTAGAACTGGCAAGTGGTTTTAGCAGGGATATAGGACAGAATAACATACTAATCTATATTTCTATGTATTTGCAATGAACAATTCAAGAACACCATGACAGTACTATGTAAGAGTATAAGTTATTTAGGAATAAATTACTATATAAGCACATTGTATGTACAAAGTAAATTATCTGTATTATATACAATTTTATTTCAAGGCCTACTATTAGACCATAGATACAAGACAGTGTGATTGTCAAGAACCATAGAGGGTCTAAATTTTTATCCTATGTGCAAGCTAACAAGTAAACTTTCACAGTTTCATTTCTGGATCAGAGATGGAGGCTTTTCTTATTCATGAAAATAGCTAGAGCCTAAATGTCAGCATTAATGCCAGTGTGCTAAGTACCAGTTCTCTCAGGTTGACACAAAGATCAGGTAATACCCATACACACAATATGAAACTGTGAGTTTAGGGAATCCAGATATTGTTGTAACAGGCAATAAGCCTCCTTGACCTTGCCTAGGAGGAAGCTATTCTATTAATTATCTTCAATATAGCAGTCCCTTTTATTGTGGAAAGAGACACTATGACCATCTTCTAAGTCTATTTGCTATATAAAATACTGGAATAGATATCACAAATCAAAGGCCATCAGTGCCTCTGCTCACAAGACATTCAGAAATGCAAGAGACTCATAGAAAGTTGGTTTTTAACAGTGGAATCAACATGAAGACAGACAAATAGATCTGTGTAATAGCATACAACATCCATAAGCTCACATATTTATTCACTTGATTCTCTGAAAAAGTTCTCAAACAATTCAACTTGGGAAAAAAAGTCTTTTCAACATATGATGCCCCCAATACTTAATATCTACATGAAAAATAAAATGAACCTTGACCCCTCCTTTACACAATACATAATGATTAACTAGATGTACACCAAAATGTAAAAGCTAGGTTTCCAATGAAAATATATGAGGGATGGAGAAAAGGAGGGGAGGTATAGGGAAGAAAATAGACCAAATAATGGTGTGTCATATATGAATGTATCACTGTGAATCCTACTATCGTGTACGTATACAATGCACCAATAAAAAATAACAAAAGAGAAGATACACAGGAGCTTCTTCATGATAATGGAGATAGCAAAATTTTTAGGGCATAGAAAGCATTAACCATTAAGAAAAATTCATAACAACATTCCATTATCAAGAATGTCTGTTCATCAAAGAACAACATTAAAGAAAATAATCTAGATGCAAAAAAAGAAAATCTAGATGTAAGAAAGAAAATGTCTGCAACAAATATATCTGATAAAGGACTTGTACAAACAAAAAAGCTAGATTGTACATAGATATAGGAATTTTTGGAATAATTACATTAGAAGGACAAGAGGCAAGAGGGACAGGAATAGCATATGAGTGTCTGAAGTGTTGATTCATGGAGTATAGGCTGAATTTTTAAAAAACTGGACTTGATATATTGGAAGACAAGTAATTTTTTAATTAGAAGTTATAATGCATAGTGAGAAATTGTAGTTTATTTCCATTTTTCTGCATATGGTTAACCACTTTTGCTATTTGTTGAGGAGGCTATGTTTTTTACAGTGTATGTTTTTGGATCCTTTGTCAAAAATCAATTGGCCTTAAGTGTATGGATTTGTTTCTGAGTCTTCTATTCTGCTTCATTGGTCTATATGTCTGTTTTTGTGCCAGTACTATGCTGTTTTTATTACTACTGCTTTGTAGTATACTTTGAAGTCAGGTATTGTGATGCCTCCTGCATGGTTCTTGTTGCTGAGAACTACTTTGGCTATTCTGATTTTCTTGTTGCTCCAAATGAATGTAAGGCCTGATTTTTTTTTCTATGTCTGTGAGGAATGACCTTGATAATTTAATGAATATTGCATTGAATCTGTAGATGACTTTTGGAATAATGGCCATTTTGATGATATCTGTTCTGCCTATCCAAGAACATCGAATATCTTTCCATCTTCTAAGGTCTTCATTGATCTCTTTTTTTCAGTGTTTTATCTTTTTTTTTTTTTTGTAGAGATCTTTTCCCTCACTTTCTCACCCTACACAAGAGTCAATTCAAAATGGATCAAAGACTTGGAAATCCAGCCAGAGAACTTACAGCTCCTTGAAGAAAGCATAGGTCCAACACTTCAACACATAGGTTCAGGTAGAAACTTTCTCAACAAGACCTCAAAAGCACAAGAAATTAAAAGGCAGATCAATACGTGAGATTGCATTAAACTGAAGGGCTTCTGTACCACAAAAGAAACTATCAAGAATCTCAACAGGGCCGGGCGTGGTGGCGCATGCTTGTAATCCCCGCGCTTGGGAGGCAGGGACAGGAGGATCGCGCAGGTTTGAAGCCAGCCGCGCACGCTGGCTTAGGAGACCTTGTTTCCAAAATGAAAATGTAAAAATAGGTCTGGGAGTGTAGCCCGGAGGTAGAAGGGCTTCCAGGAACCCCAGTACCACCAAAAAAAAAAAAAAAGAACCTCAACAGAAATCAAGTAATCCAGTAAAAAAATGGGCAAGTAAACTAAACACTTCACAAAAGAAGAAATTTAAATGGCTAATAAATGTATAAAAATGGTCAACATCATTAGCAGTCAGAGAGATGCAATTCAAAACTACCCTGAGATTTCACCTAACTCCAACTATGGCAATCATTCAAAATATAAACAACAAGTGCTGGTAAGGATGTGGAGAAGTGGGAACTCTAAAATATTGTTGGTGGGACTGCAAATTAGTGCACTCTCTTTGGAAAACAGTATGGAGGATCCTCAGAAGAATAGGAATGAACCTACCATATGATCCAGCAATACCACTTCTGGGTATCTACCCAAAAGAATGGAATCCAAACTTCTAAACTAATGCATGCATATCTATGCTCATAGCCACACAATTCGCAATTACCAAACTATGAAACTAGCCAAGATGTCCATCAACAAATGAAAGGATTACAAAACTATGGAATATCTACACAATGGAATTCTACTCAGCCATAAAGAAGAACACAATTATGTTATTTACAGGGAAATGGACAGAACTGGAGAACATTATGCTAAGTGAGATTAATCACAAAAAGTAAAAAATCAGATGCTTTCCCTAATATGCAGAAGCTAAGGAGAAAAAGGGTTATAGGAAGAACTCTAAATGAAGGAGAAACCATAGATGAGCAAATAAGGAACCTAACTGAGGGGGATGGGAAGAGGAAAGAGAGGAAAATTCCCTAGTGTATATGATGTACGTACATTCACAAACATGTCAAAGTCAATCAATTAGCCAAACATGAGAAGGAAGAAGGGAGAGGAAATGGGATGGGAATTAGGGAAGGGCTAAATGAGTGAGGTGTGAGTGTACGTATGCCTCTATCATCCTGTACCTCATTAAGATGTATGGCTACAATGCACAAAAAATAATTTAAAAATATTTGAATCTGCACGCAAATGCACACATGTGTGGGGGGGTGCTGGGGCTTGAGTCCAAGGAAATTCTATCTCTGAGCTACACATAAGCTCTATTTTTTTTGAAATAGGGTTTCAATAAGTTTGTGAGGGTGACTTCTAACCTGCTATCTTCCTGTCTTAGCTTTTCAAGTACTGGGTGAATATGCCAATCTTATAAGCAAAATTCTAATTCAGCAAAAATTTTGTGATGGTTTTCTATTGAATGAGTATTGTTAGTCTTATACATTTTTGGTGGAAAGATAATTTAGCAATGGCCATCAAACCATAATGCATTTACCCTTTAGCCCAGTATTCCCACTAATAAGAATTTAAGAATGTTGTTTATAATAGTAGAAGTTTGAAGGCAATTTAAATGTTCATCAGTAAAATCAGGTTAAATTATGGGAATGCCAGCTGAAAAAAAAGGTTGGGAATGTTGCTCAGTGGTAGAATGCCACTTGGTTCAATCTCCAGTATCACATACAGACACACAAAAATTATGGGAAACTCATAATTTATTCAATGCAGCTTAAAAAAGAAATTTATATTTATGAAATAATATAAATTTTATAATTTATGAAGTAGTATTATTTCTAAAATGAATTTTTGAATGAGAAAAGCAAGGTTTGTAGTAGTGTATAAAATATGTGTGTATACGGTCTTTTTGTTTTATTTTGTTTTTTAGAACTCAAGAAAAATATCTATATACATTGATTTGTATGTACATAGAACATCTCTGGGAGAGAATGGGGTGGAAATTGAGGAAGGGCTAAATGAGTCATGTGTGCATGGATGCCTCTACCGTCTTGTACTCCATTAAGGTGTATGACTATAATGCACCAGTAAAAATCTTTAAAAATTACTACTTAAAAAAAGAAGTTATAATGCTTTCTGAAAGCCAGAATAGGTGCAAGCAAAGGATGAGGGTAGGAGAAAGAAAGACAAACTACCAGAAAGAGCACTGCTTGGAATGTAGACGTTGAGCAGCCCTGGGAATTAGTGAGACAACCAGATGTTGCTGATGGTACCAAAGCACAAGTCGGCCCCTGACAATGGTTGCAAAAAGCAGTGAAGGAATGATGAAATGGGAATATCTAATGGTTAATGTCAGGCCTTGAGGAGGAAAAGACGCCAGTGAACCAAGTGTTTCTAGAATTATGTGATATCTAGGAATTCAGCACTGTCAATAGTGGCCTACGGAGAGTAAGGGTAACTGGTGCCTAATGGCTAAATGGACATTTATAATATTCTGCACATGACTACATATTTTCATATTCAATTTTCACAACACTTCTATGATATTATTAACTCATCCACATTTCACAGATAATTAAACTGGAGTTCATAGTCATTAGCCAATTTCTCAGGTTATAGAGTTTATGAAGGGCAAGGCTAGATTAAAATCCATAGCTGCTTGAATCAAATGTTAATGTCCTTACTACTATATCATTCTAATAGCCAGACACCGTGGGTACAAATCAAAAGGAATGTGAATGAAAAATGCAATGAGAAGATGTTACGGGGTTAAAAAAAAAAAAAGTGTTCAATACACTTTTTTTTTTTTTTTTTTTTTTGGTGGTACTGAGGTTCCTGGAAGCCCTTCTACCTCCGGACTACACTCCCAGACCTATTTTTACATATTTTATTTGGAAACAGGGTCTCCTAAGCCAGCGCGCGTGGCTGGCTTCGAACCTGCACGATCCTCCTGTCTCTGCCTCCCAAGCGCAGGGATTACAAGCGTGCGCCACCACGCCCAGCTACAGTCCACTTCTAAACCAATGGAGACTAGAGCAGGACCCTAAGTATCTGCCATTGGAGCAAGTTCAAGAGTTTTGAAGAAACCTCTTATCTCCGAAGAGCAAGGTCTCAGCTGATTTGATCAAGTTGCAATACTGTTCAGTAAAAACTATGCATCTATAAGGTAGGTTTTTTTGTTATCCTTAGGTTCTACAGTGGACCAATGAAAGTACTATTACTTTAAGACTAAACTAAGAATTTTAATTTATTATGTCTCTTGTTACATAGATATTTCTTACGCTTTTACTTTTGTTCTTCAAGTTGAAGTTTCTCATTTCTCACAGTTGCTAACATTGGGAATGTAGAAGTACCTCTTTCTTCTTTTTTTAATTAATTAATTTTTATTTTTATGTGGATCATATTGAAAATGGCATACATTCAGACTATGCTTGGTGCCCTCACCTTCCACTTCCCCTTCCCCCCTTCCAACAAGGAGCGTCCAGGTTAAACATGCTACATTCATACTTTTACACATATTCGAATGTAACCCCTGCATTCATCAACCTCAGCTTTCTAATATATTGTATAAGCCAGGTACAGTGGCATGTGCCTGTAAGTCCAGTACCTGGGAGGCTAAGACAGGAGGATTACAGTTTTGAGGACAGCCTCATCAACTTAGTGAGTCCCTGTTTCAAAAATAAATAAATAAATAAATAAATAAATAAATAAATAAATAAATATAAGGCTGAGAGTGCAGATCAGAGGTAGAATGCCCCATTTGCAAGTCACACAAACACACACACACACTCACACACATACACACACGTTATAGCAGAGAGGAAGAGAGAGAGGAAGGAAGGAAGGAAGGAAGGAAGGAAGGAAGGAAGGAAAAAGAGAGAAGGAAAGAAAGAAAGAAATTGATCTTATATCTGTATGTAGACGTGAAAACAAGACTATCTTTTTTTTTTTTCCGGTGTTACTGGGGTTCCTGGAAACCCTTCTACCTCCGGGCTACACTCCCAGACCTATTTTATATTTTTATTTGGAAACAGTCTCTTAAACCAGCGTGGCTGGCTTTGAACCTGCGATCTTCCTGTCTCCACCTCCCAAGCACGGGGATTACAAGCGTGCGCCACCACGCCTGGCTAGCAAGACTATCTTTGCTCTAAAGAAAACATGAAAAATAAAGAATATGTAGTCCTGCCACTTTTTGCTTGATGAAACCTCAGGCCTAAACATAGGATGGGAAGATGGATTCCATGGCTTTCTGCTTTTCTTTGATCATTCTGACTGTATTCTAAAACATAGGCAAATTGTCAGTATTACACCAATGCTTTAATATAGGTATAAATTGACTTTATTTCTAGGACCACCATTACCTACGAACAAACAAACAAACAAACAAACAGAATCTTAATTTTCTCATGTTATCTCTTTGCTAGCTCCTTCAGAATATGGTGAAAATGTATTTGCAATTGGGTGATTTTATTCTACTTTGCATAGAACAAGCCTATGTTATTATTTGTAAGCAAACTAAACTTTCGGTTGCTTTTAGCTCACTATTTAGGTAGAAGATAGTTGTTTGAGGCGGTGGTTGTCTTTTTTAAGAAAAATTGCATCTGTATTCATTCAGTGTAATCTCGAGTTCCAAGTCTGATTCAGTAATCAACATGTTTTTAGTTGAAATTCTGTAGAACAGTATGAGTAAATGTTTACCGTTTTCTCTCTTATGAGTGTTATATTTAAACTTGAAGTTGAAATCTTGGGCAACTCATATATGAAGTGGTGGAATTTATGATCAACACATTTGAGTTTGTTTCCTAATTGTTTGATTACATTCACACACAAATACAGAAAGTCTTCTAAAAAGAGGGCATTGTAAGTAAATTCTACCTTGAAAAATGAACTGTTGTTTCAACTATTTTGTAGCCTTTTGTGAATGTTTACAGAATTTATAGAATTGCTAGAAAATTGTTTTTAAATCACCTTAGCACTTAACATCATCTAATGTCATATTGATTTTCTTAGAAGTTTCATAACACCAAATTGTCTGTACATGTTTTCCAACATGTATTATCTGAAAAAAACAAAAAAGTAATCCCGCTGGAAATGAGAATAAATGAATTTCCCTATAATTCACCCTGGTCAAAGCCATGAATGAGTCTTGGCTGCAGCAGTATGAATGTTGGTACGAGTACCAGGAAGTAGATACAAAATCATACCACAATGACCACGTCAGCAGATAGAAGCAGGCACCGGACTTCCAAATTGGATTCTTCCCTTCTCATAGGCAGCATAAGCAGCCACACAAATGGTCGGATGCAGAGTCACAGAGTGCTAGTTTGTGTTAGATCTGAAGACCAACAATGAGAGCAGCATGGCAATTTCTCCTTTCCTCCAGTTCTGTGCCCCCCACCCCCATTTTCCTAGTTAATTCTTCAGGAGACCCCTCGCTGTTTCTTGTTTCTACAACAGCAGAGTTACCACAATCTCAAACACATTTTTTTTTTCCTAAATCAAAAGCCTTGATCTAGGTGTGAGGCAGGAAAGACTGAGAAGGTAGACCATCAGAAACATGTTTTGTCAGTTTTGTCAACCAGCCCTGTTTGGACTTTGGTGTTACTGCCATTTTTTCAGTGTCCCATCTTCATGTTCTCCGGGGATGGTTTTGTGTTTAGTGTTAGTCCTGGTGGTGCTGGAGGGCTTTGCTCAGTGTCTCTGCATCAGTCCCAGCAGGCAGATGCCTCAGAGGGCATGCATTTTTCTCCAAGCTCTCGCCTCCTTCCTCAGCAAGTAGACCTTTATTGTTTATTGCTTGAGACTAGACATATGCTGTGGACCGGAATAGTTAGTTCTTGATTATCCTGATATAAGCTTCCCATTAGACAGAATCTGTGCACCTAGCCTTGGGGACTGGGCCTTCTCAGCATTCCTGTCTTTATCCCCATGGCAACCAAAGCTCCCAATGCTTCAGTGACTCCTCTGTTCTCCTGCCCCAACCCCAGTCTTTTGTGTGTACATGCAATGTTTGCAAATGACTTTGAACTACCCTTGTGAGCAGGGCTCCAGGTTATTCTAAATGGATCTGATATCCCACATTTGGTATTTAAGACTTGGTTGAAATTATAGCTGATTTCTTTTTACCTCCTTCCATGGAAGCCGCCTCTTCCTTTCATACTCTGTTAAAGATGCAACAGTCTACTTGCTCGGTCCCTGCTCAAAAGGGCCTGCCCTTGCATTTTCTAAATGAACAAAGGCAGCAGCAATATCTTCAAAAATTCTCTGATTAAAACACTTAGGTTGAGCCGGGCGTGTTGGCGCACGCTTGTAATCCCCGCGCTTGGGAGGCAGAGACAGGAGGATCGCGCAGGTTCGAAGCCAGCCGCGCGTTGGCTTAGGAGACCCTGTTTCCAAATAAAAAAATGTAAAAATAGGTCTGGGAGTGTAGCCCGGACCACCAAAAAAAAAAAAAAAAAACCAACTTAGGTTTTCCCAGATACACAGAGTATCTTGGTTGGGACTTCCTTTTCCTATGTCTCTCTTCTACATGTCTGGAGACCTTTATAAATAGAATCATTCATTGAGAATATATTTATTGAATACTTGCCATATTTCAGGCACTGCTCTGGGATGTTGCTATATAGCACAACATAAAATAGATAATGCCCCTTACCTACAGTACGGAGTTTTCACTCTAGTAATAAGAAACAAAATTAAACAATATATGTAATAAGTAGATAATATGAGTAAAGTTGTAAGTGCTACAGAAAAAGAGAACAAGTGCAGGTGGTAGAAGTCCTGGGGGATGTGAGTTGCACTTTGAGACTGGCAGCTGGTGCAGACTTCAGTGCAAAGGGGAGAGACTGGAGCAAAGACTCGGAGGAGGTAAAGAGCACTAGCCAGGCAGATAGCTGGGGGGTAATGTAACTGGAAAGGATCAGCCAGCAGAAAGGTCCTGGGTGGGAATGTGCTCCCTGTGTTTACAGGAACAGTAGAAGGACAGCAGAGGGGAAGAGCAGAGGGAGTATGTATGGAGACACAAGGGGCAGAGGTGATAGATCAAACAAGTACAAGAGCATGGCTCATTTGAACACTCTCTAATCCCCATGCTGAATCCCTTTTCTACTAGTGAAAGATTCCTTTCTTTTTATATCTGCCTTTTCCAATTAAAAAGAAACTAAACGTCATGCTTTGAGTCAGTAGATAGGGATTGATTTGAGACAGTATAGTTCAGCCCCAGATTTGTAGCATGGCACTTAATGAAACAATTATTACCAGATATTCAAAGGGAAGTCATAATCTAAAAACCTTAAAATGAAAGTAGGTCAGTGAATTTGATTTCTGACAGTATAGAATGCATTAAGAGCATAAAAAATAAATAGATGATTAATAAGCAAATGACAAGAAAGTTCATAAACATAATTTTCTACTATCAACATATATTATTCTTATATAATTTGATAGAGCACAAGTTTGATATAGTTTTTTCCCAGTGTTAACAAAAGCAAGGACACAGAAATTCTCTTACATGCAATTGGGACTATAAATAGGTTACAATTTTAATGGAAAACAATCGGCAACACATCAGTATTTCTCTTAATTGACCTTTTATTAACCCAATTTTCTAGATTGATCTGCACTCACCGGTCTCTCTACAAAGCATGCTGACTGGTTTCCTTTGCATCCTGAATTCTTGTAGCTCAGAGGCTTCTCTCAAATTCATCTAAGCACTGCTATTTTTTCAATGGTTAGTAACCAACGGGGTTTACAAAGCTGGGCATGGTAGAACACAGTTATAATCCCAGTACTTAGGAGGCTGAGAAAGGAGGATTGCAGGTGCCAGGCCAGCCTCAGCAACTCAGTGAGGCTCTCACTGAGTTAATAAAACCTTGCTTCAAATTTAACAAAACCCTGCTTCAAAATGAAAAAAATAAAATAGGGCTAGGGGGTGTATTTCAGAGGTAGAATGCCCCTGGATTCAATCGCCAATACCACAAAAAGGAGAATTTATCTACCAAGACTCAGTTATGTTTTCTCTAAACTTATACAGCAATTTAACAATTTTCATATATAGTATATAACAATTGTAAAAACTATCTATTCTATATTATAATATAAAATATGGTATTATAGGATTAAGAACTCATATAATATGATGAGATGAAAAGTTATTTTTTTCCTCAGTGAAACTAAGTGTTTTGAAGACTCAATAAAGATAATCTTTTTTTTTTTTTTTTTTTGGCAGTACTGGGGATGGAACCCAGTTGTGTTCTACCACTGAGCTATACCCCATCCCCTACTTAATATTCTCTATTTTGAAACAGGGTCTCACTGAACTGCAAAGGACCTCACTAAGTAGCTGAGACTGGCCGAAAACTGTGATCCTCCTGTCTCAGCCTCCCAAATGCTGGGATTACAAGCGTCTGCCACCACACCCAGCTAATAAATATAATTTTTTTAGAAAAAGGGAATAAGAAAAGATGCTGTTAAATTAGATGTAAGTCAAATTTTAAAAAACTAATCTTGAAAAGCTGCTCTCCAATTGTTTAAGTTCTCGCTGTATTTTAAATAAATCGAAGCTAGAATAATAAATGATTCATCTATTATAGTTAGTATTTATGAAAAAAGATAATTTAGAACTCTAATCAGAATTTTTTGGTTTTTTGGTGGTACTGGGGTTCTTGGAAGCCCTTTTACTTCCGGCTACACTCCCAGATCTATTTTATACTTTTTTGTTTTGGGAAACAGGGTCTCTTAAGCCAGCGCGGCTGGCTTCAAACCTCCGAAATCCTCCTGTCTCTGCCTCCCAAGCACGCGGGGATTACAAGAGTGCGCCGCCACGCCCGGCATAATCAGAATTTTTTTTTTATAACAATAGGACTTGGGAGGATAAGACAGAAAGATCCAACCTCAGTAACTTAGTGATAACCCCCAGCAACTTAGTGAAATGCTGTTTCAAAATACAAAGGACTGGGGTTGTAGCTCAGAGATAGAACGCCCTTGGGTTCAGTTCCCAGTGCCAAAAGCAAAACAAAGCCTTGTTCCAACATTGAAATATTGACAACTGAAAGTACATAAAGAAAATAAACAAGGTATGTATGCACATTTTAAAAACTATTTTCTGCCTTAATTTCCTTTTTCCTTTCCTTTTTACCTAACCTATTACTTTTATTGAGCAAAAGGGCTTCAACTACATATGTCTTTATCAAAAACCTTAGTATCTATGGTCACATTTCCAATATAATAATATGAAAACACCAGACAAATCCAGATTGAGGGAGAGTCTAGAAAATAGCTAACTGGTGTTCTTCAAAAGTAACAAGGTCATTAAAAACAATTTGGAAAAGATTAAGCAGATATGATGTATATTTGCATAAGATTAGTGGCTTCCTGGTAAAGCACAGGAGCTCAAACTACTTTTTTCTAAAACTCAAGATTATTAAGACTTGTGAGAGTAGATTAGGATAGCCCAACAGAGACCCAGACAAAGAAAAACAAAAAATCCACAGAAATAGAGTCCCTATGCGGTCAGAAAAAGCTAGGACCAAACAGCCTGACTGTCAAGAGGAGAGTGGTTCTGCACAGGTGAGGACAGCCAGGCCTAGCATCAATCCTTGTACCTCCCTGAGGAAACCATGAGTACAAGTCTAACGAGGTAGACTGTCCTCAAGACCTCAGCATGATCTTACAGTGAAACACTGTTGTCTTGACAGCTACTGAGGAGGGTGTTACGGAAAAGGTGATCCTTTGAAATCTTTAAAGAATCACAGGACAGTGGCCTGTACTCCCTGATGCAAAATGTACTGAAATATAAAGTCCAATGTGAGTCTCAATTTCTGGGACATGCTAAAGAAAAACTTATTTAACCATATTTCTTTCTTTCTTTTTTTCTTTCTTTCTTTTTTGCGGGTCTGGCGATGGAACCCAGGGGCATTCGACCTCCGAGCTACACCCCCTGCTCTATTTTTCACTCTTTATTTTGAAACAGGGTCTCACTAAGTTGTGGAGGGCCTCATTAAGTAGCTGAGGCTGTCCGAGAACCGAGATCCTCCGGTCTCAGCCTCCCGAATGCTGGGATTACAAGCGTGCGCCACCACACCCAGCTCAACCATATTTCTTAAAACAACAGTAAGGAAGACTTTATTCAGGATACCTGTCAGTGACAGGTAGAGTGACTTCCAAAGGTGTCTTCCAATAGGAGACCTCAACCCCCAGTACCACATGGGCATGTGGAAATGTATAGCCACGGAGCAGGGTGAGTTAGCTGATGAAAAATTACTCATCAAAAACATCAGGGATAAATGAGGTTCTCCTGTACGGACCTAAGAGGATTCTAACTGAAGACAAGCCTGGGTAATGAAACAACACCTGAAGGAGGTGGAGGAGGAGGAACTGCATCAGATGCTAGGAACGATCAGGTATTGGGGGTGGAGAAGTTCTTGCTAAAATGGCTGAACAGATTTTTGCTTAAACTGGATTTTATAAGGAAGCACATAGATAGGCCTAGAAAAAGGTTCAGAAGCCTGATTGGTTTTGTCAAGTAGAGAGTCTTTGCTGGGCACCAGCCACTCTCAGTGATTACCAGACTTCACTCAGACTTTGGCTACAGTTCCAGGAGCATGAAGCAACATGGTTTTGGAGGAGGTAGCGGCTTTCTACAGAGTAACCAATATCTACTGGCATTTGTATTGTCTCCACATCAAGGAGTAGGATGCCAGATTTAGCAAACTATAGGATTCCCAGTCAAATCTGAATTTTAGAAAAACAATTATTTTGTGTGTGTGTCTCAGATATTGCATGGGATGACAGATTATTAAAAAGTATTTATTGCTTATCTGAAATTCACACTTAACTTAGCATTCTCTATTTGTTTCTGGCAACCCTATCAGGTGATTAATCCAAATCCCCACTTTATCAGGACAAGCATATATTGCTTTTTATTCTTACTACTTAAAATGGTATTAGAATTTTTTTCTGAGCTGCGGCCTGAACCCAGGATCTTGCACTCTGCCACTGAGCTATTTCTACAGCCTTAAAATGTTACTAAAGAAAATATAATAGAAAATATTTGAGTTAGACTCTTCTAGTAAGTGGAGTCCTATTGCCCTTGAGCTATCAGGCACTACATATTGGTCTTAAGAAACTTTTAACCATGATATTTGTTTTAGGCATCGTTAATTAAAAGAAATATAAAGGCAATAGAGTTAGCAATAATATAGGAACAAAACAGGACTGGCCTTTGGGATACAAATGTAATTGGGTGAGTAAAAGGAGGAAACAGATTGTATTTCTTGCTAACTCACTAATAAAATTTAGTGACATAAGATATAATATGTAGAAATGTGGTTCGCTGCTATGGACAGTTATTCATACTGAAGCCATAAATTCAGATACCTCTCAATTGTATATGCAATGATCACTTGTTACTTGGGCAATAAAGAATAAGGGTTACTCAGAAACAGAAGAATTAAGCTAAGCTTTTGGAAGTAATACAAGTTAGAAAAATGAGAGAAATCAGAGGTCATTGATGTCAAGGCAAGTAAATACAGAAAAGTGTGACATCATCAATGCCCCACTACTAGAACACAGAAGAGCCTCTTTGCAAGGCAAGAAGGAACTCTGGACTTCTTAATATTTCCTGCCAGAGGGAAGATGGTGCACAAAGTCAGGCTTTCCTAGGATTTCAAGCATCTGCAAGGATATTATTATAGTTACTCTTGTAATTTTATTGTCAAGGCATTTACATATCATACACATCATTCAAACTACCAGGCAAGCATTGATAATACAACTGGAATGCCAACAGAGTTTTAATATGCTTTCTTGAGTAACAAAGGCTACTAATCCTCTTTGCAGCCATGATTTCATTTACAATACAATTATTAAATAAGCATTTAAATACTGCTTTTAGATGGGAATTGGAATGCAATGAATGACAACAGAAAGGCCAGCCTATAAGAAAGAAAAAAAAAAGACTTGAGGGGCAAATTGACTGCCACCCATATAGAGATCAACATGACAGGAAAAGTCAGCTGGGCAAATATTTGACTCACTGTACTTGTCTCTATCCTGTCTTATCCCAAAAGACTTTCAAAGGGCTTAGCTGGGTAAATGTGTGGTGCTTGGTGGTCTAGCAAGGAACACACAGAGTGGCAGTGAGTTATCTCTTTTCTAGTTGTGCTGTGTTTTCCTTTTCAGCAAGGCCTCATAGTTCTGGAATGGGTAAACCAAATGAAATAATTACTAAGCCTTTACCCTGCATTCCATTCCATTTGCAAATATATCCTTCAAATGTGTTCCTCCATACATATATACTAAGAAATATTCAAAAGATTTTAAGTATACTATCATATTATTAAAATTAATTCACTCAAGCATTTCTTAGGTTCTACTGTACCCAAAGATATTTTTTGTGTAACTTATTTATTTATTTATTTATTGAAAGTAAGTAATCCCTCTGCTGAGAAATAATCTAAAATTTTCTGGAGTACTGTCAATAATAGAAATGCAAGCAACTCAAAAGTTTATCAATAATAAAGTAGATAAATAGATATCAGTATCTTCATACAAGGAAAACTGTATTCCTCAATGAAAGTAAGGAATTCAACTGACATTCATCAACATGAATGAATCTCAAATTATCTTGCTGAAATCACAGATAAATTCATATGTTTCAATTTGTGCAAAGTTTAAAACTGGGGAAGACTACACACAATAATAATATTTAAGGTGACAAAACTACAAAGAGAAGAAAAACAAAAATTTAAGGTAAGTATTACCACTGATGGAGAGTAAAAGGGTGACAAGATGTCTCCAAGTACTGGTCATGCTGTTTCTTAATCCTGCATGGTGGGTACAGAGTGTTATGTCATTAAGTTGAAATGGTACATTTATATATTATATACTTTTGCATGCACATTTCAAAATCTCTCTTCAAAACATAGATTTAAAAAATAAAGGGATGTCACTGATGTATATTTTTTTCTATTTGGATATTTCAGAAATATCAAATCTTTTAAAATTTAATTAACCACCTTTTTTGGGGGGGGGTGGTACTGGGGATGAGCCCTTCTACCTCCAGGCTACACTCCCAGACCTATTTTATATTTTATTTGGAAACAGGGTCTCTTAAGCCAGTGATGCTGGCTTCGAACCAGCGCAATCCTCCTATTTCTGCCTCCCAAGCGCGGGGATTACAAGTGTGTACCACCACACCTGGCTGTAATTAACCACCTTTCTAAAATATAAATTTCTGTAGGTTTTTAAATATTAAGAAATTGATGTGCAGTGAATAATTTAGATGATCACTATGTGGGAGGGATGTAGAAATGGGGAGTATCCCTAAAGATAATCTGTCCTCCATCTTTGGGTTTAGATTGTCACATCTTGTTAAATAAGAAACCCATATGTGCATATAGTGTAAATTTAAAATAATGATAATAAATTAACTGAAATGACATTTCACTACAAGCAACCATATCTATTAGCTGAGAGTAATCAGCTGAGTGTCAAACAAAATTAGACTACACAACTGACTGGGTGAGCCAGTGACCCCATTATTCAGATGGTAAAACTCTAATAGAAAGGTAATATAGACTAAAAGTATAATATTAGAGATCTTTTTTAGAAAAAATTTATTAAAGCAGTTAATTCATAGACCAGGTTTATGTATGTGTGTGGTAAGAAAGAGAAAATTATTTTTAAAGAGATTTACCAATAAATAGGTAATGGAATTAGGATTGTTCGAAAGGAAAATTAAAAGGCAATTCATCGATGATTAGACTCAGATCCTAGAGTACACAGTAGAGGCGTTTCATATGTATAGAGTATAAAGAGGTGTCATTGTATTTAAATTTATGTGAATGGATGACAAACAGAAATGCATATTAACAGAAATTTTTATAAATACATAAAAATATCAGAAAGGATATACAAAAACAATTAACAGAAATTTAGTTCTTAGAAATGGTATCAGAAGAATGTAAGGCTGGGCATGGTGGTGCATGTTTGTAATCCCAGCTTTGGGGAGACTGAGACCAGAGGATCACGGTTCACAGACAGCTTCAGCTACTTAGTGACAGCCTTTGCAACTCAGTGAGACCCTGTTTCAAAAATTAAAAGACTAAAAAATAGGGCTCGGGGTGTAGCTCAGAGGTATAATGCCCCTAGGGTTCTATCCCCAGTACTGAAGAAAAAAAAAAGAAGAATGTAAGACTTGGAACATACATCTTTCACTTTCTATTGAGTAGTTCTGTGTTAGTTGATATTTTTACACTTGACATTTACTGCATTTTACTTTTATAATTTGAATTATTAATGAAGAAAAATTATGAGAGACATTGTGTTCTGTAGCATTATGGCTATTATTCCTGTTATACTATCTATTACTTCTACTTTCAATCATCCTTCTAACTGAAATTTTAAAAAAAATTTAACCATAAGCATTATCATTGTTTGGTTGTAAGAAATAGAAATTCACATAAAAAAAAAAAAAACACGTAGGAATAAAACCAACCAAGGAGATAAAAGACTTCTACAAGGAAAATTATAAAGCACTGAAAAAGAGATCAATGAAGACCTGAGATAAAAAGATCTTCCAAGGTCTTGGATAGACAGAATAAATATCATCAAAATGGCTATTCTTCCAAAAGTGATGTACAGATTCAATGCAATATCTATTAAATTACCAAGGTCATTCCTCACAGACATAAAAATAATCAGTTCTTAAATTCATTTGGAACAACAAACAAACAAAAAACCAGAATAGCCAAAGTAGTTATCAGCAACAAGAACCTCATAATATCTGACTTTAAACTATAATACAAAATTATAGTAATAAAAACAGCATAGTATTGGCACAAAAAATGACACATAGATCAAGGGACCAGAATAAAAGACTCAGATACAAATCCACATACTTCCAGTCAAATGATTTTTGACAAAGGGACCAAAAACATACACTAGAAAAGATAGCCTCTTCAACAAATGATGTTGGTAAAACTGGTTAACTATATATAACTATATATAACAGAAAAATGGAAGTAAACCCCACTTTTTGCCCTGAACAAGAATCAATTCAAGATGGAGCAAAGACTTGAAAATCAGACCAGAGAGTTTTCAGCTCCTTCAAGAGGGCATAGATCCAACACTTCAACACATAGGCACAGGTAAAAACTTTCTTAACAAGACCCCAAAGGAACAAAAAAATTAAAAGAAGGATCAATATATGGGATTGCATTAAACCGAAGAGCTTTTTACAGCAAATGAAACTACCAAGAACCTCAACAGAGTCCTACAGAATGGGAGAAAAATTTTGCCAACTACTTCTCAGATAAAGGGCTAATATCTAGAAGAAACTCACCACTAAGAAAACAAATAACCCAATTAAAAAATGAGCAAGTGCATGGATAGGCAGAATAAATATCATCAAAATGGCCATTCTGCCAAAACTGATCTATAGGTTCAATGCAATTCCCATTAAAATACCAGTGACATTCTTCACAGACCTAGAAAAATCAATCATGAACTTCATATGGAGAAAGAAAAGACCTAGAATAGCCAAAGCAATTCTCAATAACAAGAAACACGCAGGAGGCATTACAATCCCAGACTTCAAACTATACTATAGAGCAATAGTAGTAAAAACAGCATGGTACTGGCACAAAAACAGATATACTGACCAGTGGATTAGAATAGAAGATACAGAAACAAACCCACACATCTTTAGTCAATTAATCTTTGACAAAGGGGCCAAACACATACGCTGGAGAAAAGACAGCCTTTTCAACAAGTGGTGCTGGGAGAACTGGCTAACCATTTGTAAAAAGATGAATCTAAACCCCTATATCTCACCAAACACAGGAATCAACTCAAGGTGGATCAAAGACTTAGAAATTAGACCTGAGACTATGAAGTTAATAGAGGAGAGCATAGGTTCAACACTACAACATATTGGCACAGGCAGTAACTTTCTCAACAAAACCTCCAAAGCTCAGGAAATTAAAGCAAGAATAAACAAGTGGGATAACATCAAAATAAAAAGTTTCTTCTCATCAAAGGAAACTATCAATAACCTAAAGAGGAAGCCCATCGAATGGGAAAGGATCTTTACCAGCCACCATTCTGATAGGGGGCTAATATCCAGAGTATACAAAGAGCTCAAAAGACTCTACACTGGCAAAACAAACAACCCAATCAAGAAATGGGCAAATGAACTAAATAGACACTTCACAAAAGAAGAGATACAAAGGGCTAATAGATACATGAAAAGATGTTCTTCATCACTGGCCATCAGAGAGATGCAAATCAAAACTACACTGAGATTCCATCTAACCCCAGTCAGAGTAGCAAGCATAAAGAAATCAAACAACAACAAATGCTGGCGAGGATGTGGGGAAAGAGGAACTCTTTTACACTGTTGGTGGGAATGCAAACTAGTTCAACCACTATGGAGATCTGTGTGGAGATTCCTAAGAAAGGTGGGAATAGATCCACCATATGATCCAGCTATACCAATCCTGGGTATCTTTCCAAAGGGGTTGAATTCAGAGAAATACAGCAACATATGCATACCTATGTTCATAGCAGCACAATATGTAATAGCCAAAATATGGAACCAACCCAGATCACCATCAACAGATGAATGGATAGCAAAACTGTGGGAAATACACACAATAGAATTCTATTCAGCCATAAAGAAGAACAAAATTATGTCATTTGCAAGGAGATGGAAAGCCCTGGAGAACATTATGTTAAGTGAGATCAGCCAAGCACAAAAGAAGAAGATACATATGTTTCCTCTAATATGCCCAAACTAGGAAACACAAAGAATACCAGTGGGACTCCAGTTATTGAAGGGGAAATACTAGCTACGTTTGGATGGTAAGATAGGAGAGGATGAAGGTCGGTCTTGATTAATGAGGGTCTACACCTGAACATGTGTAAAATTATGAATAAGTCATGGTTAACCTGGACAGCCATTGGTGGGAGGGGGGAAAGGAAAACGGGGGCAGGGGGGAGAGGGCATCAAATATAGTGTAAATGTATACTATTTATGTTCAATTAAAAAAATTGTTTAAATAAATTTAAAAAAATGAGCAAGTGAACTAAATAGACATTTCACAAAAGAAGAAATTCAAGTGGCAAATAAATGTATGAAAAAATGTTCAACATAGTAATCAGAGAAATGCAAAACATTAAAAACTCAAACAACAAATACTCTACTATGCATAGAGAAACAACTGCAAATAGGCCAAATTAAGGGAAAGACTATTATGAGGATAATTTCTTTTTTATTGCCATGGCCATGGAAGTGAATTTTTTGTCTTTTTTTTTTTTTTTTCCAGTCTGGGGATGGAACCCAGAGGCCTTTGACCTCCGAGCTATGCCCCCTGCCCTATTTTTTATTCTTTATTTTGAAACAGGGGTCTCACTGAGTTGCAGAGGGCCTCACTAAGTAGCTGAGGCTGTCTGCGAACCACGATCCTCCAGGTCTCAGCCTCCGGAATGCTGGGATTACAAGTGTGAGCCACCACCCCGGGCTTTCGGCCTTTTGTGTCTGATCTTTACTTCAGCAATACCTTACTTTGTTTGCTAATTGGATATTCAATTACGCAAATATCAGCTGAAGTCTGAGTTATTTATTTACAATAGGAATCTGTCTATTGTGAACCATATCTTAATAGATCATTGTTTCACATCTGATCACAAAAACTTTTATTTTTCAGCCTAGGAAGATATAAAAAAAAGTATAGTCAGGCTAAATTAAGGACTTTCTAAAAGTAATCTGGGTTAAAAGCTTTAATAAAAAGTTCTGGAAATTGGTAATGAGTAAATTACCATCCTGACAATGAGTATCATCCCAACTAGAAGGTTTCTTTTAAAATTATCTATACTTCTCTTGAGTTAATTAATGTAATTGCTACTAAGAGATGGAAGTCATGGACTAATAACTCTTTAAATATATAGATGCTGTTTGTATGTCTTAGGCTTCAAGCTTTGCATAAGGCCTTCAATTTTAGGTTAGCCCCAGTTGATATTTGGTAAGGCACAGCAGAGTTCAATGCATTTTAAAAACTATATCTTAACAGTGTACTTTAAACCTTTCTTCATGAACAGTCAACAGTAATTTCCCAGGAAAAGTTAAAACTTAAGTTTAAACAAAATTATTTGTAGGTAGCCATTTGCCTTAAACTACTATTTCACTATTTTCAAAGTCCCACGCCCAGACCAGCTGCATAGATATCACCCTGGAACTTGTTGGCCATACAGATATTTAGGCTCCACCCCAGGTGTACTGAATCAGAAACTCTGGGAGTGGAACCCAGAAATGTTAACAGGGCTTTCAAATGACTCAGATGTATACTAAAGTTCAATATCAAACCTTTAAACTATTCTAATCTGACCTTTATTAGAAAAAGGAAGAGGGATATAGGCCATTGATTAAAAAAATGAATTCTTCACCAAAACATCTGCAAATGTATTTTTTTCTCTTTTATCATTTTATTTTATTGGTGTACTATAGTCTCAATCATAATGTGGATCATGTTGGCAATGACATACATGCACACAGTACTTGGTGCCCTCCCTACAATTTCCCCTTTTCCCTCCCTCCCAATACTGAGTGTCTAAGTTAGCAATGTTATATTCACATGTATACATATATTCAAATGTAGCTTTTTCATTGATTAACTTCAGCCTTCTCCCCCCCCCACCCCTCCTTTCTGTCTTTGCTGAGGTTTCCCCTCCATTATATGGAGTTTGTCTAGTATCCCTAATACTCCCTAGCTTGAGCATATTAGAAAAAATATATGTCCCCTATCTTTCTGTGCTTGGCTAATATTACTTAACAGGTAATATTCTCCAGGTCTTCCCGTCTTCTTGTGAACATGATATTGTTCTTCTTTATTGCTGAATAGAATTCCTTTGTGTGCATTTCCCATACTTTTGCAATCCATTCATCTGTTGATGGAGACCTAGGTTGGTTCCATATTTTGGCTATTGTAAATTGTGCTGCTATAAACATGGGTATGCATATGTTACTGTAGTTCTCTGATTTCAACCCCTTTGGTAAGATTCCCAGGAATGGTATAGCCAGATCATATGGTGGATCCATTCCCAGTTTTCTAAGGAATCTCCATACTGATTTCCATAGTGGCTGAACTAGTTTGCACTCTCACCAACAGTGTAAGAGTTTCTATTTCTCCACATTCTCACCAGTATTTGTTGTTATTTGACTTCTTTATGCTTGCCACTCTAATTGGTATTATTTGGAATCTCAGTGTAGTTTTGATTTGCATCTCCCTGATGGCATTTTTTCATGTATTTATTGGCCATTTGTATGTCTTCTTTTGTGAAGTGTCCATTCAACTCAATTGCTTATTTCTTAATTGGGTTATTTGTTTTGCTAGTGTGGAGTCTGAGACCTAGAAAAATCAGTCAAGAATTTCATATGGAGAAAGAAAAGAACCAGAATAGCCAAAGCAATTCTCAACAATAAGAACCATGCAGAAGGCATCACAATCCCTGACTTCAAATTATACTACAGAGCAATAGTAGTTTAAACAGCTAGTTTTGGCACAACAGTAGGCACACAGGCCAGTGGAACAGAGTAGGAGATACGGAAACAAACCCACACACTTATAGTCAATTGATCTTTGACAAAGGAGACAAATTCATATGTTGGAGAAAAGACAGCCTTTTCAACAAATGGTGCTGGAAGAACTGGCTGTTTATTTGTAGAAAGATGGAACTAAATCCTTACCTCTCACTGTGCACAGGAATCAACTCGAGATGGATCAAATACCTGGAAATCAGAACAGAGACAGAAACTATTAGAGAAGGGCATAGGTTCAACACTCCAACATATAGACACAGATGATAACATCCTCAACAAGACCTCCAAAATGCAGGAAATTAGAGCAAGAATTAACAAGTGGGATGGCATCAAACTATAAAGTTTCTGCTCATCAAAGGATCATCTTAAGAAAAAGCCTACAGAATAGGATAAGATCTTTACCAGATATTACCCTGATAGAAAGCTAATATCCAGAATATACAAAGAGCTCAAAAGACTCTACACCTGCAAATGTATTTTTAAGCCTCGAAAGATTAATCACTCAGCCTGGGATATAAAGATTAACATAAATAATTGCAATTCAACAGGTTGTAAGCATTATATTATTTTAGATAAAAGAAAGCAAGTTTTCATTTTTAGGTGAAAAGTATTGTAATAGTATTACAATATATGTATATATTATACATATATGTTTTGCTACTTAAGATTCTAATTATGGCATTTTCTGTAATCATAGCACTGCAGAAACGATACTCTAGTAATGATTGAGAATGCTGGTTTATTAAGGTTGTTTAATTTCAGGAACTTAAATTGATATTCTAGAGCAAATTTCCCTGTGGCAAGGAGAATTTTAAACAGGAGGCCCCCCTCCTTATTCTGGCCTCTTAAATCTCTATGGTTTCAGTTACCTGTGGCCAGTCAAGATCTGAAATTAGTAAATGAAAAATTCTGGAAATAACCAATTCATAATTTTTCAATTGTGCGGTATTCTGAGTGGTATCATGAGACCTCATGCCCTCCAGTCCAGGATGTGAATCGCCCATTTGTCCAGGAGACCCATGCTGTATTCTCTACCCACAGATTAGTCAGTTACAGCCCTCTCAGTTAGCAGAGTGGGCTGGCAGTTTCACAATGCTGTGTTCAAGTAACCTTTATGTAATGTCACATACCTACATCAGTCACTCCATCTCATCACAAAGGCATCCTATTCCATGCTATCCTCTCAGGTCACCAGTAAAGCTAGTACAAGATAGTTTGAGAAAGACCATATTCACATAACTTTACTGCCGTACATTATTATAATGGTTCTGTTTTTATTGTCAGTTCTTATTGGTAATCTCTTACCATGCCCAATTTATAAATTAAATTTTATCAGAATATAGGAAAAACAGAGTATATAGAAATAGGTCAGTATTATGTAAAGTTTCAGGCACCCACTAAGGCCCTTGGAACATATCCCCTGCAGATAAGAGGGGACTGCTGTACTGGTGCACCATGTTCACAGAGATCTTCCTTTATCCATACCTTACTTTTCTCATCTTATTTTCCCTGGCATAAAACTTCTTAGGGCTTCAAAAGAGATTGTGAATGCTAGTTAACATAAGGGAAAGGACTGCTATTTCTTTTATTGCCTAATATTTCTGTTTCTTTTACCTATATTTCTCCAAATTTTTTAGATCCCCATTGTTAGTCTATAAGAGTCTTCAGAGGCCAATAATATTGCTCAGGGATTAATGAAGGCAGTTCTGGATTAGAAAATTGAGTTACTGAGGACATTAAAAAAACTTTTATAGGACTTTCAATATGTGTGTTTTGATGGTTGTTTAGGCCTAATCAGACTTCCTGCAGAAAAATGACCCATTTTAAAATAGGCTCATTTAAATTACATTATTTTGAAGGAGGCTTTTAAATGCACTGTCATTTATAAAGAAAATAAATTACTACTTTGATTAAAAAGGAGGAAGACATTGCAGACAAAGAGAGGAAGACATATTCCCACTAACATAAATCTGAGTATGCTATGTTAAAAGAAAAACATTAGTCCTTTGTAATATTCTGATATATTAACAATATATATACATGTATACATATACATATACATATACATATACATATACATTTATGTTCTGCCTTTCTTTCTGGCACACAACTTCTAACATCCTTGGAGTCTACATGTTGTGTCTTTCTGAATACTAATAAGATGACTGATGGCTGCCTTAGTATGGGGCTGGTTGTCCCAAGAACCCACCTGGTGAGTAAAGGGATGGAAGTTTTTCCCTCACACCCCATCCTCTGGGGAGGAGAGAGGAACTGAAAGTTGAGTTCATCAGCAATAGCTAATGATTTATCAATCATACCTACATTATGAAGCCCCACAAAACCCCATAAGAAAAGTGTGGAAATCTTCCATGTTGGTAAACCAGCCTAGGTAGTATGCCCAGACAGGGCATGGAAGCTATCCTCCCCTTTCACTATATGGCTGGCTGTTTCTGAGTTGTATCCTTTTATAACAAAGAGGTAAATTTTTAAAAAAGTGTTTCCTTCCATTCTGTGAACTATTCTAGTAAATAATAAAACCCCCAAAAATGGAGAGAACCTAGTATTTGTATCCAAGTCAGACAGAAGTTGTAGATGACCTAGGGACCTACTTTTTGTGACTGACATCTGAAGTGGGTCGCCTTCAGCCCTTTTGCCCTTCTTCTGTGGGTGTATCCTAACTCAGATTAGAGTCAGAATGGAATTGAACTGTAGGACATCCAGCTAGTGTTAAAGAAGTGTTTGATGTGGGAGGAACCCTTACACATTTGGTCACAAGACTGAAGTACTAAATGTTGTGAGAGTTACAAGGGAGGGCAAATAAAGTTTGCTTTTTTCTCTCTATTTGCTGTTCCTTTACAAAATTTGTTTCTGTTTAGGCTCACACATAAAGTAAGATATTTTCTTTTTCTTTTTTTAAGACCTCTTCAAATTGGGTATAGTGGCACACACCAGTACTTGGGAGGCTGAGACAGGAGGATCGCAGTTTTCTAGTCAGCCTCAGCAACCTATTTGAGGCCTGTAGCAACTTAGACCTATTTCAAAATAGAAAATAAAATAGGGCAGGGAGTGTAGCTCACAGGTAATACATCCCTGAGTTCAATCTCCAGGACCCAGCCTCCTCCAAAAAAGACCTCTTATTCTTTAGTATATACATTATTTTTAGCTTTGAAAAAAAATATATAGGTGGGCATGGTGGTGCATGCTTGTAATCCCGGCATTTAGGAGGCTGAGACAGGAGGATTGTGCAGGTTCAAAGCCAGCCTGCTGAATGGCGAGGCCGGTGCTGGGGCCTTTGAGAGTGGGATCAGAGCCTGCAATGCGGCATCAACAGAGAAACATCACAGAAAATAAAAAATCAGATGCTTTCCCTAATATGCAAAAACTAGGAAGAAATGGGTAATAGGAGGAAATCTAGTTGAAGAAAGGGCCCTATGGAGGAGCAATTAAGGGGACCTGTCAGCAGGGATGGGAAGGGGAAGATGGAATCTCTTTAAAGCACATGATGTACTTAAACATATCAAATTCAATCACTAAATCAAGCAGGGGATCAAGGGAGGGGGAGGGAATTGGATGGGGATTGGATAAAGGCTAATTGGGTGATGTGTGCTTGTATATCCTCACAAGTCTTTGAGTGTGTTTGATTACAATACACCAATAAAAATATATTAAAAATAAAAATAAATAAAAAATAAATAAATTTTACTATCTTTCTTGGTTCTTTATTGGTTAATAAAATTTAATGTATTTAAAGATATATAAAAAAGCCAACCTTAGCTACTTAGTAAGGCCCTTTGCAACTCAGAGAAACCTTCTTTCAAAATAAATAAAAAATAGGGCTGGTGGTGTCACTCAGAGTTAAAATGACCCTAAGTTCCATCCCCAGTGGCAAAGAAAGAAAGAAAGAAAGAAAGAAAGAGAGAGAGAGAGAAGAAATCTTTGAGAAAAACTTGATATTACTGAATATAATTTCATTGAATATATTTTCAGGGAACTGATACTCTACTTGGAATGACAAGCCACATACAAATATATCAAATAAATATTAATGTATGAGATGGTAAAACATGCTAAAATAAAAAATAAAATTGACTAAAGGTCTAGAAAATGAATGAGTTATAGTGGGCAGAGAAGGGTATTTTTTTACATATGAGATGGGTCAGGAGATTAGAAAGTGAAGCAGAAAAAGAAGCTAGATTAAAACAAAGACTGGTTGTCAGAGGTGAGTGAACGAGGAGGAATTGAAGAAGATAAATTTGTAGATGGCCAGGAATCCAAACTCTAAGGCTGGTGTGAAACAGGTATGTCCTCTGGATTTCATTCAGAGTGACGCAGAAAACACTGAAGTCACTGGAGCAGAAACCTGATATAAGTATTTAAATGATTACTCTGACTGCTATATTAGTGCTATACTAGTGATGACATTGTAAACAAGTTTGTGACAAAGTTGAAAGTAAGTTAGGAGCCGGGCGTGGTGGTGCACACTTGTAATCCCAGCATTCGGGAGTCTGAGACCAGAGGATCGCGGTTCAGGGACAGCCTCAGCTACTTAGGCCCTCTGCAACTCAGTGAGACTCTGTTTCAAAATAAAGAATACAAATGAGGGCAGGGGGTATAGCTCAGAGGTCAAATGCCTCTGGGTTCCATCTCCAGACCTATAAAAAACAAAAAAATGAAAGTAAGTTAGGAAGCTAGTATAAGACCCCAGAAAGAGGTGATAGCAACTAATTAAAATTGCAGAAGTAGATGGGGGTGAAAATTTGGATATATTTAAAGGTGAACATCAAGAAGGTTAACTTGTGGATTAGAAATACCACGTGAAAGAATTTGAGGAGTCAAAGAGAATCGATTTAGGGTTTGGTATCTTAGCACTGAAAGACTAAAATGCAGCAGGAAATATGCTCAACAGCAGGAAGAGAGAAGGCACGTTATTGTTAGTGCAGATTTTAGAGGATTCTGTAACAGCAATTGAGGGAAAACTTGCTAGGAAAAATGTAACTGACAAGACAGAAGGAATAGGAGAGATTTCTGTCAGAGCCGTTTATCAGAGCAAGATGTGAGCAGGACATCTGTGGGAGGCCAAGACAACTGTTAGGGTCACCTTCATGTGGCCCAGCTGACTATACATCCCTCAGCATCAGAAATCCTCAGATGCAAGTCAGAGCTGGAGACAAGGAAAATGGAGGTAAAGAAAATGGAAGGTACACAACAATAGCTGATAAAGTTGGGGAAAACAATAAATTAGAAGAGATAAAGAAGGTTTCCATATCATAACTAGGAGAACTTTCTGAAGGAGACCCTTCAGAAATAACACCTGTAATCATAGTACTTGGGAGAATGAGACAGAAGGATCGCAGGTTCAAAGTCAGCCTCAGCAACCTAGTGAGGCTCTCAGCAACTTAGTAGGACCCTGTTCCCAAATAAGAAATAAAATAGGGCTAGGTGTATAGCCCAAAGGTAGAAGGCCCCTGGGTTCCACTCCCAGGACCACTGAAGGAGAAGGAGAAGGAGAAGGAGGAGCAGAAGGAAGGGGGGGAGGAGGAGGAGGAAGAGGAGGAGGAGGAGGAAGAGGAGGAGGAGGAGGAGGAGAAGGAGGAGGATCATCTGTGAGGAAGTTTGCAGAGGGTTGGAGATTCTGTAGTCACAGATGTGGGAAAAAGTCATCAATGCAGAGGTTAATGATAATTCAGTATTTCTTCTGAATAAGGTGTAGCTCATCTAGGACTTTGTTCTTGTTTTTTTGGTTTCAGAGATTTTGTAAATGAGATGGGAAATTGCTTCCACTATTGACATTTTTCACTACTTGAATGTTTTGAAATCATTTTTTCATATTATAATATTTTTCAAAAGACTCGCTAGGCATGGTGGTATATACCTCTAATCCCAGTAGTTGGGAGGCTAAGATGGGAGGATCACAGGTTCAAGATCAGCCTCAGCAACTTAGCAAAACTCTCAGCAACCTATTGGAAATCTCAGCAATTCAGCAAGACCCTGTTTCAAAACAAAAACTAAGAAGGGCTTCCAGTGTAGCACAGAGGTAGAATGCCTGTGTGTTCAATCCTCAGTATCACAATAAATAAGTAAATAATAAATACGTAGAGGCTCCAAAGTGGTACAAAATAGGATTTGAAATGTCTAAAATCTTTCTTCCCATAGGGTTTTGTCAACCAAGTATATAGATACAATCAATATATATTTAACACTACAAGGAAGCAAATAGATTTCTATGTTATTTTAACTTATTTTAACATTTCTTATGAAAGCTATTTGTCATCTTTCAGATAAGATGTATAAATATAGTCTGCCAGCAGCCCTATTTGAAATAGGTATGGTCCAAGAAATGTTACATCTATGTACAATATACCATAGTACATGCTGCAAATGTTATTTTAAATCACTTCAAATATGGTGAAGGAGAGATAAGAGGCTTTTCATATCATATCTAGGAATATAAACACCTTTTCTCTGAGTATATAGCACCAACTGTTAGTAAGAACTGATGATTATTTACATAATAGAAAAGACGCATTTTGGCTTTTGTGATGCACACAGCTATTTTTTTCAATTATTCATGCCATTTCAGCCATCATCCTAAGAAGTACCTCAGAGATAAGAAACAATGACCATTTTCTTCCAGGAACAAAGTGAGAATTATTTTGTTTCGTGATATGATTTTTTTTTCTTTCACAGTTCTGAAAGCCTTATTGGTGTGGATGAGTTATTTATTAAAATCTTCACACTAAAGATGAGAAAAAAAGGAAAGAAAGGGAGTCATCTCAAGAGAGCTATTTTCATAGGGTAAAGAAAGAAGCACTGAAGAGAAATCATGATCCAAATGTTCAGGAACAATTTTAAGATTATAAATGGGAAGCCGCAAAGGGAAGGCTGAGTTCCCATGTTAATTCAATTTAGTAAGAAAAGGTGAACCCCATGAGTAAAGTGGAGGAGTGCAGAAGGCTTATAACAAACCCTTGTCCTTTATAACAACCATATGACAATTAGGAACCATAGGGCATTCTAAGCAACTGCTTAGTTGCTCATCCTGGGTAATATGGTAGTGAGCTTGTCATTATGAAAAGCAATAGAAAGAACCATTTTTTTTAAAAAAATCTATAATTAACCCAAGGGACTTTGCACTGAATTTATAACTTAGTAAGAATTTTAGAATTTAAAAGGTAGGAAAAGTAGCAACTGCATTTTTGTGACAAACTCTCAAGGCTGCAATTGACACGAAATGAGGATATCAGTTTTCCTTTTTTCTAAGTAATAGCACTACTTCCAAGACATGGGGAGAATTTCAATGAGAGACAAAGAGCAAATTGCTTAGGTGAAAATTAAAATATAATCTCTTACACCGTAGGCAGTTTGTTGGTCTTGCTCACCAGTATATCGAGAGCACTCACTTTAGTTGCTAGTCCATACTAGGAGCTCAAAAAATATATTCAGTTTTTTATTGAGTCCATTTGGGGAAACTGTTAGGTAGCTAGATAGCTGTGAGCAGGACAAGGTTAAAATGGAATAGGTTGCCCTGCCCAGCTGTAGTCAGAGGCTTCCAGCCCATTGCATTGCAGCTTCAGATTCCCCACATGATGCAGTTGTGAGCAGTCACGCTAAGCCATGGTGCAAAATCCAAAAGTAATCTCCCTGAATTACCATGCATGAGAAGGGGTGGAATTGCAGGACTATATAAAAAAAACCACCACCATGCGCAGGCAGCCCAGGTCCTCCTCTTCTTTATTCCGCTCCCAGACTAACTGGCTCTGTGACTCTCCTGTGGACCCTACCCAATAAAGCCTTTCATGCTTACTCTATCTGCATATGAAGTCTTTCTTTAGGGAAGGCAAGAACAGAGAGAATCTCATAGCCCTATAATAAACCATACACATTATTACAGCTGCTAATCCCAAATGTGTGACAGTGTGCATCCGTAAGAAATGGGAGTGAACCGAAAGGACAGATTACAGGTATGTGTTGCCATAACTCTCTCTGGGGTCAGTGAAGAAATTCCTATGATTTTATGTGGAGGTAAAATTAATTCTAGGAGTGGTCACATAGATTTTAAATATTTGAACCTATAGCATGTACTCTTGGTGTCCCACCTATATTCTCTTTGGCTTTTCTCGTGATCGTCTAATATATAGCCGCCAGCACTTTCATCTGTCTGCTAAAAGACTTATGTAACTGTCAAGGCTGGCTTCATGAGTATATGGCGAGTGCAGGGCCCTATTCTCGGAAGAGGATACTCTATGCTTGGAATTTAATTATCTGTGGTTGCTGTATTAAAATCCTTAATGTTTGTCTTTTAATCTACATTCTGTAAGTGAAGTCCAGTGGGACAGTAGTACACTCAGAGAAGGCTATGCACCTCCATTTATGCACTCTGTTTTGCTGCCTTCCTGTACTTTAACCAGAGACTTCTGCTACCCTCTGACCCTAAAAGGGACTTGGGCACAGCTGGAATAAGAGTTTGGGTCAGGCATATGTATACAGCACATCATGTGTGCCTAGTTGTGAAGAGGATGGAACGAAGACAAATCAACTGTGAACAGGGACCCGTTGCACTTGCTTGCGAGTATCATCATGCCAGAGTGGACATGACATTAAACTGCAGACATGAACACAAAGTCAGGGGCAAAAAAGAAAAGTGTAAAAAGCCTTTTTACAAAGGGATCTCACATTCCATCTTGAATTTGCTCAGAGCCCCACTTTTTTTTTTTTTTTTTTTTTTGGTCTGTCTGTAGACCTAGAATGAGCCCCACCCTTCTTACCATGCCTATAACCCATGGCTGGTTCTTGATGTGGGTGAGAACGCATATTTGTGTGCATACCTTCTCCACTGGCTCCAGGGTTCTCCGGCCACACTAAGCTCCTTTTATCCCAAGTGGTAACTTGCTTGATAATGCACTATTTAAAAAAAAAATACTTTCATTGCCGATTATATATAACAGAGTGCAATCAAAATAATGCATTCATACATGCACGTATGACTTGGTATATTTCCCTCCATCTCCCACCCTGTTCCCCCTTCTTCTGCCTGATACTTGTGAGATTGGTAGTGATACCTTCATATATGGACATAACGTTATTTGAACTGGTTATTTTTTCCCTCAGTTTTTCTCCCACTCCCATCCCCCAATCCCCTTTCACTGTTCTATTGGTCTTTCTCCTTTTATGTGAGGTCCATTTTTCTTTCCTATTTTCTCTCCAGCTTTCCCCATATAAGAGAAAACATATGACCTTTCACTTTCTAAACCTGGTTAATCTTACTTAGCATAATATTCTCTTGTTACATCCATTTTTCTGCAAATGGCATAATTTTGTTCTTTATATCTGAGTAAAGTTCCATTATGTGTATATATCACATTTTCTTTATCCATTTCTCTGTTGATAGATATCTAGGTTTATTTCATAATTTTGCTGTTGCAACTTAGTGAGACCCTGTTTCCAAATAAAAAGTAAGGCTGGGGGTTTAGCTCAAAGATAAAATACGCCTGGGTTTAATCCCCAGTACCACAAATAAATAAATATGCAAACAAATGTATCACTATAGTATCCTGATATTCATTCATTTGGAAAGATAGAGGAATCATAGGACCAACACACCAAAATATGGACACTAATAATGTATGTACCCTACCCTTTTTATTTTCTAATTTTGAAAGAGTCTCACTAAATTATCAAGGTTTCTGAGGCTGTCCTTAAACCTGCAATCCTCCTGCCTCAGCCTCCCAAGTACTGGGATTACAGGTGTGTGCCACCACGTATGGTTGATAATGTACTCTTTAATGTCTACCTTTCTCTCTTGTCCTCACTTTCCAGCTGGTGTTTTCTCAGATTACTCTCCAAATATGCCATCTGGATTTGAATCCTTATATCAGTCTGTTTCTAGAGAAATCCAAAATAAGATGGATTCCCAAGCCAAGATTCAAAGGCATTTTTTATTTACTAACTTATTTACTTATTTATTTTTAGAGATGGAGGGCCTTTCTATATTGCCCAGGCTATTCTCAAACTTTTGGATGCAAGCAATTCTTCTGCCTCAGCCTCCTGAGTACTAGGACTACAGATGTGTGCCATCTATGCTCAGCTTTCAATGGCATTTCTAATATCCTTTACTACTTGAAAAATAAACACCTTGAGTAGAGTGGAGTCTTCTCCTCCATGAGCTTCTCTGGAATTCAGAGTCTTAGAGCTTATATTTTGTTTGCCTTTTAATCTCTAGGATGTAGATACAAACTTAATGTCCACCTTCTGTTTAGTTTCTTCTTCTCTGATCTGAAGAAAGAGGGCTCAAGTGTTCAAAGGATTCCTAGCTACTCCGTAATTCTATGAATCTTCCAGCCCCTCCAAATTATCCTATACTTATTACCAAAATATAACACAGTAGATGATAATAATAAGTTTCTATGGATTTCAGGATCTAGTATAAAGATATTTTGCTAGATTTTCAAAATATGAAGAACTTATGAAATATATTTTTTAATCTTTTGGGAAAACAAGACTGTTTAAATGAATCTGAAAATGTGACTTCAACATTTTCTCCCATATTTTAGTAAAACATTGAAAATGGTGGAATATGAAATGTGTAGAAGGTAGGGAATTTTTTAAAGATCAAAATGTGTTTTGCCCTTTTTTGTTTAAAACCTTTACTTTATAATTTTATTTTATTTTTTGCCATAAAACCTGATTATTTTTATTCTATGTCCCTGAACACTGCTTCTTCTATCACCAGTACTGTGATATCAAGAAAGATTAGCAGATGCTATCAGGGTATTGGTCAAGTTTCCCATTTGGAGAACTGCCTTAAAGGAAAAGTAGATGATGCTTTAAATTTGAAATTAATTTCTACCAATTTCCTCCTCCTTTCCATGATCTGAAGTTTCTTGGATAAAACTAATTTTAGTCTCTGATTAAAAAAAAAAAAAGACCACCTGCTGGGTATGATGACTTTCCCTATAATTCCAATACTTGGGAGACTGTGAAAGGGGGATCACCGGTTCAAGACCAGCCTCAGCAACTTAGCAAGACCTTCAGAAATTTAGTGAGATCCCGTTTCAAAATAAAAAATAAAAAGGGTTGGGAGTGGGAGTGGAATAGCTAAGAAGTAGAATGTCCTTGAGATCATCATCAGTACCAGTAAATAAATAAATAAATAAATAAATAAATAAATACCTCCTCTCTTGCCATATTTCATATCTAACAAATGTAGGGCGAATAAAGCCAAACAAAGGCTGATAAGAAAATCCTAGATCATCTCCTAAAATGAGCAGTTGAGGCAGATGTCAACGCCTCTAGAAATAACACTGACAGCCAGGCCTCATTCATCTTTCTGCTCTATTTATCTCTCTGGTTCTTCAGTTCTAACCATCCTTTCTACTTATCCCACTGCCCTATCCTTATTCCTTTTCTCAATGAAAATTCATTTGTTCATTTGTTTATTTTATGAACCAAAACTGCTAACCTACTTGACCTACAATTCAATTTCAAATGTGATCTGTGAAACGGCAGCATTGACATCACAGGAGAATGTGTTAGAAACACAAATTCATGGTCTTACTGCTTACCTGCCGAATCTGAGTCCCTGAGGTGACTCAGAAATCCTTGTTGTACCTAGCTGTCCAGGTGATTTCTATGCACCTAGAGTTTGAGAGACTTCGGGTCCGTGTCTGGGTCTGACTTGCAAGCCATGAATGCATTTTTAATAAATTAAGTTGATGATGCCAGTTCAGAGACTACACTTTGAGAACCACTAATCTAGAGACTGAAGTTATTTCTACTATTTATCAAAAGCCTAAGTACAAATCTGCCCAGATTATTTTTCAGCTTAAACCTCTGACTTTTTGTTTTGTTTTGTTTTTACTGTGAATATTCCACCGCCTCCAAGATTTTTAAAACTTGGTAGCAATTTGAGACTGCTGCCTCTGTACCCTGTTAGCGTTCTCTCTCTCTCTCCTTAACTTCATATCTGTTTCACATGATTTATCTAAAAGTCTCTTGACATGTTGAACTGAGTACACTTGGATTCCATGGATTTAAACTATGAATTTACTATATTGTCTATGTTATTTTGTTTATATTTATTTATTTATTCATTCATTTATTTATTTATTTAACTTTTTGCAGTACTGGGGATAGAACTCAGGAGCATTTTACCTCTGAGCTACACATTCAGCTTTAGTTTTTATTCTTCTTTTCTTTTGCCCCTTTGGTGGTACTGGGGATGGAACCCTTCTACCTCCAGGCTACACTCCCAGACCTATTTTATATTTTATTTGGAAACAGGGTCTCTTAAGCCAGCAAGGCTGGCTTCAAATCTGCGCGATCCTCCTGTCTTCGCCTCCCAAGCATTGGGATTACAAGTGTGCGCCACCACGCCCGGCTTTATTCTTAATTTTGAAACAGGGTCTCACTGAGTTGCAAAGTAGCTGAGGCTGGCTGCGAACCATGAGCCTCCTGTCTCAGTCTCCCTAATACGGGGATAACCAGCGTGTACCACCACACCCTGCTTGCCTATGTTGTTTTAAACAAGTCACTTAACATTTCTTAAACTAATTTTCTTATCTGAACAATGGAAACAAGACAGATTGGAAGAAAAGAGATTATGTATTTGAAGTCTGACATATGGTAGTAGGTGCTCAATAAATATAATTAAAGATCTATATTTCTTTTTTCTTTTTTTTTTTTTTGGTACTGGAGATGAAACCCAAGAGCTTTCTATCTCTGGGCTACACTCCCAGACCTATTTTATATTTTATTTGGAAACCGGTCTCACTAAGTTGCTGAGAGCCTCACTAAGTAGCTGAGCCTGGCTTTAAACCTGTGCGATCCTCCTGTCTCAGCTTCCCAAGCGCTGGGATTACAAGTGTGCACCATACCAGGCAATAACAACAGATATATTAAAATAATTTAACTTTTTAATCTTGTATGTATCTTCAGAATAGGTTTTTGTCACATTTAAAATCTAATTTAACTTTAATATCTATATTTTATTCCTCCTTCATTTTTGTGACCTCTAGAAAGTATAAAATGCTAATTTTCCTTTGATTTAAAAATATCATAAGTTTTTAGAAGCAAAGCAGACTATAATAGAATGTCGCAGTGTTAGTTCTAATGTTCAGTTTTCTGTTTCCTTGTCATTTGATGTCAAATAGAAGTCATAACTAAATGTACCTTAAAATTTCTCATTAGGAAAAATAGCTTCAACATTGACTAAGTCTTTCATCCAAGTGACTTGAAATCACTTTAGAGGTGTTAAAGAATACTGTGTTAAAACATTTCCACCAGGAAAGTAAGAGTTAGAACACATGAATGAAAAACACATAGGTTAGTTTAAAAAATAAGGGCTCATATAGTACTATCAAAGTAAAGTGAATAGATTATAGCCTGTTCATTTCTCTCATTTTTATAACTGATGTAAAACTCCAACTTTAAGAAGAGGCTTTGTTAAAAAAACAAATTTTACATTAAAGTAATATATACTTACAAAAACCAAATCATATTGAATTTATAATAAATATTATTTTTACTCCATGTTTCCCCTATCCTCTAGAAACTATATTTAACTACAAGCTTCTCTATTTATAAAAAAAATATATTTGTATTGCTGGTCTTGATTTACCTAGGTTAAATACTATTTAGGATTTTTCTAATGAGGTGTTACAAAATAACCACCATCCCGCCCCCATTCCTTCCAGTAGTTAATATACTTTTTAGTTAAATAACTTACCAGTGTTTAGAATATTTGGGATATATATATATATATATATATATATATATATATATATATTCCCCCTATATATATGAATATATATATGAATATATATATATTCCCCCTATATATATGAATATATATATATGAATATATATATATATATATATATATATATTCACTGCTGAATCGAGTGGTAAAGACTATTAGTAAAAAAAAAAAAAAAAAAAAAAACCTGTGCTATACTTCCATTTCCTTCCTTATTCTGCAATTTTAGTTTTATTCTTGGATTTCCTAATTGTTTGACTTATTTTTGCAGTTTTTCATTGTAAATATTCTTGATTTGTTTTGCTAAATTCCATATTAAGTATTCATGTAATGGAGCCCTCTCCTTCCCATCCCAACCACAAAAAGCTTCCACCTCAGCTGTCTGCTGCATTTGGTACTGCTGCTTTTCAGACCTGCCCTATAGCTGTCCTGAAACTCCCCTTGACTACTCTTCTGTGCCACAGCCACTATTTCCTAGACTTCTTGGTTTTCTATTCCCTGATTTTACTTCCTGGATTACTAGAGTCAATTTTTCTGACTCTTGATGACTGAAGATATTTTACTTTACTCTCACACTTACTGTCTGAACACAGAAATCTAGGCTAAAAAAAAATTTCTTGCCAGAATCTTAAGAGGGATGTCTTTATTGTCTTCTATGAACAATTCATGACTGTGAATAAACTTGAAGGTAAAGGAAAACTATAGATCACATGGGAACAGAATTTTGGTTTAAGGTTGGACTAGCTACATGATTTGTAGAGCTCCATTAAAGTGAAAATGTGAAGCCCTTTGTTAATAAATTATCAAGAAATTTAAGACAACACTTAAAACAATAGAGCACTAAAAAGGAATAAGGGCCTCTTATATGCAGGTCCCTGTGGGACTGCACAAGTCACATGCCCATGAAGCTGGCTCTGGTTTAGGATCAGGATATATGGACCATTCATTTAACTTTCAATTTTTCACTTAATTTTACTGAACTTTATAGTTCCACTTTTAAAGTAGGAATAATGATATCTTCCCTTCCAACTATGTAGAGTTGTAGCTAGTTATAAATATGTTAATATATGTGTAAGCACTATATAAATCATAGCAGTGTAAAGAAGAGTTATTGCATATGAAATATTTCTCTGTATCACTGATAAAAAGTATTAGGTTAATGTGTGATTGCTTGTATCCTCTTTTATGGATGGATTCCATAGCTTCAAATACATATATTTTAGAGTTACCCCAATAATACTGTGTAAGAGAATCTGCAACTTATTGTTGATCACACCATAACCTGAAACTCTAATAATGGACTTTTTTTTGAAGTTTTATACTTATTTCACCTTAGAAATAGCATTTTACTTGGCACTTAAATCTGCCTTATATTGTGAAGCATGAGTGGCGACTGAGAAAGATTTACTGTTATTGTGTTCTGGGTTTCAAAATGATTGGCCTTTACCAATTTCGAGCAATTTTCACCCAAAAAGAGAAATAAAGATGAAATAAAGTTGCGGCAGAACCACAAGAAAGTAGATGAGAACATTATCTTAGACAGTGGCTGTGTTCTACCACAGGTTTAGGATACTGAATATTAAGAGTGTCAAGGAATGGATTTTTTTATTCATTTCCAGTAGGTCTCAACTGGAAAGCTTGTACCCACTCACCTCTCCTTGAGAACCATTGCTGTAATATTAACTCTTCAAGCTAAGACCCAAAGAGATTGGTTGATTTGCTCGAGCTCTTTAATGATAGATCCTAGACTTGGATTAGTTTATCTTGTCTACACAGCATCCTCCCTTTCACATCATGCTACCTTACACCAAATGATTCAGTTCTGTGTGCCCCTAGCCTATGTGAATGAAAAGCAAGCATGCCAACCCAACACGGGATGCAATCTACAGTCTCTTAAAGATTCTAAGAATCTATTATCAGTCAGTAAGTAGATGTGGATATATGGGAGTGGGAGCAGGGGGAGAAAATGTGGAAGGATTTGGCTTCAATCCTTTCTACTTCCCATTAACTGCAGTTTGTTTTAAAAAGCAAACAGAAAACAGAATATATTTGATCCACCATGCCTTGTTAATTAGACTGAAGCTGATCCAAAAAATGGCTTCTAATTCATCCTATATATCATGATGCTGGATGAGGTCTCGTGCCTTGCAAGTAGACTTGCCTAGACTTTCCACCTTCTGCCCAGCTACTCCTCCAGGGAATTTTGTTAACAAAATACACATGCTGGCATGCAGACTTGGTCTCAAAGTTCTATTTGTTTCCGTTGCAGGCAAGTTGTAAACAGTTGTTAGACCAGTGTTGTTATTTCATGTGACTATAGTTTTAGATCATTTCTTTTTAATATAAATGAAATAGTGTCTTCATGGTTCTATTACCCCTCTCAATTAGATGGTAAAATCTCATCTTCCTTTCTTGCTTTTTGGGTCTGAAAGAATCTTTATGAAGTCTTATAAATTATTCTTTCTCTTGTACCTGTTTCAATCCCATGGTTTCTGTTCCTATCATACAAGGCAGACTGCTTTTCAATATACTTTCAGTTTTGAGAAAAACAAGCTGCTAGTTTCTGAATTGCTGTCCTGTGGCCAACAGGCAATTCCCAGCTTCTGGCTCTGACTTCTCTGTGAAGCTCTTTGAATTGTGGAGATTAGTGGCACACTAGGTCACTGTGGGCTGTCATGCTTTGTGAAAAGGCCTTTGGATACCTGTGCTTTACTTAGTTATCTTCTGAGCCAAAGAACATGGCAGGAATTCTTACAAATAAAGGTATTCTTCAAATAACATGTATTATGATGTTTGTATCATATAACAGAAAATTCATTATGAAAAATATAAAATTGGAGATATAATCCTTGAACATTTGGAAACCCTTTTTTAAACAGGACCCTATTAATGAGGAACACATCTGAAATTGTTTACAGACAGAAGAGGGTAACTCAGAGTTGTGGTTTATATCATTAGGTATCAAATTTGCAAAAATATTAATAAGTGTATTTAATCTGATCAATAGACACACAAAAGCTCCTGCCCATTAAAAGAAGAGAAGGAAAAGAAAAGAGAAGAAAATACTGCTTCGAATATATCATATATCAAGATAATAACCCCAGCTACCAGGACAGGCTATTTGGCAGCTTCAAAAGCATCAATCAGTTTCATAGTTAGCAGCATCACCTTTCTTTGGGGAACACTTTGTATGAGGTAGAATGTGCCCCTGTCCTCAGCAGGGAGGACAAAGAGAACTGAACAGAGAGAATGAGAACAGTACCAATCTAATCTTCCCCACGTCCACTCAAGGGCCAGGGAGGGCAGAATCACCAGCATCACCCTCACCCCTCTCTCCTCTGTTTGTCTGGTTTGCCTTTTTTCTTTTGGACTTTTGCATAGATAGACAAAAAGGTGCCCCTAATCTTCCCACAAACACTGGACAGTTGAACTGGATTTTCTAGAACAGCCTGGTATCACTTCCTCTGGACTGGATTTTCAGGTTTAGGATCTGAAACTTGAAAATGAAAAAGTTAAAAAAAAAATCTTGGGGCAAGAATGCCTTCTAAATCGCTTCTTCTTCCCCTCTTTCTCTCTTCTATCCATTTTATGGAAGTAAAAATGTGTGAATAAATATGGAGAGAGTGTATTCATTGAATGCATTATCTGTTCTCTGCCATTTGTTCATTTAAGAAATATTCACTGAATGCAATTATGTGTTTGCTAAGTGGTGGATATGTATATGGTAGTCAACAAAATACACAATGTCTCAAACTTCAGAACTTCATTATAAATCTGTGAAATATCCTCAACCTCCAATGAGGCACACATATGTCCCACCCCTAATGAAATTGCTGAATTATCAAGAGAATCTATTTATAACCTGTTTTCTCGTTTTTACAAAACTTATATATTTATAGATTAATATCCCAACTGAACTTTAAACCAAATTTGTGTAGGTATTATTATCCTTTTTTTTTTTTTTTGGTGGTACTAGGGTTCCTGGAATCCCTTCTACCTCCGGGCTACACTCCCAGACCTATTTTATACTTTTTTTTTTTTTGAAACAGGGTCTCTTAAGCCAGCGTGGCTGGCTTCGAACCTGCACCATCCTCCTGTCTCCACCTCCCAAGTGCAGGGATTACAAGCGTGCGCCACCACGCCGAGCTTATTATCTCTTTTTAAGAAAAAAAAGTTTAAGCAATGTGCCAATTGAGAATTAGTGAGCATAGAAACAGCTTCAAAACTTGGTCTTATTATACCGAAGTCTTCTCTTGTGTCCACTACTAGCGCTCATTATGGATCCAAGAGCCCCAAAGGCTGTCCCAAGAGGAATGACAAAGATTTCACACAATAAAGCAGCAATTGAACAATCACACTTTCTGCCTTGACACTTCATGGAGTCTATGGGGGTCCCAGCATCATCTCATCCTAGTTTCCATGATAGACTCAGGTTTTCACCTTCAGAAGCAGAAGGACAGAACAATAACAGCTCTTAACATGGTTTGGAGGCACTTCATGACTAGTACCTGCAGAGGCAATCTCAACTCAAGGGAGTCCTAAAGTCTCTCGGATGCATTTTGCCTTGAGTATCTTTCATTAAGAAAGATGAAAAAAAATAGGAAAGAGGTCCCTGAACATGGTAAGTTCTTGCAAATTTTGAGACTCAGAACATATTACCCCAAAATATGGTATCTTAGCATGTGAGGAAACAGCAGAATCAGGAAGAGCTCTCTGACTTCCTCTGGCTCTCCCTCATCTCCTGGAGCAGACCATAAAAGGGTTCTCAACCTTTCTCTAAAGTAAATTATAAAACTTCTATGAAGCAGGTCATGACAACACATGCCTGTAATCCCAGTACTTGGGAGGCTAAAAAAGGAGGACTGAAGGTTCAAGGACAGCATCTCCAGCATAGCAAGACTTTCAATAATCTAGGGAGACCCTGTTTCAAAACAAACCAAAAAAGGGCTGGGGGGTATAACTCAGAGGTAGAATGACCCTGAGTTCAACCCCTAATACTGAAAAACAAACTTTCATGAATCAAAGCGACCCTCCCCATACCTGGATAAAAGGACAATCTTTATCTATGGAATCACAGAGACACAGAGAAGAAATCTGAACAAACAACTCTTGCTCAATTCCTCCCTGTTTATCATCATTCAACCATACTTCTCTTGTCTAATCAAACTTCAACATGACTATCTACTTTCTAACAAAACTAGCGTAAAATATACACAAGCTTTCCTATTATTTGGGGGCTTATGTTTCCTTATGAAGATTCCTGTGTCACATAAAACTCATATAAAGTAAATTTATTTGCTTTTCTTTCAATCTGCCTTTTGTTATAGATGTCTCAACCATGAACCTAGCAGAGTGAGAAAAGAATTTTTTTGTCCCTACAAGCCTTAACTTCCTTTTATAAAATAGAAAAAGAGGGCTAAAAAGTCTTAGATCCAATAATTCTCTGATTTAAAAAGTACATTAAACTTAATGTATTCAGAAACAAAGATATTATTCATATTTTGAACTTATTTTGAATATTATAACTAGCATTGTCTTTTAGTGCCACTTGGATAAGAAATAGCATATATTTGAAATTTGTTTACTATTTAAATAGTTATATAATTTTAATGCAAAGATGATTTGTTTTCATAAGTCTTCACAAACATAAGTACAAATCAATGCAATGGGACTTTCCCATTGTAACTATAGGAAAAGCCAAAGAACTTTTTGTATTATAAAAATGTACAGTTTATATTCTTCCCTATAAAAATGCATAGAACTATTGTCCCATCACTGAACAGTATCTATTTTAAGAGAATTGAAACTTAATTACAAAAGCCTATCAATCAAGTCCTTATTCTGAGCCCAGCACAAGGAAAATACTTTTTGCAATGACAACTCTGAAGAAAAAGCCTTTTTATAGTTGCTATTTAAAGACTACTATGTGAAGTAATATGGGGCACTGACAAGGAACTTTAAGTATGGAAGTCAGGCTTTTAAAAGTACTCCCTAAGTAGATTTTCAACAATAAACTCAGGAAAAGAATATTACCTTCACTTTTAATAGGAGGATGTGGCATCATAATCAAAATAAACTGTTGTTTGCTCACATACAGTTTTAAGAATTTTAGATATGCCTAAATATTAAATTACTGAGAAATTAAAATTAGTTTTCAATCTTAAAAATATTAATTTTTAAAACCGCCTGTAGTGTATGAGAATCAGAATGCTACGTTTGAGGTAAAAAGCTTAAAAGTAGCCAGGCGTGGTGGCTCATGCTTGTAATCCCCACACTTGGTAGGCAGAGACAGGAGTTTGCGCAGGTTCGAAGCCAGCATCTCTGGCTTAAGAGACCCTGTTTCCAAATAAAAATATAAAATAGGTCTGGGAATGAAGCTGGAGACAGAAGGATTTCCAGGAACCCCAGTACCACCAAAAAAAAAAAAAAAAAAAAGCTTAAAAGTAACAATGTGTTATTTTATGTGCTTTAATTTTTTTTTAGCAGTTCCTATTTTTTTTTAGTAGTTACTAATTTTTATCAGGAATATCAGATATACACTTTTCCTACTCTTAACATTTTAACAATTATAAGAAGGCATGATTCAGACTATAGTTCTACATTTGACTTAAATGATTGAATACTTTAAAAACTGAGTTTAGTATACTATTCTTTTTGAAGTTCCTCTGAGAAACCTCTTTAAACAGATTATTATGTGGAATTTAACAAGAATGGTAAGTTGGAAAAAAAAAGTTTGTACTAAGCTGACTACTTGTTTATAGTTTTTTATAGATGGAGCCTGAACTTTTTGTGAGGATCTAACAAATTTTCTGAAAACTTACAAAAATAAAATAGAATTTGTGTTGCTTCTGTGTAAGAAAACTAGTAAATTTGTTCTTGTTTCTGTGTGATAGGTGATGACGGGCAGTAAAATGGTACTTTTCCTGCCTGGGGTGGCATATCCTGGCAGTTTAATCACCCATTCTTATGTTGTTCTTCCACTCACAGAGATCATCTTGTCTCAGTTCCCCCCTTAGTAAGAGAAGTAAAAATTTAAACATCTCACTCTCATTAACCTTTTTGTTTCAACCCAACCAGCTAAGAAATATCAGACAACTGAGCAGACAGGAAGACCTAACCTCTGCTGCCAACTGCTTTGCAATTTTACATCCCTGTGGTCATTTTACTTTTATACTGACATAATTATTTTAATATTCTACTCTTCTAAGACTTCACCTTTGCTGTGAAGGGTGCAAAATACTGTTTTGACATTGCATCCTTCCTTTAAGAAAGTTTTTGCATGAAAATTTCTTCAATCCTTCAACTTCCTGAACCAAATTAATGCTACATCTCTCCCTCTTTCTTCGTTCTGTCCATGAAATTAGAAGAAACGTTTGCTCCTATAATTCAAGGTCAATCTCTCTACATAGTCTGTGCTTTCTATTTTATTGTATATGTTGTTCTTAAGTTTTCATTGTTTTGCATGAGCAATGTATTTAATTGGTTCAAAGTTCAAAAATTACAAAAGGAAATTTGATTAGAAATCTCTGCCATTCTTAGCAGTCACTTGTCCTTTCCTGCAAGAGATATTCTATGTATACACAAATCAATGTATATAAATATTTTTCTTGAGTTCTAAAAAACAAAACAAAAAGCCCATATACACACATATTTTATACACTGCTTCATAATTTAATTTCATATTTTATAATAGAACACTATTTCATAAATTTCATAAATAAATATTTCATTCTTTTTAAAGCTGCATTACATAAGTTATAAGTTTCCCATAATTTTTTTGTGTTTGTATGTGGCACTGGAGATTGAACCACATGGCACTCTACCACTGAGCAACATTCCAAACCCTTTATATTTTCAGCTAGATTTCTCATAATTTAACCTGATTTTACTGATGAACATTTAAGTTGTCTCCAAACTTCAAGTATTATAAACAACATTCCAGTTACTAACTTTGTACATTATTTCACATAAGTAAAAACATATTTATAGCTTAAATTCTTATTAGTGGGAGTAATGGGCTAAAAGGTAAATACATTGTAGTTTTGATGGCCATTGCCAAATTATCTTCCCACCAAAAGTGTATCATACTAACAATACTCATTCAATAGAAAACCATCACAAAATTTTTGCTGATGTATCATATAACTTGAATTAGCATTTTGCTTATAAGATTGGCATATTCACCTAGTACTTGAAAGACTAAGACAGGAGGATAACAGGTTAAAAGCCACCCTCAGAAACTTATTGAAACCCTGTTTCAAAATAAAAAATAGAGCTTAGGTGTAGCTCAGAGATAGAATTTCCTTGGACTCAAGCCCCAGTACCACACACACACACACACACACACACACGTGTGTGTGAACGCATGTACGTGCAGATTCAAATATTTTTAATTCTTTTTTATGCATTGTAGCCATACATCTTAATGAGCTACAGGATGATAGAGGCATACATACACTGACACCTCACTCATTTAGCCCTTCCCTAATTCCCATCCCATTCTCTTTCCCTTCCTCCTTCTCATGTTTGGCTAATTGATTGACTTTGACATGTTTGTGAATGTACATCATGTACACTAGGGAATTTTCCTCTCTCTCCTCCTCCCATCCCCCCCCCAGTTAGGTCGCCTTATCTGCTCATCTATGGTTTCTCCTTTTTCTAGAGTTCCTCCTATGACCCATTTTCTCCCTAGCTTCTGCACATTAGGGAGAGTATCTGATTTTTTACTTTTTGTGATTAACTAATATCACTTAGCATAATGTCCTCCATTTCTATACATTTCCCTGTAAATAACATAATTGTGTTCTGCCTTATAACTGAGGAGAATTTTACTGTATACATATCTTATAGTTTTGTAATCTATTCATCTGTTGATGGACATCTTGACTGGTTCCATAGTTTGGTAATTGTGAATTGTGTGGCTATGAGCATAGATATGCATGCATTAGTTTAGAAGTTTGGATTCCATTCTTTTGGGTAGATACCCAGAAGTGGTATTGCTGGATCATATGGTAGGTTCATTCCCATTCTTCTGAGGATCCTCCATACTGTTTTCCAAAGTGATTGCACTCATTTGCAATCCCACCTACACCAGTCCTTTTTAAATTTAATTTTTGTGGTACTCTGAATTGAACCCAGGGTCACTCTATCACTGAGCTACATTCCCAGCCCTTTGAAAATTTATTCATTATTATTATAAGGGATTGAAAACTGTGGACTCAGAAGTTGATGCTGTTTAATGTGGCTTCCCAACCTTGTCTCTGGTCTTTTGCTAATGACTAATCACGTTCTCTTTGTCTCTGGATACAGAATCTAGATCTATTTTGAAACAAAATCTGGATTCTTGACTCAGGAACCCCGATTTCCTTGGTTAGGAGTTCTCTGTATTGTGCCTACAATTTGTTGGCACAGGTTTTTCTGAAGTGCTGTTTGGGGCCATGTTGAAGGAGAGTCCTGGTGTCCAAACACCTATCTGTCAGGTCCATTCAGATATTTTAAAACCATTTTAATTCCTTTTTTATAAAATTCTGTTTATATGCTTTTTCTATTTTCTCATATTGTGTTTTTTAAGAATTGATTTTTTCAAGTTATTTGTATGTAAAGTCAGCTTTTGTAATATGTGTTGCAATTTTGGGCCATGCAAAAATATTTGTAGTTATATTTATTAAAGTTTTATTTTGTGGCTTCTGGCTTTTGTGATATAGTTTAAAAGTCCTTCTCTACCTGAAGATTACAAAATAAAGAACTCTCACGAATTCCTCTACCATTTTAGTAACTTCTGTTTTAAGTTTTCTTCACATAGATTTTACACATTTCTTATTAAGATTATTTTGTATGTTTTATCATTTTTATTGCTATTGTAAGTAGAGCCTGTCTTTTATTAGATCTCCTAACTCACTGTCTAAATATATCTAGACAACTAATTTCTATATATTAATTTTTAGTCCATCACTGAATTCTCTGATTTTAGTTGTTTTTTTTTAATAAATCTTTCTCATATTTAAACCTCAAAAGTCTGTTTTGTTTTCTGTATTTAGTAGCCCCAGGAATAATCTTAAACAACAGTGCTCTAGTAGGCATTCTTGTCTTGTTACTCGGGTGCTCTTACATTTTAGATTACCTTCTAACTTCCTAATATCATCAGCTTCTTCCCATTTGCTAAATCCTTCTAATCTTGAAAAACTCTGGGGACACCACACTGTCCTCCAGCTACCGCTCTCTCACTTCACCTACACTTGTTCTTCTCGTATCCTCACCTTCCATTTATTTAACATCCAACTTCAGTCTAGCTTCTGTTTCCACCACTAGGCTGTGGGTCAAGTGGAACTGAAGAAACTCTCTATGGTGATGGGGGTGGGCAGGGAGACTGTGTCCAGAGGTGAATATGGAAGCTGTATACTAGAATGTATCCGCGGGGTGTGGTGGTGCACGCTTGTAATCCCAGCATTCGGAAGGCGGTTCATGGATAGTTCCAGCTACTTAGTGATGCCTTGTTTCTAAATAAAGAATAACAAGCTTGTGTCACCACGATCGAGGTTCAAGGACAGCTTCAGCTATTTAGTGAGGCCCTTTCCAACTCAGTGAGACCGGGTTTCAAAATAAATAATTAAAAAAATAATAGGGCTGGGGGAGTGGCTTGGAGGTTAGAATGCCCCTGGGTTCCATCCCTAGTACCTCAAAAAATATATATATAAATAAATAAAAAGCAGGGCAGGAGGTGTTGCCTTAAGGTTGAATGCCCCTGGGTTCCATCTCCAGACCCATATAAGAGAGAGAGAATAAAACATATAATCCAAGCCTGCTCTTGGTGACAAGCACAGCAGTTACCTTCCAGTAGCTGCATCAATAGTATCCTTTCTTGATTACCTCTGTAGTGTAATCTGAGGCTTTGTATCTGGCTGTTGGATTCAGATCTGGCTTAACGTGCCTTCTAGAGATTTAATGAACGATCTATCCAACGCCTTTTCAATTCAATGTCTATTTATATTAGTCACAGTTAGTTTCTGTTACTTGCTCTTACTCAGATTACCAACGTTCTCATGTAATCATAGCAAGAGACTGAATTGATCAAACCTCTTTCTAGAAATGTTCTTATCCCTCCATTTCTATAAAACATCACAGTTTTAGTTTCCCTTTTGCTGCCTTGGCAATTCCTCAGTCTCTTCTTCTGGCATTGCCTTTCCCTCAGTATATCATTTGAATATTCTCACTTCTCAGGATATATCTCATGATATATTCATGTCCTAACAGATCTCACACAGTTACATGGCTTGAAGTAGAATTTGCTGAGACTTCTAAACTATAATCTCCATAGCATGGACTTATGAGTTCAATCCCTGCGTATTTAACTATACTCAACATACATATTTGGGTGTTTTATACCATTCAGAGTTATAATATTTGTCTCTAAAACTGTCTTATCTTAGTAAATGTCATGACCATCTACCCAGTACTCATGTGAGAAATGTTAGTTTCCTTGAGTTTTTCTTCTTACCTCGTAAATCCAACCAATGTCCAAGATCCGCCTTTCCCTTTCAGTTATGTCAGTTTTTCTAATTTCACAAACTTGGATCTAACTGCCATCACTTCTTGCTTGAATTTATGGATTCACTTAACTGATTCCCAAAATCAGTTGATTCAATTTTTAAAAATTTTTATTCTTAGCAATTTATTTTCTTTTTCTTTTTTCTTTTTTTTTTTTTTTTTTTTTGGTACTGAGGGTAAAACCCAGGGGCTTTTCTACCTCTGGGATATACTCCCAGACCTATTTTATACTTTACTTGAAAACAATGTCTTACTAAGTTGCTGAGAGACTCACTAAGTAGCTGAGACTGGCTTCAAACATGTGTGATCCTCGTATCTCAACCTCCTAAGCACTGGGATTACAAGTGTGTGCCACCATGCCCGGTGCAATTTATTATTTCTATGGGAGTCAAGTTTCTCTTTTTAAAGTGGAAAGTTGATCATTTCATTTCTTTATTGAGAATTCTTTAATGGCTTCTCGTTACCATTATCATAAAGTCCAGACTACTTAACATGACCTATAAGAATCTCCTTCACCTGGCCTCTTTCTACCTTGCTAGGCTTTTATTGTTCTGTATTAAGCTAATGTATAGCCAGAAAATCAGAGTCCAAGAACCATTTCAGTGAATGAGCTAGGACCTGCACATGAAGAAGCTGCTATGTCCCCAGGACCTGAGCATACTAGCTTTAGCTTCCCTTTGATATGCAGAAGGCATTGTGCCTGTTTCTCTGTTGGAATGAATTAGACACCTGCCTTTCTATGGATGCTGCCAAATCCTTCAATTGACTACTGGAGTCCAGAGCCCCCTACTACTTCTACTGCTATTCCTGGAGGGGCTACCAGAAAGGGCAGAGGAGGAGGTATTCATTCTCTCCTGTCCCTACCAATGCCACCTACTAGCAGAAATGAGCAGGACAGAATTTGACAAAGGAGTCCTCAAGATTTAGTTTGCAGGCTTCTAGCCCCTGTGATTCAGATGAGAACACATCAAGTCAGGAATGGAGCTGAAAGGCACATGTTCACATTCTTTTTTTTTTTTTTTTTTTTTTTTTTTGGTGATACTGGGGTTCCTGGAAACCCTTCTACCTCCAGGCTACACTCCCAAACCTATTTTTACACTTTTTTATTTGAAAACAGGGTCTCTTAAGCCAGCGCGGCTGGCTTCGAACTTGCACGATCCTCCTGTCTCTGCCTCCCAAGCACGGGGATTACAAGTGTGCGCCACCACGCCCGGCCACATTCTTAATTTTTTAAATTAATCAAATTCTTGGCTTTTATACCCAACCCTTTCAAAACACACACACACACACACACACACACACACACACACACACATCTTTTATAGGGTTATCTTTTGGGTCTTAGTTTAAATAAAAGCTCATCAATAAAGCTATTTTTGGCCCAACACATTAATCTTAATCCCGCAATACATAATCTCTGGCACCTGTGTCTTTCCTCATACTATTAATAAAGTGGAATCTGAATAATTTATTGCATAATTATTTGTTTAATATCTGCCCCCATGATAAACTGAATGTCTTTGGCAAGAAATACACACACACACACACACACACATATATATATATGTGTGTGTGTGTGTGTGTACATACATATTATGTACATATATATTATTCATTGCTATATCTCTACTGAGTGATGCATAAAAGATCTGAAAAATAAATATTTATTGAATGACTAAAATGTATTTTATCATAACATTCAGTAGGGTAGTTCATTCATTCTCAATAATCCTCTAAAGACAAGATATTTACTAGTAATTAGCAAAAAGTATTATTATTAGGAAAAAGGGTCAGTTTTTCAGAGATTTCTCTCAAGTTATGAATACAAAGATTGATATCAATGACATATTAGTTTCTTTGGGTAAGGTGTGCTAGAAGTATAAATGTTTAGATATTTTTCAATAATCTAATACTTTATAGTAATTTAAGTAATCATAGAGATGGTTATGAAAAATAGATAGGGAAGCCGGGCGTGGTGGCGCACGCTTGTAATCCCCGCGCTTGGGAGGCGGAGACAGGAGGATCGCACAGGTTCGAAGCCAGCCGCGAGCGCTGGCTTAGGAGACCCTGTTTCCAAATAAAAATGTAAAAATAGGTCTGGAAGTGTAGCCCGGAGGTAGAAGGGCTTCCAGGAACCCCAGTACCACAAAAAAAAAAAAATAGATAGGGAAAAACAAATTTAAGGAGTTAGACACATGGAATTCTGAAATATATGAAGAGATGAGTAAAAAGGACAAAGAAAAGAGCAAAGACTCTTATCCCCAGGTTCTAGCACATCTAGTTATTGAGTCATAGAAAAATAACAAAAATCTGTTTGACCAAATATTCACATATATTTTATGCCAAAATGATATTTTCAAACACTTAATGGCATTAAAGTAAGCATTAAATTATCTGATCATGCAAGGAATAGAACCAATTTACTTGACAAGCTGGCTGGTAGCTCCCAAATTTAGTTCTATGCACTAAGTCACCTCTTTTGGCTTATTAAAATTTAATTCCCATAACAGAAAGACCCTAAGTTACAAGAGGATAGCCAGGCTATTAGTGGTTTGTTATCTTTGAAAATGGATTCCTGATTCTGGAATTGGATTTTAATAACTCTAACACTCAAGGTGTTCGATCTAATTTTAAGAGGTAAGTTGTATCTACTCTCTCAGCTGCTGAGAATATACCTACCCATAGGTTCTAATTTGTCGGGGAAGTTGGTGATGAGGGTACTCTCAATGAACTTTCAAATTATTGTTGAAAGGGTAACAAGTTAAATTAGAAGGTGATTGATGTAGTTCATCTGGAAGGGCTTCAGTTTCTTTTCTTTTTTTCAGGGAGGTTAGAAAGGACGTTAGCCGATGAGAATGCATGCACCAAGTGCACGAAGAGGATGGAGGCTTGAGGAGAAGGAAACATTTCAAGCAGTCACTGCAAAGGCTTCAATAAGAATAAGGATGGCAATAAGGATTGTTGCATAAGTCTAATAACCTGAGGGGGAATTTGATGCTATGAAATTTCAGAAATTATAGCTGGTACCCTGATGAGATTTTATCAAGTAAGTTTTGACCTGTAACAAGAATGCTGGAGATCCTTGGTGAGGGTCAGCAAAGCAGAGAAGGGCTTGGTGCGTGCACTGCTGAAAAGTTTAGCATGAAGTATGGTCTGGATAGGAAGGCAGAAAAGCCAGAATGGAAGTAATCGATTTATGAATGTGTTCGAAGGCAAAACTTGGAAGACAAAGAATAAACTCAACAGTGATGATAAATTATAGGAAAACAAGAACTAGGTTAAAAATGCTCTTAAGTGAGAAATTTCTACTGAGACCAAAAGTTCACAGGAAATGTTAAAGAAATAAAGTATTATAAAGCACATACATGCTTTCTTAGGATAGGGATATAGAAGTTGGTATATCTAACATAACTAGCTTTGGCTATAGAAGAGTGTACCTGCTAACTTTTTATAGTTTTCTTTTAATTTCAAGAATTCTGTGTATGGTTGTTGGGTACAAAGCACACATGAAAAATACTGTTTTAAAATGTACATAACTAAAACAGGAATAGTACATTTTCACTGAGAAAATATCTTTCAATTTTTTTTTTTTTTTTGTGGTACTGGGGTTCCTGGAAACCCTTCTACCTCCAGGCTACACCCCCCAGACCTATTTTTTTTTACACTTTTTTTTTTTAAATTTGGAAACAGGGTCTCTTAAGCCAGCATGGCTGGCTTTGAACCTGCACAATCCTCCTTTCTCCGCCTCCAAAGCGTCAATGGAATTTTTTAAAAAGTATACAGAGAGGTTAAAAAAGGCAGGGTTGTTGAATAAAAACTACAGAACAATGGTCCAGAAAGAGATACTCCCAGTCCTGTTCAGGCAACCTGGGTAGAAGACAGCAGAAAAAAAACAGAAGCTTTCTTTTAGAAGTAGTACAAATATATCCTAAATTTTAATAGACAAATACATGTTTGATATACTTTGAGAATGAGGAAATGTTAAAAGGTAAAGATACAGAAATATTTGCTCATGGTAGAATATGGCCCTAAAGGGCCCCCTGAGAAAAACAGTTTAATCAGGAATGGAGTGGACCCCGGGTAGTGTTGAGTGATGTTAGATAAGATGATTGAAAACAAGCTGAGTTTTCTGCTAAGCCCCTTGAGTGTTGATCAGAGGAATTAAGGTAATGGGGTTGGGAAGTGTCTTTGTTTTCTGCCGCTGCTGTAACATCACCACCACAGGTGCAATGGCTTACAAGTTATCTTCCAATTTCACAGGTTAAGGGTTTAACATAGGTTTCACATGGCTAAAATCAACTTGTGGGCAGAGCTACATTCCCCTCTGGAGGCTATTAGGGAGAACCATGACTTTGCCTCTTCACTCTTCTAAATACTGCTGTATTCTTTAGCTTCCCCATCTTTGAAGGAAGAATGGTTGCATTTCTCTGACTGCTCTTCTGCGGTCACATCTCCCTCAGTCTCTTGTCTTCTGCCTTCCTCTGGCTTTTAAAGACCTTTGTGATTATGTTGTCCCCACCTAGATAATCCAGGATAATCTTCCTATTTGTAAGATCAACTGATTAGCAACCTTAATTCCAACTACACACTTAATTCTCCTAATATGTTTACACGTTTTGGGAATTAAGATATGGGAAGATTGGAGGGAGGACATTATTCTACTGACCACGAGAGATAAACTACAGAGGTTTGTAAACAGTAAAGAAGGCAGCTGAATTAGTGCAGTCTGGTTAGTGGAAGACAGAGTTTATCAGAACTGGCTTCAAGATTTCAATTGGTTTGTTAGGAACAGTAGCCTTATCAAAATTCTTTTTTCTTTTTTTGGTGGTACTGGGGTTCCTGGAAGCCCTTCTACCTCCAGGCTACACTCCCAGACCTATTTTTACATTTTTATTTGGAAACAGGGTCTCCTAAGCCAGCGCGTGCGGCTGGCTTCGAACCTGCGCGATCCTCCTGTCTCTGCCTCCCAAGCGCGGGGATTACAAGCGTGCGCCACCACACCCGGCGAAGCCTTATCAAAATTCTACCCAGGCTTCTGTGATTAATATGCAATTCCTGAATGTATGTTTAAAATACAAATGCTGCTAATAGTAATACAACTACGACCACAATTAATTATTCTTGGGCTTTATGTTTCAGGCCTACTAAAAAGTCATTATATGAGCTAGTTTTATCCTTAAGCAATATTGTAAGAAACTAATAATTTTTCCCAGTTTTCATGTAATGAAACCCAAAGATATCAGTAGCTGTCCTAAGGTCACAAAGTAGAGGATTTGAAACTAAATCCAAGCCTTGTGCTTTTATCATTACAGCATAGAGCCTCCTAATGTACATCTTTTGGGTTGGGGGACATGCTATGGCCTATGAGTGTCTCTTTTTGGTCAGATCCCAAGTGTTCAGGTTAGAAAGTAAGGTAATTAATTAGGGTAAGGTGTTTCTGTTGAAATGCCCACTGGGAAAGGAAAAGTAACTCTTCATTATGAACCTACACAGACAACACACTTCTTTAGTTCATTATAATCTAAATACAATATCAAGATCATCCATAAGGCTACTCAATCTTTTCCATCTCTTTCATTACAAAAACATTATTGGACACACACACACACACACACACACACACACACCCCCCAAACTGAATATTCCATCAACCTAATTAACTGAGAGATAAAAAAGAAATAATAGTAGAAGTAAATTATAAAATTGGCACTAAAATTGTACCTGATAATTTACAAAATCACCTATTGAATAAAGGCATCCTTTGTCATTTGCTCCCCTCCCAGTTTCTTCTCTGTGTTCTCCTTTTACTGTCCCTCCACCTCTGCCCATACTTTCATCACTTTGAGGACTTCTCCTTTAGTCCTTTCTCATCACTGCCTCCCGCCCTTTTTTTTCCTCCTTCTTATTTTAGTTGCCTGGATTATTATCTCCTACCTCCCCACACCATATTCAACCCACTCTGAAAACAAACTACTTTTAAAATATTAAAGTTCTCCTACATTCATCTTCTCTTTTACACTCACTTTCCTACTTTATTCAATCTACAAATGGAAATTCAGACTTTGTTTCACTCTACTCCTTACAACTTCCTTACTGAATGCTTGCTTGTAATTCTCTCCAGTTTCCTGACAATCCATTCGTCTGTCTTCACCTTTACACTTTTCTTCCAACTTTCCTAGTAAATCTAATTGTAACCTGGCTTACTCCAAGTTTTCCAGTTGTTGAAATCTGAACTTCTTTATAGGGTTTGTGTGTGGGGGGTTACTGGGGTTCCTGGAAACCCTTCTACCTCCGGGCTATACTCCCAGACCTATTTTATACGTTTTATTTGGAAACATACTCCCAGACCTATTTTATATGTTTTATTTGGAAACAGGGTCTCTTAAGCCAGTGCAGTCCTCCTGTCTCTGCCTCCCAAGCACGGGGATTTAAAGGGTGCGCCACCACGCCCAGCCTTTATAGGGTTTTTAAAAGTTCCTGCTTACTCACGTAACTTCACTTTTATCGTTTCCTCTAGAATCTTTTTGCATCTTTTTCCTCTAGAAGCAGTGATGCTTGTTTTTTTCCAGAGCACATCATCATCCTGTGTCATGCCTCTGTAACCTTCCATAGGTCATTTCCCTATCCCTTCTGCTGCTCCCCTGCCCCCAGTCCTCAATATGGAGAACTCCTAGTTATTCTTCCAGACTATTCAAATGTCTATTCTGCAAGGCTCCCCAGGCCCGGGACACTTTCCCTGTTGTATCCTACAGTGCGCATCCTCCAGTAGTTGGAAGAACATTGTCATTAGTATTTGGGGGGTCAGGACATGCAGTTTTTAGTTCCAACAACCTGCAGAATCCGGCATGAATAGCACAATCCTCTTTGTAAAGTTAACCCACCATATTTTTAAACCCACCATAACAGTATAGGCATATATATTCAGGTTCCTTTGAAGAGTGGTGTCTCAAGCTCTAATCTTTGGAACCCTAGCACCCTTACAAAAGAGACATGTATTATAAATAGTTGGGCTTTAAATAGTTATGTGAGTTAGGCTTTAAATAGTTTATTTCCATTGAAGGTTTGGGAGACATGTCTGATTCTTCTTTTTCCAAATACTCCTCTTACCTTTTAGTTTCATAATGATCCTCAAGTGTACTCTAAGTCCATAAAAGATATAAATCACCTTAACCATTTGTATTTGTTTTTGACCATGACCCTGAATGAGGAACATCAACAAAAGATAAAGAATGCATATATATGACTAGAACATCACCATAATTACCTCCAATTTTATTCACTTCAAACTCACCTCTGCTTAACCTGAATAATTGCCAAGGAAATGGAAAACATTTTGCTCATTTTCCTTACTACTTTTATTAACATTAACTGATGGATTTATGTTGACTTTGTGACTTAAAATAGTTTGATAGAGAGAGAGATAATTATTATAAGGGAAGGTGCTAGGAAAGTCATTGAAAATTAGAGCATTGTTTGAGGTCCAATGAGGAGTATAGAAACCATACTGTGTAACCGAAGGAACTTGATATAGGGAGATGTTGTAAGGGGTTGGAGGGAGTCTCAAGATCAAAAGGGGGACCACTGAGGTAATCCAGAGATATGGACTTATCTGTTAGGACAGAGAAATGTTATCTTCTTTAGTGCTGGAGGAATAAAGGGAAAAGGTTGCATTGTTAGAACTCAGAAACTCAGGGGAGAGATCCTTCTGGGCTTGGGACTAGACTTCTGAGAACTGGGGAAATATCTCAGCTTGGCTGGGAGTGGCACTTTGAGGGATTGGGATAATTCTGGTTTTTAAAATGTAAAGGAAGTGGGAGTCTGGTAACAACTGCTAAAGACAAGATGACAAGCTATTACTGCTAAGGTGATACCTATAGGAGAAAGAGGTAAATGGGAAGTCTTTTCTTCCCCATCCCTGCCTTCCACACTCTCTGGTGTCCTCCATCAATAGAATCCATCAGGAAGCCAAATGGTAAAGGAGACGTGTAATTTGCAGAGTTTCTGCCCTCGTATTATAAAACAGAATGTAGAACTACAGATATGGAATATAGAGACAGTGGTCTAAAAAGCAGCACTAATGCCAATTAAATCAAAGTTTTAAGCAATGGTCAGCTTCTAGCTTAAAATACTCCATTGATTAATCATGTGCTCAGGATCTTCAAAATTAATATGCTTTTATTGCGTTGGCCATTAGACATGCACTTGAGTATACTGTCACTATAATTATCATTTGGTTACAAATCTGGAACCTATATAGTATTATTTTAGATGCTTGGATTTTAGCAGTGTGAAAATAGACAAGATACCTGCTGTGCCCCTTCATTCTAGTGAAGAGAAAAAGACAGTAAATAAATACGTAACATACCAGATGGCAAATGCAATGGAGAAGATAAACCAAATAAGGGGATTGAAATTGGGGTAGAGGCAGGCCCTAGAAGGTCTCATAACTAAAGTGAAATCTGAGCAAAGACTCTAAGGAAATTTGAGGGTGACAGCTGTATGACTATAAGGGGGAAGATCTTTCCAGTAGGAAAGAGCTTTTGAAAGAGGTTAGTGAACATTGTGCCAAGTGCTGATGTGTGTGTGTGTGTGTGTGTGTGTGTGTTTTGCAGTTTTTTTTAAAAAAAACTATTTGCATAATTGTCTTTGGAATTGTGATTCCAGGTAGGTAACCTCTATTTATTATCAAACATGGTATCAAGTTCAAACATTCTACAAAGTAGAGTTCATGTCTTCCACTCAGGGAAATGCTACACTTTTTGACACATCAGGTTTTTAAAATTTGCTGATGGGAAGGGGGATTTTCTGAAGTAAACAATGTTCTACTTGACCTATAAAATACTTCATTTCAGTCAGCTATGGAACACTAATAATCTCAAACTTTTAATTTGGATTATTTGAGTAAATGTAAAATTCCATGCACTGTACATAATTACTTCTTTGTTACAATGACAGCCTTTGTTTTTTAGTTAAGCGTTAACGAACCTCAATAATTGGCAAACAGTCTTTGAGACAGAAAGTGGGATGGACACCATCAGTACTCTTAATCCAAACAATGAAACCACTGTTGGCGTTAGTGTCATTTTGTGTTTTGTTCAGATATTTTTTCTGAGAGTAAATGCATATTTTAGTGTTCAGTGGTGTCAGAAAACATCGATAAATTAGTTTTAATTAAGCATTCCTTGGATTGGTTCATTACTGGAATAAATATGAATTTATCTGTCAAGTTAGAAAACTAAGTGATATAAAACCCAATAATATTCTCGTTAAAAGTTTTATTTTATTTATTTATTTATTTTTTTGGTGGTACTGGGGTTCCTGGAAGCCCTTCTACCTCCGGGCTACACTCCCAGACCTGTTTTTACATTTTTTAAAATTTGGAAACAGGGTCTCCTAAGCCAGCGCGCGTGGCTGGCTTCGAACCTGCGCGATCCTCCTGTCTCTGCCTCCCAAGCGCGGGGATTACAAGCGTGCGCCACCACGCCCGGCATCGTTAAAAGTTTTAAAGAAACTACAGTAATTCTAGTGCTTGAAAAAGTGGGTTCTACTTTGTACTGTAATTTTTTTGGGGGGACTTACTAATAATTTCCAATAGGAAAGCCTGAGGTAGGTATATCTTAAATTTTGTTCATCTGAGAATATAATTTAAGACTGGGCACTTAGAAAGTAGGAATTTGAGTTACCTTAGTAAATTTGTTTTTAGCTTAGAGAGAACTCTTAAGGGGTCATTGGCACCTACTGGACACAAGCACATGGTTCTGGCAGAGAAACTACTGCATATGGCTGGCAGTAATCCCACAGTCCTTAATCTCTGTGCTTGGGTTCCTCCAGTTGTCAAGCAGGGATAACAGTAATTACTACTTTCCATGAGAAGTGAGCATGTGCTTTGACATCTTAGGTTGAAGGTGCTATATCAACACAAATTACTATTAGAATATAACACGGGTGCACATAAAGCACCAGTTTGGCGCTCTTTTGATACTTATGTAACATCCAGAAAAGCTTTTGTTCCAAGTTCTTTCTCTTCACTTTAGGTGAGAGAATATAATCATAGCATGTCACTATTTAATTTCCCCATATGTGTGTGTGTGTGTGTGTGTGTGTGTGTGTGTGTGTGTGTGTATGTGTGTGTGTGTGAGAGAGAGAGAGAGAGAGAGAGAGAGAGAGACAGACAGAGAGAGAGACAGAGAGAGAGAGAGAGGGAGTAGATCCAAATTATTACTTTGAAAAGCACTAAACTTGCTAACTCCTTATGGTATCTGCAGCAAATGGCATGATAGCCCCCATTTTAAGCCTTTTAAAATGCTGGCTAAATTACTTTTCTTAGAGACTAGAAGAACCATTAGGGAAAGGCTAGGGGAATGAAGTTGGCTAGTGATATTAAAATTTGGGTTAACATTTAACTGAATCTCAACAATGTGTTAAAGTGCTATCTAAACAGATAATTAGTTAGTCCTTGCTCAGTGGGCTCTGTCTAAATTTAGCGGGGAAATTAGGTTTAGAGAATGTGAAGATAGGAAAAGAATTTTTCTCAAGGGAAACTGTGGTGTCAGCACAGCTGAGGAATGTCACAATAGCTACATTTCATCAATTATGATCATCATCGGGGATCTCCCGGAGCGAAGCGGACAAGGTTTATTCATAAATGCATCCTGAGGATAGGTGATACAAAGCAGTAGCTGCTGGAGACAAGCTTACAGGGTATGACAGCCGCGGCAGGCAACGGGAGCCAGAAGAGCAAGAGGGTGGTGGGGAGGAAGAGAGGTACTTAGACCCAGCGCTGGGAGACGGGATCAGAGGCAGAAGTTAAATGAGAGAGAGAGGCACAGAATGGTGTGAGGCTTCAGAGGAGAGGAAAACACCCTAAGCCTCTGGGCGGAAGGTGGGAAGCCCTGATGATTGAAGGCAGAGGACAGCGCTGTCTTAGCCGCAGGTAAGCTATAGTTTAGCTGAGACAGGCTCATCTCTGGGCGGCCGATCCGTGTCCGTCTGTCTTCTTATTGGGGTACATTTGTGGCTGTCTGGTGGAGCCGGCAGGACCTACATAAAATGAACGGTGTCATCAGGACTCAAGGCTGGTACCCTTTAGTTTCCCTCAACCCCGCCCAGCGGACAGTCCAAACTGCCCACCCCTCTTCTTCCCCGGCAGCACCGCGAGTGTCCGGGGCTTCAAGGTCAAGCCACCCGGGCTGGGCGTGGCGGGAGGATAAAGAGGACCGGGCGGACGGCCAGCGGGGTGAGCGTGGGTGGGTCGGGGTGGACCACAGACGCTCGCTCAAAGGGCAAACGACGTTGGGTACTTCCCGAGGTCGCTTTTCGACGATGACTCCCAAAGGAAAAACAAAAAAACAAAACAAAACAAAAAATTAAGATTACACGTGCAAACATGCAAACGACCCAAGAAAAACACCACCGCACTCGAAGCCCTCCAGAGGGGGGAATCCACGGCCTCCTGTTGCCAGTCGCCGGGGAAAGTGGCCGCGAGGGAAGCCGGAGCCAGAGCGCCGGCCTCGGGGGCCCTGGCTTCGCCCCGCGGCGCCGACCCCGCACCCAGCCGCCCCCCAGCACGAGGGGCGCGGGCCGGGGCGCGGCGGGGAGGACCAGAAAGTCTCTTCTTTCAGTGCCCAGCGCCCGGGCCGGGAGGGAGGCGGCCGCTGCAGCTCCCCAGACAGGACCCGGGGGCTCGGGCCGGCGCCCCCGCAGCGCCCCGCTCGGCCCGGGCCCGCAGCGCAGCGCGCCCGGCGATTGTCCCGCCGCTCTGCCTCCCCGCGCGCCGGGGCCGCGGCCGAGCGCGAGGGCGGAGTGGGCGAGACCATCGCGCGCGCGGGCGGGGGGGAGCGAGGCGCCGGTGGGCGGGGCCGGCGGCGCGCCCAGCTCGCCCGGGCCCCTTTAAATAAAGCTGGGCGGCGGTGGCAGAAGCCCCGCCGGCGGAGTGGACCCGGAGACTTCTTTTTTCTTTTTCCTTTTTTTTTTCCTTTTTCGGGGGAGGAGCGAGGGCGGGCGGGGCGGCGCCCCGGGGCTCGGAGGGGGCGCTCCGAGGGTCGGCCTGCGCTCCCCCGCCCGGGCGCGTGGTGCGTCCCGAGTTCCCAGGAGTTCGGGGCGGGCGCCGGGGGCGGGGAGCGGCGGCGGCGGCGGCGGGCGGCTCCCGCTCCGGCCTCGGCAGTGGCGTCGGCGACGGCGGAGTGGAGGCAGCCGCGAGCGCTCGGCTGAGTGTCCGCGGCCGGCGACGGCGCGGCAGCGGGGAGTCGGGGCCGCGCGCGCCCGACCTGCGGCCGCCGCCCGGAGGCTGGGGCGCCGGGCAGCCGGGGGGCGCCGGGCGGGCGGGCCGGGCGGCGGGCGGCGGATGGCGCGGACCCCGGGGCCGGCGCCGCCGTGGCCCGCGGGCGGCCGGGCGCAACTTTCCTCCGCGGCTCCCCCCGGCGCCGGGCTGCTGCTGCCGCCCCCGACGCCGCCGCCGCTGCTGCTGCTGCTCTTCCCGCTGCTGCTGCTGTCCCGGCTGTGCGGTAGGTGCGGCGGCGGGCGGTTGGCCGGGCGTTGGGGCGCGAGCGGGGCCGCCGACTTGGGCTGGAAACTTTTGGCGGCGCCCGGGGCGGCGGCGGCGGCCGGGCTGGGTCGGCCTCGGCGCCGGGCCGCCCTCGGCGCTCGCCCCGCGGACCGTTACTTCCCGCGCGTGGCCGGCCCGGGGGGCGCGTTTCTTTCCGCCTCCCCGTTCTTTTCGCCGGTGAAACTTGAGCCGAGAGCCCGGAAGCCCCTAAGCCCCTGGGACCCGATCCGGGCGGGAGGCTCCGGGTCCCACCCTCGGGGCCTCGCACCCGTAGGGAGGGAAGAGGCTCCATCTTATCCCGCCCCCCGCAGCATCCCCTGCCGCCGGCGCCCGGGTCCCCGGCCCGCGCCGCCCCGTGGCCGCCCAGCCCTGCGCCGGCTGCGTGGTCGCCTCCCCGCTGCGGGACCTCTCTCCCGCGGTCCGTGCTGATTTTAGGAGACCCTGTTTGCTCCCAGGACCAAGATTTACGTGTTAAATACTCGATTTGCCTCGGCTGCCCCGTTTGTTCTAAAGATAATAACCCCGCATCTATCCCCGGGGTCTTTCTTACCCCAGGTTTTGGTACAGTTTTCCTGGGAGCGAATCTCTTTGTAAGTCTTCTTACAAAGATGTCTGTGATGAGGGGCCCGTTCTTAAAAGAATCTTGTAAAACAATTGCTCTTCGTGCCAAAAAAAAAAAAGTCTTACGTGTTAGTGGATGGCAGTGATTTGGAAAAATAAGACTGACAGTCCTTGTAGATTAGCTCTGAATGTCTTTGGGTGATGATAGCAAAATATTGCAGGACGCTCTTCATTCAAGGGCTCTTACTTGATGAGGAAGGGGGAGAGACACAACTTCACTTGCTTTTAAGAAGGGTTTTCATTGCATGATGAACTCTTAAGCCGAAGTTTCGCCAACATTTATTAAAAGGAAAGATGGGCGCAAATTTCTTGGATAGTGCGATGTGGAAGAGAATTCTGTTAGGAGTATGTGAGTTAGGGTAATTGGTTGCAAGGAAGACAAAGTTAGGAGATTGAGTGCCCCTATAGGCTCAGATTTTTCACGACCATTTCACCACCCCGTTTCCAGTGCTGTAATGAAAGTTTCTGACTTCCACTGAGTTGAGTATGGCAGTGACGTTATCTAATGGCCAGTGTTTCTGTATGGGCACTCCCCAGGTATTTGGTTCCAAGGCAGTTCTTATTGCCATTATCCTCTTAAATGGATGCAAGATTCTTGATTGAATTTGTGTGCTATTCTTAGTTTCATTAAGAATTGTAGATGCCTCTTACAGTTGTGTTCCAGGATAATTGAAAAGGGTATTAACCATTTTACTATCTTTACTATGAGATATTTTGTTAATGACTGCAAGTATCTGTACCTCCATAGAGGTGCATTTAGATAAAAGCTATGGAAAACTAAAGTTAGGTAATATGTGCAGCTCTTCTGGGAGATAAAATTTGTATAATATGTGTACATTGGCTGTGTAAATGAGTTACTACTTTTCGAAGAAACGGATTGGCTTGCATGGAAGAAGAAAAGTTTCTTAAAAAAAAAATCTCTGATTGGGTCTGGTAGTGCATGCCTGTAAATCCCAGTACTTGGGAGGCTAGGACAGAGGGTCATGGGTTTGAGGCAAGCCTCAGAAAATTATCAAGCCCTCAGTAATTTATACCCTGATTTAAAAAAAAAATCGGGTGTGGTGGCACATGCCTGTAATCCCGGTACTTGGGAAGCTGAGACAGGAGGATCTAAGGTTTGAGGACAGCCTCAGCAAGTAGTGAAACACTCATCCTAGTGAGACCCTGTTTCAAAGTAAAACTAAACAGGGCTGGAGGGTGTAGCTCGGGGGTAGAATGCCCCTGGGTTCAATTCCTAGTATAAGTAAATAAATATATAAATACTTCCCAGTATAAGTAAGTAAATGAATAAAAAGTCTGGGGGTAGCTTGGAGGTAGGACACCCCAGAGTTAAATCCCCAAAACCAAAACTAGAAAAAAACCCCACCTTTTTAGTATTGTGCTATTGGAAGGGCATGATATTTTAATTCAGAACTAAAAACTGAAGCAGTATAGGCATATGGACTGTGATTTATAGGAGGTGTAAATTGAAGTTTTTAAGAGTCAACTCTGCTTGTATTATATTCATAGACACTAGCTGGGTGTTACTGTGCACTGCTCATTTAAAGAGCTTCCTTTTTTGGCTTATAGTGTTATAACACCCTAGTTTGTGAACCCTTATGACAAGTTTTTTCCATCAACCTCTATTTTAGAATTCAGTCTTTGAATAGGGCATAGTTGTCGTAACTTGGGGATACTAGGTATGAAAACAATTTTCTTTATGTGAGTCCTTTGTTGATTTAACAACCTGTTGATTTACCTAATGTTAGTATTACTAACATTCATTGTACTGTTTACAAGCTTGGCATGTACTTAGGTTTGAATAGAACTAGGTTAGGGTTGCACAGATCTTTAAGTTTTAAAAAGATGATTGATGATTTATTAAATCAGAATGGTTTATTATACCTAGATTTTATTTGATTTTTTATTCTGTTTTGATATATTTCTTAACTTTTGCCTCACCTGTGGGTAACTTTATCATGTTAGCTTGACTATGAAAATTATCCATCACAACTGGTAGGCCTCATATTCTGAAACTATTAAAATTTTGTCGTATTTGTTTGTGATATCTACATGATTTTATTTGAAGATCTGAAATTTTAAAATGAGAATTTTACAGGTTGACAGACTGCCAGAGTTTAATTATTGGCTTAAGAAATTCCAAGGTATGAAGATTCAATCAGCTTAAAATGACATCTGACTTCGAAAACCTTTCTTTAATTTTGAAATTCCTGTTTCTTGGTGATAACAATAATAACTCATAGATAAGTAGATTCATCTCAGTTTTCCTTTATGTATTTTTCTTAAGAGATAGATAATGTTAGCAGAAATATGGTATTGATGAATAACTATTTGGCCTTTATAAGATTTCCTTTGACCCTGGAGTTCTAGGATTATTTGTATTTTTAGCAAGAGTTTATGTTTAGATGGATGTTTAGAAGATGATAAAACAAAGATCTGATATAAAATGAACCTTTCAAAGTAGTTTGAGTATTTTTTATGTACTTGATCGTCACTTGGTGATATAACATGGTAGAGTTCTGGCTTCAAGATGCTTACTGAGTTGTAATAGACATAAAGAAAGGAGATGGTGACAGTTTGTTGTTTATGATGGAGATGTGCTTGAGTTACTGTGAGTTGCCAGGAGGAAGGATGTCTAACTCTTTAGGTATAAAGATACATGCACACCCTCATGCACCCATGTTCACACATGAATGAAACAAGGAAAATTTATTTTTTTTCTCTTTTTTGTGTTGGGGATAAAATCAGGGCCTTTTCCCTGCTAGACAACTAATGACCTATACTCTCAGCCTGACAAGTCACTTAAAAAAAATGCTACCATTTTATTTATTATTTATATCCTCATGTGCTTGGCATGGAGTAGACACATTTCTTTATTTCAAGAGTTTAGGAGTAGCTAGGTGTAGTGGTGCACACCTGGAATTCCAGCTTAGGAGACTGAGACAGGAGGATCCTAGGTTGAGGCCAGCATCATGTTTCAAAATAAAATTGGGCTGGGGATAAAGCTCAGAAGTAGGAAGTAGAAAAGTAGAATGCCCCTGGGTTCAATTCCCGGTCCCTCCCCCTCCCTTCCACCCCCTTCTCTTCTCTGCTCTGCTCTGCTCTGCTCTTCTCTCTCTCACACATACATACATACATACATACATACATACATACATACAATAGAAATATAATGTAAGCCAAATAATTTTGTTTTTTCTGGTACCACATTAAAGAAAAGTAAAATGAAAGAACTTAACCTTAATATGTTTAGTATAGGATAACCAAAATATTTCAGCATGATGATATTGATACTAAAAATTGAGGTATTTTTATTTCATAGTAAGTCTTTGGACTCCTGTGGGTATTTTACACTTCACAGATCACCTTAGTTTGGACGAACACATTTAGTGCACCCTGTAGTCAAATGTATTGTGGTTGACTACATCTTTGGGGGAATATAAGTCTAAACTACTCATTGTGTCTAAAATTGGTTATGCTTTCTTCTAGTCTCTACTCTAAGGCTTATAGAGACATGCTATTCCTTCCTAGTCAGATTCTAAAGTGTTTGGTGTAGAAATGGCTTCCCTCATTACATCTTGCAATGCTCCTGTGGTGAGCATGCAAATTCTGTTCATTTTTTTTCATGCTTTTAAGTTTGGAACAATGTTGTCAAAGTGTTTTCATGGAACACTGATTTTAGAAGATAAGTTTTTGGAAGACTGTACCATGATTAAATATATTTGGGATTGGGAAAAGCTATAAACTCATGGAAAGTCCTAGTGTATAGTAGTTTATTAATGGTCTAAAAAATTAAAACATACAATTTTACTTAAATCCTTTTTATAGAAGATTGTAGAAGCTATGTTGGGTGGAACATGCTATGGGAAACACGTTAGAGAGAAATGCAGTACAATTTTGATATTTCTCTCTTGGGAAAAACATGTATTTTAAATTTAAGGTGTAAACTAGAAAAGGTTGATAGGCTTAGTTTTGCACTAACTTTTTTTCCCCCCCTTTTGGTGCTGGGGATTGAATTCAGAGGTGTTCTACCACCAATTTACATTCCCAGCTTCTTACTTTTATTTTGAAACTGTGTCTTAGCTAAGTTGCTGAGATTCTCATTGAATTGCTGAAGCTAGGCTTGAACCTCTGATCTTACTGTCTCGTCCTTCAAATTACTGAAATTATAGGTTCTTTTTTAAAAAAAATTATCTCTACCGTCTTTAGTTCTATATTGTCTTACCCATTTCGAAACCAAAGTATTTGCAAAATTGACCTTTAAGAAGGAATATAAGTCTTTTTGGTGTTGGAAAATCAGCTGCATATTATTTAAACTAGAATGTTTATAGTTTAAACAGTTTTTGTGGGACATATCTCACTTTATATATGACACATCTCACTCTAGGTTTCAGTTTGAGAGCTAACATGGATAAATGTAAGGTAGCTCACTTTTTTGTTATGATGGAAATATGCCAGTACTGCTATTAAGAAAGACATAAAGACACCAGGGGGCAAATATAAACAGTTGCACAGTGCTAGAGTTCCAGCTCATTGTTTGAGAATATTATATGTAATTAAGAGTGTGCTTGAGTCTTCTGATTACTTCAATTGAGAGGAAGAAAAACAAAAATATTAATGAAATATTTATAAACTGTGATAAGATCAGTTTCATATAATTATTCATGTAACTATTTCTGGGTATTATCTGTAGTAAATATGATTGCCATTATTAAAAAATTAGCTCATTGTTTTTGAAGATTATTAATAAAATTCTTAGAGCTACTATGAGCTAGATTAGGATTCATTTCATAAATGTAAAATATTATCAACTCAGACTCTACTAGTTTGATTGAAATTGTCTCGAGTTAAGCGTTTTACTAAGTCAGACAGTAAACTGCCTAATTTTGAAATCTGCTTAGAGATGTAATTGTGTTTTTTTTAATGCAAAATTAGAAAAATGCTTCTCATTTTTATTTTTTTGGAGGAGATTCAAATGGAAGAAGGTACATAGGTAACAGTTGTATCTGGTTAAGTATTCAGGGCTAGAACATCAAAGAATCATTTTTCACTAACTCAGGTTTGTTTGTGTTAAGGATGGTGGCAGCCACATTCGGTCTCTACAGTGCTGCTTGTTAGGAGGTGCAAAATAACTACCAACACAAACCTGAAGAAATGTGCAAATAATGTGGTTGTAGTTAATATCACCTTTAATAGTAGCTTCCTTTTTATATAATAAATATTGAAATTGTAATAAATGATTATTTAATGATACAATTTGTCCATCTAGGTCACAAACAAAATGAACTTTAGTATTCATATAACAGTAAGGATCTATTTTCAAGTTGTAGCCTTCTATTTGTTGTACAGTGCAAATCATAACTTTTAGAAAATTGGTATAGACCCTATAGATGGCTGATTTTTTAATAACAAAAAGGAATAACATCAAGGATGAAATTTGTAGTAGAATGCTATGTTCTTTTTTAGCAGGAAATAAGGCTCTCTAGTTAGATTGATATTCTTTTCCGTATTTAAGAAAAAAATAGGAAATAAAAGATTATTTTATGTTTTTCAGTTGGAAGATATTTTCAACTTAGATTTTAAGAGAGTCAGCAAATATAGTGGCTATTTTGAGGTCATACATTATCAAACTTACTATCCATATACACATAAAAAGATCTGGGTATTGTTAATAAATATCCATTGTATTTTATAGTTGATAATGAAAATATTTAAGGATATAAGTAGGTGGTAAAATATGTGAATAGCATCCTCAAAAGACTTTTTTTCATGAAGCTTTTATCTTAATAGCATATGTTAAAGTGTAAAAGCAAATCTCTAAGAAAAATACTTGCTTTTCTTTGAGGATACTTCTATTGCTTTGCTGCCCTCTACAGTCATCTAAAATAGTCGTTCTGTAGATGTTTCTCCCATCAGATGATTAGAAGACTTGTTTGACTGCCCAAATTTTGTTTTGTTTTTGGTACTGGTATTGAACTCAGGGATGTTCTACTGCCTAGCTAAACTCATAGCCCTTTTCATTTTGGTTTTAATTTTTAAACAGTTCTTGGGACTGGCCTTGAACCTGTGATCCTCCTGTCTCAACCTCCCAAATACAGGCATGTACCACTTTGCCAAGCTGACCTCCAAGTTTTAAATTTTAGGAATGGGTTGGATAATGTTTACTGTTGAAATATATCAGAGTTTAGTTCTTGACAACAGTTGACCTGTTATGCAAAATATATAGAGCTCAGAATAGGCACAGATTGGGGGCCTATTGAACATCAATCGGGAAATAGGTAATAAGAGCACCAGCCATGTATGTGCTGAGTAGTTAAGTAAAGTATGCCACATGCCATCGTAGAATAAGGCATGGTGGCTGCTCTGAAACTTACACAGTCATTAGTGAAACCAACAGTACAACATGCTAGAAACAAACATGTACATGTGTATATATGCATATATTTAGAACTATACCAAGTGGTATGATCTATAACAAAAAGATTAATAGAGACTGGAAGAGTCAGTCAAGCAAAGCTAATTAGAAGATATGAAACTTTTCAGGTATGCTTTCAAGAACAGAGTTTAGGTGAGCAGAACAGGGTTTTTGTAAACAGTGAAAGGAATATTTATTCTAATACAAAGCACCTTTTACACAGAAAGCTCTCCCAATAGGCCCTTTGGAATATTTGCCTATAAGACAAGCAAAATTGTCAGGAGATTTGAATTAGAAGGTGTGTGTGTGTGTGTGTGTGTGTGTGTGTGTGTGTGTGTGTATCTAGTTACCTTACTTTTCTACTTGTTTTCATTTCCTCTAAAGTTGATCAAGTAAAACTCCACAGAATATTTGTGAAAATTAAATTGCAATAAAAGGCTCTACAAATACAACAGAAATGCAAGGAAAATGAATTGCTTTATTTTATAAACATACAAATTGTTATAGAATTGTAGAAGAAGGAACAATTTTACTGGGGGTGGAGGAAACCTTAAAGAGGAGCTAATTTTCTAGTTGATAATTGAAGAGTTTAGATTTTTATTTTGGAGGGAAGTTTAGTGAAAAAGAGGGCAGTAAAAGTTGGAGTGAACACTGGAATGAGGACTTCCTAGAAGGAATGAGTGTTTCATGCATAGACTTTATGACGGAAATTCATGGATTTTTTTTCCTGAGGAAATTAGACTTTCTGGTAGGTAGGGGCTTTTGAAGACAAGTAGCTGAGTTAACTCTGTACTTTGAAAATATTGTATAGTTCTGAAAGCAGTGTAAAAAATCAATTGGTGGTATGAGAGACAGTGAAAAGGAAAATCATTGCACAGGTTCATGGGAAGAGAGAATTACGAAGAGCCGGGCGTGGTGGCACATGATTGTAATCCCCATGCTTGGAAGGTGGAGACAGGAGGATCACGCTGGTTTGAAGCCAGCCGTGCTGGCTTAAGAGACCCTGTTTCCAAATAAAAATATAAAACAGGTCTGGGAGTGTAGCTTGGAAGTAGAAGGGCTTCCAGGAACCCCAATACCACAAAACAAACAAACAAACAAACAAGAAACCAAAAAAGCAAAAAAAAAAAAGCCAATTTGGTAGAGTTATTTGAATGGAGGGGTAAATCTGAGAGGTAAAAGTGGTTATCAGTGTGAGTGAGGAAGAGTTAAATATGAACTTAATTTTCTCCCTGAGATTATGAGAAAGGGATGGTGAAAAATTGATTGATCAATCCAGTGAGTTCTTAGAGGCATTTTAATTGTGGTTCCTCTGGAGTGGGGCATGTTTCTGAATGGTTGTTGAAAATGTATGCAGAAGGTTGGATGTGAAAATAGAAATTGGAACCTGGACTGGTGTCACAGGCTTGTAATCCCAGTACTTGGGAGGCTGAGACAGGAGGATCTGGGTTTGTGGCCACCCTCAACTACTTAGTGAGGTCCTGCACAACTTAGTGAAACCCTGCTTCAAAATAAAGAATAAAAAGTCAGTCTGGGGGTGTAGCTCAGAGGTAGAATGCCCCTGCGTTCAATCCGCAGCACCAAAAAAAAAAAAAAAAAAAAAAAAAGGAAATAGAAAAAAGAAAGAAATTAGGAATTAGAGTCGATGCATTTGGATTAGATGAGCTATAAGGATACCCTGGGAAGAAAAAGAGGGAGGGAGAAGAAAAGGAAAAAAAGAAAGGCTGGAAAACGGATGTGGGAGGAAGATTTTTAAGATCGAAGTAGTTTAGATGTTGAGAGAGAGAGAAAGAAAAAGAGAAACAGAAAATGAAAAAGAAGCTTAATAAGTAAACAAATACATTTGTTAGTTAGGAAGAAGACATTGGTGACTTGGTACTTTTAGGAAAAAAAGCCAAATCTTAAGGAGTAAGAGGATGCTGAAGTAGTAGTAGGATAAGGGCCTAATTTGGGGAAACATGAGAAATAAACATTTGAGGGAGAAGACGATTGTGCCACCCCTGAAATGTTGAACCCCTAACTCCCATTGTATTAGGAGGTGAGACTTTTGGGAGATAATTGTGTTTAGGTGAGGTCAGGATGGTAGAGCCTCCTTTAATAGGATTGATGATTTTATAAGAAGAGACACTAGAGTTGCTTCTTTTCCAGCAATGTGAGGATATAGCAAGAAAGAAACCATCTACAGGTCAGAAAGGAAGTGTGCACCAGAAACACAACCATGTTAGCACTCTTGCTTTAAGATTTTCAGCTTCCATAGCCAAAATTTATGTCCATTAAGTTATTTGTCTGTGGTATTTTGTTATAACAGCCCATGCTAGGAAATCAGTCAAAGTTCTTAGTTAACAAACATAAAAAAATTGATTAATTAATAAAATTTGTTAAAGGATATTGAGTGGCTCAGGTATAAAAATAAAAAAAAAACAAGGGAGACTAGGTAAGCATCTTGAACTATATCTGGAATCATGGTCAAGATAATGGTGAAAAATGTCTATCAAACTTATGGATATTTTGGTATTAGCTTTTCTGCTTTTTAGGAAGTGTATGTTATTTTTGTCATAGCCTAAGAAAATATATCGTCCATGGGTTTCCACTATAGAAAGCTGAAGAAATATTTTTCTTTGTAATTTAATTTTTCTTTGTAATTTGGGGGAGGAGTGGAACTCTCTTGAAAAGAGAGTGGAAATCCTTGAAAAGATGTGAACCAGGAAAAGAAAGTACGTAGAAATGTTAAAGACACATACGCGAGTGGCTAGTCATAGAAAGAGACCCCCTTTTTATCATTATATAGATAAAATGGTAGGTGTGGGACAAGGACGTTGTAGATAGACTTTGATCTTTAATGACTTAAATTATGTATTTTGAGAATAAGTGAGTGTGGGTGATGTTGGAACTTAAGATAGAACCTTTGGGATAAAATGGAATAAAACATCAACTAAGAATGAAAATAAATGAGTAAGCATTGAAAGCATGGGTTGGCACAGCATGCATGAACTTGCAAAATGTAAATGATGGTGTGGAAGTAATAAATTTATGTTGGTAGTTAATATTTAATTGAGCATTTAGTCTACCAAAGGTTATTCTAGGTACTGCAAAAGAATAAAATATTCATTAGTTACTGATTTAAAAAGGAACATATGGTCCTGTCGACTAAATGTACTTAAGTATTCAAGGAAGTAAAAGTAAAAAAGAGTCACACTATTGAGTGCCATTTGATTATATAATAGGATGCCTGACAGTTTGTGAACATAGAAATGATGTAAGAATAGTAGTATTTAAGAAATAGTTGTTTGGCAAAAGCAGTATGTTCTAGATAGTGTTATTCAGACCAGAATTAGTGTAGTCACAATTAGGAAAGAAAAATAGAACAGTATAGAGCAAAAAGCAAAAAATACCTTTTGATGGTCCTAGGAAGTAGGAAAATGAGTGACTATTTTGAAATTATTCTTTAACGTGGGGTAAGGGGGTAAATTGTTTATTTTTGTTTACTTACACTATGTCAAGGAATTCTGTTATAGTTTAAGTTTGGGGGCTCAGTTTGCAGTCTTTTTGGCAATTCTACCTACGCTTGAATGTACATTGCTCTTGTTGGGAGGAGAGTTTCCTCTGCTCCCCTTCATTCTGTTCTCTCCCTCTCTCCCAGGATGAGGGTCTTTTTTTTCCATAATATTGTGAAGTTTTTGTCTGTGGCTTGAAGTTAGAGTATAAAGTACATTCAAATTTGGAATTATTTCCCATGAGATTTGACTTTTATCTTTATTAAATGCTTCTCTATCTCTAGATTACTTGTTCTGAAGACTACTTTGCCTGATTTTGGCATAGCTACATTTAGATTTATTTTGGCTAGTTTTTACAATTTATATTTTATCAATTTCTTAACCTTCTAACCTTTCTTTGTCCTCAAAGGCATGTCTCTTATAAACAGAATGTACTTTTAAAACTTCCATCTAATAGACTTTTAAAAAAAATTTGGAATATTGTTATAATTAACCCAATTATTTAAATATTTGAGTTTAACTGTACTATCTTACATTACAATTTGCTCTCTACTTGTCTGTAACTCCCTCTCTCCCTCCCTCTCTCCATTGCTTTCGTTTGGATTATTTTTAGTTTGATTCTCTCTTTTTAAGATGCTGGTGGTACAGCCACAGAGTATATGATGCTTCTAGTAGGCTCAATCAAAGTAGATGTTATGGCAAGAAATAATCCTAGAGATAGAGGGTCATTTAGATGGGGGATGTCATGGGATCCCCCTCAGATACTACTATGTACAGATGCAATGGCCCCTTACATAAAATGACATAGTATTTACCTATAATTTATACAGTGTACTCATATATATATACTTTAAATCTTTTGATTATTTGTAACGCTAAGGCAATGTACATTCTAAGTGAATAGTGGTTATACTATATAATTTAGGGAGTAATTACAAGAAAAAAAGTCTACATGCTCAGTAATTGGTCGAATCTTCATGTATTATTATTTCCCGGGTCATAGAGGTACCATGAAGTGCTCTTTTTCCCTTTTGTACCATTAGTACTATTATATATGTGTGTACAGGTTTCCAGTAAGGCTTTTTTTGTTTTGTTTTTGTGGTACCTGGGATTGAATCCAGAGGAGTTCTACCACTTACCTACACCCAAAAGCCCCTTTTACTTTATTTGGAAAGAGAGTCTCACTACGTTACTACACTCTGGCCTTGAACCTATAATCCTTCAGTCTAAACAGTGAGGCATTTTTATTCTTTGGTATATGTTTATTTTCTTTATATATTCACCTATTTAAAAATTTTGCATAATCTTAATTTCTTTGGTTCTTTTTTTCTTCATGGCAAATTAAAAGTATCCATCTGGAATTCTTTCTCTTCTGCCTGAAGGAACATCCTTATGTTTTCTTTAGTACAAATCTGTTGACTTAATTTTTCTCTAATTCTGAAATTTCTCTATTCTTTTAAAATATATAATAGCTTATTGATATAATTCACATTTCACATTCACTAAGTATACAACTTAGGGGTTTTTTATTCACAGAGTTGTAACACCACCACTAGAATTTTCCAAGACCCTCACATTCTATAATTCTTTGAGATGCTACATATTGGTATAGTAGAGGCTATAGGTTATTACAGCAAAAGGATACAAGTAGACTCAGCAGAGGATGATGAGGTGGTCTAGAAAAATAAGCATAAGCTTTCAGAATCCTTTTTCAGAGTCACACGAGATTATTTAGTTCCCCCAGGAACTAAGTTGTGAGGACACATGTGAAATATTGCCAACCGGGAAAGTTAATTAGAAACTCAGTGTGAAGGGATTTTATTGGAAGCTGATTGATAAAGGCATTCTTTGCCTAGCCCATACCCATTTTATGCCCCCAGAGGGAAAGAAGGTATTTAGCAAAAAAGCATATTGTTTGTAAAAGAGTTTAGACTTTTGAATCCTATTACCAGTAATGGTAGGAATCCTCACACAGTCTTGTTTCCCAAAGCCATTCAAGGTCCAATGTTGTAAGACCTTTTCAAGAATAGCAGTTTTGGCTTATTATATTGACTCATTAATACTTAAGAGACCATCATCTCTTAGGCTTTACTACCAGCCTCTGTTAATCTTTTCTGCAAGTTTTCATTCTGGTGCCATCCTGATCTTAACAAGGAATTAGTGGAAATAAGGTCCTTGCTGACTGAGAGGTTGTAGGTCATAGAGTTGCATACTGTCATTCATGCTACCAGAAATAGCAAGTTGGCATATATACAAATCACTTGCATCTCTCTTTTAGAGATGTGGGGAGAAAATCTGTATCTTAGATATACTCAGAAATTAACTTTAAAAAAACTAAAAATTTCTATTTTATAGCAGTCTTCCTTGCTTTATTAAATATGATATTCAAGAGTTTAACCAGACTCAAAATATAATGAACATTTGCTACTGAAATACTTTATGGAAATCATGAATGAGGTAAAATAAGGTGATTAGATTATATTATCTTTATTTTATTTTTTATTTTTACACGGACCATATTGAAAATGGCATACTGATTCAGACTGTGCTTGGTACCCCTTCTTATTATAGTATAATTTATTTTTAGGGCCTACCTTTGTCCATCTTTTATCCAGAATGCAGAAGGAACAAATTGCTATACAGTACTGAAAAGGACTCTGGACATCTAATTTATTTTCTTTCTCTCTCTCTCTCTCTCTCTCTCTCTCTCTCTCTCTCTCTCCTTCCTTTCCTTTTCCTTTCCTTTCCTTTTCTTTTTTCTTTTTTTGTAGTACTGGGGATGGAACCCAGGGGCATTCTACATCCTATTTTTTATTCTTTAGTTTGAAACAGGGTCTCAATGAGTTGTGAAAGGCACTCATTAAGCATCTGAGTGCTGTCCTTGAACCATGATCCTCCGATCTCAGCCTCCAGAATGCTGGGATTACAAGCCTGTGCCCCCACGCCGGGCTTCCTTCCTTTCTTCAAAATAAATCTGTATATATACATATATATTTTTTTCATGGGGAAAAAACTTTAATTTATGTATTTGTTTATTAGTTTATTTAGTATGTGGCATTAGAGATTGAACCCAGGGACATTCTACCTATGAGCTACACCCCAGCCCTATTTTTTATTCTTTATTTTGAAACAGGGTCTCACTAAGTTGCAGAGTGCCTCCCTAAATAGCCGAGGCAGGCCATGAACCACAATCCTCCTGTCTCAGCCTCCCAAGTACTGGAATTACAAGTGTGTGCCACCATGTCCAGCTCCCAATTAATTAAATAATTAATTAATTTGCGGTACTGGGGATGGAACCTAGGGGGCATTCTACCTCCAAGCTACACCCCAGGCCTACTTTTATTTATTTGTATATTTATTTACTTATTTGTGGTACTGGGATGGAACCCAGGGGCATTCTGCCTCCAAGCTACACCCCCCACAACTATTTTTTATTCTTTATTTTTCTTTATTTTTTTTGTGTATATGTCTTTTTTAAAAAAATTTTTTTGTAATTATACCTCACTTTGGAATACAAGACTTGAGAGGATATATAAACACTTATCATCCAATAAGCCCTCATCCAATCCCCATCCCATTCCCTCTCCCTTCCTCATCCCATGCTTAATTGGTGATTGTCTTTGATATCATTGTTTACTTACCTCATGAGTTTTAAAGAGATTCCATCCTCCCCCTTCCTCTCCCCTCTGATTGGTTACTTAATTGCTTTTCAATAGGGCCCTTTCTACTACTCCACCTCCTCCTGTTACCCCTTTTCTCCTAGTTCTTGCTAATTAGGGGAAGCATCTGGATTTTATTTTCCGGGCTATTTCTCTGTGTATGCCGCATTGCAAGTTCCGATTCCACTCTTGAGGGCCCCAGTAGTGGCCTGGCCACCCGGAGGACTCTGATCCTGACCTCACTGGCTCCAGCACTGGCCTTGCCTCATGGGAGGCCCCAATACTGGCCTCGCTGGCCCCCTCACCGAACTAACCCCTCAGCTGGCTCCTCTCCTAGCCTCAGAGGTCCCAGTACTGGCCTATCCTCACTACAGGCTCCGATCCCGGCCTTGCAACCCTGGCACCGGCCTAACCCCTCGGCAGGCTCCTATCCTGGTCTCATACGTCCCAGCTCCATCCTTGCCTCTCAGCATTTTCCAATCCTGGCCTCGCTGGCCCCGCCACCAGCCTTACCCCTCGGTAGAATCCGATCTCGGCCTCGTAGGTCCCAGCATCGGTCTTGCCTCACGGTAGTTTCCAATCCCTGCCTCGGAGGCCTCAGTAGTAGCCTTGCCTCACGGAAGGCTCAGGTCGTGGCCTCGTTGGCCCCGGCACTGACCTCACACCTTGGGAGGCTCCGATTCTGGCCTCAGAGGCCCTAGCACCAGCCATACCTCAAGTCAGGCTTTGATCCTGGCCTCGCTGGCCTCGGCACCTGCCTAACCCCTCGGCAGGCTCCTATCCAGGCCTCGGAGGCCCCAGCACAGGCCTTTGCCTCACAGCAGGCTCTGATCCCGGCCTCCATGGCCGCGGCACTGGCTTAACCCCTCAGCAGACTCTGATACCGGCCTCAGAGGCCTCAACACCGGCCTTGCCTCGCAGCAGGCTCCGATCCCGGCCTCACTGGATCCGGCACTGGCCTAATGCATCAGCTGGCTCCGATCCTGACCTCGGATGCCCCAGCACCGGCCTTGCCTCACGGTAGGCTCCGATCCCGGCCTCGTTGTCCCCTGTCCTGGCTTAACCCCTTGGCAGGCTCCAATCTCAACCTCTGAGGCCCCAGCACCGGCCTTGTCTCAAGGTAGACTCCAATCCCGGCCTCGCTGGCCCCGGCACCAGCCTAAACCCTCGGCAGGCTCCAATCTCAGCCTCGGAGGCCCCAGCAACAGCTTTGTCTCACAGCAGGCTCTGATCTCGGCCTCGCTGGCCCCGGCACCGGCCTAACCCCTCAGGAGGCTCCAATCCCAGCCACGGAGGCCTCAGTAGTGGCCTTGCCTCACAGCAGGCTCTGATCCCGGCCTCGCTGGCCCCGTCACCGACCTAACCCCTCGACAGGCTCCGATCCAGGCCTCGGAGGCCCCTTCACCTGCCTTGCCTCATGGCTGGCTTCGTTGGCCCCAGCACCGGCCTCACACCTTGGCAGGCTTCGATCCGAGCACCCTCTTCACCCAGCAGATTGTCCCACGTTCCCAAGGGTGCGTGGTGGTAGTATTCTGCCTCTGAGGTAATTTCTTCAAAAGTTCCGGGTATATTACGTCACATCTCTGCCTCCCCTGAGTACTTGCTGCTGCCAATGCTGCTGCCTCCACCATTTCAAATCTTTCCCAAGCTCTTTTCCCATACCGCATAATGTCCAGTGTTACTAAGCATGCGCAGCAGTAGCATTAGACCTTTGGGGTAATTTCTTCAGAGTATCAGGGTGGGTTGCATCAGATGTCTGCCTCTCCCAAATCCAAGTCTCCACTGCCATCTCAGCCACTGCCTGCCACCACCGCCTTCCTCCTAGGTCTCCTCTAGACTCTCTATTTACAGGTGATGTCCTGGATTCTTAACAATGTAAAGAAGCAGCAGTCCTCCTTCGCGGGGAATTTTTCCAAAAGTTCCAGTTCTGATGGATGTGTTTTGTCTGCATCTCTATTATTTTAGCTGCCGCTGGGGCCATCTTCACCCCCTCGAATATTTTTTTTTTTTTGTTTCCCTTTAAAAAAAAAAAGAGAGAGAGTATGTGTGGTTTGGGGAGGATGTGGGATCAGGTACTCAGCAGAGATGAAAAAATTTTTTTTTTACCGATTGAGAGGGGGGTCTCCTAAAGGTGCCCCGCCCACGCCCACCCACCTGCCCGGAGTCAGGGTCTTGCAGCTCAGATCTCCCCCAGGCCCTTCCAGGTGGGGTGGATCGCCTAAGGGTGCCCCCCCCTGCCTACCCGCCCTTGGGGTGGGGGCCATGCAGCCTGGACCTCTGGGGCCTTCCAGGTGGAAGGGGGTCACCTAAGGGAGCCCCGCCCGCCCACCCTCCTGGGGTCAGAGCCATGCAGCCTGGACCTCTGGGGCCTCCTAAGTGGGGTGGGAGGAGGTCACCTAAAGGTGCCCAACATGCTCCCGCCCACCTTCCCCAGGTCGGGACCAAGTGGCCCAGACCACCAGGGCCTTTCGGGTGTGGGGTGATTGCCTAAGGGTGCCCCGCGCGTGCCTGCTTGCCATCCCGGGGCCGCAGCCCAGACCTCTGAGGCTTTCCGGGTGGGGGGGTGTCACCTCAAATAATTCTGTATATATAAAAGCGAAGCTGCTCTCATAGATGCCCTCGGTCATATTGTTTGAAATTCTTTTGTAATTTTTTCCTCATCATTTTCTTGAGTTACATTAACTAGAATTGGTTATGGGGAACAATTTGAAAACTATATTTCTAGTTTAGATGCTTCCTTTTTTAAGTGAAGACTCTGAGACCTATTGAGGTTATAATTCAACCTTTTTTGGTTTTAAACTATAAAATTCTATCGATTTGGAACAGAAAAGAAAAAAAATACTTCTAAATTAATGCATTTGATTCTGTGATTTCTGACCATTCTGCAAGTCTAAACATCTTCAGTTTTCATATTATCCCTACTTTTGTTTTAGCCATTACTTTATGTATAGTTCAGTAGTCTCTTCCTTATTAAATGTCCTATGGCTGCTGTAACAAATTTTACCATTAACCTGGTAGTTTAAAACATTTTTTCTCATATATTACTGGAGTGAAGTAATACAAAATCAAAATGTTGGCAGGGCCATGTTTTAACAGATGCTCTAGGTGAAATTTTGTTTTTTGGTTTTTTTTTGGCTTTTGATGTCCTCAGATATACCTTAGCTTGTGACTACATAATGTCAGTCCCTCCTTCTGTGTTTGCATGGCCTTCTTTGTTTTTCCATTGTATATTTCTTATAAGCATACATGTCATTGAATTTGGGCCTACCCAGATAATACATAGTACTTTCATTCTGAGACCTTTAGCTTCCATATCAGATTGCCTTCACTGGTTCAGCTCTTTTATATCTGTGCTTTCTTTTTCCAGTACAATCTGAATGCCAGGTGCATTTTCCTAATACACTTGCTATTTTTCAACTTCAAAAAACAATAAATAAGCTCTCTGGAGAATCTTTAATCTAACTATAACATTTGATTAAATCAAGTAACTGTCCTTGTTTGAAATTATAAAATAGTGACTAAGAATAGATGGTGAAAGATACATTTTAGATGCTGAAAATGCATTTGAAAAAATCCAACACCCATTTATGCTAAAAGTACTCAGAGATTGGAATAGAATGAACATCCTTCAACATCATAAAGGCAATAATACAGTAGGCCCACAGCCAACATCATATTAAATGGGGAAAAACTGCAAGAATTCCCCCTGCAAACAGGAACAAGACAAGGTTGTCCATTCTTGAGAGACTAGCCAGAGCAATGAGGCAAGAGAAGGAAATCAGAGGAGTACAAATAGGAAAAGAAGAACTAAAACTATCCCTATCTGCAGATGACATGATACTATACTTAGAAGATCCAGCAAACTCAACCAAAAGGCATATAGAACTTATTAATAAGTTTTCAATTTTAGTTCATTTCACTTAATTTAAATTGAAGTCACATATAGTTGGGAGCAGGGACTGCTTTCTTAGAAATACTAAGAACTGTGGCAGATGCTAATTAGAAGACTGGCTCTAGTTTTCTGTGTCATTTCTGCTTACTGCCCTTTCCTCATTTTGGAATCAGCTTTCCAGTCTTATTTTTACTTCTCTATTTTGGCATCATTCCAAATATTGGCTTAGCTTGGAATGGTCTTCTCTGCCTTTGAAAAAATCTAAACTTTCAATGTATATCTTAAATGCTTTTGCTTGTAAAGCCTTTCATGATTGTCTGAATTATACTTAGTTCCTTGTCATTAAAACTACTATGTACTAACTCCCTTGCCTACCTGTGTTTCTTTTGAAAAACTGCTAATATAGTGGAAGTCTTATTTTTGGGTTCTTCATGTCTTTACTTAGGCAACTGGATGATGATTGGTGTTGTTGCAATTCAAGACTAGTAACTTTATGAGGCTATTAGTATTTTCCTAAAATCCTATCTTTTCCTAGTTAGCAGTTCTCAAACTCTCTATAGACCAAACATATTTTTACATTCTGAAAAAGTGAGGATTATAATAAGCTTCTGTTAATGTGAGTCCTATCAATTTGCTTCATTAAAGACTATTAAAATACTTATCACTTCACTGAAAAGTAACAATCCATTGCAAAGTAATAGTTTTTATGAAAATAAGTATTTTCTAAGAAAAATTATAGTATTGTTTCATACTTTGTAAATATATTCAATACCCATTTTAGTAGGAACAGTAGGATTTTTATTCTGCTTCTACATTGTCTGCTGCACTGTTATATTATGTATTAGAGATCCTCAAGGATCCATGCTTTGAATCCTATAGGTTGAACTTTCCTAATTTGAAAATATTAAATTGTAAACTTGTTGAGCAATTATTTTAAACCTTTTGGATTTTCACATTTGGGATGCTAGTCTGTTAAAGTCTGTGGGCATATTCCAAAGTCTGAATATATGAAGTGTTTCTGAAATCTGAAACACTTCTGGTCTGAAGCATTTCAGACAAGGGACACTTGAATCTGTATTACATCAGTCCATGTACTTCCTCTCTACAACTTGAACATTTAATTTTTGTTTAGGACTCTAAAATCTCCTCTTTTTATGCTCAAGTAAATTCTTTCTTATAGTTTCCAAGAAACAAGTAGTGTTAAGTTTTACTACCATTTATCTCCCTGTGTGTACTAGGTACATTTGTCCTGCTATAACAGATGCACAATGAATGGCTAACACGTTATCCCTTTCTAGTCTTTTTTTTTTTTTTTTGGTGGTGGTACTGGGGTTCCTCGAAACCCTTGTACTTCTGGGCTACACTCCCAGACCTATTTTTTATACTTTTAAAGTTTGGAAACAGGGTCTCTTAAGCCAGCATGGCTGGCTTCGAACTTGCGTGATCCTCCTGTCTCCGCCTCCCAAACAAGGGGATTACAAGCATACGCCACCATGCCTGGCCCTTTCTAGTCTTTAGACTATATCCCATACTTCTTCCTCAAGAATTCTTATCATTTCAGCAATCAGCCTGTCCTTTTATATACAAAATTTCCTTTTCAGTATTACATTCAACATATAAATGTGCTATATCCTCCATTAAAAAAACCCTTTTTGTCTCATCATCTTTCTTAAACTACTGTAAAATCCCCAGAAGTGTCCTTAAAAAAAAAAAAAAAGTTTTGGGGAGTATAAGTGGCATATAATCAACTACATATTTAAGATGTACAGTTTGATGAATTTTAACAGAAGTATATACTTGTAAAACCAGCAGTACATTTTTTTTAAGAAACAGCTTTATTGGGGTATAAGTGACATAAGTACAATTTGGATAATTTGGACAGAAGTATATAACCTGAGAAATGATCACTACAATCAACAGTGAGTGATCAAAATTTTTTTTTTTTGCCTTACAGTAGTCCCTGTTCTTCCAAGCAAGCACTGATCTGTTTTCTATTACTATGAAGTAGTTTGTATTTTTTAGACTTTTATGTAAATGGAATAATGTATATATACTTGTATTCTTTCAGCATAATTATTTTGAAATTTACTTGGGTTATGGCCTGTATCAATTTATTTTATTGCTGTGTATTTTTTTTTGGTATGGACATGTTGCTTCTTTTTAAATTGATATCATAATTTTTAGTTATTTTAGTTCATAGCAGAGTGAAACAGAAGGTATAGCATTCCCATATCATTTCTCCTCCTTTAATAACTCTCTATATTCAGTAGCCTATACCAGAGTGGTACATTTGTTATAATTGATGACCTTACATGGACACATCATTCTTACCCAAAGTCCATAATTTAGATTAGAGTTGACTTTTGGTGGTGTCTTTTATGGGTTTTTTTGATAAATGCATAATGATCTATAACTTTCATTACCTTGCAGAATAGTTTTATTGACCTATTTTTTTTTTAATGTTCCATGTATTTATCACTCTTTATCCTTAACCACTGGAAAAAACTGATAATGTGGGGGGGATTGGGGATTGAACTAAAGAGTGTTCTACCTCTGAGCTACACCCCAATCTTATTATTATTATTACTTTGAACACAGTCTCACCAAGTTTATGAGGGCTTTGCTAAATTGCTGAGCTGGCCTCTAACCGTGATCTTCCTGTCTTCTCCCAAATACTGAAATTATAGGCATGTACAACCATGTCTGGCTCTGACCTTTTTATTCTATTTGGTAGTCTTTTTCTGGGATGTTCAAGAATACAATGTATAGTTAGATTGGCTTCTTTTAGTTGCTGATATGAATTTAAGTTTCCTCCATGACTTCTAATGGCTCAATAGCTTCTTTTCATTATTGAATAATATTTAATTGTCTGAATATACTACAGTTTCTTTATTCATCTGCCTACTGAATATACTACAGTTTCTTTATTCATCTGCCTACTGAAGTCTAGTTTGGGCAATTATGAATAAAGCTATTTATATCCATGTGCAGGTTACTATATGGACATAAGTTAACTTATTTGAGTAAATACCAAGAAGTATGGTGGCTAGATCATGTGGAGAGAATGTTTTGTTAAGAACTACCAAACTATAATCCAAAGTTATTTGGGTTATGAGCTGTTTTGCTGCTAATGCTTCATGTTTTTGCCAGCATTTGATGTTACCAGTGCTTGAGTTTGATCATTCTAATAGATGTGTAGTGGTGTCTCATTGTTATTTTAATTTTCTGTTTCCTAACTACATAAAATGTTGGGCATCTTTTCACATGCTATTACAGGCAGAAATTTTGAATTGAATAAGTTCAGTTTATCAGTTACTTTAATCTATCATGCCTTGCTGTTGTTATCTGAAAAGTTACTCTCTTTTATCAGGGTCATCTATATTTCCTCAATGTTATCTCTTAAGAGTTCTGTAGTTTTGCCTCTTAGGTTTAGGATCCAGTTGGAATTAATTTTTGGGTAGAGTATAAGGCCTGTGTATATTTTTACATCTTTCTATGTGGATATCTAGTTGTTTTAGCATTATTTGTTGAAAATAATAACTTTTCCCAATTATATTTATTACCTTTCCTTTTTTTGTCAGGGATTAGTTGTTTATATTTGTATGTATCTTCTAGTGGGCTTTATTCTCTTTTTCTGCCAAAAGTACCAGTAGTTTTATAATACATCTTTAGCTCAGACAGTGGCAATTCTTTGTGCTTTTCTAATATTATGTTGATCATTCTGGCTCTTTTGCCTCTCTATATAAATTCAGAACCAGGTTGTTGATATATACAGTATAACTTGCTGTGATTCTTACTGGATTGCATTAAATATATATTCAATAAGGACTGACATCTTGAACATTATATATAATCATTGAATATATTCTTATATGTATAATAAGATATATATGATATAATACATATAATATATAATACATATAAGAATATATAAGAATATTACATTCTTATATATATAAATATACATACATATGTTTGTATATAATATACATAGAGGTATATATTATATGAACAGTATATATCTTTATATTTAAGACTATATCTTATTGAATAAGATATGACTTACATCTTGAATATGATTTTATCAGAGTTTTGTAGTTTCCTGCATCTATAGGTCTTATATGTACATACTTTATTATATGTATACTTGAGTGTTTGATTTTTAATGGTGCTAATATAAAAGTTACTGTGTTTTTACCTTCAAATTCCACCTGTTAAGTGATGATATTCCCTCCTAACTAATAAATACATATCTTATTGTTTTCTTACATTTTTCTTATTTTAATGAGGACTTTTAGTATGATATTTAAAAGGAGAGTTAAGAGTAGACATCCTTGCCTTGTTCATGAACTTAGGGGAAAATCTTGTTATCTTTTATTTTCCTTTTATAATGCATTCAGTGTATTTTTTAACTTTTTTTAAAATTGGTGCATTGACTTCATACATCTTAATGGGATAAAAAGCTTGTGAAGATACACATGCACACATCACCCCATTAAATCCTACCCCCTCCCTATCCCTTTCCCTTCCTACCTCCATACTTGGGTTAGTGATTGACATCGATATGTTTTTTTACATACATCATGTGCTTTAGAGAGTTTCCCTCTTTTCTCCTCCCATCCCCTCAGTTAGGTTGCCTTGTTTGCTACTCTATAGGATCTCCTTTTTCACCTGGATTTCCTCCTATGACCATTTCACCTTAGCTTTCACATATTAGTGAAAACATCTGTTTTCTTACTTTTTGTGACTGACTAACCTTGCTTATCATAATGTCCTCCAGTTCCATCCATTTCCCTGAAAATGGTATAATTTTTTTTTTTAATGGCTGAGTAAAATTCCATTGTGTACATATTCCATAGTTTTGGAATCTATTCATCTGTTGATGGGCATCTTGGCTGGTTCCATAGTTTGGCAATGGTGAATTGTGCAGCTATGAACATAGATACACATGGATTAGTTTCGTAGTTTGGCTTGTTTTCTTTTGGATAGATACCCAGAAGTGGTATTGCTGGGTCCAATGGTAAATTAGTTCCCATTTTTCTGCGGATTCTCCATACTGTTTACCATAGTGGTTGTACTAATTTACAATCCCACCAACAATGTTTTAGAGTTCCCGCTTCTCCACATCCTCGCAAGCATTTGTTGTTGTTTGTGTTTTGAATGATTGCCATTCTAGTTGGAGTTAGGTAAAATCTCAGGGTAGTTTTGCTTTGCATCTCTCTGATTGCCAATGATGTTGAACTTTTTTTCATGCATTTATTGGCCTTTTGAATTTCTTCTTTTGTGAAATTTCTATTTAGTTCACTTGCCCATTTTTTGATTGGATTATTTGTTTTTTTAGTGTTGAGTTTCTTAAGTTCTTTATATATTCTAGATATTAGTCCTCTATCTGAGGCATAGGTGGTAAAAATCTCCCATTCTGTTGGCTCTCGGTTGAGAATCCTGACAGTTTCTTTGCTGAACAGAAGCTCTTCAGTTTCATGCAGTCCCACATATTGATTCGCCTTTTAGTTTGTTGTGCCTTTGAGGTCTTGTTGAGAAAGTGTTTATCTGTGCCTTTGTGTTGCAGTGTTGGACCTATGCCCTCTTCAAGGAGCCTCAAGGTCTCTGGTCTAATTTCCAAGTCTTTGATCCATCTTGAATTGACTCTTGTGCAGGGTGAGAAAGTGGGATTAATTTCCATTTTCTATATATGGTTAACCAGTTTTGCCAACACCATTTGTTGAACAGGCTGTCTTTCTTCCAGTGTATGTTTTTTTGCCCCTTTGTCAAATATCAAATGTCTGAAAATGTGTGGATTTGTTTCTGAGTCTTCTATCCTGTTCCATAGGTCTATATGTCTGGTTTTTTTTTTTTTTTTTTTTGCCAATACCATACTGTTTTTTATTACAGTGGCTTTGTAGTATAGTTTAAAGTCAGGTATTGTGATTTCTCTTGCATGGCTTTTGTTGCTGAGAACTACCTTGGCTATTTTGGGTTTTTTGTTGTTTCAAATTAAGGACTGGTTTTTCTATGTAAGGAATGATCTTGGTAACTTAATGGGTATTGCATTGAATCTGTAAATCAGTTTTGGGAGTATGGCCATTTTGATAATATTTATTCTGCCTATCCATGAACAGGGAAGATCTTTCTTCTAAGATTATATATGATTTCTTTTTTCAATGTTTTGTAGTTTTCTTTGTAGAGGTCTTTTACCTCATTGGTTACGTTTATTCCTAAGTATTTTTTTTTTGTGTGTGTGTGTGGGGGGGATCCTGAGTGGAAGTATTTTCTTGATTTCTTTTTCAGTGGATTTATGGTTGTTGTACAGAAAAACTTATGATTTGTTGAGATTGATTTTTATATCCAGATACTTTGCTGAGATTGTTGTTATCTTAAATATGATGTTAGCTGTGGGGTTTTTTTTTTAGTAAATGTTCTTTATCAAATTGAGGAAAGTTCCTCTATGTTCCTAATTGGATGTGTTCCTTTGTGTTGTGAAGTACTCTTTTATTGTGTGAGTATTCACAATTTGTTTATTCATCTATCTGTTGGTGGACCTTTGATTTATTTCCAGTTTTTAGCAGTTAGAAATAAATGCTCCAAACTTTTGCATAGAGATCTTAGTATATGGACACATTTCCACTCTACTTGGTAAACACATAGAAGGGAGATAGCTGAATTTTAACAACACTTATTAATTTAACTATAAAAAACTGCTAGATGTCTTCCAATGGGGTTATACCATTTTCCAGTACATCCATCAATGTAGGGTTTTCTCTAATACTCAGTATTGTCAAGTTTCATAAATTTTAGCTACTTTAATGGGCATGTAGTGATACCTTATCATGGTCTTAATTTGCATTTTCCTAATGCTTTTGTCATATTTTCATATGCATATTTATGCATCTTCATTTTTGATGTTTCTGTTCAACTCTTGCTCATTTTTAATTTTTTTTGTTAGGGAGTTTTTTGAGTTCTCTGTGCATTTTGGTCATATCACACATATCTTTTTCATATGCTTTCCAAAGCATATGTGGTTTGTCTTGACACAGTGTATTTTAAAGATCAGAAATTTCTAATATTGATGAAGTCTACTGATTCTGCTTTTAGTGACAATTCTAAGAAATAATTGCCTAATCAAAGTTCAGAGATTTGCATTTTCTCATGAATTTTAGAAACATCTTGTCAATTTCTATTAAAAGCCTGACGGCATTTTGGTTACATTGGATTTGTAGATCAATTAAGGTAGAATTACTGTCTCAAGGATATTGAGTCTTCTGACTCATGAATAAATATTTTTATTTAGAACCTTAGCTTCTCTCAATAACTATTTTTTTCAGCCCTTTGTTCAAATGTATTCCTATTTAATTTTTGAGGCTGTTTTCAACAGCAAAATTTAAGATATTTGTTTTCTAATATTTCACTGTTGGTACTTAGAAATACTATGTCTTAGAAAAAATTGCCCTTCAGCTTACATAATTGCCGGAGCCAGCCGGCAAAAGTACGGGTTCTGAAGAGAGGAGTGAGGATTAAAGAATTCAATTCAAAGAATTCAATTCAAGCATGGGTGGAACATCAGTCTACTCCTGGGTCGAGATATCTACTGGCCCATCCCGGGTTTATTTCTCTTGTGGTATTTATACAGTTTCTCACTTCAGGTTACACTGGAATACAATAATGACAAATCCAAAGTACATACATCTTGGGCAGGTCAATCAGTATCCTCGTGCCATCATGAACACATGAACCTAATCTCAGACTTTAATTACTTTGAACCCTCCATGACCCCAAATCTTGTTGACTCTGGGCGAAGGACAGTCAGCTGAGTAAAGAATAGTCGTGAAGGACAGAAGTATTATTTTAGTAAAGATAAGGGGAAAACCTTAATAGCTCCCCACACATAAGAACTACTATTGTCTTTGCTAAACATCCTCATTATAGTAGCTGTAGTGTTTTGGAAATTCCATCATGTTTTCTACTTAGATATTTATTTTCTTTTGCAAATAAAGATAACTCATCTTTTTCTTTTTAACCTGGTTGCTTCTTATTTCTTGTCTAAGTATACTGGCTAAAATCTCTAGTACATTTTTGGATGTAATTCAGGAAGATTGCCGGGCTTTGTTTAGTTTCTCACTTCCTGTGCCTTGGAGTTCTCTCTACTTGAAAAACTAAGGCTAGTTATAGAGCTTACTTGTCTTATTTATTCTCTCTCAGGGATCAGTATAGTCTTTTGATATCTTCGCGGGATTGGTTCCAGAAATCACCACCTCACCTACCCACAGGCAGCCAACATCTTCATATGTTCAGGTCCTGTATATAAAATGGTTGATGTAGGCATGTAACCTACGTATGTTCTCACTTATTCTTTAAATTATCTCTAGATTATTTATTGTATCAGGTACTATGTAAATAATTGTTATGTTGAATTGTTTAGGGAATAATGACAAAAAGTAGTTTTCACATGTTCAGTACAGATGCAGCCATTATAAACTTGACAACATAGTATGCAAATAAGAATCAAGGAGAACAATTATCAATGAGTGTTGGGGAGAGACTGAAATCTGTGAAGTGGTGGGAGGCTACTGTAGGGTACACCTATACTTTTCTTCTCTTGGCCTTAGTGCAATACTTTATGTATGGCAGACTCAAGTTTTGCTTTGTGGAATTTTCTGTATTTTTTAAATATTTTTTGTTCATAAATGAACATAGAGGGCCCACTGTATATTATTGCCTGTTGATCATTGCCTTAAGGTTGTTTCAGACAGGAAGATAAGTCCTGTTGCTTCTTTTTTTTCCTGAAAGCAGAAGTCTTTTGTTCTGTTTAAAATCTATTACAATCAGGCTTTTATCCTCATCACTCCACCAACACAGTTGCTAAGATCAAGGTTATTTATTAGTCCCTTTTTTCCTCTATTAACAGCATTTGGAATAATTTGTCTCTGTCTTTCCAGTTTCTTAATGTACAATATGCCTTCTTGATTGTATTCCTTCATCTCTTTTTATTTTTATTATTTTGGCACCATCTTTGTTGAATTTTATTCTCCTTCCAAAGCTTTAAATGTTTTAATGTACCACAAATGTTTAGTCTTCATACCTTATATCTCTTTGCTGTTAATACTCTATAGATGATTTTATCCAATTTTATGACTTTGTAAAACTTAATATGTTGATTAATCAGCATATTTCTGGGATGTCATATTTGTTTAAATCCATATGCTTGTTTGGCATATCCTTTTGGTTGTAAGAGGTTGTACTTCTCAACTCCTCTCAACCCCTGACTCTTTGTATTTCCCTTCCTAGTTCTCATTTTGCTAACTGGAACTCCATCATTCTACTTGCTCAGAACAAGAACCTTGGAGTAATTTTGGCTTCTCTATTTCTTTCAAACCCAGTTATTCATTTCACCAGCAAATCTTGTTGTTTTTAAAATATAATATATTCAGAAACTGACCTCTACTGAAATTATCATCTTGATTGCCCTGTTTCAAACACCTGTCTTTTCTATTAAAGTAGATTTTTAGCTGGTATGTATGGTTTAGTCTTTGCTTTCTTGCTAAAATAGGTCAGATATTAAAAGATAAGTTAAAATGTGTCATGTTTCTGCTAAAATTCTTTAGTGTTTTCCCACTAAATGGGAAGACACTGAATGGCCAGTGTGATCTGGTTCATGCTATCTCTGTGGCCACATCTTCTGCCATTCTTCTTCTCATTTACTTCACTCCAGGAATACTGAATGGTTCTTTTTTTTTTTTCCCCTCCACTATTTTAAAACTCTCTGCCCTAATGTCATCTTACAAAGGCTACCTTTTCTTACCCTTAAAAAAGCTACTTATATCTAATCTGTCTTACTTTGTTTTATTTTCCTCCAATACTGTTTGATATATTTTTACTTTATCAATTCTTTTTCCAAATTAGAATGCAAACACCATAAAGGCAAAGACGTCTATTTCAAACTATTGGCACCTAGACTAGTACCTTGCACAAAGTATGTACCCTTACATATTGATGAATAAATCAATGAATGGTTGGTTCTTTCAACCAGTTTTTGGCAATGTGATCCAGATTTTACCTTAGAATATAGATTAGAACCTCCTATATTCCCAAAGTTAACTTTTTTCTGTAATGGTGTGGAAGAAAGTTGGAAATTCTTGTTCTCCCATACTCAAACATACTTGAGTTGGCAGTTTATAGTTTTGATATGTTATTTAATTTACTATTCTTCTGTCCTTATTTCTTGCTTGAATATTGTTTGGGGATTTTTCTGATAATACTTTAAGAATTCTGAAATTGACATGACTTAAGCATTTATAAGTGTAAAATAATTCAGGATAATTATTGAGTATGCTGGTAATAAGTCTCATTCGTTCAAACTCTGTTGAAGTATCTAAAGTTTTAAAGATATCTAGGTAATGTTAACATTGCTACTTTAGTAGTTGTCTCAATAATTCATTCTAAATTCTGAGGACTCTGAAAGGATTTCTATCTTAAACATCTTATGAGGTGTTTAAAACACAGACTAAAATAAATGTTTATTTTTTAGAATATGTGAAAGCACATAATCTATAGATTCTAACATTTGAATGAAGTTGGGACCTGAAATATCTGATGCCTAACATTTTCTTTAGGTTGAGAAGTGAGATGAAAAGATGGTAAAGTATTTTAAAAGATTTTTCTGTCAAAGAGATTTGCGAATACTTGTTACTTCTGGTTAATGGTGGAAATTCAGGTGAAAGGGGAAAAAAAAAAAACTACTGCCACTTTGTTCATATATTTTTCAAATACTTTAGTGTAATTTCTAATACAAATTTCAAGCTTCTTTTTTGGAAAATGCATAGTAGTTTAAGTCCTTATATTTCCCTGTCACATGTTTGATCTGATATAGGCATGTTCCCAAATGCCTTAGTTTCTTCTGACACTCTGTAAATACTGACTGACTATTCAGATACACATAAAGACCTTTAGAGAATTGTTTTTGTGGTTATAGTGTTTTACACTTATCTATTTCCTGAAGGAAAGTTTAACTTAATTATCTAGTGATGCAAAACTTAAATTTTAAGACAAGTTTGACTTCAATTAAGTCAGACATACAGAGCATACGTTAACATGCCCCTAGACTAAGTGGCAGCTGAGAGTACCTGACAAGGTTAGAATTCTGGTAGATAGAGACGACCCAAATTCTTCACTGTTCCTTAGCTCTTTATATTTGAGACTCGCATCATAAGTAATGATGCATTTTAAGGAGTTAAGGTCTTTTGTAATAAACATTTATGTATTTCAAAAACCCTTTTGTTCTTCTGTTAAACTGAGCTGCATAGGAAAGTAGAGGAAGGGAGGAGTAAGTTCAATGTTTGGCGAGTCCTGAGAAGGTAGGTATTCTGATACTGAATTTGTTTTTGAGAACTATGGCAGAAAATTGTTTTCTTTACAGTTTTAAGGTTCCCAAGGGAGAAAATGTTATTCAGAAGTGGGTTTAACTTGGGTTTAGTCCAGGAATGAAACTTTATTAGACTTTTACTTGCAAGCAACAGAACCTTGTATAACTAAGAGGCAAAAGTAATATAATTAGAAGCTCATGGAATCTAAAAGAGAACTATATTATCAGTACTTGAAAGGTCATACAAAGCCTTGTTCAGAAGTGTAAGAATTAAAACAAAGAAACATACACCAAAACTTCTGTTAGAAAAAATATTCAGGATATTTTTGTACAGAAATTAAAAGTAAGCTGGATGTGATGGCACATGCTTGTTAATATTAGTACTTGTGTGGTTGAGACAGAAGGATTGGTGGTTCGCAGCCAGAATCAGCTGCTTAGGCCCTCTTTTTCAAAATAGTAAAAAAAAAAAAAAAAAAAAAAAAAGATAGGGCTGAGACTATAATAGAATGTTCCTGGGTTCAATCCCTAGTACTGAAAAAAAAAAAAAGAAAAAAAAAAAAACAACCCAGAAAAAAAGAAAACCATTTGAAAGTAAAAGCCATTCGTTACCTCGTATAAATTAAAATTAAAAAAATGAAAAACTTGATAGTAACATTACTGATTTTTTTATAAATACTTTAACGGAGCCATATATATATATATATATAAATATATATATATTTAAAATACATATGCTTTATTATAGGATTACCTTTTTCTTGCTGGAGATTTTAGATGTTTGAATATTGAAAGATTACAAAAAATTTTAAGCAAAATGACCCTTTTTTTTAATTTTCAAATATCCCCTTAGTAATTATCGTGGCCTATTAGGCTATGGTTCTTCTGGGTTGTAAGGAGAATTAGAAATATTCTTTCCAGGTTATACTAATATTACTTGTTGTGAAACTTAGGTTAGTATAACAAAATAGTGGGCGAATGTGGTTCAAAAAGCATGAACTTTGTTTCAGACAGTTTAGGAGGATGTAAAGTTCCAAGTGCCAGCAGATTTATTTCCTGATAATAGCCACTTTCCTGAATTGCACATGATCTCCTTCTCAGTGACCTCAAGGAGAAGAGAAAGAGGCAGAAAAGTAGTGAGCAATAAGAAAAGACTCTTGTTCACTCCTTTTCTCTATCTTGTACTTTTTCTGCTCCTTGAGGATATTTGAGAGTGGGGCCTTTAGGTGTAGAGGTCATAAGGGTAGGGCCCCAACCCCAAATACCACAACATCAGGTGTTTTCCTGAATTTTGGGAAGTGCATAAACATTTAGTCCTTAACACTTCTCTTAACCAGTCTTCACTGAGAGGATAAATTTATTTTTAGTTAGCTTTTTACTGTGAAAATTACTTCTTATTAATGATTCTGATGACATCAAAGAACATAAAGTAAAAATGAAATACTTTCTTTAATCTTTAGTTCTGTCATTTCCTAAGGATAATACGTAATGTTATCTGAGAGAATAAACAAACCCTGCCTGTACAGGAAAATATGGCTACTTTTTTACATTTATTCTTCATCTGTTTTTTATTGCTGTTCAGACAAGGATCTACTTTTTTCAAATACTTATATTTTGGTTTTTTTTTTAAAGCAGGTTGACTAATTTTGTTATTTCCCCAGAAATAATATATTAACTTGATTTTATATCATATACCACTTACATATATATGAAATCTGTATACTGTGTTGTGTGTATATATATAATTTGTGTTACTTTCAAGTGTTTTATGATAAACACCAAAATTTCTATTAATTTTTAAACTTTTTTTCTTCTTTACTAGTCATTGTTGTTTTTGAAATGTATCTTGGATATTATACCTAGTGCATGTTTTTAGAATTTTTTAAATCAGAATTTTCATTGGAATTGCATTGAATTTGTGTATTAATGTAGAAGGAATTGACATGTGTAAGTTCTTTATCTGACAACATGGAATAGCTTGTGTTTATTCAAATCAGTAGAGTTAATAGGTACTTTACCTTTTATTTGTGGATATTACATTTTAATGTTTTACAAATGTTAAACCTTTTCTGCTCTATATTTGTAAAGATGTAATCTATTATAACATATTGATTATATACTTTGTATACATTTTGCTTATATTTTATAAAAATAAAAATTACTTTTTATAGTAATTTTTAATAAAGAGATCCACCAAAAGAAGATACTTTAGTGTGGCATATTTGATCCAAAAGCTCTTAGGCGAATAAGTTATTTATTGCTGTTTTAAAAATTATTGTAAAACTTAATAATTTTTAAACAGCACCTATTTTATTACCTGTCGTTTCTGTGGATCAGGAGTGTAGGTATGGCTCAGCTGGAGCTTCTGCTGTGGAGTCTCACAGAGCTGCAGTAGAGGTGTCTGCCTGGTCTGGGATTCTATATAAAAGATCTGCTTCTAAGCATGGTTACAGTCTAACTTTTTGTAAGGCATTATATATTGGCTCTCACATCTAGCACAGAGAACATCTTGATCTTTTGGGTTCTTTTGATTATTTAGTCAATATAAAGGGGGGTGATAGATGCATGGATGGAGGGATATTCCTATTGGGAGGGAAAGAAAATGAGGGATCATATATGTTAACATGACTTTGCCATTTTAATGACTGTATTATATGTTTTTCCTCAATAGGTGCCTTAGCTGGACCGATTATTGTGGAGCCACATGTCACAGCAGTGTGGGGCAAGAATGTATCGTTGAAGTGTTTAATTGAAGTAAATGAAACCATAACTCAAATTTCATGGGAAAAGATACATGGCAAAAGTACACAGACTATTGTTGTTCATCATCCTCAATATGGATTCTCTGTTCAAGGAGAATATCAGGGAAGAGTCTTGTTTAAAAACCATTCACTTAATGATGCAACAATTACTCTACATAACATAGGATTCTCTGATTCTGGAAATTACATATGCAAAGCTGTTACATTCCCACTTGGAAATGCCCAGTCTTCTACAACTGTAACTGTAATAGGTATGTGTACTTGAATTGTGTATTTTGGTAAAAGTAGTGAGGATCATATGCAATATTTTCAATGATTTAAAGTGTTTGAAATTGTCTTTAGAGTTATGTTTGCAATAAAATAATTAAATATTTTTTAAGGTATGTCTTAAAATTTTGTAATTCTAGGATCTTTTAATTTAAGCAAAATATTATTTACGTCTATCCACAAAATGCCACATAGTTTGAGATCTTTTATTTTTTCATGGAAGATAACTTTTAATTTATACTAAATGCTAAGTTTCTATGGCATTTTACTTCCCCTCAAAGTTTTACTTTTAAATAACCATCTCTTTATTATTTTCATTTTCATTTTAACTGACTTGAATTTGACTTCAAGCCTCTTGACACCTCATGCTCCAGTTTTTCACATTCAGTATTATTCTTGCAGTTTTGAATTTGTGTAGCCATTCACATCTTGTGCTGTTATGCATAATAAATGATACTTCATTTCCTCTCTGATACCAGTTAAATTTTGAATAAGCTCATTATCATTAAGATAACCTCCTTCAAAAAGATGAGTTCCACAAGGCATGGTGGTGAATGTTTGTGATCCCAGTACTTGGGAGGCTGAGACAGAGGATCCTGAGATCAGCTTCAGCAACTTAGCAAGACCTCCAGCAATCTAGCAAGATTCTGTTTCAAAACAAATTATAAGAGCTCTGGGTTGCAAAGTTAAAGAGAATGGTATTGAGTCAATAGATTAGGCATTCTCTGGTTACATTAGAGTTTCATTTAAGTGGTTGGCAATGTGATACATCAAAAGTCTTTAGGAAAGTTGAATAAGTGCCCTGGAGTAGAGGAGTTGTGACATAAATTGGTTGCTTACTCTTGATGAAATACTATATAGTTTTCTAAAGTTAGACTTAAGGAGAGGTATTGCTACTTGGAAAAAAAAAAGAGCCACAAAAGTAGTCATACTTTGCCAGGTGTGACGGTACATGCTTGCAATACTGGTACTTGGGATGCTGAGCCAGGAGGATCACAGGTTCACAGCCAACTTCAACAACCTCATGAGTCCCTCTACAACTTAGTGAGACCATGTCTCAAAACAAAAAAATAAAATCAGACTGAGAGTGTAGCTCAGAGATAGAATGTCCTTGAGTTCACTGTGCAGGTTTCTGGCCAGCCTAAGCTACTTATTGAGGCCCTTCACGGGAACTTAGTAAGACCCTGTTTTAAAATGAATTAAAAATTAGAGCTGCGGATGTAGCTTGAAGGTAGAATGCCCCTGGGTTCAATACCCAATACTGCAAAAAAAAAAAAAAAAAAAAAATTCTGATTCTCCCTTCCTTTCCTAATTTTCAGTAATACTACTTTTGTAATTAAAAACCAGACTTCCATTGCTGAATATGATTACCTAAGGCACTGAGTGCAGCACCTTTCCTTGGGAACAAGAAAATCAGGCAACTAATGAGCAGTTTTTAATTATTGGACAATAGGTAGTATAGGACTCTGATCTCTTAAGGATGGTGGAAAAACAGTGAGCCTCTGTAATTGCTCCAGCTTCTTCCATAGGCAGTATCCAGGTCACAGTTCAGCAATAAGATGGAGTTGGGTTAAGAGGGAGAAAGGGAGAAAAACCTGGACAGTTCCAACTCTGGGTGGCATCTTAAAGTGGTCAGAGGAAGCAATAGTGAACTGCTAAATAGACAAGGGTCACTGTACAAAGAAATTAGCTAAAATGTTGAGATATATGATACAACTACCTTTAGAAAATAAATAAAATGAATAACTAGGAGATGGATTCCCTTAAAAAATATAAATAACAATTTAAAATTGACTTACAAATAAATGTTTACATTCCCCAAAGAGAAAAGGCTTGTTATTGATGTTAGAAGTTATTGAGACGGACTCTTCCACTTAAGGATGAAATGGAAATATTGCCTTTGAAGACTTACATATAGTTAGACCAAAATCTAGTAGAAGGTGAAAATGTAGAAATTAACCTAGCACCAAAAGTTGCATTCAACTAGAGGCTATTTGGAAATACAGAAGAAACATTGGATGCTGCACTAAGATTTTAAGGCCTTGAGAAGAAGGAGACGAATGAATGTAGCTGCTCAGTACAGAGTGTTCCTTCTCTAATTCACTCTACCCCAAAGAGTTTCATTCTCAAAATAGTAAACTAGAAGGAAAGTAGCCTTTTTTAATAGACTGCTAGACCTGGTTTACATCACTTGCCTAGACTGAACTTTAGGAATTACTGGCCAGGTTAGTGTTTTCAGGCACTTGGCATAAGAACACAGATTTTTCTTGAGGAAAGGTGCCTTTATTTCATACCTCAGAGTATTATAACATTAACTGTTCAAAACACAAATAGCTTGAATAAATAAGCATACAAGTAGGGAAGGACCCACAAGCAGCAGCCTGTACAAAATAAAACAACAGAAATAGTCCTGTAAAGATGCAAGATGTTGGGATTATTTAATATACTGTTTTTAACAACAGTGCATATTACCATTTGGAGAAAATGCACAAATTTTTTTTAAAAGAACAAACAATAAAGTCACATAGTAGTTGGATTCAAAGTAGAGAAATAGAGAATTCTTTAGTATATAAAATAGTTAATTCTCAAAAGTAATAAGAACTAATGAATTACTATACATTTGAATTAAAAAAAAAAACTTATGGTCATCAAAACATACCAATAAGCTGGGCATGGTGGCGCACGCCTGTAATCCCAGTGCTTGGGAGGCTGAGACAGGAGGATTGCACAGGTTTGAAGCCAGCCTCAGCTACTTAGTACTTAGGCTCTCAGCAACTTAATGAGACCCTGTTTCCAAATAAAGTATAAAATAGGTCTGGGAGTATAGCCTGGAGGTAGAAAGCCTCTGGGTTCCACCCCCAGTACCACCAAAAAAAAAAAAAAATTAAAATAAAAACATACCAATAAGGTAAAAAGACATGTTCTAAACTGGTAAATAGATGTTTATGCCATGTAGCATCAAAAAAGGACTTGTCTTTTCCAAAATTACATAGAACTTACATATGCCATTTAGAAAATCAACTTTAATAGAATTTTGTAGTAGAAGAAATTTCAAATAGCCTCTAAACATGAAAATACATTCTAAAACATGAAAATTTATAATCTGAAAAAATGAAAATAAATACAGTAGTAACAATTTTGTTACATAGAACAAATTAGAGAAATTTGTGCATAAATATACTGATACATGAATGAGAATGTTTCTTATCAAATTATTTAGACCTAACAGGAAACAACTTCAGTGTTTACTAGTATATAAACTTACAAACCAAAATTAATCTTTACAATTGCATGTAGATCTAGAAAAAAGTTAAGATGGATTCTTAAAATGATAGACAAAAATTAAATTTATACTCCAAAATGAATGGATCTCCAGGACACAAAGTTGTGTTAAAATTATATGTACAGAGCTGGTTGTGGTGGCACATGCGTATAATCCAGCATTTGGGAGGCTGAGTCCAGACGATCGCGGTTCGTGGACAGCCTCAACTACTTAGTGAGGCCCTCTACGACTCAGTGAGACCCGGTTCAAATAAAGAATAATAATAAATAAATATTAAATAAATAATAAATAATTAATAATTAAATAATAATAAATAAGAAAATAATAATAATAAGAAAAATAAAAAATACTGAATAAAAAATAGGGCAGGGGGTGTAGTTTGGAGGACAAATGCCCCTGGGTTTCATCCCCAGACCTGCAAAAAAAAAACCCAAAAAACAATGATATGTACATATAGTCCAGTTTTATATTTATAAAGTTCAACAGGTGGATGAAACTGTCTTGTTTAGATGTACCCTTATTGGTTATAGAACTGTTAATTTAAAAAAAAATGTATCTCCAAATTTAGTATAATTTCACAGAGCAGGGTAAGATCAAACAGACATATGAGGTGCTAATTATTCTTTAAGACGTGTGATGGCTATATACATAAATGTATGTTATAACATTGCTCATTTCATGTGTTGATGTACTTTTGCTTTGTTATTTAATAACAATAATCTTAAATGAATTACATAAGGAAAATATTAATATCCTTTAAATATGAAACAAAAACAGGCATATAATAATCAAGAACAGATGGCATGAAAGAGCCAATTAGAAATTTTGGAATTGAAAATAGTCATTTAGGTAAAACTCAATGCACAGAATAAACTATAGACTGAATTCAAAGAATTCATGCAATAAAATACTGAGGAAAGAAGCACATAAAAATTGCTGTAAAATGTGAAGAGAAAGCTAGCAGATTATAAGGCATAGTCGAGAGGTTTTATGGTTATTTTATCTTACAAAAGAGCTGCCTTATACTAGAAGATGGGTGGTATATATGTCCCAATAAACATAAGTGTTGGTGATGTTTTATTAACATGAGTTTAAAGTTTATCTGATAAACAAAAGTAATTGAACAAATTTAGCAACCCTAATTAGTTCTTCTAGATATATGAGTAAAGGTTGAAAGTTTAAAAGCCATGATATTTTAAAAGAACTTATTAGTTACAATGCCAAGAAAAACATGTTTTATCTCCTATGGTATGCTTAAAGGGATTTTTGTTTTATTTAACATTAGGCTCAATACTAGCAACTTATTTTAAAAAGTACTTTTGAAAAACATTATTGCTGCAGGTGAAATATATATTAAACTACTTTTTCACCTTCAAGAGTAATATCTTTAATATTAAGGATATTATGATCAAGTTGACAAATATTTTGTACATTCTAATTATGAAAGAACTAATTTGTCCATATAAATTAATGTGTATCTGTATTCAAAAAACTAGTGTTGTGTGTGTGTGTGTGTGTGTGTGTGTGTGTGTGTGTGTGTGTGTGTAGAGGTGCTGGGGATGGAACTTAGAAACATTTCAGACTACACCTTCAGCCCTATTTCTTTTTCTGTACCATTTTTTTTGCTTGGAAAATAGGGTCTTACAAATTTGCTGAGACCCTTGCTAAGTTCTAAGCATGTCTTTGAACCTTTGTTCCACCTGTCTCAACCTCCTGAGTACTGGGATTACTGATATGCACCACCATGCTGACTCCATCTTTTTAATAGTATAAAATTTTAGCCTTGTGTTTGCCCTAGGTAATAATCTTGATCTTCTTTTGTTCCCAGAACATAGTTGATGGTATTATCTAAAAAGCATGTCTGTAGATTCAGTTGTCCCTAAATTCATGAAATCTTTGGATGTGGCCAGAAAGATTATACATATTTTCTTAATTGAAACAATTTTTTGTTTAATTTTTAACAGTTGAACCCACTGTGAGCCTAATTAAAGGTCCAGATTCTTTAATTGATGGAGGAAATGAAACAGTAGCAGCCATTTGTATTGCAGCCACTGGAAAACCAGTTGCCCGTATTGACTGGGAAGGTGATCTTGGTGAAATGGAATCCACTACAACTTCTTTTCCAAATGAAACGGCAACGATTATCAGCCAATACAAGCTATTTCCAACTAGATTTGCTAGAGGAAGGCGAATTACTTGTGTTGTAAAACATCCAGCCTTGGAAAAGGATATCCGATATTCTTTTGTGTTAGATATACAGTGTAAGTAAATGCTAACATCTGCTTTCCAACTTGAGTCATACATTTTAAGCTTTTTCCTTTGACGTATTTCAAGTTATTTCTAGTTTGAGAATTTTGTATTAAGTATTTCTATAGCTTTTCTTTGCTAATGTTTTCTCTTTATATTTTCATGGAAATTTTATTTAACCAGAATATTTTTAATACTTTTGTAAAACTGGAAACTTTATTCAAGTTTTATTTTAACTTGAAAGTATTTATGTCCTTTTTTGAACTTAAAAGCAGACTTGAGTGAGTTGTGGGAATTTATATCTCAAAATGTATATAATACTTACAAACAACTACATTTTATTTAATTGAACTAGGAATACGTTCATTGATTTTTTTTTTTTTTTTTTTTTTTGGTGGTACTGGGGTTCCTGGAAGCCCTTCTACCTCCGGGCTATACTCCCAGACCTATTTTATATTTGATTTGGAAACAGGGTGTCTTAAGCCAGCAAGGCTGGCCTCGAACCTGTGCGATCCTCCTGTTTCTGCCTCTCAAGCACGGGGATTACAAGTGAGGGCCACCACGCCTGGCTAACATCTTTTTAAAGCCAGTTTTATATAGTGACTTGGTACCACATGGTATTTAAATGCCATGTCTCATTTTTTGAGTACTGCATTTTATTTGTTCACACATCTCTTCATAACTTATAATAGGGTCCTTACATTTTGCTTTTGGTGATTGTAGGTTATGATTTTTCTTACATTCAGACATCCCTAGTAACTAGAACTGTGTGCTTACAGATTTTAATGTTGAGGTATTCATAATATATTCCTTGGTTTATTCCTTTAGTCAACTAATACTTATTGAGTACTGTCTTTCATATTGATTCTATATGTTGACAGTAGGAAAAATAGTTTTTGTTATTCTAGAATGCATCTGTTGTATTATTGTTCTTGTATCGTCTTTTGCATTTACCCTTAACAAAAGATGACTCGTTCTATCATGTGTTTATTTTTTAGATGCCCCTGAAGTTTCAGTTACAGGATATGATGGAAACTGGTTTGTTGGAAGAAAAGGTGTTAATCTGAAATGTAATGCTGATGCAAATCCACCACCCTTTAAATCTGTATGGAGCAGGTACTGTAATATACTTTCAAAGAGAAATTATTTAAAAGGAAGACTGTGTGTGTGTGGGGGGGTACTGGGAATGAATTCAGGGGTGCTCTATTACTGAGCTAAATCTCAGCCATTTTAATCTTTCATGTTGAGACAGGGTCTTGCTAAGCTGTCATGGCTGTCCTGGAACTTGCCCCAGCCTCTACATAGCTGCAATTATAGGCACATGATATCTGGTGTGGTTAAAAGTACAGAGTTTCTTAAATGCATATTTTAAATTGTTTTTATTGTATAATGTAATATTATAGTAAGAGCTGAAGAATGTAATTAAATGAAAGGTTTCTAAGTGCTTTCCTGCCCTCCCTTTTCCATCTTTCTATCATCTTAGCTCTCTTCCTCAGAGGCTACATTAGTAATTTTAGCTATTTTTTTTTCTGGTAGTTACCATCATATATATTAAACTTACCTCTTGGCTTATCAATTTTACACACTGATCACTTATTTAATGAAGAATTAATTTATATCTATCACTTCACCTACAAATACAACCATATACATACTCTTACTGTTCATTATCTGAATTGTTATTTTTAGTTAAACTCTATAATTGCTATTTGATGAGTAAATATGTTATTTACCAAGAGCTAATTACTATACCAGAATTCTGCTTCCTTTTGTCTATAACTGCTTGTACCTGTTTGCATTTCATTAATTCTCTTTATCTCTAAAATTTTAAAGTGTTATACTGAAGTTTTCATTTATATTTCTCAGTTTTGCGGGCCTATGTCAATCATTTGAGACTTTGTGTCTGTCAACTCTGGATAATTTTCTAATTTTTTTGTCATTTATCCTTATTTGTTCATTTTTACTGGAACTCCTATTTATATTGTATAAGTGTCTGTTCATATTTTTTCAGATGATTTAATTGTTCTTCCTAGAATATTTTGTTGATTTAAAACATTTCTGCTAATTTTTTAAAAATTGGAGCATATTTACAATTTATAAAGCATGTTTTTACTCCCTGACCATTTTTATACTATCCTTTTCATATTTTATAGATCTAGTGTATGCTTTTTTCTTTTCGGGGATACCAGAGTTATTTCTCCCCTAAAGATATTTTTCTGCTTTATCTTTTTTTTCTTCCAAGTTCTTTTTTTAAGGAAGTGGAGAGACTTTGGTCTTTCCATTTGATAGCTATTCTGTAATCTTGGTTTGTTAGTAATTTTACTGTTATTAGATTAAAGTGAGGCATTAAAGTGTTTAGTGGAAAGTTCTTATTGAGATGATGGTAGATTTACCTGGAGTGATTTTGTAGACAGGTGGTTATTTTCCTAGGGAAGGTCCATATTTCATCACTGGAAGCATAGAAGTCTTTTCTTCATAGCTCATTCAGTCCATTTTTTAAATTTACCTCCATTATTTTGTATGAGAAATAACTTCCCTTATCTGTACAGAGTTTGAAAAATCTATTGATTAATTTTTTAACTTCCAACTAATCTCATTTCTAGCCTACTGCCCCCTGCTGGCTTTCTGCAGTATAGTGGGTCTAACTTCAAATCTTGTGTTCTTTGGACCAAATTAGCTACTTTTTCATCTATATCTTCTGCAAGCAACTGTTTAGCCTAAAGTGGAGCTTTTTAACCTTGGCACTATTGGTATTTGGGGCTGAATTATTATTATTATTATTTTTTGTGTTGGGTAGGCCTATGAATTTTAGGATGTTTAGCAGCATTCCAGGCCTCAACCCTCTAGAGCCAGTAACATCAACCATTCCCCAGTTGTGACAGGCCAGAATATCTCCCAACATGCCAGTGTCCCCTAGGAGTGAAATTATCCTTGGTTGAGAACCTGACCCAAAATAAAGCATATATTCTTTGTTTTATCTGTTTTCTGTTTTCCAAAAGCCTGTTTCATTTTGCCTCCTGTTCTTCTCCTCATGAAGAATAACTTAATTCCTGAACTGTTGTTTTTGGTGGGATTTTGTCGTAATAAGGAAAGCAGTATATTTGTTTACCCTGTTGTCTTTAAGGATGATAGTTTTTAAATTATTTTAATTGGTGCATTGTAGTCATAAATCTTAATGGGATAAAAGACTTGTGTAGACATATATGAACACTTGACCCAATTAGCCCTTACCCAGTCCCTACCCCATTCCTTCCCCATCCCTCCTCCTCATGTGTGGCTTAGTGATTGACTTTGATATGTTTGTTTACGTATATTATGTGCTTTAGAGTCTCCCTCTTTTCCCCTCCCATCTTCTCATTTAGGTTGCCTTATTTGCTCTATACGATCTCCTTTTTATTCTACAGTTTTTTCTGTTATCCATTTCTCCCTAGCATATTAGGGAAAGCATCCGATTTCTTCCTTTTTGTGACTGACTGATCTCACTTTGCATAATGTCCTCCACTTCCATCCATTTCCCTGTAAATGATGTAATTGTGTTAGAGAACTCAAGAAACTCAGCACTAAGAAAACAACCCAGTCAAAAAATGGGCAAGGGAACTAAATAGACAGTCCACGAAAGAAGAAATTAAAATGGCCAACAAAACTACCCTGAGATTTCACCTAACTCCAACTAGAATGGCAATCATTCAAAACACAAACAACAATAAATGCTGGTGAGGATGTGGAGAAGTGGGATCTCTAAAATGTTGTTGGTGGGATTGCAAATTAGTGCAACCACTTTGGAAAGAATGATAGTTTTAAAAGTAGAGAAAGCCGGGCATGGTGGCGCATGCTTGTAATCTCAGCATTCGGGATTTTTTTCATTTATGTTCTTTTAAAATGGGAAACAGTCATTAGTTAAGATGTCTTTTTGATAAGAGTATTGCTAAGGATCATATAATTCTGGGTTCCCATCCCAGTGTCTATGCTTTATATTTTATTTATTTATTTATTTATTTATTTATTTATTTATTTATTTTTTGTGGGTCTGGGGATGGAACCCAGGAGCATTCAATCTCCGAGCTACGCCCCCTGCCTTATTTTTTATTCTTTATTTTTGAAACAGGGTCTCGCGAAATTGCAGAGGGCCTCACTAAGTAGCTGAGGCTGTTCGTGAACCACAATCCTCCTGTCTCAGCCTCCCGAATGCTGGGATTACAAGCCTGCACCACCACGCCTAGAAATTCTATTTTTTTTTTTAGTAAGTCATTTAACCATTCTACTACTAAGTTTTCTTTTTAATAAGAGTACTTCATAGAGTTCTTGTAAGGATGTGGTTGACGAATATAAAACATGTAGCAGGTGCAAGAACATAGAAGATGCTTACTTATATTTAGTGTGAGAGGTAGATTTTTCTGACTTTTTAAATAACTTTAAAAGATAATAAGCGATTTTAAAGTTTCTAAGAATTCAGAGAAACAGTATATGGGCCTAAGATAAAGAGATGATTGTAAGGAACCAGCCAAGATGTCCATCAACAGCTGAGTGGGTTCCAAAACTTTCAGATATATACACTTTTAGATATGTAACTTTCAAATATGAATTTTACTCAACCATGAAGAAGAATAAAATTACATCATCTGTGGGAAAATAGAACTGGAAAACATTGTTTTAAGTGAGATTAGTCAGTCATAAAAAGAAAAAATCAGATGTTCTTCCTATTAGAAGGCTAGGGAGAAAAAGAGTCATAGGAACTCTAGACAAAGAAGGAGAAAGCATAGATGAACAGTTAAGGTGTCCTAACTGAGGTAAATGGGAGGGGGGAAGAAGGAAATTCCCTAATGTACATGACGTACATTCATAAACATAAAAAAATGAATCAGTTAACGAGAAGACAGGAGAGAGTAGATAATGGGATGGGAATTGAAGAAGGTAATGATAGATGTGTTCATGTGTGCCTCTACCATCTTGAACCCCATTAAGATGTATGACTATAGTGCACCAATAAAAAATTTTTAAAAATGTTAAGGCACATATAGTTCGGATTCATTCTTAATCTTCTAGAAACAGAGCTTACTTTTTAAAGCTGATGATTGTAAAACTTTTCTGTCCAAAAGCCACTCACAGTTGAGTGTTTTTTTTTGTTTGTTTGTTTTGTTTTGTTTGTTTGTTTTGGTGATGCTTGAGCTCAAACCCAGGGATTTGTGTATGGTAGACAAGCACTTTGCCACTGAGCTACATTTCCATCCCTTTTTGTTTCAAGATAAAATTTCATTAGATTGCCTAGTATGGCTTTTTTAAAATTATTTTTGGTGGTACTGGGGTTCCTGGAGTCCCTTCTACCTCTGGGCTACACTCCCAGACCTATTTTTATATTTTTACTTGGAAACAGGGTCTCTTAAACCAGCGAGGCTGGCTTAGAACCTGCGGGATCTTCCTGTCTCTGTATCCCAAGCGCGGGGATTACGAGCATGCGCCACCACGCCCGGCCCTAGTATGGCTTTGTACGTGCAGTTCTCTTTCTTCAACCTCCCAAGTAACTGAGATTACAAATATGTGCTATGAAATGTCTGTTTTTGCTTTTTAAACTATGTAAAAATTATCTTTTAAAAACACTTTTATTGGTGCATTATTGTCTCAATAATAATGCAGTTTATAGAAATAGTGGCATATATGCACACAGCACTTGGTGAGTTTTTCCCTGGTTCCTTCCACTCCCCCTCCCCATTACCAGATACTGAGAGTGACATTAGTATTCTTATGTATGTACATAATGTCAGTGGGAGTGTTTCCTTCTTCAGTTTTCCTCTTCCCTTCACTCTTACTCAAGCCACCTTCCTGGTTCTATTGGAGTTTCTCCTCCATTATCTAAAGTCCCACATATATCCCAGTTACTCCTTCGCATCTGCTTATGAGAAAAAATATCCTTCATTTTTTGTTACTAATTTTACTTAATGTAAGTTCATTATTCATTTTTCTGCAGTGACATAATTTTGTTGTCCATGTTACTGAGTAGAATTCCATTGAGGACTAACAGTATTATCTTTACCATTTAGTATTGCATAAAAGATTGAGCATCCCTATTCCAGAAATCCAAAACCCAAATTACTCGAAAATCTGAAACTTGTTGAGTGTTGAACTTCAATTTTTGGATTAGAAATGCTTAATTAGGCTGGGCTTTGTTGCATACACTTGTCATCCCCGCGCTTGGGAGGCTGGCGCACAGGTCAAAGCCAGTCTCGCTGGCTTAAGAGACCCTGTTTCCAAATCAAATTTAAAATAGGTCTGGGAGTGTAGCCGGGATTCCATCCCCAGTACTACAAAAAAAAAAAAAAAAAAAAAAGCTTAATTAGTAAAATTTACACAAATATTTCAAAATTAAAAACAATAAAATCTGAAAACTTGTTCCAAAGATTTCAGATAAGGCATAACTCTTTCTGTATTTAGAACTCCAAAATATTTTACTGATTGCTTTTTTCCCCCACTGCCTTCGATTTGGGAAATAAAATAATACTACTTATTCTTCAATGCTAACTTGTTTCTACCTTTTTAATATTTTTATTAGTATTGCCTTTGAAATAAGTTCTTGTACTTACACTATTTACATACCTCATTAAAGGCAAGGACCAACTCTTCTGCATTTGAGCAAGGCCAGCCGAATAGAGTGATAATTATTGAAATTCCACTAATTGAATGAATAAGGGAGTTACTTTTTAAAAATATGCTTAAACTGTCGTGCTTCAACATCTGAATTTCCTTGACTTTCATCCCTAATATAAAAAACAATGCGTTTAAAAAGTGTTTCAAAGTAAATGTCAGCTGATATTTTTTATTTGTAACCTAATGTTGGAAAAGTGATTTTAACTTGTTTCTGCTGTTGTGAATGACTTTAGAATTCTTATAGTGGGACTTAAATGACTAAATATGGTTTGTAGTAATGTGTATATAAGAAAGACTTATTATACCAAATGGTACGTTTTTCTTTTCTTTTTCATAGATACCACTTTATAAATGAAACTAATTTAAAATTAGATATATCTTGGTACTTTAGAAACTAGTTTGGATGAAGCACAGTGTAGATTTATATTTATATTGAGTGATGCTCTGTAAATATAGAAGATGCCAAAACATTTTAATATATGTTTAAAGAAGACTTCAGTAAGAAAATTGTAACTGTGTCATATGCTTATTCAGCACTGAGAATTTTAATTTCTTTGATACTGTGGATATGTTGTCAAATATTGTTTTTCTAATTTTTAGTTTTTTAAATAAATTTTTTTAAAATCATGATTTTTCTCCCCTTTTCCTCCCATATTTTATGTCAGCCTATATACATGTATGTAGATTAATATTTGGAAAAAATGGAGGTACTTAATGAACTTTTCTTTAATAATTTATCTTTTTAAGGTATGCTAGTTTATTTTTATTTTATTTTTTTATTGGTGCGTTGTAGTTATACATCGTAATGGAGTACAAGAAGGAGTCATACATGCATACATCACCCAATTAGCCCCTACCCAATTCCTGCCCAATTCCCTCTTCCTCCCTCCTCATGTTTAGCTTAGTGATTGACATTGATATGATAATTTATCTTTAATAATAAAAATTTTATGACCTATGTTTTTCTGTTTCGTAGCTAATTGTATCTGAAATGTGCTAGTTATTTTGCTAACATTTGAAAATTATAATAATCATATTTTAAATTGTTAATAAATGTTTTGAAAATATTTAAAATAATGTCATCTTTTTAAAAATCTAGGTTGGATGGACAGTGGCCTGATGGTTTATTGGCTTCAGACAATACTCTTCACTTTGTCCATCCGCTGACTTTCAATTATTCTGGTGTTTATGTCTGTAAAGTAACCAATTCCCTTGGTCAAAGAAGTGATCAAAAGGTTATCTACATTTCAGGTAAGTGACTATGTACTTGGAAAATGAGTTTCTAAAAATCTTTATTAACAGGTATAATAATAGAATCCTAGACAGTAATTTATACTTGTAAAGTCATTGATTGATTCATCAGTGTGAAATTTTTCAAGTAATCTAAAGAAAATATGATAAAGTGACCCTATCTGAAATAAAGATATGTATGGTGGTATTCTTTCACTTAAAGAAATGTCAGAATTACTATGCAACAGGTGTATATACATTTTAATACCTATAGATCTAGTTAAGTTTTCAGTACATATTCTTACATATTTCTTTTATAAGTGGTGTGTCTTTTCTAAATTGTTTTGTTTCTAAACAGAGAACAGTGATTTTTCCCCCCTTTAGTGACTGTTTTACATATAATTGGCTGAAAAATAAAATGGGATATTGACTTTGATAATTTGCCCTGGTAAATAGCATTGCTTGACACTCAGTACGGAACTGTACTGGGTTGGGTTACTGAGGGGTGAAGTAGGAATGCTACTGAAAAATCTGTAATGAAATAAAATGTACTTTGTTTTATATTATGAATTCTTAAGCCATTGAGAACTTAGGTTTTTCATATACTATTTGCTTCACTGTGAATGTTTTGTTAATTTGGCTGAATATAAATTTAGGCATTCACAAAGTGTATGTAGAGCTAAATTTATTTTCTGTTTGTGGCTATAAATTATCAATGGAGTTCTCATTTAGAAAAAATAACTATTTTGAATATCTCTTAATTGCAAAAGTATAGAAATCATGACTAACAAAAGGAAAACTAAGGGGAAAAGGAAGAAAACCTTAAAACATACAGGTTTGTATGATAAGTAATGGGTAAAGTTTTTATCTCTTCAAATCTAAAACTAAATAACTTAGAAATTTTAGAAAAACTTAATGCTTGTTCATATATTATATTCTTAGTCTTTGTATAATCATACAACCTAGGAACAGCTCACACATTGTTTTTTCATAGTGCCCAATTGTAAGAATTAACATTATCTGTCTTCAAAAATAGCTTGTGATTTCTTAATTCACTACTGAATATTCAGCAGTTAGCTTTATACTTGTCATGTGATGGAGACACAAACATATGTATACATATACATATTACATACATATAGATGTATATGTGTACTTTGGCTGACAGTATCAGGAAGCCTAGAGCTTTTTATAACCCTATCTTTTTCTAATAGCTTTATTTTGGTGGAAATCTGAAGGAGATGAGTATGTCAGTCTCTTTTCTTAGGGAATTAGCCATAGGAATGTATATTTAAAATGTAATTACCTAAAGACTTTACTTTTTGTTCCTGTTGTACAGTTTGTAGTATTACTTGTAAATCTTAGCTTGATATGTTATAGTTATGTAATCCTTTAAATATCAAGATTCAGTTGGGACACTCATATCTTGATTCCATTGCTGAAATCCTAAATTTATATCTTTTGGCAGTCTGGGTCCATTTCCTAAAACTCTTTTGACTTGTATTTTCAGCTGCTGATTAATGATCATTAACTGTATATAGACACTGAATAGGTATTTATAGTGTAACATGTTCAAAACTTAGATTTGTATTTTTCTCCTGCTCTTGACACCAAACCTGTTTCCTTACCAGTCTTTCTTCTCTCAATAATTTGTAGTTTCAGCCTTACCTTTGCTCGTGGTACAACCCTTGAGATACCCTTGATTTCACTATTTCTCTCATACACTACCCAATCCATCATAAAATCAAGGCAGTTCTCCCATTATGTTATACAGAATCTTACTGACTTTCTGCCTATTCAGCTGCTACTGAAAAGTATATATTTTCTGGTCCCAGACTCTTTCTTGAACCTCATTTCTTAAATGTCTCCTGCTCACTGGTTCAGCCACAGTGGCTTATTCTTTGAACACTACAGATACATTTCTGCTTCAGGCTTGATGCATTTGCTGTTTTTTTCTGCCTGGAGTGTTCTTCCATGAGGTATTTTTCTATCTCTTTGTATTACTTCTTTAGATCTTTTCTAAAATACCTCTTTTTCATGGCTGTATTTTAAACTGAATTCTCTCCTTCCACCTTTTCCCTATCTTTTGTCTTTTTTTTCTTGAGTGCTTATTGCCATGTTATGTACTACATGTTTTATTTATATGATTACCTATTTTTTACTCCTACTAGAACTTACCTTCTAAGAGGGCAGAATTTGTGTCTGCCTTAGTCACATAATAGGTGTTCAGTACACTTTGATTGTGTGAATAAATAAATTTGTTTAAGAAAAGAACAATCAGGAAAAATAAAAAATTCAGAATCTGATTTTATGTAACTTTTTTTGGCCAGGCAACTGATAATATTGCAGTTTAAAATATCTGCTAAGTCTAAATATTCCATATCTACTTCAAATGATCAAGAGTAAGACTTTACCTTTCTTTCTGGAGTCTTTAATCTAGTGTACTATTACAGGATAAGTAAAAACTTCTAACAGTTTCTTCGTATGCTAGCTATCCTAGATAAAAATGCTGCTTTCCAAAATAACTACTTAGTAATACTTATTAGGTCAGAATAGAATGTTGATATCTATCGCTTCTCTTTGAAAATAGAAAACCTAAAATAAGCACCTCACTGCCTAAAATTCCTATTCCCAAATAGCAGTTAAATTTCAAATCATACTGGATTTTAGGGTTCAGATATAGTATCCAAATGTAATAATTCGTCCTTATAGCTACAGGGATCTTACTGGATCATGTTTTTGTTTTGTTTTTTGTTTTGTTTTTGGGGTTTTCTTTTTCTTTTTTTGTGGTACTGGGGTTCTTGGAAGCCCTTCTACCTCCGGGCAACACTCCCAGACTTATTTAATACTTTTTTAAAATTATTATTTGGAAACAGGGTCTCTTAAGCCAGCACGGCTGGCTTCGAACCTGCGCGATCCTCCTGTCTCCGCCACCCAAGCGCGGGGATTACAAGCGTGCGCCTTACAAGCATGCGCCACCACGCCCGGCTGATCATGTTTTTTTTTTTTTTTTTTGACAGAAGTCATTAGTTAGAGAAACAAGAACTATGAGAAAAACTCGAGTTTAGTAGAGTTCATTATACCTTCTTATATTCTTATTACACATTCAGCAAAGAATAATGTGTAACCTAAAAGAAGTAAATAGCTACTGATGATTTCAAAGTCTTGCCTCTACATTGTGACTCATTCTAAATTAGAAACAAATACATGTCTCATATACATTGTCATATGCCCATTGTTTAAAATACAAAATAATGAAATATTAACAATAAGCCTTATACAATGATATAAGTAAGAAGGCTGTGTTATTTTTTTTTTTTTAACACTGGTTAAGGAAGATGATAATGGGCTAAAGCTTTTCTGAGACCACAAAAAACTAAATAAAGAGGGTATTTTAGTTAGTTTTTCTCAAAGATGCATTTTGTTAAATCTGAATAAAATGAATAGTAGACATCCTTCTGTATTTATATAATGAACTTTGAAAATAGAAATAAAAAATGTCAAGTTTTTGAGTACTTGGTAAAAAATGTTCAGTTATGTATTTTGTACAAGGTGAGAGCTCAGGGGTCTGCATTGTTGTGAGAAAATCTGCAGGAGCTACCAAAAATCTTAAAAATCATATGTTTACAAAATATGTAAATCTTAAGTACTTAAGTGATTTGTACTTTTACTTAAATATTCTGATACAAGCTTAAAATAATTTTTTCTGTGGAAGTCACTGTAAAGATGGCATTTAATACTTACAACTTGACTTCCGTGGTACTCTTCCTCCCCAAAAGATACATGAATTATCTTATAAATAGTTTAGGTTTTAGTCTTATTTTTTCAGTATTCTAGGTCATGAAGGTTGCATTATATGAAGCGTTACTACTTTATACTAGAAATACTTCTTCAATTTCAAAATTGTTTTCTTGACATTGAATTTTTCAGTTAGTGAATATGTTCTTATAAATTATAACTCTTCATTCACTTTACTATAGCAACTAATGCTCACTTAAAAGAAGTTGAGAGAATTTCCTATTATATTAGTTTTAACTCATAGGAAATTATACTGTATTTGTTAAGTTTTATACTGTACTTGCTAAATTTTTACCACATTCTATACATATGGCATTCCCTGATGAAACCTGTCTCAGTAAGTATTTTTCTTTAGCTTGTAATATTAGAATAACACATAGATTTAGTGTTTTTCTAACAATCATTTAAAAAAAACTCTGTCAGTACCACTCATTTAAAAATTAATTATAGAAGATTGCCATTGGGTCATTTATTTTTATCTATGGAAAAATTCAAGATTTTTAAACTCATCTTTTCTTCAGACTCTTAGAATTTTTGTGTAACATGACCTACCAATACTACTTAGTTGATAATTAACCAATCTTTAATTTTTATTATTTATGTTTAGTTGCTTTTACTATTAATGGCTATTTACTCTTATAATCTAATGTCAATATACAGGTTCATTTGCATCTAATAATTAAGTATTCTTAGAATCTTCTCTCTAAAATATTAGCTACTCTTTTTGAAACTCCATCCTAAAAGGAATGACATTTCTTTTTGCAGATGTAGTTGAAAGTCCTTAAATTTCTAAAAGTTCAGATATCTTACCCATAGGGTATGAGATGTCATGATTTTTTTATCACTTTATAGATTATAACATGTTTACTTTTTTTGTTCTCATTTGATAATAGGCCATTTGGCTAACACAACTTAAACATGCTTTTTATTTTTTAAATTACTAAATAATGGCCTTTATTACTTTTTTATAAAATCCTTTAGAGTAATTTTTACTTAAGGAAAATATTTTTGAGAGAATTATGAAACCAACAGCTTATACTATGCCCACTTAACAAGATCCTATAGTTTTTCATTCTTCTAAAGCTAAGTTTAGATATTTATATATTAAGTAAAAGGGATAATACGAAAATTTTAGGGTTTTTTTTTTCATTTTATTTACTTGTTCTACTGGCTGAGAAAATTTACATTTGACTGACTTGATTTAATTTGATATTTTCTATGATAATTCTTAAGCCGGCTGTGTATAGAACACTTAAGTAATATTCTACATTAAAAATTAACTGATTCTCTAGAGTACAATATCACTCAAACTTTGAATAAAATAATTTAGGATTTATATTGTTGGTTTTGTTCCTTTCATTTAATTAGTAACTGACTAAGTGTCAGATTTGTTATTTTTACAATATGAAAATACCTCTACCTTCTAATGTTAATCAAATTAAGAATGAAAAACTATTGTTACTATGAGTATATATTCATTAACTGTGCTATCTTTTCAACTTGCTGCTGAATCCGCCTGCATTGACATTCTTTGCCTTTCTGTGTCTTGTCTATCTTTACTGTTTCCATTAGATCCTCCTACTACTACCACTCTTCAACCTACAATTCAGTGGCATCCCTCAACTGCTGACATCGAGGATCTAGCAACAGAACCCAAAAAATTGCCCTTCCCATTGTCAACTTTGGCAACAATTAAGGATGACACAATTGGCACAATCATTGCTAGTGTAGTGGGTGGGGCGCTCTTCGTAGTACTTGTAAGTGTCTTGGCTGGAATATTCTGCTACAGGAGAAGACGGACGTTTCGTGGAGACTATTTTGCCAAGAACTACATTCCACCATCAGATATGCAAAAGGAATCCCAAATAGATGTTCTTCAACAAGATGAGCTTGATTCTTATCCGGACAGTGTAAAAAAAGAAAACAAAAATCCAGTGAACAATCTAATACGTAAAGACTATTTAGAAGAGCCTGAAAAAACTCAGTGGAACAATGTAGAAAATCTCAATAGATTTGAAAGACCAATGGATTATTACGAAGATCTAAAAATGGGAATGAAGTTCGTCAGTGATGAACATTATGACGAAAATGAAGATGACTTAGTTTCACATGTAGATGGTTCCGTAATTTCCAGGAGGGAGTGGTATGTTTAGCAACCACTAAATGTGACTTAACTATGTACTATGTTTCATTCATACTAGTTGATCATTTTCAGATTGTTCATACTTTTTCTTGAGGAAGAATAAGCTTTTTCAAGTTGATTTTCGAGCTTTTTATATTCTAATCTGATAAATGAAAATGTAAAATCTGGGTTTGATGTATCTGAGCTGCTTTACAATTTTTTTCAATGCTGTACTACTGTCTCAAGATTTAAATTTTAATGCAGAGTACTTTATTAGTGAGGCACACAGGTAAGAAATGTCATCGTTAAATGTATGACTTTTTGGTACAAAAATTAAAAAAAGAAACTACCTTGGCATTGTGTATTTAAATGTTTACTTAAGACTGTATTCTCAATTATAATGTTTGTTAGACATATACCTCTCAAAATTTATCACCACTAAATGATACTACATCAAAATTGACTATAACTCTAATTAAAATGTTTATATATTTTAATATACTAAAAATGTTCAGTTTGATGGAACATCATCCCTTTTCAAACATTATTTTTTAAGTTTCAGATGGAATCGTTACCTCTGCATTTTAATGAGCCTTGCCATAATTAATGTAGAATGGCTTTTCAAAGATATTTTGTTGCACTAAAACTGTGGTAGTAAACTCAGTGAATATAATGTGTGAAAGAGAAAAATTATCTGGTCAATATTTTTGTCCAAAATATATACAGAAGTAATAAAATACATGCCTTCTAAACATTATTATAATCTTTCTTCATCTCTGGAAGACAGTTCTTAAATTGTCTTGTGAACATGGTACACTAAGCAGTAGCCTTATTTTAATGCTTTATACAAATAATATAAATATATGAATAATAATGAAAATATGGTACACAGGTAAATGCAGAGTACAGAGGACATTTCAGTATATTGGCATACTAGTTTTAGAAGTGTGATGTTTCAGCCAGGAATCTACTCAAAGAATATTCTAGACCATCTTATTTTAATTATTTAATGTAGATGTTCTTCAAACGGGTAAAAATTACACTTGGAAACTTGGGATTTAACTAGAAAATATGAATTATATAACCACTTGGTAACACTTGGCCCTATCGCCCTTTTCCTCCATTTTCTTCTAAATGTATGTATGTGTTTCAAAATTTTTGTTTTTCCAATTAAAACTGGAAACATACCATGAGGTTTTTTGTTTTGTTTTTAAATAATTCATTAAATATATTCTTTACAGAATCATGTGATTTTAAAGAAAGAAATGTTATTCCAATCTTTAAATTGAATCATCTTTTTGAGGTAGTTAAGATTCTTCTACAGTGGGATTCTATAAAATCATAATAATGACAACTGCTCTGAGGCCCAAAGAATGATAGTTCATTAGAAAAAAGGACTTTGTCAAGGAAGTGAAGCAGAAGATATTAGGAGAATCGATTATTAAACAGAAGTTATTAGGAGAATCAATTAATTACAAATAAATTTTTCTAACAAAAAGGTGAAGTAGGTATTTTTAGCCCTCCTATATATGCTTTCCAATCTTCATCAATTAAGAAATATAGAAGGCAAGATTCAAAAACATTAAGTCTATTACAAGTAGTGAAAGATTTATTCTAAATAGTTATAAAACTAGCATTCCTTAGTATTTTATGGAACTTAGAAATTCTTTCCTAACCCTAGTACAAGTTCATAATTATAGGTTAAGAAATAGAGTTAAGTAAAGTTCACCCATGTCTTGTTAAAACTGAGTTTCAGTGCAGTTAACTACTTACTAAGACTCCACTGTTTAAATCATCAGAAATAAAAAACTTTCTTGATAATACACTGTGATTGAAATAACTTTACCTTTTATTCAAATATCAGCAATGATATCAACCACAAAAGAGATAGATCTAAAATTCTTTCCATGAAAGATGTAAATTTGGAGCTTTTTGATCAAATTTTTATCTTTAGAAGGGTTTGAAGTGCTATGTGAATCTGCAGAATAATTAACTTTTAGGATTCTTCATAAATCTCTATTTGAGTATATCTGAAAGAAATTAGCAATGTACTTCAAGAACTGTATTTCAGAAATATCTCCTTACTTGTTACAAACTTATTTTTCCAGTGTGGCCATAATGTGGTTAGTTTTTTGTTTTGTTTTTGTGGGAGAGGGCAACTTGGAAACTTAGAAGTGAGTTTTGGCATACTGAAAGGTTTCTAAGTTTTAGGAATCTTATACTGGTGCTTGAGACTTTTGGAAACAATTGCACTGTTGTTAGAGCTTTATGTATATACATACTGTATATAGAGAGCTGTTTGTAAACATGAAGAGTCATGAAATAAACATTTTTGTTAAATTAATTTTTGAATACCACTCATGTTGCTCAGCTAATAGGTATGTGTTAAATCTAGTATCCTCTTGGAAAAGATGAAAGAATGTTTCTACTATTTTGAGCCATATCTACATTTCTTTCATATGCTTTCAGCTTTTTTTGCATCTTTACATTCACTTTTGGGTTTCTTTTCTACTTGTTAAAATATTTCTATACTACAATGAAGATGACTGCAACTCTTATTTTCTCTGCCAGTTTTATTAAAATACATTGATGCTTCAGTAGGCTAAGGGTTTACTTTAAAAATGATATTTAAAGGCTGGGCGTGGTGGTGCACGCTTTGTAATCCCAGCATTTGGAAGGCTGAGACCAGAGGATCGCAGTTCTTGGACAGCCTCAGCTACTTAGTGAGGTCCTCTGCAACTCAGTGAGACCCTGTTTCAAAATAAAGAATAAAAAATTGTGCAGGGGGTGTAGCTCAGAGGTAGAAGCCTCTGGGTTCCATCCCCAGACACGCAAAAAAAAAAAAAAAAAAAAAGATATTTTATTCTGTAGTTGAAAGTTTGGTATTTTACCATGTGCCTAAGGGGCTTTTTAAAAAATCTAATAATTAAGAAACCAGTAAGATTTTTCAGTAGTAAGTATTGCTTCTGTTAGCCAAACACAGGAGCATATACAGTGACCATAGGTACATGTTTTACATTAAGGGACTGCAGGAAGTACAATGCTTAAGCATAATAATTTAGAGAAAAGTAGTGATTTTATATTTGGAAACTTGATTTGAGTTGCATTTTAATTTTGATAAATACCACTAAAAGTATATGAACAAGTAAAAAGATGTTAATTGTGGAAGTAATCGATGTAAAACAAGATGGGAAAAAATGGTTTGACTATTGAATTTGAATTGAATGTCTAATTCTAATAGAAAACAAATTGAATTGTCTTTTTTTCCTATTGTTGATTGGAATTGCACTGTCCAAAAAGACCTACTTTCTCAAATGTTTTGACATGTTTTGTTTGCGTTTAGTTTTAGTTTTTGCTAGTGGCAATTTTCTTAAAACCAAATTACATATTAGATGTTAGATTTAATAGCCATGCAAGAAACCATTAAAACTTAGTTACTCTTCAGAAGTGTATTTATATAGTGAGATTATGACTGTATTACTTTCTTTTTCCTCGATATATTTGTTAGTGTGCATTTGTGTATGGTTTGTATATGGCTACTTTTAATATTCAAAATCGAGTTAACATTTTGTCAGAATTAGAATTTGTCTAATTTCTCTTTCCAAATAAAACTGATATCATGATAAATAGCTAAATAAAGTTTGAGGGACATGTAGGTTGACATATTAGCCATTATAAATTTTTATTAATCATTTATTCCCTATTTCTCATACACATATATACATTTATGTCATGAATAACATTCAAAAAATTTGAAAAAGTATATCTGTACTGAATATGTACAGTCGTTTTTCTTGTCATTATTTGCAAAACAGTAGGCTCTTAACTGTTTACCTGCTGTTAGGTATTTTAATAGTAAATGTAGAGATTAAAGTATATAAGAAGATGTGCACACGTTATATGTAGATACCAAATTACAAGGGAATTGAATATTTCCAGATTTTGGTATCCTCAGGGATCCTAGAACCAATTTTGTTTTGATACCAATGGACTACTGTATCGGTTTCAGTTTGAAATTAAAATATTTTGTAATGTATTTATGTTACCATTTAGTAATATGTACCTATAGCTTGTGAGCTATTTTAATTTGAAATATCATTGTTTTGAATTGTATGTAATAATCTTCCTGTTTACTATTTCTGACATTTTTAATTATGATATATTTTTTCTAAACTTTACATTATTTTTAAGACAAGCAGCCATTTTAAAACTAACTTCAATTTGGATTGTTTTTCCCCCTCTTGATATGCCAATAAAAATTCATTGATGAAAGTCTTTAGAATAGTGTTCAAAAATACTAAATTGTATATGTTTTCAAAACTGTCTTTTTTGTGTTTCTCTTCTGTTTTTTACGGTTTATACCTACTTTGACCTGAGTAGTAAGGTTTCAGTCAAGACATGAAACCAGTTTTATAAAAAGTTTTACTGTGTATATACCCTTAAGCAGTCATTTTTTTTGAACCTTGATAATAGTTGTTCATGTATATTTTATTCTGGAAGGATAAAACATGTTTCAATTTGAGGATAACTCTTACTTTACTTGCCTTCTAGTTAATAGTACTGTTCACTCTGGCGAGGTACTATAATAAAGCCAACTAAAAGGGAGCTGTAAGACACTGCAAATGGAAAATTATACAAAAAATAATAATGAACTTCCGTGGACTAGTTTCATTACTTTCATTCTATAATCATGTTTCATTTCAGCCCTTACCCACAGAATCCTTTTTACCCTTTTTCAATAATAAGCAAATTAGTATGTAGCTCTGAAAGATAAGATCATTTAAAAAAAACTAACTCTAGTGGCATTATATAAATTATTTCTTAATACTTAGTAGTGGATGTTCACATTTCTAAACATATGTATTTGTAGTTTTAATCATTATCCAAATAATCCATCTATTTTGATTGCATTAACCTTTGTGTGTGTTCCTTTCCCTCCTCTCCTGGTTTTTCCCCCTGCAGTTTATTTGTTGAAGAACCTGCTTTATTTTTCCTATAGTTTTTCAGTTTGATTGTTCTAGTTGCACTCCCTATACAATGTCCCTCTGTATTTTCTGCAGATTGTTAGCTATTGAGATCTAGAGCCCTGGTAAGATTCAGGTTTAATATTTTTGTTAAGATTACTTTGTAAATGGTGTATATTCTTCCATCAGAAGATACTCGATACCTGTTTTTCTGGTTTGATATGAACAGCCATTTGAATCTCAATGCCTAGATATATTAACAAGGAACCTATACAGTATCTGGATCTATTAACTTTTTTCCCCATACCATATGCTTTGATATTTGGATATGTATGTCGATGAATCCTCCCTTTCAGTATACTGATAGGTCAGTCCAATTCACAGTCCAGCTCAAGTAATAGCTTTATGAATTGTCCTTCTTTAGAATTAGTAACTGCTGCCCATAGTTTTTTATATCTACCACAACTTCACATTTTATTCTAGCTTTTACCCTTGTGTTCCAGATCAGCAGAATGTTGATTATCAGTTAAAAATTATTATGTACTGCAAATATATTTGTGCTGCTATAGTATTTTGGCTATCTGTATACAATAAAAGTACTCAAAATGGAATTTTAAGTGATAAAATCTTTATAAATGTTAATGGGTACTAAACTATTTTGAGATACTATATTGTGTTTCATTTTAAAAGTTAATCTTTTTTCTCACTAAAACTTTTTTTGGAAAATACATAATTGAATGATATTTATTTGTTTCTTTAACCTTGGTTTTATACTTTTTGATTCATTATTCAAAAGTCTTATTCCATGTTCAATATGCTGATATGTTAGTTATGTATGATAACTGAAATGCTACCTCTCAAAATCAACTAGGTTCAAATAGAAGTAGTACATTTTTGGGAACTTTAACAGTTTTTCCCAACCACTGTTTTCAGAACTTGTCTTTATGTACAAAATGTTTGGTTTTCTCAGTGCATTGCTATTTACAATAAACTTATGCTCACATTAGCTGCTTTCACCCCTAGTATAGGTTTAGTCAAAGATTTATTGTTAAAGAGTGAATGTAAATGTATTTAGTTGGTCTAATGTATTTAAATTTTTTTCTTTGATTTGTCACATCTCATTAGATTGCCATGGTTTCTCTTCACAATTAGACTGATAAAGTTTGTATTGGGGTAACATTTCCATTGTTTTGTTCCTAATACTCGCATTATTAGTTTATTATATCAATTATTTGCAGGAATGATGTTTACTAAGAAGAAATGCTTACTATTATATAGCATATAGATTAGCACTGATGCTCCTTCCCTGTGGCCCGTGTGTCAGGTATCCACATGTCCCATGGAAGACCCATGCAGTGTAGCTTTTACACTTTTAATTGTTGTTTAACTTTAGATGTTCATTAGCTGAGCTTCCATGTCTCATAAGATGCTGACTATGCTGGGAAGGCCCAACTAAGTGAAAGTATTAACTCTTCCTAATTTCGCTTTGAAACTACCCCAAATATGTTCCTCACACAATACTGTGGATTCTTCCTTTGGCTTTGAACACCTGCCACGTGGACAAAGTAGAGCTATTGAAGCTAACTCATGTATCAGATGCTATTAAATACTTGTTTATTAAATGATTTTTGGACAAGTAATATTTTATACTTGCTCAGATTATATTTCATGAATTCTGTGACTCAATGGAATTTTTCTCCCTTGTAAGGACTAGGATTATATAATTCATCCTTGATTCCTAGTACTTGCCACAATGCCTAGCACATAGTAGGTGTTTAGCAACTTGTTGGATGAGAGGCCAAGGAGACTGATCTGTACTTATTATAGTAGTTAAATATTTGCATTAGTATACATGCTTATATGTTATATTTGGAAGGTAAATTTTCTGTTTAAAAATGAAAAATGAAAGGTTGGGGGCTGTAGCTCAGTGGTAGAGTGCTAGCCTGTATCATAGCATTTAAAAATGTCATGGTCTTACATATTTGCACATTCAGCTTTTATACTTTTTGGTGGAATAATGAGTTTATGTAGTATGTATGTGTTTATGTGAGATATAGGAGAGGCAGTATTGAGACTAAATTTTCAGTTTTTGCCAAAATACTTAGGCAAAATGCAAAAAATTTACTTCTTTACATTTTATATTGGTCTTCATCAACTATTAATATTTTTAAATACATTTTTATTTTCTTAATAAAAGATCATGAAATATGAAATGTGCCCCACATGTATTTAATATCAGTGTACCTATATGGAGTGCATTATCCAGTTGGTAAATGTAGTCAGACGTCATTTTCTTCCAGTTTCTCATTTCAGTACTTACCCTGTATTGGTAATAAAACATATGAGAAAGACAATAAGTATGAATAAAGAATGAATGAAACAAGATGAAATAAAAACGTCCCAGTTAAGATAGAAGGAAATATTATGGTATTAAAAGTCAACTGTCAACTATAGGTTATAATACTGTGACATAATTGGATAACTAGATCAAAATTAAAAATTTAAAAATTGTGTATATTCAGATTTGGGAATTAATTTTAAGATATAATAGCATCAATATAGAGTTGTAAATTAGGACATTAAAGTATGTATGATCTGTCTTAGAACTCAGCACTACCATATTTCAGATAAGTGGAAGGCTTTCTTGGAGATTTGAAGTTTGATGGACAATTTTTAATAACCTGTAGGTTGAGAATCTTAATTTGGGCTTATTAAAAAACTAATTCAAGCTTTTGAAAAGTAGTTTTGAGCTGGATGCAGTAGCATATGCCTGTATTGCCAGTACTTGGGAGGCTGAAATAGGAGGATCATAGGTTGGAAGACAGCCTCAGGAAGTATTAAGACTCATTAACCTAGTGAGACCTTGTTTCAAAATAAAAATAAAATAGGGCTGGGGGTATAGTTCAGAGGTAGAATTCCCCTGGGGTCAATCCCCAGTGCCTCCAACTAGTTTTGCAAGAATTATTAAAAATAGAGTATTAGCTTTGTTATCATGAAAACAAATTTATATATGCTTGGACAGAAGTGATAGAAAAGAAAATGATTTCATTAAAGGAAGACATTTAGGATGTGGAATAGTAACAAACTTGACAATAGTCATTCTTATTTGTGCCACTGACTAAATGGCTGACTGGTCAAATCACATACCTTTATTAGGTTGCAACTGGCATATTATCAAAGACTGAGTAGAGTCATCTACTTTGTAGTTATATCTAGTAGGCAAAGCTCTGCTTTATATAGTGAGAAAAAAACGACAATGTCGAATAGATTACTTACAAGCCCTATGGCTCTCACATTTACATGTGCTGAGTGAGTTTGTGTTAGGTTTCAATCTTCATGAAGCACATAGTTAAGTGGAGATTAATGGGCAGTAGTAGATAACTATACTAACCAATGAAGGTTCTTTTATTTCAGGATAATTGTATGTTAACTTTCACTATTTTTAGATTGTGCTCCTTAAAAAGTTATTGAAATTGGTGGCTTGTACTTATTGGGGAAAGTTTTTAGCCTAGAATGAGGCCAACAAAATGTCCCATTAATAAATCCAGAATTGTTGGTTTGCTAAATAAAGTTTCATGACTGGGAAAAAAGTAAATTGTACTTTTGAGCCATCTAAAATACCATGTGACACACATTTTAATAAATACCTATGCTTCTAAACATATGCTCATGTGAGTAAGTAATTGACACATTTTAAACCTGATAGTGCTTTAATTCCACTTAAATTTGCTAGGTCTGGATCCTAACAATAATTGCAATTAGTAATGTATGTGAATACATTAATATAAGTGAAAACTAAGTAGTCTGTTACCAAATAGGAAGCTTGAAATGCAAACCTACATTACTTATTGCCAAAAACCATTCTCTCTCGACAAGGACACAAGAGTGGAGACTTCTACCCTAACCCAACCTATTGTTTTCTACTGCTCATCTCTTAATACTTAATATATTTGGAAACATATCATTTAGTCTTTTATTTGAAAGCAAATAAAATTAAGTGACAAATTTTTTGAAAATTGTGTGAAAAGCTGACTGCTTATATATGTTTATTAAATCTTTAGGAAATTTGTTGCATAATCTGAAAGAAGAAATTGATATTTAGAACCCAGATAGGAAAGAATTTCTTGTTAGTATGTTTTAAAACATTTAAAAAGATTTTACAGTGTCCAATGTCGTCTTTTATACTATTTGTAATATTTTTGCTTTTAAAAGTTTTTGGTTTCTTTAATAGGGCTTGTTTTTCATTTAACAATAGAAATGGTAAATATCTGTAGTGTTGGCCAACTTTTAAAGAATACTGAATTTTTATCACCTTTTAGAGTAAGAATTTAAAATTACTTTTGTCTTTCTATGATTTTCTCCTCTTCCTCCATTTTCTCCTTTAACCATAAATAGTAGATTAATTGTTGGGGTCTGCTTTGGAGTATTTTCACAGTTTGTGAAAAGCAAAGCTAGGGTGCTTAATGAAGAAGGGAGTGTACAAGACTAATGCTACTGGAATGAACAACTTGAATTTGGGCTCCTTTAAGCTGACTATTGCATAGCATACTTAATCAAATAGCCATTGCACAGCATAGAGATTGAGGAATGTAATTTCAGCTTTTTAATGTTTTTAATAGCTTAGTTTCTGTTACTTTACAGATGTTCCATTTAGGCAGACCTCTTCCATAGCGGTTGCTGGAGCCGTCATTGGAGCTGTCCTTGCCCTCTTCATCATTGCCGTTTTTGTGACTGTGCTACTCACTCCTCGGAAAAAGAGACCATCCTACCTTGACAAAGTGTAGGTAACTTTGTTCCTGTGTTCAGTCATGGGTTTATTTTATTTTTTTAGTTTTTTAGTTTTTGGTGGTACTGGGGTTCCTGGAAGCCCTTCTACCTCTGGGCTACACTCCCAGACCTATTTTTATATTTTTATTTGGAAATAGGGTCTCCTAAGCCAGCGCGCGGCTGGCTTCGAACCTGCGCGATCCTCCTGTCTCTGCCTCCCAAGCGCAGGGATTACAAGCGTGCGCCACCACGCCCGGCCCAGTCATGGGTTTGTGATACACATTAGTATACATTCTTAGCTGCTTATAAAGTGGCTGTGGAATGAAAGTAAGATAATGTCATACTTTTTTATATGACTGATTTTAAGAGGATATCTTACATCTTGGTAAATGAACACCATCAAGGACTGCTGGAGACAAAGATATTAGATGATTTATTTTTCACCCACAGTGTACTAGACATGTTTCCATACGGCAGCATAATAATACTTGACATTGTCCTGTCCAGTGAATAGGAATGCAGCTTTTGATAAAGTTCTGGTTGAAAGATAAGGGAATATCTTAGAAGCTTTAATTGCGTATTCAGATTACATCTGTCTTTCTTATATATAGGTAAATCTTTCAACTACCAAGAATTATTAAGTCCATAAAGTTTTAAAGCTTTTTTTCTTAAGAAAAATGCCTTGTTTTGGTGAATTATAAAATATCCGTCTAAAAATAAACAAACCAAGGTGTGGTGGCGCATGTTTGTAATTCCAGCATTTGGGAAGCTGAGACAGGATCTGGGTTCAAGAACAGCCTCAGCTACTTAGTGAGACCCTTTGCAAGTCAGTGAGACCCTGTTTCAAAATAAAGAATAAAAAAACAGGGCTGGGGGTGTCGCTCAGAGGTAGAATGCCCCTGGGTTCCATCCCCAGTACCGAAAAAAAAAAAAAAAAAAAAAAAAAAGCAAATCCTAGGCCTAATTGTTGAGATAGAATTATAAGAGGAAAATTGCACCTTGTTGCAGAATGAAATGGCAAATTCTGTTAATTCCAACCACAGCTTCTTTGTTTTATCTGCGAAACAGAAGCAATACTTTTCCTGCTTAACTTTACATAGTTAAGATAAAATACAGTAAGATAATGTCGTGCCATTCTGTACTAATGGCCTCCTCCTCCTCCACTGGTCCTCATCTTCATCTTTGTCTTGCATCAAACCCAGGGCCTCATGTGTGCTAGATAAGCACTTCTATCACTGAATTTCCACCTGCTCCCAGCCCTGTTTTTATTTTATTTTGAGATAGGGCCTAAATTCCCCTGGCTAGTCTCAGACTGATAGTTCTACTGCCTATCTCTTGAATAGCTGAGATAATAGACAGGAATCATCATGCCCAGCTGACATTATTTCTTGTATAGTCTTTTATGTATTTGCATGAGAACACGGGATGCCACTAAAAGCATATATTTGTGTTATAGTGGCATACGCCTGTAATCCCCGCGCTTGGAAGGCTGAGACAGATGGATTGCAGGTGTGAGGCCAGCCTCAGCAACTTAGACCCTGTTTCAAAGTTAAAAAAAAAAAAAAAAAACAAGGGCTGGGGGTATAGCTTGGAAGTAGAATCCTCTGAGTTTAATCCCCAGCAACAACAAAAAACAACGACAACAACAAAAACCTTTGCATATATCTGTTTCTCTAAACGGCAGTTATAGCCCTGTTACATTTAAATTGCTTTTAACTAAATATGAATCAGATTAATTCTTAACCTCAGAATTAATGTTTATTTTTATTTTCTGTTTGATAAAGAAAAATAAAAAGTAATTTATACATGTAGACTACAGTAATAATTACATATTGTAGTATGAAGACAATATCACCTAAACTCATGAGAACCTTGGCTTTATTTTTATACCTCCTTATTTTGCTAAATGTGACAGTCACATTTTTAACCTTTTTAATGCAGGATTGACCTTCCACCCACACATAAACCACCTCCTATGTATGAAGAACAATCCCTACCTTTGCCTCAAAAAGACCTTCTATATCAGGTATGTGTTCATGAGTACACTTAAAATGGTCTAAAATAAAATAAAAGATCCTAAACCATTTATATTAGTCTTTTTCAAAATGTTGTCTAGTCATTTATACACTGACATTACACAATAATACATCATTTTTAATGTGTTCAATCATTTCTCTAAAATATCTGGGGCACCAAGTTTTTCTGAAAATTAGTAAGAAAAGTTATAACTAGTACAGGAAAGACAAATCAGTACTTTATTAGGTACTTTGTACTAACATTTTGTAGTTGAAGGCTTATTGTAGTACAGTTTTATTCATATGTAGACTCATTGTGAGATGTTCATTTCTTATAGAATAAAAAGTAGAAAATTGAATGGTATAGTAAAGAGCTACTTCGTGGAGTAATGTGCTTTACTTTTGTTTTTTTCAGTATACTCAAGGTCTAATTTTTTTTTGTAGTACTGGAGATCTAACCCAGAGGCATTTAACAGTTCTTTAGTTAGCAACATAGAGTTTATATTACAATTTTAAAATTATGAATATTACCTCTGCTATATTTTTGATAAATTTTAACATTTGTTTTAGAATAAGTGTATAGTAATTCATATGAAAGTGTTCACAGATTTTAGTCTTCCATTCTCTGCCTGGATTAATATGTTTTACTTGCTATTTGGCAAAGATTAAACCAAATATTTGACTTTTTAAAAATTCTCAGCTTTAACCAGGTGCGGTGGTACACACTTGTAATCTCAGCACTTGGGAGGCTGAGACAGGAGGATCCTGGTTCATAGACAGCCTCAGCTGTTTAGTGAGGCCCTTTGCAACTCAGTGAGACCCTGTTTCAAAATGAAGAGTAAAAAATAGGGCTGGGGATATAACTTGGAGGTAGAATGCCCCTGGGTTCTATCCCCAGTACCACAAAGAAAAAAAGGAGTAATTCTCAGCTTAAGAAAATGTTCTTTAATATTTATTTCTAAAATATGTCCTGTATTTTTACCTGAATAAAACATATAGTGTGCTCATCAACTAATTGAATTTGGTGGGAAAACTTCAAAGGAATTTATCTTTCAAGATATTCTGAACTTATATTTCTTTACTGACCATATAGTCAGTCTGCTGCCCATGCCCAAGGACCAAACATTCCCTGGCTTATGCACCCACTGTCAATACAGTTAAATGTCTTGAGAGTAAAGAGGAGCCATCTTTTCAGACTTATCGTTCTCATAGGGATTGTAGCCTCACATCTGTTTCAGCAAGTAAGTTAATATGGCAAATAATGTGAAATGTCAATAAAATTCCTAGAGCTTTCTCTCAGCAAAGCTCGTCAGTAAGTACCTGGAGGATTTTTAGATTTAGATTGGGGAGTGCTTATTGGAACAGTGTTAGTAATTTTTTAGGACAGCATTAATATTATCAGTAAAATTAACTGATTTTGCATAACCTGTTATTGTATTATCAAAATGAATATTTGTAAAAGCTTCTGAATTGGAAAATAATTTTGGCTGAGAGTATGTTTCCTGGGTTTCAGTTAAAATATGATTGCTTCATAGACACTATTTAAATAAGTATAAAGGATGATATTTTTCTTAGATGACTTGACAGTTCACCTACTGCTTGAGTATTTTTGAAGTCAGGGATGAGTCCCTGGCTGAGTGGGAGGTAGGAGCTTTGAACCAGGTAGTAAGTTAGTGAGCTATGCTTAGAATAAGTTGGTAGTAGTTTGTACAATAAAAGGCATAAACCTGGGTACAAATGAAGAATTAGGGAAAAATGATGAAAGATATTTTTAGAAACAAAATGATGGATAAATACTTATAATAGATTGGACTTAGGAAGTCAGAGACCATTTAGTAGCACTGTGACTTACTCCTCAATGAAAATTAAGCACTGTATAAAACCAATTCTATAAAATATTGCCTAGGAGAGTCAGAATTGGAGTTGGACAGTAAATAAATAATTCTTATTCTTTATTCTTAATTCTATAAAGCATTTAGGAATAAAATATAGGCAAAAGTAATTATCCATTAGTAAGATAATTTATCGTGACTCATCCATTATAATGTATTAATTGTATAGATGTTTAATTTTAATTAATGGTATAATACCAAAATACATAGTAACTTTCTTGGTTTCTAAGAAATCTAAGTGTAATTACTGTCTAATTTTCATGTAGTGGTACCTTGTTATAATAATACCTTAGTAATATTCCACTTCACCAGATAACTTGTCAACTTTAAACTAATGAAGCAGTTTCTACTTTAATTCATTAATCATGAACCTTTACAGCCAGGCTTTTTGACCAAAGTCTCAGGCTCCCCAAATACCCCTCTTTTTAAGGAAGAGATGGTGACTTGTTTTACCCATCAGTGGTATCCCTTGGGAAACTATAGAAAGAAGCAGGCCCTACCACCTACATTTGTCTGCCCTGATTAACTATTGTTTTTGTATTAATAGTGTCAAAACCCATTCCTAAAAATCTTCCTTTTAAATAAGTCAGTAAGGAAAATGGAGATTACTATTGTAAAGTTAAGGCAATTTTCTTGAGTGGAAACTGTTATTATACTGCAGAAAATAAATCTGTAGTAAAGGCACACAAATGCAAGAAAGTAAAAAGGAATCCCTTGTCAGGAGGCAAGGAGTTCTTAGAAATACTACCAGTATCACCTGAATAGGCAATACTCCTATAAAAGTCAGTCATCATTTGAGAAACAAATATAAATTCTTGGCATTAGAATATGTTTTACATCTTTATGATGTTTTGTTTTCTTAACATCATACAGGTCATACATAAATATATTGAAGGTACAAAAAAAGTAAGATTGAATACGGCAGAAATTTATAGTCAACTATGAAAGACTTTTCCATTTCCCCCACCCAACCTCCAAAATCTGTCTTTACTCCAAAGACCACTGCTGTTATAAATTTAAAGATCCTTCCAGACTTTTTCCATAAATTTAATGCATACATCATTTGTATTTACATCTATAAATAGTTTTCTAAAAACACAAATGGGTTCATGAAATGCATGTTATTCTAGAAATTGTATTTTTTATTTTATCTCTTATTGTAGACTAGTATTATACCTTTATCAAGATTCTTTGCCTGGTGTATACTTGTCTTCCCAGTACTTGGGGGGATGAAATAGGAGAATCACAGATTCACAGCCAGCTTTAGATACTTAGTGAGATTCTCATCAACTGAGTAATAATCTGTTTCAAAATTAAAATAGAACTCAGAGGTAGGATGCTCCTGGACTCAATCTCTAGGACCACACACCCACAAAAATCCTTTGGGTTATTAAAAATGGAGTTTCATGAGCACAGTTTCAGGTTTAATGAATCAGAATCTCTGAGGTTGGTAATAAAAAAAAAAAAGAAATGTAATTGACATTACAATAAACCTCAGATACTGAAAGTGTGAATTTGATAATAATTTAGGTATACTACATATCCATACATGTATAACCAGAAATCATCGCCACATTTTAAGATAATGCACATATTCATTTCCAAAATTTTCTTAGTGCCCTTGTGTAATCTCCCCATCTAGTCCTTTCCTAGCTCCCCTTCCATGTCACCAGTGAACTAGCCACTGATCGACTTTGGGTGTAGATGACAGTACTCCTTTGATCCAAGGGTGTGTGTCCAGGAACCCCATTGGCTGCCTGAAACTACAGACAGACTGAACTGTGTAGTGTATGTATGTAAATTTAAACAATAAAATAGAGCAGTTATAATAATGTACTATAAAAAACTCATATGGATATGGTCGCTCTCTTTTGAGAGAGTTAAGACAATTACTAATATTAGTAGACCATGCACACACCCAACTGAAACTGCAGGAGGTGAAACTGCAGGCAATGGGCTCTGTCGTGTTTGGGTGCTCTTCACTATTATGCAAGTAGATTCCTTCAGTGTGCTTTCTGTTTTGATCTTCATTCTTTCACTTAAAACATTGAGATTTGTTCATGCTGTATTGATCAGTAGTTTGTTTTAGGTGTATATACTTTGTAGATGGGCTATGTTTCATTTAGGCATTTGCCTATTGCTAGACATTTTTCTTGTTTCTCATTTGGACCCATTACAAAAAAGTTGCTATGAACATTTTTTTTGCAAGTTTTTGTGGTAAATATACGCTTTCATTTATCTTGGATAAACATGTGGGAATGGAATGGATGAGTCATATGGTTAAGTGTATATTTAACTTTTAAAGAAAATGCCAGAATTTCATCCTAAATGATTTTGCCACTTATTTCCCTACCAACAATGTGTGAGTTGCTACACGCCCTTACCAGTATTTTTGGTCAACCCATTGAGATTTTAGGTATTTTAATAGGTATTTTGATTTTATTTCATCTTGGTTTTATTTTGCATTTTTGCTAGTTATAGTGGAACAAGTTTTATTTGATGGCTTGCCATCTGTTTATCTTCTTTGCTGATGAGCCTGTTTAAATATTTGCTTATATTTTTATTTGATCTCATTGTTGAGTTTTGAGAGTTCTTTACATATTTTGGATATAAACTTATTGTCAGATATATGACCTACAGGTATTTTCTCCCATTCTCCTTCTGTCATTTACTTAATTATAAATTTTGAAAAGCCAAAATTTTTAATTTTGATGGTCTTCTTTATATGATAACAGTGTAACGCCATGCTTTCTCTTTGTATTGCAGATGTGGGAAATATATTTTTGCTAATTGCTATTCTACATAATCAAAACAATATGGTTAGCATATGACATTATATATAATTTGTTCTTATTTTTCCTATGTAAACTTTATTACCAGCAAGGAATTTTAATGAGTTAATTCAGGGATAGTAGTTTTCCTTGATCATTAGAGTTCCTTCACTATTCTCAGGAGACATAATTATTATATGTAACACTTATCTAATCTGAGAAATATGGAAATTAGAAAGATTTAGCCTTTCCAGTAGTATTTTGTGGGTCCTGACACAGCAGTACTCATTACCTTTCTCATATACTCTGTTTATTCCTTTATTACTGTAATTAGCACAAGTATAAACTCAATAAAATTTTTTTAAAATAGGACTTTAGTCTATGGTACATGAAGGAAGAATATTTTAGAGCCACACTGTTAATTCTTATACTTAGTATGAGTCGCATTGGATCCAGTAGTCATATTGTAATTAGGAAATTTGAGATTTTGTTATTTTGAGTTGGTCTAATAGAAATATTCTAAGAAACGATTACAGACTTATTGTATATGTATAAGCCATTACTAATCTAGAAGACCTGGAGTGAGGATTTCTAGGCATGGATTCTGAGCTGATTGCATTTCATTGCTTCTATTGGTATGGAAATATTTGAAAACATTGCTAGCATCAGTACATTTAATATGCAACTTTTAGGAATAAAATTTATTTAATTTTCTTTTGGTTTTGGTTCTGGTCATAAGTCCAGGACACAGCATGCTGAGCATGCATTTTACACTGAACTACATTTCCAGCTCAGGACAGGAGATCTTTTCACCTTCATTTCTATTGCTGTTTCTGATTTGTAACTGGAGTGACTGAGGTTGGGGGAATCAACAGTATTTTAAGAAAAGAAGACAAATTTTAAAAATTACATAATTCCTTCAGAGCTAATTCTTATACTTACTGAATTATTTTATTCAGATTAAATGACTGAAAAGAACTAGCTTTATTGTAGTCACCAATATCCTATAGCAAAAAACAAAAGTAGATGATTCAAAGAAAAGCATTAAATATTAACCTGTTAAGACTGTTCTGAGCCAGGCATGGTAGTACATACCTGTACTTCTAGTATTTGGGAGGCTGAGACAGGAGAATCTCAAGTTTGAGGACAGCCTCAGCAATTTAGTGAGACCCTCAGAAACCTAGTGATACTTTTTCAAAATAAAAAGGGGAAGGGTATAGCTTGGAAGTAGAATGCCTCTAGGTTCAATTCCAGTTTCAGAAAAAGAAAAAAGAAAAAAAGACTGTTCTGAACAAACCAGGGAGAAAAAAACCTCTCATCTTTTTTCTTCCTTTGGAGTCCTTAACACTGAATTACAGGAATTGATCTGCTATAAAAATTACTCTGTTTGTTCTCAGGTGTTATTGTTTGCTTTTACTGTTTCTTTTCTTTTTCTTTTTTTTTTTGTTTTGTTTTGTTTTAATGGTACTGGGGGTCGAACCCAGGGGCTTTCTACTTCCGGGCTATACTCCCAGACCAATTTTATGCTTCATCTGGAAACAGGGTCTAAGTAGCTGAGGTTGGCTTCGAACCTGCGCGATCCTCCTGTCTCAGCCTCCCAAATGTTGGGATTACAAGTGTTTACCACCACGCCTGACTTCTGTTTTCTTAATTATAAGCTCTTTGCAAGTGGAAACCATTGCCCCTACTTCCTTTGTCGCCTTTTTGATGTCTAATAAGCTGCTCTTTACACAGCTTACTCGGCAGGTGTTGACTCTCAGTGACTGAAATTGTTCATAAAAATCACCATTTCCCAATCTAGCTGAGGATGATATCAGAAATTTTGAATACAGGAAAGACTTGAACATCTATTATAGTTTTTCATTATCCTTATGCCTGTGTAACACCTAGAAAATTGATTTTAAAAGCTTAGAAATTGTATAGCTAATCATTATTTTTGAACAAGGTGATGTAACTTTTGAAAAAGGTGCCAGTTTATATCATGTCTATTTCAAAGTATTATCACTATCAACGGAGACCTAGAAATGAACTGCTGCTTTTTAACATCACCATCAAAAGTGTTTCAAAGCACCTCATAAGCCGTAGTAAAGGCTAAAGTGTTAACTCAGATGTAATACTAAAACTTGAAAAAAAAGAAGTGTTTTTAATGGCTCAGTGCTACTTGAGAACTCATAGAGTGTTGCCCTAACCATTAATTTGCTTAAACTGTGTTTTTTTACATTGATACTTTAAAGAATAAATTTAGACTACCATTGCTTGAAATGCAATGAGAACATTAGCTCTTGAGTAGTTTTAGACTTGTGTTAAGTTCATACCGATATCAGGGCACTGTAAGTCCTAATTAGGGGGGACTCTTGATTAATTCATGAGTAACTAGAAGTAAAAGAATTGCTTAAGTTAAATGCAATAAGTTAAGTAAAATGAAATTTTTTCAGAGCATTCACTATTTTTTAATTAGGAACAATGCCTTTTTAAATTCAGAGAAAGCAGGACAAAACTGAGCTATATTAAATGTTCAGAACAAAGCTACTAAATGCTTCTCAGTGAATGGAATCATTATTTGTGAATTAAATTTTAGTTAGACATCAATCTAATTTTACTTTGAATTGGCTTTTGTCTTTATTTGAGTCTGGTTATTTTGTTAAATTTCTTCTTAACATGATAACAATTTTAAACTAGCAAAGGTCACATACAGGTGTTTGAATGAATAAATAAAGGTTGAATATCTCTTACCAGGAATTTTGGAAGCCAAAAGTATTTCAGATTTCAGAGCATTTCTGGTTTTGAAGCGCTATATTTGTATAGACTTCACTGGTTTATCTTTCTTAATCTGAAAACTGAAATGCTCCAAAATCATGACACTCAAAGAAAGCATCAAATTTTGGAGTATTTCAGATTTTTGGATTAGGAATGCTTAACCATTTATTTAGGATAAATGTTAATTGCATGTTTAAGCTTATAATGTCCATTCACTTTCAGTAAGTTGGAGTAAAGCATTGATGAGTGGCGTTTTGTTTTGTTTTGTTTTGACTCTCTTTTAAAGTAGATTCAGTCATGGAGTCCTTGACTAGCTTCAGGCTGACCTCAAAGAGTTGCCTTAGGCAGCCATTTTCATAGTGTGGTAGAGGCAATGCCAGGGAGACCTCATGCCTGCCTCAGTGCCTGGCTTCCCACCCTCAGAGATGAATCACACCTTTTACTACCTCTTAATATGAAGATACCAAGGGGGGAAGGTGGGGGGGGGGTCGTGCAGGCCATTGAACCCTTATGGTACAGCATTCTTAATACACTAGGGTTTCTAGGAAGAATCTGATTTTACATACTTATGTCCTAATGTCATATGTATTTAAATATAAACCTACCCCAATTTTGAGTTTCTAAGTCAAGAGGGTGTCATATTAACTCCAGATCTTAGATTCTACAGAAAATTTCCTTTTGGATGTCTGTCTCAGCTCACCAGCTCTCACCAGTCCTTAATGCTATGTAACCCTGCTGCTGTTCTGATTCTTTTCACCTAGTCCTTAACAACCTCTTTTTTCATTTCTGATCATTCCAATCCATTGCATTCTTACCCTATAAATAGAATGGTTTCTGTATATTAACTTCCTAAAAATTTGTCTGAAGCTAGTAGAAAAATGTTTAATTACATATGCCAATATAAACTATAGTAAAACTTCTTATTGTGATAATTATTTGCCAAAGTGTGGTTATGACAGTAATCTTATTAAGAGGATCTTGGTTTGTCTATGTATGATGGAGTTTACTAATTTATTTTTTCACTTTTATTTACTGGTACATAAAATAATGGAAAGACTAGAAAACCTTTTTTTTTTTTTTTTTTTTTTTTTTTTAAGGAAGAGCCCAAACTGGCAGATATACTGAATAGTTAGTACCCTTTGATTACTTTCACTCTCTTCAGGTGACTTAAATAAAATGAAAATAGATTTAATGTTGATGTTTTTGTTACTGTTGTTTGGTACTGGGAATTAAACTCAGGGGCGTTCTACCTCTGAGCTATATTCTTATTTTATTTTTTTATTTTGAAACAGGGTCTCATTAGGTTGCTGAGAGTCTCACTAAACTGCTGCAGCTGGTCTCACACCTGTGATCCTCCTGTCTTAGCTTCTCAAATACTGGGATCATAGGCATGCACCACCATGCTCTGCTCTTTTAAATAAAATCTTATTTAGAAACTTTCAGAATATAAAAATAATATTTAAATGAATTCATTTAAATGTTTCTAAGAAGTTCATTAAAAAATAGACTTAAGTGATAAAACATAGGCCATAATTTTTAGCAAACCTACAAGTTAGAAATATTAGAAACAAAACTGTCCAATGATATCTGAGGAAGACTGGTTCTAGGACTCCTCCACAGATACCAAAATACTTTAGTGCTCAAATTCCTTATATGAAATGGCATAGCGTTTGCCTATAACCTACATACTCCTCCTATATGCTTTCAGTCATCTTTAAATTACTTACAATACTTTATTCACTGCATATGATATTTATTATATCATTTATAGAGTAATAAAAAGTATTTACATGTTCAGATAAGTATACATGTGTTTTATTTTCTACATTTTTTTCTATTTTTTAAAAATCTGTGCTTGGTTGAATCTGTTAATGTGGATCCCACAGATAGGGCCAACTGTACTAAATTAAATTCAAAATGCATATTGGTTTAAAAAGCTTTAAAAATACCCACAATTAAAAAAAAAAAAAAAAAGCCGGGCATGGTGGTGCACGCTTGTAATCCCCGTGTTTGGGAGGCTGAGACAGGAGAATAGAGTGGGTTCGAAGCCAGCCTCTGCTGGCTTAAGAGACCCTGTTTCCAAATAAAAATATAAAATAGGTCTGGGAGTGTAGTCCGGAGGTAGAAGGCCCCTGGGTTCCATTCCCAGTACCACCAAAAAACAAACACAAACAAAAAATAAAAGCTAACTTAAGAATAGGAAAAAATACTTAATTTTGGGGGGGTAAGTACAACTAGCTTATCTTTGAGTGAGTTGAGCTTAGTCATTTGACCTACAAACATTAAGTAATTCCATTTTATTTTTTTAATTTAATTTTATTGGTACACTGTAGTCTCACATCATAATGTGGATCATGTTGACAATGGCATATATTCACACAGTACTTGGTGCCCTCCTTTCCCTCCTCCCCCAGTACTAAGTGTCCAGGTTAGCAATGTTATATTCACATGAATACACATATTTGAATGTAGTGTTTCCATTAATTAACCTCAGCCTCCTTCTTCCCCTACTATTCCTTTCTGAATTTGCTGAGATTTCCCCTTCATTATCTGGAGTCCCTCTGGTATCCCTAATACTCCCTAGTTTGGGCATGTTAGAGAAAACATATGTCCCTTCTCTTTCTGTGCTTGGCTGATCTCACTTAACATAATGCTCTCCAGTTCCTTCCATCTTCTTGCAAATGCTATTATTTTATTCTTCTTTATAGCTGAATAGAATTCCATTGTGTGCATTTCCCATAATTTTGCAATCCATTCATCTGTTGATGGAGACCTAGGTTGGTTCCGTATTTTGGCTATTACGAATTGTGCTGCTATAAACATGGGTATGCATATGTTACTGTAGTTATATGATTTCAGCCTCTTTGGAAAGATACCCAGAGTGGTAGGCTGGAAGGCACAGAGCCAAGTAATTCCATTTTCTCACGAGATTCTTTCACTTTCTGCCTTAGCCACCTATCAGCTGAGTTTCCATAGTTCCCAGTCTAGCATAGCATAAATTTCTTGTTCCTAGGCATGGAGGGGGTCAACAGCTATCACTGACCTTTCCCAGGGATATGTATTCACCATGGGTTAGATTTGGTTATGGCATGATTCCAAATTTCTTTTTCTCAGACCACTTTATTCACTCATACAATAACCACCCTTTCCTTGATTTATTACTATTTCCTAAATTGGAAATGTGTTCTTGACAAGCAATTAGCCTATTGGTAGCTTATTATTTTGTTTTGTTTGTTTTTATCTTATTCTGAGAAGCAGTTAGCCTCAAAAATGACATAATAAGTGTTTTCTTGAGTAAGTTAAAGAATTAATCTTTTGCCGGGCATGGTGGCGCACGCTTGTAATCCCTGCGCTCGGGAGGCAGAGACAGGAGGATCACGCAGTTCGAAGCCAGCCATGCTGGCTTAAGAGACCCTGTTTCCAAAAATAAAATATAAAATAGGTCTGGGAGTGTAGCCTGGAGGTAGAGGGCTTCCAGGAACCCCAGTACCACCAAAAAAGAGAGAATCTTTTAATTTAGACTATCAAGCATTTATTATTGAGGAGTAAATAAGACCCACTATTGTGTGTGCTGGTGGGGAGACTTATCTGGATTGGTCCTTTAGTTTGAATTATTAATGCTGCTCTACAAATATTTTTCAAAAACCATTAGTCCTGTAGAAATCACTTCCAGATTTAGCAGCATTCCACAACTCACTTTACTTACTTTTATCTGCTGATTACTACCAAATACATATGTAACACATTACATTCAGGATCATCCCTTATGATTGTTTCTATGACAACCAAACAAAAAACTTAGAACTTGAGATTCATTAAATTCTTTTAAGTCTACTTCTAAGAGATACAACTTGAGTTCATGTAGTATATCTAATAACTACACACATGGTTGCTTATCTGGTTTTTCCAGAGAGCCAAACTTTATGATAATCTTATTGTTTTGAGGGATGTAATTTTTCTTCATAGTTTTTAGGAAACAGAGCTAAGACCAGAAGGAGACAGTCACAGGAAGACAAATTTGAATACTCAGAGTAAAAAACAACTAATAATTAGATTTTTCTGATAATGGGACTATTACCTCAAGAAGTAATACTATTATTAGTAGTATATTATATGTTATTGTATGTTATATATTATATCACATATTCTATAATACTATATTTGTAGTAGTAGTAATAGTGGTAGAAGTAGTAGTATTTAAAGGATTCAATGGGTCTGATGGGGAATAAAGTTGAAATTTAAGGCTCCTTCCCTCTTGATTTTTTTCCCCCCTTGGGTATATAATATAGATGATACACTGAAAAAGTAACTGTTACTTTAGACCAATGCTGTGGTTCGATGATGTGCTCATCTGATTCTGAGTGCTAGTGCTACGTTTAAATATATAGTTTACTAATGTGTTAGATTTCTATCACTATACCAAAATGCCCAAGATAATTAAGTTGTAAAGTTTATTTTGTTGCGCACTTTGGAGGTTCCAGTGTGTGATCAGTTGGTTCTGTGGCAAGGCAGCACATCATGGCAGGAGTGTTGGGCAAAGCAACTGCTCTGGCTAGGTAGCAAAGGAGAGAGGAAGAGTAAGGGGCTGAGGTCCTGTAGTTGCCTTCAAGAGCATGACTCCAGTAACCCAACTTCTTCCACTAGCCACACTTCTTAACTGTTCTGCCACCTCCCAGTAGCACCATCCTAGGGTCCAAGCCTTTAAACATAGGACTTTGGGGGAGCATGCAAAATCCAAACCATAGCAGTTAGCTAAAGTGTTATTAAAATCACACCTCTGTAGAGGCAACCAGCATTGTTCTATAAATGTTTTCAGTAAGTTTAATTTCAAGAATTCTTGTCAATTCCAGATATCATTGGATCTGTCTAAAAAGCAGCTGAACATAAGCAAAAATTACTTAGCTTTCTTTCTTTTATTCCAAGAACACTTTCATTTTCTTCTTAAAATGCAAATTATACATTATTTTATGGTTGGTTTACAATTATGACTATTTGATTGTTCACATAGGTACCAAAAGCTTAGAATGCACTTTGATGCCTTACAGAAGCTTTAACCACAATGAATACTAGATGACATATAAAACTTGATAAATACAGAGTGTTTCTTGTACATGAGTAACTTTGGAAGAATGAGAATTGTTAAAGGTTTTTAAAAGGAAATGCTCAGTTTTATAATGATTCTATTTTAAATTTATTGGTACTTTATAGAAGGTAATAATCCCAATTTCAGATGTGTAGGGGGCAACAATTATTTAGGCTATCAATCTTATTTATTAAAAGAAATGGCATGTAAATGTATTTGAAACATTTTAAATGCCTTATTATTGATGTATGTGTTCCCATGACAACCACAAATACCCCTTTAGAAAAAACAATAATGCAAACTAGTAGCTTTAAGCAGAAGCTGAGAAATTGCAGGCTATATTCAAAAAAAGGTAGCTACAATGTCAACATTTTACTATAGTCATTTACCTTTGAAATAGTACCGCATGTAAAGCTGTAATGTGTGTATGTGCTTTCAGAGACCACCAAATTAATTGAACTAGAACATAGAAACATGAAATATAAAAACTTATACTTTATTAAGATTTAAAAATTTGATCTTTAGAAGTATCAGTAAGAAAACTAAGGCCAATCTCAGACTAGGAAAAAATATTAATAAAAGTTTATCCAACAAAAGACTCATACTTGCAATATATAAAGATTTCTTAAAACCAAATAGTAGGAAGGCAGTGATCCAATTTTTTGCTCATGGGGAGAAGAGAGATATGACTTTTATCAATGAAAATGTATTAATGGCAAATAAATACATAAAGCTGTACTCATTATCATGAGTCATCCAAGAAATACAAATTAAGTCACAGTGAAATGCCACTGGACATACCCATTGGATTGGCGAGCTTGAGAAGACTAATTGAACTAAGTGTTGATGTTATAATTAATAACTCCCACTTTATCTCTCATAAGCTAACTGTTGGGTTTATTTAGTTTAGGTAGAAGCAGTTTGCACTTAAATTTATTTTATATTTTTGCTAGATTATTTTTTATTATTATTTTATTCTATATCTCAAAGTACTACTTTTTATTAGAGATCTCCACACCAAAATTATCTATGGGTAGTATCTCTCACCCCTATTCCCATTATACACAGGATTTATAACAGAGTTGGCTTTTGGCTCCACAGAAGCGACTCAAATTTATATTTTAAAATCATCTACAAATGAGTAAACCTGTTTTTTTTTTTTTTTTTTTTTTTTTTTGTGGTACTGGGGTTCCTGGAAACCCTTCTACCTCTGGACTACAATCCCAGACCTATTTTATATTTTTATTTGGAAACAGGGTCTCTTAAGCCAGCAAGGCTGGCTTCAAACCTGTGTGACCCTCCTGTCTCCACCTCCCAAGTGCGGGGATTACAAGTGTGCGCCACCACACCTGGCAGTAAACCTGTTCTTGTTGGAAGTTTTCCATAATGAATGAACTGCCTATAGTCTATGCACTTATTTTTTTTTTTTTAACGAGGAATGTGGCACTCTGGGTTACTTAACTTGCCAAGGAGAATAAGGCTGAAGGGTAACATATGAAAAGTCTCTCTTGCCTTACATATAGTTTGAGGCCTCTTAGCCCAGCCTTCCAATCAAAGCAAAATTTCCTCCCACACTACCCTAGAAAGGTAGTCATCCAACCTCAACTTACAGCACTTTCATTTAATAGTTTTACTGCTTCACAAGACACTATTTTCTATTTTTTATCGAGAAAGTTACTAGAAAATTAGAAATCTAGCTTTCTTTCAACTTACTTGATTAGTCCTGATTATAATCTATGTAATTTTTAAAATTCTCTTAGGCATTTTAAGCTATAGTTATATAGAATATACATGTTTTTGATCCAGGTATTCTTCAGACATAGCTTAAATGCTTACAGCCATCCTTCAGGAATTGTTTGATAGCTTTCCAAATATTTAAAGTTCACTAACCTGTTCCCATCATTTTTTTTAAACCAACTTGAATGCTCCCAGTGTTTTCAACTATTTTTTATATAACCTATCTTTGTCTCTTCCCTCTCCTCTACCAAACTGTGTTTGATGTTCCTCAAATATATTGCCTGGAACAAAATAGAAAACCTTAGGATTTTAAGTGTCAAGTGAATTTAGATGATAGCCTCTTCTTTTCTAATCTTAAGACTAATTTTTGAGAACAGGAATTAGAGAAAATGAACTCCCTTCTCTATTAATCATGAAAGTAAAAATAAGCGTGAAGATGTTGAGTCAGAGTAGGGAGAAGTAAATATGTATTGGGTTTTCACACACAATCTGATGACATAGGATCTGTTACACAAATGAGGGAGAGTTTCAATCCAAAACAGGTATCCAAGGATGTGAGTCTGGTACCATGCGCTCCTTACTTCTGATGGCCAAGTGCTGCCATGTGACCTCTTTCACCCCAAGATGCTGTTTTCTTCATTTAATTCAGAAAGCCCACATCAATGGCAGCAGTACCCATTGTCATTCTCAACTTACAGAGAAGAAGCTGTTGGAGGATGGCAGGGCTCCCCCATGAATGTACGTCATATAGGGACCCTCTGGAGTTAAAGGATAGATAAACAGATCTGATAAATTCACCTGAGCAGTTGATCTTTTAAATTCTACCTTCATTTAGTGTAGTCTAACATTGGGCCTAGATTTTAATCAGCTAACCCTCAGAATCACTACCAGCCACTCTAATATATTGAATCCAGAATCTCAACTTACTGTGTCTTGTATAAGCAAATTTTAAGTCAGTGTTGTTCTTCCAACCTTGATTCCAAGCCTCTAGGATGCATTTTTGATAGGTTCTTAAATTTTCTGTTTATATAAGCAGGAAGTATCTTGTGATTTAGTGTGTGGTAGTATCACATTTATTTATTTTCCCCCTGGGTTAAATTGATCTAGAAAACTAATCAATTCCTTAAAAAGAAAAGAAAAAGAACAACTTCCATCATGTGTAACTAAAAGAACAGAGCTGGTACTTAGAGAATGCTGCCTAGAAATCTCCATAGTTATTTAAATAATTTTTCTTCATCATCACAGTTAACAGTGCTGCTTTCTCCCACTAAATAATCAGGGTCACCTTTCCTTCAGCTTCCAGTAACACTTCTTTTTTCTTTTTCTTTTCTTTTTTTCTTCTTGAGGTACTGGTGATAGAACTCAGAGGCATTTTACCTCTGAGCTACACCCCCAGCCTTATTTTTTATTTTGAAACAGGGTCTCATTAAGTTGCAGAGGGCCTAAGTAGCTGAGGCTGGCCGCGATCTCAGATCCTCCTAAGTACTTGGGATTATAAGTGTGCGCCCAGTAACATCTTTTTAACCTTCCTTTAAGCCCTCACAACAGCCTCCTTGAAGGCCAGTCAGTTTCTCCAATGCCCTTCCAGTAGTTGCCACTACCCTGGACCCAGAGCTGGTGCTCAGTGTTGTAGATTTCGTCACAGTAGCACCCCCATCCACGTATAAGAATCTCTTGGTTACTAATGACCAACTTAGCTTAGTGGCTTTGGTGTACAGTCATTTTATTACTCTCCCTCATGATTCTGAGGTTCAGTGGGTGTCACAAAGTGGTTCTTGTTCGGGGTTTCTTGCACAGCTGCATCCAGGTAGGGGCTGGGACAGTAGTCATTTGCGGGTCATTTCTCTGGTGCCTGGGCTGGGAAGGCTCAAGTAACTGGGGGCTGGGACACTTTTTCTCTTTCATTCCCTAAGTCTCTCCAGTCCCTCCTGCATGGTGCCTGCAGGTTGGCCAGACTTCTCATTCCTGAGTTGCATGATCCTAGTTAGCCATGTGTAGGCTGCTTCACCACGGCATCACCTTGGCCATATTCTTTTTTTTTTTTTTTTGGTGGTGGTACTGGGATTCCTGGAAGCCCTTCTACCTCTGGGCTACACTCCCAGACCTATTTTCTGTATTTTTGAAACAGGGTCTCTTAAGCCAGCGCGGCTGGCCTCGATCCTCCTGCCTCTGCCTCCCAAGCGCAGGGATTACAAGCGTGTGCCACCACGCCCGGCTTGGCCATATTCTGATAGTTGAAATGACTACAGATGCCACTCAGGTGTAAGGCATGGCGACAGACTCCTCTCCTTAATAGGGCAGTGGGAATATCCTGGAAGGCATATTGGAAATAATGTTGCAGCTATTCAGGAAAACACAATGCTTCCTTTATATTTTCTCTTGTATCCAGAATCTTTTGAAGCATGACAGTACAAAATTAAAGGTGGGGTTAATATTAATATAGATAAGTAAATCTTTGCAAGGTTGTAGTCTCACTTTACAATCCATTCAGAGTATATTTGCATTGTCTTGCCATATACTGTTGGATGGTCACAATGTTTAGTAACCAGTGATAGGCTAAAAGAGAAGATTTTAATGCTGATAGGAAGGAATTAAGTAGGCTGTTTGGAATTCACTTTTTGGGTGGTTATGTAATTAATAGTATTTTTCACCTCATAGTGAATGTTTCACCTCTGTGAAATGCCATGGCTACAATTAGTTGGATTAATAACATTTTGAAAAAGTGGATTTCCTATATGGAGAGAGGGGCCTATAAAAGAAATGGACAATTCAGAATGAGGAAAGATTGCCCAGTGGAAGAGATAGAGTAAAAATCAAGAGTAATATTAATGAAAATCTTAACAGCAACAAAAAGTCAATGAAGAATAAAGAATTACTATTTGTAAAACAAAGAGAAAACTTTAATACTGATGAAAAGTGCCACATGTGAAAAACGGTTATTATTTAGAATTGACTGTGGTTGACATAGGATGTTAGAAAAACTTTTAGCTAGAATTAAGATTTGAAAATTAGTAAAATACCATAGTTCTGAGGACTTTTTTTTGTAAGCTTCTACCTTGTATTCATTTGTCATTTTAAAAATTCTGCTCACCAAGATATCGCATTATTTATATAAAAACAGGGGGGTGCACTAAGAACTGAACCCAAGGGAATTCTACCCCTGAGCTACATCCCATCCCTTTTGTTATTTGTTTTGAAACAAGGTCTTGCCAGGTTGTTGAGGATCTCATTACCTCACTGAGGCTGTCCTCGAATCTGCAATCCTTCTGTCTCAGCCTCCCAAGTACTGAGTATCAGCCATCATGTCTTACTTTTATATAAAATTTAAATATTTAATTGTATCAAATATAATGGAGTCAGTTCAATATTTAGAAGGTATGCCATGAAGCCGTCTCCCATGGGGAAGGTTTTCTCTTTATTTCTCTGAGCTGTAGACTGTCATATCCTGCTCTAGGTTTTGAATAATTGACCTTCAAAAGAGGTTTCTTTCCCCATATTCCTACCATTGTTAGTTTTCTAGGGCTGCTTCAATAAAATACCACAAGCTGGGTGGCTTAAAACAACAGAAACTTAGACTTCCTCTGTTCTGAAGGTAGGTGTGCCAAATCAAGATGTTGACAGGGTCTCAGGACTTGGGAGGCTGAAGTAGGAAGAGTGTATATTCAAGGACAGGCTGGGCAACTTAGCAAGATGCTGTCACACACACACACACACACACACACACACACACACACACACACGTGAGCGTGCACGTGCTGGCACGGTGTCTGGAAGCGCTGAGGGGGGGCTCAGCTCATCCATGCTGCTCTCTGAGCTCTTTGTGGTTGATGGAATCTTGACATTCATTGGCTTGTCATAATCTTTTGTTCTTCTTTCTACTGGTGTCCAGATTTCCCTATTTTTTTAAGAGCGCCTGTCATTGTATTAGAGGCCACCCTAATCCAGCATGACCTGATTTTAACACAATTACATTGTCAGAGAACCCATTTCCAAATAAGGTCACATTCATAGGGATTGGCGGTTAGTGGTTAGGACTTGGTCTTATCTTCTTGGGGGACACAGTTCACCTCACACCACCATGTAACTCAAGCACTAGGTAATTATGCCAAAGGAGTATTCAAATGATAGGACAGTTTGTGCCTGTTTCATCTTTGTCACAGATTTTACTATTTAAATGGATATGCTTAACTTTAATCAGGAAGCAGGTCATGCTTGTAAGAATTTATTCTACTGTCTACATGGTGGTCCTTTTGCTAATGAACTTCTTCAGAGGAGGGAGTTGTCCACTTAACAGTTGATCTTAACTTACAGAATATGAGGAATTTCTTCATAATGCTTTCCCTTAAAGTGTCAGACTAACACACAAATGGAAATAGTCTTTGCAGGAAATGTGAGGAGCTTGACAGGGAGACTGCCTGCCTACTAAAAAAATTGGCTGGCCATTGGCAGAGAGCAGAGGAAGTCTCTTAAATTTTGGTTTTCCGAGAGGGTCAGCTTGAATGCTTTACACATGCTTGTGAAATTAAAAGACTTCACAAATAAGTAATCTGGCTACTTTATATGCATGCCTCTATTCCAGGAGCTTGTTAGTTGTGCAGTGGGAAATTAGAGTTACAGAATAATGAAATAATGTTGATTAAGATATTCTATTTCAAAAACAATATGTAGGAAATGGCTTGGTCTGAGTTGTGAAATATATTGAATAAAATAATGTAAAACCTCTTCAGAGACTAAAATTTCACATATATCTGTTCGTGTCATTCCATACGTTATATATAAGTATATAAAAAATACCTTCCTTTATTTTTATTTTTATGTAGGACTTTTAAATAATTGAATCTAAATTTTTAAAGTGGTCTTATTTTCATTTATGTCACTGTAGACAGCTAAGAAGTAAACAGGAGTTAAAAAATAGATTGTTAAATTCCTCTAGTAATTCAGAAGCCAATAACTTGACATTCTACAAAAATAATGTTTTTCTAGAGCTATTAAATATGGCAAAATATAAATGCCTCTTGCAGCAGTCAGAGTGGACTTGGTTATGCCGCAGGAACTAATGATTTCAAAATTTCAGGGGCTTAAAGAAGATGAGTTTATTACTACACACCCAAGGTCTGCTGATGCTCTTGGCAGTGTTCCAGGACATCGTTCCTCCTTTCACTGAACCAGAGTTGAATTTCTGCCTCACTTCATGATTCCGTAGTCTCTGAACTGGTGAATAATGGCTGGAGAATTGAGCCCCTGCAATTAAAGGCACCTCTAAGTTCATTTCTCTTCTGCTTCCACTTGATTGACTCAAGCAAGTCATATAATTTCTAGCAGGTAAAGAAATGTGATCCAAGTGAGGGAAAGAGCGGGAATCTACCTATTAGTGAACAGCACATGTCCACCACAGTCCTCTCCTATTCCCTGCCCACTTATAATCCACAAAGAATAGAATGACCAGCAAGGAAATTGAATAATCTCCAAACTGAGCTCAAAATAAGCTGTTTTCTTTATGGAACCTTTAGAAGTCTCCCATCTGACTAGGATAGGACTACAATAGCTATTTCCTGAGTCTGAATTTTGGCTAGAATTCTCAGCCTAACAGAAATTACTTCCATTATTCCTATTTTCTTTGCCCACCTGATATTGATCTGGTTAGATATCCTGCAGGATCCCATCTAGATTAAGACCTAGATACAACCTGGATGCAGCATGGGAATGAATTCCCCTGTGTATAAATACTGCTTTTTACAGTCTTGAGGAAAATGATAGTCACTTGATAATAACAGTCCAAAGCTTTGGGTTTCATCTCTTATATTATATCCCAAGTCTTAATCTTTCCAGGATTTTAACCATTTAAAGTATATGTACTACGTTATAAGTGTAAGCATAATGGAGGAATGATATGCAAATATCATGTATACAGTGTTTATAATATCTAACATAGGTTAATACCTATAAATAACTAAACCAACCAAACACATGGAAAGTTCAGCTGTTTGAGTTAAGTAATTTTGCATTCCATAATTGCATTCACTTTGTAAAATTGAGAGTCAATTAGAAATGAATTTCTGTAATGAGTCAGACATTCAGAAAGTTAACTTTACATCTATCTCAGAAATATTTTAGGGGTAAAGACTGTTGTCGTAGTTGCTTGGCGCTATTTTAGGAGGGGTAGTTGAGTCAGAGTTCTCAACCTCAAGAGACCTCAGATATCACATTGTCTAACCTCTTTTCTACTTTTAAGTACATCATTGATATCTACAATAGCATACAGTTTCTTTTAATATTGAGAATTACAACAAGACACTAGCTAGCCAGGTGTGGTAATGCATGCCTGTAATCCCAGTGCTTGGGAGACAGAGAGGATCACAGTCTTGAGGATAGTCTCAGCAACTTGGAAAGACCCTGTTTCAAAATTAAAAAATAAAAGGCCTAGGGGTGTTGCTCAGAAGTAGAATGTCACTGTATTAAATTTTTAGTACCAGTCCTACTTACCCTCCAAAATACTAAAACACTAGCTATTCTTTGAATAAAAGATAACCATAGAGATAATAGAACAAATTCTCTTTATAAACTGGCCTAATTTTTATATTTTTGTTAAAAAGCAAAGAAAATAAAGATTGTTGTTTTACATTTAACATAAAGCTTGTAACTTGGAATATGCAACCAAATAAGGAAAAGAAATATCTGAATTATAAAGAGCTGTAGTAGTGCAGAAGACAGAGTCATTACTTCTACCCGGGAATCTGAGTAGCCATCATAGAGACAGTCTTTTTTGTTTGTTTGTTTTTGTGGGTCTAGGGATGAAATCCAGGGACATTTGACCTCTGAGCTACACCCCCTGCCCTATTTTTTATTCTTTATTTGAAACAGGGACTCACTAAGTTGCAGAGGGCTTCACTAAGTAGCTGAGGCTGTACACAAACCATGATCCTCCAGTCCCAGCCTCCTGAATGCTAGAATTACAAGTGTGCACCACCATGACTGGCTCCAAAGTTCAAAAGCAACTCTAAAGAATAATTTCCAGAAGCTAAGTAGAGGAAAAAGAGGTTCAGAGACCCACAGAAGTCCTTAAGTTTGGGGAAGCTAATTCCTACTGAAGACAGGAGCATGCCTTGGTGCTTCAAGTCCACTGCTGCCTGCTTCTAGCACGGGAGGGCATGTCTGGCCTGAGTTAGGCACTCAGTGAGTTATATCCTGGATCCATCATGGATGGGTGGATGGATCTACATTTCTAGAGTCAGATCTGTAACATCTAGCTCTTAATCTGCACTGTATTACTTTATGAGGGGTTAATATCCCTGAATCACCTTTAATGAATGGTTTCTAATTTGGGGGATGATCCTATTTCTTACTGCCTACCAGCTGAGAGAACATATATTAATCCTAATTATAGCTAATATGTATTTAGATTTTTTTCATATAAGGCTAGTTGTAAATACTTTTTATGTATTAACTCATGTAATCCTTATATCCACCTTGGGAGGTATAGACTATTATTATCCTTATTTTCATATGAACAAACTCAAGCTCAGAGAGTTAAATCTCTTTGCTAGTATCACTGTGCTGAGAAGTGGCATTAGACCCCAGGAAGTCTAGCTCAAGGGCCCATACTACATTTGAAGTACCAGAAAGGTCACTGGCCTGTCAGTCAAAAAACATGATGGAGATTTGTGCTCCAGCTCTCCCATGAGTGAAAACTTGGGAAATGCTTTTGCCTCACTGGAAGTCTGTTCCCTTATAGGAGAAAGGAGAGGCTTTTCTCTGGGTAATTCCTAAGGGCCTACTTGCAGTATCATTTTAGAATTATTCACATGTAAGGGCTGAGCAAGTTTGTTCCTTTTAATTCATCAATAGTTGAGGACCATCTCAGTCTTCAGAAGCTACAGAGTCCCATAACCTCTGGGATTGTAGTGGGGAGGTGCTCAGGTGATGCTATTTGATACAACACTCTTTCCCAACACATCAGGTGTCTTTGCATCTCTCTCTGACACAGCTCTATGCACCCATGCATAACGACATTGGAAAGGTATTTATGAAGATATTAAGGAAAAACAACATTTTATTATTTATTTATTTATTTATTTATTTATTTATTTATTTATTTATTTTTGCAGTACTGGGAATGGAACCCAAGGGTATTTACCTCCAAGCTTCATTCTCAGCCCTATTTTTTATTGTTTATTTTGAAACAGGGTCTCATTGAGTTGCAAAGGGCCTCACTAAGTAGCTGAGGCTGTCCATGAATCACGATCGTCCTAACTTAGCCTCCCAAATGCTTGGGTTACAAGAATGTGCCACCATGCCTGGCTTATGCCTTTTAAACTAAAGGCATATGCACGCACACACACACACACACACACACACACACACACACACACACACTCACACGATGTCATCTGGTAAGCTAAAAAGAAACTAATGCTAAATTGTAAGCGCATGTGTTTTCTCAGAACAAGTCACGTCATCATCCAGCCAGCCCTATTAAAGGTCTGTTAAACAGATTTGCAGCCAAGTACTTGAGGTAGATGCTGTTCTTTTTTGCAGCATTTTACAAAATAAGGACACAGTTCATTGCTCTTCTGACATCATCTAAACATTCTGAGCCCTCCTGCTCTGAACTGAATAGAGATTCAACTAAATGATATTTTACTTTGTTTTTTGTGGTACTGGGGTTCCTGGAAACCCTTCTACTGCTGGGCTACACTCCCAGACCTATTTTTATACTTTTTTTGTATTTGGAAATGGTATTTTAAGCCAGTGCAGCTGGCTTCGAACCTGCACGATCCTCCTGTCTCCGCCTCCCAAGTGCAGGGATTACAAGCGTGCACCACCACGCCCAGCCTAAATGATATTTTAAAATGAGGAAATTGAGGACTTTGTTTACACCTCCTTTTTCTTATAGATCCTTACTGTATTTTATGACTTTGCTCTATGAGTTCTATAAGTGCAATTCCTCCCCACTCCCTATACTGGGAATTGGACTCAGAACATCCTACATGCAATGTAAGCATTCTACCATTCAGCTATGTCCCCTTTTAAGTTTTATTTTAAATAAAACTCACCCCATACAACGCCTTTCAAATTGTATTTTAAGATGGGTATCACTAACTGCCTAGCCTGGCCTCAAACTTATGACCCTCCTGCCTCAGCCTCCCAGATAGCTGGGATTTCAGTATGTGCTGCCATGCCCAGTTTATGAGCAGATTTTTAAATCCCATAATCTTTTCTCCTTGTGTGTGTAGCACCTGTTTCTTTCCATGTCCCTCATCCTTCCTTCTATTTGATTTCCTCACTTCAGTGTCCCTCGCCAACTCCTCTGCCTCTAGCTACACACACACACACACACACACACACACACACACACACTCAGAAAGTACACACATGTACACCCACAGACCTGGTACTGTTCTCAGCAGTCCTTTGTCACTTTGAAGCAAAAGAATAAATGTTCTAAGTGTGTGTATATATATATGTATATATATATATATATATATATATATACATATATACACACACACACACACACACATACACATACTGTCATAAACATGTTTAAGTGTTGGATGCAGATAGATAGAAATAACAGTCCTTGCCATCCACTTATATACATACAGAGTCCAAAGTCCAGATTTTATTTTACATAAAAGAAATTTGGATTACCTTAACTTTATTTTTAGTGGTACTATAATACTCATTACAGAATTCCCCACCCATAAGTTATAATCAGCTGGATATGGTTTTCCCTTTGGCCTCTTTCTGAGATTTACCACTGGCCATGAGCATTGGTTGGAGGACTCCATTTTCTCTGAACACTGTATAGTACCTACACTTATTTGTGAAATTCTGCACAAGCATTTTTGAGAACCTTTGTGTATTGTCCTATATTGTTGCATTTTTCCAAGATGCTTTGGAGGAAAAGTGATAGAAAGTTTTGCAGCTTTGGGGTGTGGTGTTTCCTTCCTCTCCTCTAAGCAGCAAACATACAGATGCCACATTCTTTAAAAAATGACCATAATCAACAGCAAACAATGATGCCTTCTTCAGTCCGCAGATGGTGCTCTTTCTCTTTGATGTGTTACCCATTCTGGGTCTGTTAGGAAAACAGAACTCCTTTTCCAAGTGTATGCCACTCTTCCTTAAGGTGAGATGCCTCATCTCTGTGAAAAAGGAAGTTTGACTTCTGACCCTGCAGCTGCTCTTCCATCTTCTAGGGAGAAGCAGCCTTCTCCACTTTATGATGTTTAGGCTCTCCTGTGTCCTTACGTCATGCTATTTTCAGGCTATGAGCAGCTTCCACCTGTCATCATACTTGATCTTTTCAATCGGGATCTTCAGCCCTGGAAGCCTTTTACCTTCTACTTACCTCCTTGAACCCCTATGATTTCAGTGTCTATAGCATGATCTGTTCTCTCACCACCTGGGGTTTTGTATCTTTGTCCTCTCTTCCAGAACAGTCATTTCCCCATTGCTAACTCCTAATGTATACTCCTTCCTCCAAATGGACTGGCATTCCTTTATCTTCCCATTGTACTTTTGGGAAATTCTGTTTTCCTGAATGGAATTTGATTCTTCTCACTCTTTGACTCGATCTATAGTAATAATCTCTACTATCTAGACTGCTGTCCTTTTCATAGACAGATATGCCCTTTTGTATCATAAACCTTTATTTCATTAATACAAGCAGTACTCTTTTTTGGGGGGGGCACGTGCCTTCAGCTTCAGCATATTTGATTTAGGTCCCTTGGTGACTTTCTGCTTTTTCTCATCTCCTCTTCTCTGCCCCTTGCTAGTGCTGATAGAACTCTGGACACTCCTGGACTCTGGGAGCCTAGCCATTCTTATCACCACCATCATCATTGACCAACTTGTTTTTCAGGTTCTGCTTTCACTGTGTTGGCCCAGCTTGGGGTGTGGTAGCTCTAGAGGATTGGACTTCTCAGTCTGCCCTTACTTGATCTCACCCCATCACACCTAGCCTAGTGCTCCCAGTGTGACCAAGTGAGTCCTCCCTACCCATAAGATCTGGGTCCCCATTAACACAGGTTAGTCTCTACCTCCTCATCGCTTATGTTGCTTACTCTAGCCTCTAAATTCCTATCTATTATGTGGAAGTCTTCAGCCTGTTTTTTACAATTTTAAAAAAATGTAATTTGCATTTTTCCTAACCCATTTCACACCAAAACCTAATCTTCCTTTATATGAGCATTCATATTTCCTATTTAAAAACTATTTTATATGATTATGGAATCTGTACCATATCCTGCTGGAGGTGTTTTTTTTTTTTAAACAATGTAGAATGCATACTTACCACTTTTCTAAAATCCAAAACATAATTCTATCAACCATGTTTTCCATTGATAAATGACTGGATGCAGAATATGTGGTCCATATACACAATGAAATACTGTTTATTCATAAAAAGAATGAAATCCTGTCATCTGTAGCAACATGGATGGAATTGGAACGCATTGTGTTAAGTGAAATTAGTCAGACACAGAAAAACAAATATTGCATGTTCTTTCTCACACACAGAATCTAAAAATGTTGATTTTATAGAAGTAGTTGGATAACAAGTACCAAGATACAGTTAGATAAGAGGATTCGGTTCTAGGCACACTACAAGTACTATATGGTAACTATAGTTTATGATAATTTATTATATATTTCAAAATAACTAGAAGAGAAAAATTTAGGAGTTCCCAACATAAAGAAATGCTAAATATCCTGATTTGATCATTACATGTTGTATATTTATGTCAAATTATCACATCATACACCAAAAATTATGTACACATTTTATGTGTCAACTAAAAATATTTTAAAGTCTGAATTCTAAAGTACATGTGGTCCTGAGTTTCACATGAGAGATTGTGAATCTGTAATGATACAGGCCTCTAAAATGATCAGATTAGCAGGTGGTTATGTGCCTTCATTGTGCTGGGATAGTGAAAGAACAAGACAAACAGGCTTCCTGCTTGTTCCTAAATTGCCTTTCCTTGTTTTACTGTTTGAAAGACAAAGCCACTTGAAACAACAGTATAAATTCTTGGAAGGCAGAGGCCCATGTATTCTTTTGCATCCCATATTAGAGTATTACTAAAGGTGAGACTATTTTAGAGGATCATTAACTTCTAGTCTATTTTATTAACTTAAGTGTTTTTGAGTTGATATCTTAATATTTTTATATAGTTTCTTTGTTTACTGTAGATGAGTTTATAAATCAGTACAACCACTTTGGAGATCAGTATGGAGGTGCCTCAAAAGATTAGGAATGGAATCACCATATGACCCAGCTATATAACTGCACAGTATTTTTGCAAAAGAATTGAAGTCAGATTACTCTATATGCATTCATAGATACATGCATATCCATATTTATAACAGCACAATTTACAGTAGCCAAGTTATGGAACCAACCTAGGTGTTCGTCAACAGATGAATGGATAAAAGATGTGAGATATATATATATATATATATATATATATATATATATATATATATACACACACATATATATATTTACATAATGGGGTTTTACTCAGCTATAAAGAAGAAAATTATATCATTTGTAGAAAAGTAGATGGAAATGTAGAACATCATGCCAAGGGACATCAGCCAGTCTCAGAAAATTAAGGACCGCATTTTTTTTTTTTAACCATTTATAGAAGCTACAGAGAAAATATGGGGAGAAGAGACTTCATGGAGTTAAGGAGAGAGACCAGAAGAGTGCTAGAAAGAGACTGGGGGAAGGAGAAGTTGAGAAAAAAAAAAGGAAGTTCCGGGGAGGAAACAGACTAAATATTATATGCATATATGAATATATTAATGTGAATCTCACTACCTTGGACAGGGTGGGAAGTTGGAGAAGGGGGATAAGGTGAAGGAAACAGACCAACAGACATCCTGTAAGACTGTATCACCGAATCTCACTATGATGAACAATTCCAATGTACCAATAAAAGGTTACTAAAACTTTTTAATTGAGTTTTTCTGCTGTTCTTTGAAAAGTACACTTAATTTTCTTGTTTTACATAATAGAAATGCTTATACTATAACAGAGTGACTAGTCCCTTTGACTATCAAGGAATTATATCTTGCAGTATTTACCAGTCTCAGACTTAGTAGATGGCCTATTACTTGTATTTACCTGACTATTTTAGGAAATAATGTAAAAGTGCCCTGACTCTGGCTCCCTAAATTACATGTGCATGAAGAGAAAGAGCTTTTAATTGCTGTTTACTCTTGGGAAACAAGGTTTCTTGCCTTATCAAAGTAGCATCTAATAAGGCAGTATCAGGGCATAACAACTAAATATCAACCCTGTAGAGTGAATTGAAGACAAAAAAAAAAATACTTGGCTGGTTTTATTAGCAGGCAGCATATGTGGCAGGATTCCCTTCCTACATATACCCTGTTTTCTTCTTCTGAAACCACCTGCAGTTCAGTGAATATTCTGCAGTCATTGGTACCTTCTGCTTGAGCTACAGCATCTGACTTGTAGCTCAGGTGGCTAGCTTAGGTCACCAGGACTTCAGTGCCCCTGCTCAGGCAGTGTCAACCTGAGATCACATTTATTCATTCTCATTCTCTCTCTCTCTCTCTCTCTCTCTCTCTCTCTCTCTCTCTCTCTCTCTCTCGCCCTCCCTCCCTCCCTCCCTCTCTCTCTCAGAAACAAAGGCAGAGATTTATTAAGGAAAAGTGATACAGGTTCAGGGGAGAGGGAGGTCCAGCTACAAAGTGTGAGAGGCCCCAAGGTCCTTCCTTTATAGGTTTCCTGGGAGGGGGTGGCTAGAGGCACATAACTGGATTTAACTAGATTAGCGGTTTGGAATTTCACTTTCTGGAATGGATGAGTGGTAGCTGGGTGGTGTCTTAGGGATCCTTTGTTTGATAGGCATCTCAGGTGGGGAGAGGAACCATTTCAGATTTTAAAACTATATTTGTCTTTCCTTCCCAATTTGTCTCCTTTCTGCCTAATATTTTATTTCTTCTCTCCTACCTCATCCCCCCACCCCCCGACTCCCATCCCCAGACTTTGGTTCCTTAATCTTAAGGGTGGCAAAGGATGGAGTTCTATCTTCTGTAGCGTCTTGTGAGCTATCCCGGCACCAAAGCCTTGTCCTAACTGATAAGGAGACATGGGGAGGTCAGGGTTTTTGTTGGCTTCAGAACCATCCTTCTTTGATATTCTGGTAAAGAATGCATAAACATGTGAGATATTAGCCCCTGACAACAGCAAATCAAACAGCAGAAGAGCATCCTGAGGCAAAGTATACTGGCCAATATTTACTTTCCTAATTCATATGAAAATTTGTATTTTGTATTTACAGCATTAGTGTCCCTAAATGTTAATATTAACTTTTCATTGCAGGAGGCTTCCTGGTCTTATTTCTGCTATAGTTTGGATCTGTCTTCTCCTCCATAGGGTCATGTGTTTTGAAGGCTTGGTCCACAAAAGGGCACTATTGGAAGGCAGTAGAGTCCTCTCGGAAGTAGGCTGGCATGGGGTGCTCTTGCAACCCCAGTACTTGGAAGTCTGAGACAGGACAAGTTTGAGGTCAGCTTGGCAACTTAGACACTGTTTAAAAAAAAAAATACACTGGGGGTATTAGGTTTATAGAACATGCAAATGCAAGACACTCCAGAGTGGCTCTCAGAGTAAAGCCACTTCTAAAAATGGGTGTACAACTGACAAGTCTAGTAAGCAAGCACACTGAGCGGGCAGTCCCTTTGGGTTTATATCCCTGACATGATCCTGAGCCTTGCCCTGATTGGTGAGGGCTTGGGTTCACAAGTCTGTACGATTGGCTATTCTTAAGACAGGCAGAAATTCTGAAAGTTTGGCAACAAAACAAAGTTTAAAGCACAACTCTGCTGTGATTGGTTTATTTCTAGTACAGGTGGGAGTTTTGGAACAAAGTTTAAAATTCTAGTCAACCAAAATGTTGCATCAACTAAAATGGCTCACATTCTGGACTATTCTAGCCAACTAAAAGTTACATGAAGATTCTATACCTCTTATAGGCTATCTTCGTTCTGAAGAAAAAACTGTATATGCTATCTATATTTTGCTCTTTCCAGCAAAATGCTGTTCAATTTAAGATCTCAATAAAAATAAATGTAATTATTAACTATGTTTAAAGGAGAACTTAGATGGCTTAAAAGAGGATAGTAACCATTAAGCAAATGTGCAGAGCCCTATCTAATTTTCTGTGCTTTTATTACACCCTCAATAGGAAAAGTGGATAATTGAAAAAGGAAATTTTCCGTCTATTCTCACCTTTTAATAGAAAGGAACACAAAAGAAGTGATTCTGCCTTTAGTACCTTGCCTATTGTTTTAGGTCTCTATGCTCAGTATTGACGATTTTAAGAGACTCTTTCTAGTCTTTTTTTTTAAAGAATGGCATAATTATTAACCACACAGACATTCTTTTTTTTAATTTTTTTATTGGTGCATTGTAATCATACATGACATTGGAATACAAGATTTGAGAGGATATACAAGCACGCATCATCCAATTGGGCCTCATCCAAACCCATCCCATTCATTTCCCCTCCCTCAATCCCATGCTTGATTGGTGATTACCTTTGATACATTTGTTTACATACCTCATGAGTTTTAAAGAGGTTCTGTCCTCCCCCATCCCATCCCCTGTGATTGGTCACCTTGTTTCTCTATAGGGCCCTTTCTGCAACTCAACCTCCTCCTGTTACCCCTTTCCTCCTAGTTTTTGCTAGTTAGGGGAAGCATCTGGTTTTTACTTTCTGTGATATTTTTCTATGCATGCTGCATTGCAAGTTTCAATCCCACTCTTGACATCCCCAGTAGAGGCCTGGCCACCCAGAGGACTCTGATCACGACCTCGCTGGCTCCAGCACTGGCCTTGCCTCATGGGAGGCCCCGATCCTGGACTCGCTGGCCCCCACACCAGCTTAACCCCTTGGCTGGCTCCTATCCCGGCCTCAGAGGCCCGAGCACCAGCCTTGCTTCACGGCAGGCTCCGATCCTGGCCTTGCTGACCCTGGCACCAGCCTAACCCCTCAGCAGGCTCCTATCCTGGCCTCGGAGGCCCCAACAAAGGCCTTCCCTCACAGCAGGCTCCATCCTAGCCTCGCTGGCCAGGCATTGGCCTAACCCCTCGGCAGGCTCCGTTCCCTGCCTCGGAGGCCCCAGCACCAGCCTTGCCTTACGGCTGGCTCCAATTCCAGCCTCGATGACCCCAGCACCGGCCTATCCCCTCAGCAGTATCCGATCCCGGCCTCAGAGGCCTCAGTTGTGGCCTGCTGTGAGGCAAGGCTGGTGCTGGGGCCTTCGAGGTCTGGATTGGAGCCTGCCGATGGGTTAGGCCGGTTCTGGGGCCAGCAAGGCTGGGATTGTAGCCTGCCATGAAGCAAGGCCGGTGCTGGGGCCTCCGAGGCTGGGATCGGCTCCATGGCAGGCTCCAATCCCAGCCTCACTGGCCCTGGCACCAGCCTAACCCCTCGGCAGGCTTTTATCCTGATCTCAGAGACCCCAATACCAGCCTTGCTGACCCCGGCACCAGCCTAACCCCTAAGCAGGCTCTGATCCAGGCCTCAGAGGCCCCAGCACCGGCCTTGCCTCACGGCAGGTTCCGACCCGGCCTCGGAGGCCCGAGCACTGGCCTTGCCTTGTGGCAGGCTCTGATCCCAGCACCGGCCTAACCCATCGGCAGGCTCCAATCCAGACCTCGAAGGCCCCAGCACCGGCCTTGCCTCACAGCAGGCTCCGATCCCGCCTCGCTGGTCCCAGCACTAGCCTAAGCCCTCAGCAGGCTCCAATTCCGGCATTGGAGGCCTCATTAGTGGCCTTGCCTCGGGGCAGTCTCCGATCCCGGACTTGCTGACTTTGGCAACGGCCTAACCCTTTGGCAGGCTCTGATCCTGGCCTCAGAGGCCCCATCACCAGCCTTGCCTCACGGCAGGCTCCGATCCCGGCCTCGCTGGCCCCAGCACTGGCCTTTCCCCTTGGTACACACAGACATTCTTAACAGAGTTTTTCTACTTTTAGAGCTAAGGGACAGTAGTTTGTCTTGAAATTGCCTAAAGTTATTTCAGAAAGGCAGGAAAATGAAATTTCAAAAAACAGAATTAACATCTGAAACAATTGTCTTTTCAAGGAGTACACTCTTATCTAATAGCCCCTCGCCTTTTAAAACAGAGGTTAGGCCGGGCGTGGTGGCGCACTCTTGTAATCTCCGTGCTTGGGAGGTGGAGACAGGAGAATCACGCTTGTTCGAAGCCAGCCCCACTGGCTTAAGAGACCCTGTTTCCAAAAATAAAAAATATAAAATAGGTCTGGGAGTGTATCCTGGAGGTACAAGGGCTTCCAGGAACCCCAGTACCACCAAAAAAATAAATAAAACAGAGGTTAATTTTTCTCTAGTTGATATTCATTATAAACATAGATCTGGAGTACTTGAAACCGGGGAAGAACTTAGATGCTAGCTTAAATATGAGATTTGGAAACGCCCATATTAGGATCTCTAGGGAGGAATTGGATGTCCATTCTATTTTAGCATGTAAAATTTTGCCACTACATCTAAGCCATCAATGAGATCGTTTTTGACATATTTCCTCTGAGAACACATTCTTTTACAAGGTAGTATGTGTTAGTGTGATGAATGTTATTTCTGCATTTTGTGGCTTGAAGTATGACACTCTGATATACAAAAGGCAATTATTATCTTTGGGGGTGTTTGGGTGTGGGGTGAAATACATTAATAGGTAAACCTGAATTGGTTTATCTGAAAAAAAATGGAGATAATGTGATAGTAGGTAATCAGATATACTCTTAGGATATAGAGTTAAAGGGCAAAAATAACCATTGTGACAACAGTGTAGCATTCTAATGTTAAAAATGTGTGATATTATCAATTATGGGAAATATTGAATAAAAGTTCATAACCACTTGATTTTTGCTTTCAAAATTGCTAGGACTCATGATTGGGGACATCTTAGAATTTTATGTGTGTGTCTGGTTTGCCTATAAATAGCTTTCTATCGCTTTATTATCTTTTAATTAGATACTTTGCATATATATTACAATTTCAGTAAAGTATTACTTTTTGTATATTTTAATGTAAGGATTAAAGAAGATGATAAACCAAGATAAATTTCATTAAATTTGTTGTATCAGATTTTACTTAGAAAAATTAAAATATGAGTATAAACTGTGTAGAAATAATGAGTTTATTTACCAGTGATAAGAAGGAACAGTCCCTTCCTTTTTTGAGGGGAGATGATGTGAGGTTTTTTTAAATTTTTATTGATGCATTGTAGTCATACATCTTAATGGAGTACAAGATGGTAGAAGCATACATGCACACATCACTCAATTAGTTCTTACCCATTTCTCATCCCATTTCCTCCACCATCCCTCCTTCTCATATTTGGCTTAGTGATTGACTTTGATATATTTGTGAATCTATATCATATAAATGCTCAACATAATTAGTAATCAGAGAGATGCAAATCAAAGCTACCCTGAGATTTCACCTAACTATAGCTAGAATGGCAATCATTCAAAACACAAACAACAAATGCTGGTGAGGATGTGGAGAAGTGGAAACTCTAATACATTGTTGGTGGGATTGCAAACTAGTGAAACCATTTTGGAAAACAGTATGGAGGATTCTCAGAAGAAGGGGAACAAACCTACCCTATGATCCAGTAATACCACTTCTGTGTATCTACCCAATAGAATGGAAACCAAACTACCAGACTAATGCATGTATATCTTTGCTCATAACCTTTGCTCAATTCACAATTGCCAATTTCCCTTCCTTTTGGATAAGACATTTTCTATAACAACCATGCTGTTAGAATATGTAATGACTTAATAAAAATCCAGTACTGCCTTGTAGGATAAAATACCTACCTTGTGGATAAACTTCATGATTTAAGCCTCTATTGTAAAAGTTTGCCTTGAGATCATAACTTTTTCACTGCCTCATTACAGTCTTCAAAATTATAAATCAGCTGGGCATGGTGACACATGCTATAATCACAATATTTGGGAGGCTGAGACAGGATAGCAGGTTTGAGGCCAGCAACTTAGTGAAGTTCTCAGCAACTTATTAAGACTCAGGTTCAAAATAAAAAATAAAACAGGGCTTGGGGTGTAGCTTAGGAAGAATGCCCCTGGGTTCAACCCATAAGACCACATACACACATGAAAAAAAATTATAAATCAGGGACTGAACATTGTATCCTACAGCAAATGACCATTGTTGTGTTCAGCCCTGGGATGGAGCAGATAACAGACTCTGAGAGTCTCATAACTCCTCAAGAAAAGTCTTACCTTTGTTTTTCTTTCATTGATGCTATGGCCCCATGTAGGAGGCAGAGACACTTAGGCTGTAGTTTCTGCTCAACCAGGTGAAGGTTATCCAGAGCAGGTAGCAAAGTAGGCATGTCCCGAGCATCCCCAGTCTTTCCTCAGTTTCATGCCATCTCCCCTTTAACATGCTTTTGCTTTTCAGTCCCTTCTTTATTCAGATTAAGAAGAAACTAGATATACTTAAGCAGTTTTAAGTTGTGGTTTATGGCACAGATTTTGGAATTACACAGACTTGTATTTGAATCTAAAGGCTCTGTGAACTTGGGGGCCATTGCTTGTCACTTTTAAACCTCAGCTTCTTCATCTGTAAAGGATGTCATCTGTGGGGACATCTGGCTAAAAGTGGAGTCGGAACAGATTGTGTCAGTGGTACCTCAGCACGTATCACTGAGCTGTGTGATAATGTTGCCTCATACAGCAAATGACCACTATGTATTCAGCCCTGGGCTGGAGCAGAAGAAAGACTCTTAAGAGTTTTATAACTGCTCAAGAAAAACTTGGCCTTCGTTTTCCTTTTATTGACATGCTAGCTAGCACCATGTGAGGTCTGGGAGACACCTCCCTGTCAACCTCTGGGGGACCTTGGGCTGGAATGCACAGACAGCAGCACATGGAAATGGATCTCAGTCTGTTGCATGGTGGGAAAGAGGAGCTATGCCCAAATAAATCTCAGAGAGAATAAGAATCAGACCAGCTGGGCATGGTGGCGCATGCTTGTAATCCCTGCACTTGGGAGGCAGAGACCGGAGGATCGCGCAGGTTCGAAGCCAGCCTCACTGACTTAAGAGACCCTGTTTCCAAATAAAAATATAAAAATAGGTGTGTTGGAGTGTATCCCAGAGGTAGAAGGGTTTGCAAGAACCCCAGTACCACCAAAAAAAAAAAAAAAAAAAAGAATCAGACCAACTTTACACATTTAACTTGCACAATGTGGTAGCAACCTGCATTGATCGTGATGAATTGGAAGTACTGTAGAACTAAAGTAAAAATTAGCAAGGAAAAGGCTTCCAATTTCAAAGGAAAAGCTCAATAATATGGCAGCTCCTGGAGCCTTCATAGAGGACACTTTGTAGGCTTTTCAGAAATCTTATATTCCTAAACACCCCTGTCATTTTTAAAGTCATAGATAATAGATTGAAACTAAGACAAGTGAATCATGGATAATAACTGGGCCTGGTGGCGCACACTTGTAATCGCAGCATTAGGGAGGCTGAGACAGGAGGATTGTGATTCATGTACAACCCCAGCTACTTAGTGAGGCCCTTTGCAACTCAATGAGACCCTGTTTCAAAATAAAGAGTAAAAAAATAGGGCTGGTGGTGTCACTCAGAGGTACAATGCCCCTGGGTTTCATTTCCAGTACTTAAAAAAAAAAAGGAAAGAAAGAAAGGTGGATATTAACTGATTCCTAAGATCATTAACTAGCTAAATGATTAGCCCTATTACAAAAACCTCCCAGGTCTTGATTCCAATTTGTGTCTCAACAAAATTACAAATTACTGCCTGTCATAAACCTTTTAAGCTCACTCATGAATGCCTGGAAACAGCAGTGTTAAATCTGTGAATGCTAAGGGTCTACTATAATAAGATATTCACATGAACATCTTCCCCACATGAGTAATTATCATGGAGAACATAACAATTACGTATCTCATTAAGCAAGTGCCTAATTAATGTTGTTATACATTTTTGCTTGATTAGAAGATAATGTTTATAGTTGTTACCCTGCAACATGGCCAGCCTCTCTCCTAACTATTAAAGTGAAAGGGAAATCAACCTTTGGTTCCTGGTTTTATTTGGGGAGTTTTATTTTGATCTTGAAAAGGGTCTTGTGATGTTGTCCAGTCTGGCTTCATACTCCTCAGCTCAAGTGATCCTCCTGCCCCATCTGCAACCACACTGGCTGAGCATGCAGTTTTAAATGTTTTATAAATTCTTTCAAGAGCTACTTCATAGATAGTAGTATAACATCCTTTGTGCCTTGAAGAATTCCCTACTGTGGGTTTTGTATGGTAGCCAGTTCTTTATGTATTTCTCTGTTACTGTGGCAAAAATCATCTGTACAAATTAGTACTTTACTCATTAGAAAATATATATTTGGCTGCATAGCAAGTCTGGATTGGGGGCAATACATTATAAAGTATGTGTTAAGCTTTTGGCTCAGAGGGGTCAAGGTACAACTTTCTTTGGTGGTCCCGAGTCTGGGTTCATCTGCTACCAGCCACCCAAGTTTGGTGCCAACAAAATCAGAGTCATCTAGCTAAGTTGCTCCTGTGGACAGGTCAGTGCCACATCTGCCCTGGGCCCCAAGATTGGCAATGACATTGCCAAGGCAACTTGGGAGGTCCTAAGGATTACAATGAAACTGATGGTTCAGGACAGACAGGCTCAGATTGAAGTGGTACTTCTGCCTCCACCCTGATCATCAGAGCCCTCAAGGAGCCACTGAGAAAGGAACAGAAAAACATTAAACACATGGAAATGCCACTTTTGATGAGATTTGTCCATGTGCCCATGGCCCGATAGATGTGACACCCACCTTTAGCCAGAGAACCTTCTGGAACCATCAAAGATGTTGAGACTGGGCTGCAGTGTTGGCAGTCGCCACCCTCAACAAAGATAATATCAACAGTGTGGCAGTGGAGTGCTCAGCTAGCTAAAATGTACTAAGGAAAATATTTCAATAAAAAAAATCTTCTGATAACCAAAAATAAAGAAAGGAAGAAAGAAAAAAGAAAGTACCAAGAACTTACTATATGCTTAATCATAGCAGATACCAGACAGTGTCAGTAGCTCCTGTTTCTGCCTGATCTCTCCATCTACAGTCTTCCTAATAACTATGATAAAGTACAGACATACAGGGTTTTGTTGATGCGGTTATTTGCTGTTTGTTTTGGTACAGGGGATTGAACCCAGGGGCATTCTACCTCTCAGCTGCCCCAGCCCTTTCTATTTTTTATTTTGAAAGTCTTACTAAGTTGCTGAGGCTGGCCTTGAACCTGGGATCCTCCTGCCTCAGCTTCCCAAGTACTGGGATTACAAGAGTGCACCACCACACGGGACTGAAACTTACAGTTTTAAAAAACTCAACTTTGTAGAAGTACAGTTTGCATAACACAGTGCCATATTTAAAGTGTACAGTTTGGTAAACTTGGTTAAAAGAATGCATTGATGTAACTACTACCCAGATCACAAACATTCCCGGTTCTCACACGCACTCTCCTCCGCACCCTTCCCACTGCTGCCAGTAACCACAAATGTGATTCCATCACAATATATCAGTTTTGACATTTTAAAAGAACTTCACATGTGTAGCATCAGCGTGCACTTCTGTGTTCAATGCTTGTTTGCAAGAGTAATGTTTTTGAGATTCATGAATAAATTTTCTTTCAGTACTGAGTAGTATCTCATTTTATGAATCTACCATATTTTAATCCAACTGTTGAAGGCTATTTTATTTTAAAGTTTTGGGGTACTATAGGTAAAGATCTTTGGCTTGATTTTATTGTAATTTCTTTGTCTGGTTTTGGCATCCAGATGATGCTCTCTCTCCTCACAAAAGCAAGCTAGAGTGTTCTCCTCTTCATTTGCTGAAAGAACTTAAGGGCAGTAGTAGAGTTTTTATAAATGTTTGATAGAATTTCCTAGTGATTCCATCTGGGTCAGGATTTTTTTTGTGGGAAGGATTTTCATTGTGTCTTTAAAGACATATGTCCATTTCATCTAAGTGGTTGAAATTAATTAGCCTGAAATTGTTCACAACACATTTCTTTTTATCCTTTTAATTTATAGGGGATCAGCAGTAATGTCACCATTTTCATTTTCATATTGGTTTGTATGTTCTTGGTAGAAGTTTTCAATTTTATTAATCTTTTCAAAGCACCAGTTTGTAGTTTCATTAATTCTCTCCAGTGTTTGTCCATTGTTAATTATTTTTCACTCTTTATTTTTTCTTTGCTTTTTCTTCTCCCTTTAGATTTAATTTGTATGTTTTTAAGTTTCTTGAAGAACTTTAGATAATTAATTTGCAACTATATTTCTTTTCTACTTTAGCATGTAAAATATAAGCATTTCTTAATGTAAAATCCTACAAAGTTGGCTACGTTAAGATTTCATTATCACTAAATTAAAAAAATGTTTCTAGCTTCCCTTGTTATTTCTTCTTTAATCGGTCATTTTTCTTTTTTTAATTTTTTGGTGGTACTGGGGTTCATGGAAACCCTTATACCTCCAGGCTACACTCCCAGACACCTATTTTTTTTTATAGTTTTATTTGGAAACAGGGTCTCTTAAGCCAGCGCGGCTGGCTTCGAACCTGCACAATCCTCCTGTCTCCGCCTCCCAAGCGCAAGGATTACAAGCATGCGCCACCACGCCCAGCTTTAATCAGTCATTTAGAAGCAAGTTTTTAAATTTATACACATTTTGAAATTTTTAAAATGTTTTTGTTTTTATTTCCCCTTGATCTCTTTATTGATATTTATTGACTATAAAATATAAATATAGGATTTTGCTCCTTTTAGATTGAGATTATTTTATGACCAAGTATGTGGTCTGAATTATTGTATATTCCATGTGTACTGACAGAAAAGAATGTTCTGCTCTTGTTAAATGCAACACTATACATGTCAATTAGGCCGAGTTTTTTGACAATGTTATTCAAGCCTCCTAAATACAAAACAGTTTTCCTCTTATATTTCAATTACTGAGGAAAAAATGTATTCCAACTAAATTTTGAATGTGTCTGCTTTGCCTTTTAATTCTGTCAGTTATCTTTGTATTTCTAAGCTATTATTGGATACATACACAGGATGATTTTGCTTTATCGTTTATGAAAGATCCTTCTCTAGTTCTGCTAATTTTTCTTGTACTGAAGTCATTTTGTCTGATATTATTATAGCCACTCCAAGTTTTAAACTTGTTATGAGATATATATTTTTAAAAATTCTATATATTTTATTTAGCATTATATCTGGGGCACTAATGAGAATAAAAGAAGAAATTAAAGATCAATTCCACATTCAATTTTAAGGAGTCTTGCAAAAAGGAAAATGCACAGTCGATAGCCAATCTTGAAAGTATGAAGTGTTGTATAATTTACTATACACAAAATATACTATCGGGACATCTTTCCAAATGAAGGAAGTCTCAATTTGTACAAAGTCTTCAATCTGAAGACTTTAATTCATGTTGTTCTTCTATTTTTCCTAATCCTTTCTTAGAATTCTATGGACAAAACTAACAATACAGAAAGCTTTTGGGGGCAAGAAGGCTCTGACAGAATATGATGTTGGCCCTGAGAAAGAAGTAAATTGGCCTAGGGTTCAGCCAACATAATGTTACCAGAAGACTGAAAAGCATTATACTTACATCTTAGACTAGATGGAAACAATTCCCTTTAAGCTACAATTTTATAATTATACAAAAACAGTTCTTTAGGCAGTAAATTTACATTTGACTACTAAGTATTTTAAAGTTATTTTTACCTTTTAGTGAAGAAGAGGCCAAAATAATCATTGGGATTCTAAGAAATACAAAAGCAGGTATATTCAAGCTTAATAAAATGAATCATTGACCCAACTATATGTGCCCCCCTAATTAATTCTGCTCAGACTGCCAAGATAAATATACAAACACATTAGAAGCTAACTTATAAAAAGACATTTTTAAACTACAAATACCAAAAGAGAAAAAAAGGACTTCAGACATGTAATAGTTCCTTAGAAGAGCCTTCTTTAAAATGTATAGTCATCAGATAAAATGTATAAGTCATCAGTAAGAATTGCAAGAAAAAACAATGTAAAGGTTGATATTACATCAATAGATTCTATTTAATACCCTTAACAATACTATCATTTCTAAAGCTACAAAAGGACACTATAGCTCTTCAGTTTACATATGCAAACATATCTTCTTTTAAAAAGTCAGCCCTAATATTGAAGCTAAGACAAATTTCAAATTATTGGCACTACATGGTAAAGCACAATGAAGAACATTTAAATAAAACAGGATAACATTTTACTGGGCAATAAATCCAACAGATTTGTTTCCTCTGTTCATATCTATATCCAATGGTAATATCTTATAGGCTAGTTTCTAAAGAGAGGCAGATTTTTAACAAAAAAATTATGAAAGCCATGTTTTGCTCAAGACTACAATTGTTCACACACCACATTGGCTGTTTTTCAGCAGATACTAGTTTGCCAAACTTCAGGTGGCAAAATGCTAAGTTGCAAACCTGGCATCATCCAGCTCCTTGTTTCTCCTCGCTCTGGAGACTCCAGTGGTGTGTGCTGTTCAGAGGTCGCCTAGTTGCCACCACATTTCTTCTCAGTTGACTCCACTTGCAGCAGAACATTCCATATCATTAAGATGCAAAGCAAAACAACAGATTAAGAAATGAACAAAATTTAAAAAAAGAAATGAACAAACAAAACAGCACCTGAAACCAACAATATAATTGAAGCAACAGAATTTATCAAACAGAACATTGCGATATCCAGTAAATTTATGGGAGGCTTTTTGCTAGGCCTTGCATTTTAAGAACATGAACTGATTTATATTGTTATTGTATGTTTTTCTATCCACTGGCTTTAACCATTATATTTTTGATTAAATATATTTTACCAAAAATCAAGTAGTTGGGTATTTCTTTAGTTAAAAAAGAAACAGTCTAGGCCGTGCGTGGTGGTGCACACTTGTAATCCCCTTGCTTGGGAGGCAGAGACAGGAGGATCGCGCAGGTTCAAAGCCAGCCGCGCTGGCTTAAGAGACCCTGTTTCCAAAATAAAAAAGTATAAAAATAGGTCTGGGAGTGTAGTACGGAGGTAGAAGGGTTTCCAGGAACCACAGTACCACCAAAACAAAAACAAAACAAAACAAAAAAAAAACAGTCTGAAAATCCTTGCCTTTAATTGCTATATTGAGTCTCTTTGTATTACATGATGCCATGGTGGGGCTTAAACACATGATCTTGTCATTTGTTTTTTCTTTGTTTCTTTTCACTTCTTACCATCTTTTAGTTTTGTTTGTTTGTTTGTTTGTTTTTTGTGGTACTAGAGATTAAGCCCAGGGACATTCTACCTCCAAGCTACACTCTCAGCCCTATTTTGTATTTTTTTTTAAACAAGCCCTATTTTGTATTTGTTATTTTTTTTCTCACTAAGTTACAGAGGGCCTCACTAAGTAGCTGAGGCTTTCTGGGATTCTGCAATTCTCCTGTCTCAGTCTCCAAAGTACTGGGGTTACAAGCATGCACCACCACGCCCAGGTTTATTTAGTGTTTTTTAATTTATCTATTAACTTATGAGCTGTACTTTTGTTTTTTTAACATTTTACTGATTTATTTGAAATTAGAATATGCATTTTAACTTACCACTACCTTTTAAAATGTGATATTATAACATTTCATGTAAAATATATGGGCTTTAATATTTACTTTCCTCCTTTCCTTCCTTACTATTAATATACATTTTATTTTTCCATACAGTATAAATTTGATAGCCCATTCTTATTATTTTTGTCTTCAACCATATCTTTCTTAAAATATAAAAGGTGATAAAATCATAAAAATTGCTATATTTGAAGTTCTTTCTTCAACCTGAAAAATATTTCCAGAACATTTCTTAAAATATGTATTTACTCTTACCTTTTGTCTGGGCATTCCTTAATTTAATATTTTGAGGCATATAAATATTCTAGTGTTATTTTTCATGACTTTTAAAGTTGTATTTGCATTATCTTCTGTCCTCCATTTACATTTCATTGTCACTGGTAAGAATCCAGGGATACCTATATTTAGGGATACCATATCTGTATTTCTCTGCTTGTAATGAATCTTGTTTTCTCTTCAGGCTGGTTTTCAGCAGTTAGATTTTAAAATCTGTTGAAGTGATTTTGCTTACATTTGTCCTATGTGGGGTATGTTGAGCTTCTTAAATCCATAGGTTTATATTTTTAATCAGATTTGGAAAATTTTGGCAACTTTTCAAGAATGCTTTCTAGCTTCTTTTTTCTTCTGTAATTCCGGTTACATAAATGGTGAGCTTCTTGAGATCATCCACAGATCATTAAGGCTGGGTTAAATCTTTGTCAGCACTTTTCCCTCCATTATGTCTGTAGCTTCTGCCAGCACATGTACTGATCTTTTCTCTGTACGTTATTTTACTCTTAAGTTATCTGGTGACTTTTTTTCATTTCAGATATTATATTTTTTCTGCTTTAAATTTCCCTTTGATTCTTTTTCACTGTTGTCCTGTTATATTTATGTTTTGCCTTATGGCCTTTACATGGTTATTATAGTTGTTTTAAAGTTTTTGCCTGCTAATTCCACCATATCTATCATTCCTTTGTTAATTTCTGTTAACTTTTTTTTCCTTTTTTTTCATGGTCAGTACATTTTTATTGGACTTTGGACATTGTGAATGTTGTTATTTTTCAAATTTTGTTGTTATTTCTTAATAAGAATTATTTCCTGGATTTCATTTAATTACATTAATGTCAATTTGATCTTCTAGAGGCTTGTTTTAAGCTGTGTTCTAAAATAGGTGGTTCTGGAATAGCCTATCCTCTAGAATTACTTTAGCCTCACTCCTATGGCAGGACCCTGGGTCTTTACTAAATGTCTCTGCTATGATTTGGATATGACTTCAGTGTCCACCCTGGCATTTTGTATTGAAGTTTGATCTCCATTGTGAGGTGTTAAGAGGATGGAAACTTAATCCAGCTATGGTGTTTAAAGGTGAGTTTGGGGGGGAATTATTAAGATTGATATAATCATTAGGGTGGAGATCTCATGATTCAATCCTAGTGCCTTTATAATAAGAAGGATAAACAGACAAACACAAATGTGTATTCTTTGTCTCATGCCATGTGAGGCACTGGGCTGCCTGAAGACTTTGCCAGCAAGAAGGTACCAGGGGTAGCTCTTCAACCTTTCACCTGCAGGACTGTAAGCCAAAATAGACCCACTTTCTTAAATTATCTTTCATTTTTACATTGTAGAAGCCAAGAATGAATTAATACAAAGAGAGATTTTCTACTTTGGCTGGTTGGAATTTACATGTTATTCAATTTTTTTATCAAGCTGTGATAGTTATTAAGAAAACAGCTCCCTAGTAATTTCTCTTTCTCCATCAGATGTTCTTTGTTTAATACATCAGATGTATTTAAACTAGTATTCAGATAAGAGAACTGCTATGCATATGCTATGGTACCTTTTTGGTACTTTATCCCACAGATTCCAGTTGTCTAGTACCCAAAAACTGTTGCTTCATATATTTTTCCTAGTTTTCTAATAGTTTATGACAAGAAGCTACTTTTGTATTCTTCATGATTACTGGAAGCAGAAGTAAAAATATATCACTTTTTTAGTATAAGGAATATGTATTAGAACAAGATGTATTGGTAGTATGAAACACTTATTTTTATTTATTTTTATTATTTTTTATTGGTGTATTCTATTTATATATCATAACGGGGCAAAAAAAAAAAAAACTTGGGTAGGCATAAATGCATACATCACCCAGCCAGCCCCCACCCAGTCCCCACCTCACTCCCTCTCCATCCCTCCCCCCCATGCTTGGTTTAGTGGTTGACTTTGATATGAATAAGTACATCATGCGTTTTAAAGCGTTTCCCTCTCCCCACCTCCCATCCCCACAGTTAGGTTGTCTTATTTGCTCTTCTATAGGATCTCTTTCTTCACCTGGAGTTCTTCCTATGACCCCATTCACCCTAGCTTTCACATATTAGGGAAAGCATTCGATTCCTTACTTTTTTTGACTGACTAGTCTCACTTAGCATAATGTCTTCAAGATCCATCCATTTCCCTGAAAATACTGCAATATATTTTTTATGGCTGAGTAAAATTCCATTGTGTACATATCCCACAGTTTTGTAATCCATTCATCTGTTGATGGACATCTTGGCTGGTTCCACAGTTTGGCTATGGTGAATTGTGTAGCTATGAACATAGATACACCTGCATTAGTTTGGTAGTTTGGTTTCCTTTCTTTTGGGTGGATACCCAGAAGTGGTATTGCTTAATCGAATGGTAGATTTGTTCCCATTCTTCTGAGGATTCTCCATACTGTTTTCCAAAGTAGTTGCACTAATTTGCAATCTCACCAACAATGTTTTAGAGTTCCCTCTTCTCCACATCCTCACCAGAATTTATTATTGTTCAGGTTTTGAATGATTGCCATTCTAGTTGGAGTTAGGTGAAATCTCAGGGTAGTTTTGATTTGCATCTCTCTGACTGCCAGTGGTGTTGAGCATTTTTTCATGCATTTATTGGCCATTTGAATTTCTTCTTTCATGAATTATCTACTTAGTTCTCTTGACCATTATTTTATTTTTTATTTTTGTGGTTCTGGTGATGGAACCCAGAGGCATATGATCTTCGAGCTACACCCCCTGCCCAATTTTTTTTTATTTTTTATTTTGAAACACTTTTAAAATGCTTGTGGAGGCATGATCAGAAGAGATAGAGAATGCTGGCAGGCAGGCAGCATCTTGTACAGAAGAGACCAGAAGAAGAGGACTGTTGGTGGTCATGGAGCAAGAATCCAGTTCAGAGAAAATGACTAGATTTTCTATAATTAAATAATTCCAGAAATCTGTTTAGAGTCCATTGGAAAGTAATTTCAGTGTGAATCCTAGGTATTAACCTGAAACTATGATTATGTAGGAAAAAAGACAGATGATTTCCCTGATCAGTAGCGGAATAGGAAAAATAACTGAAGCACAAATAGAAGGTAACAAAAAAGAGTAATATAAAATGTTGTATTAGCCAGGTATGATGTCACACACCTGTAATTCTCATACTTGGGGGGCTGAGACAGGAAGGATCACAGGTTTGAGGATAGCCACAGCAACTTAGGTTCTCAGCAGAATAGTGATACCCTTTTTCAAAATTTATAAAAAATGAGGCTGGGGGTGTATCTCAGAGGTAAAGTGCCCCTAGGTTTACTCCCCAGTACCGCACACACAAACACACACAAAAAGTATTATCAAGTGCTCAGAGTTTCTTGATCGGCATAAGAGGGCAGTATATAGCAGCTTGTTCCATTTTTCTAAGAGACTGAGCAAGATTTTATGCAGCATCAAAGTAATTAAGCAAGACATTCATTATGCATGTCTTCTTCATATAATATCTATTCTCTCCATAAAATGTAGCAAGTGGACATTAAAATATTTAGTCATGTCTAGTGTGCTATAAGTAGCAGTAGAAAATTACCAAGGGAAGAGAAAGAAAAGCTGAACAAGTCCTTGAACTGGACAGGAGCAGTGGCAGCAGACCAGTTGTACAGGTGTGAGACTACATCTTCACTTAGAGGCTTAGGAGTGGAAGGAAGATGACTTGTCCTTCAGCAGGAAGGTGTGCGTTCATTGTATCTTGTTAAGCCAAGGTTTTGAGTATGGAGCTAAGGGTGTTTGGGAATTTAGGAAACTGAAGTTTTAAAAGATACTTTTCTCTTTTAATGTGGGGCTTACTTGAGCAGGTCTGTAGGCCAGGTAGAAAAAAGCGTTGGCAAGAAAAGTGAGAGAGCAAGAGAGCTGAAACTCTAATAGAGAAACTCTTGCGGGTTTGAGAGTGATATGTTGAATTAAAGAGAAAGATGAAAAACTCAGGTGAAGTACTAAGGTGAGTCACTCAAAATGATGGCACAACAGAGGGGAGAGGCCATGACCTGAGTACCAGAATCTTCAGTGGAAAGACTGTTGTGATTATACATATGGACGGTAGCAGAAAAAAAAAAAAGAATTTTGTCTTCTATAGCTTTGAGAAGATTGTGATAAAGGTGGATGTCAGAATGTCAAGGGGGAACATGTTTCTCAAGAAAAGATTGAGAAGAAAGGAAAATGTTTTTTTATTTTTATTGGTGTATTGTAGTTATACATCATAATGCAGTACAAAATGGTAGAGGCATACATGCACACATCACTCATTTAGCTCTTACTCAATTCCCACCCAGTTACAAAAAGAAAGAAATTGGAGGCTCTTCCTGTTATGCAAAAGCAAGGGAGAAAATGAGTCATAGGAGGAACTCTAGACAAAGAAGAAGACACTATAGATGAGCAAATAAGGCGACCTAACTGAGAGGGTGGGGGGAAAGAATATTCCCTAATGTACATGGTTATACATTAACAAGCATATCAAAGTTAATCATTAAGGAGAATGTTTAATAAAGGACAATGTTTAAATTTCATAAGTCACAATGACAGCAAAAGAAAAGTATGGTTTGTGGGAGGAAATACAGAGCTTTTGTGGTATCTTTTTTTGTGGTATCAACATTCTCATTGCTGTAATCCAAAACAACCTACTATACAACTTAGAGGAAGGAATTTTTATTTGCTCACAGTTCTGGAGATTTTAGATCTTGAGTCCATGTCATACTGGGTCTGCAGAGCTTAAAGCATGATGACAAGGAGAGAGAGAAAGAAAAAGAGTGTGAGCACGCAAGCCCTGTTTTCTTACATCATGGAAACTGAAGCAAGGCAGAGAGTATGTCTGAGAGGGACCTTATGTAATACCCAAGGCCACATCCCCAGTGACCCCTCCCTGGCAACCAAGCCCTACCTACAACATGGCTACTGGTTTTCATGAACACCAGGAGGACATTTTAAATGCAAACCATTATCCATCATGGGAAATTATGAAAGAAGATAGAAGACAGGTAGACATCATGGGAAGAAATTATGAAAGTCAAAAGAGGCTTCAATATGGTAGTAGAGGCAGGGGTACCAAATGGAACTCTAACTTGAAGATTCTCCACTGTCAGAGCAAACAGAGAGTGGTTCTATTATAAACCTCATGACAATAGCAACTTGAAACTTTAATTCTGTCATCACTGTAAATATAACTTAATAACCCCAAAAGAACCACTTGTGGGGATTTAAAGTATTATCTATATGGAAGCAGAGCAGAATATAATATATACTAAAGAATGGTGGTTCTGGTTAATGTGTTGGGCTAGAGAAAGTAAAATGTTTACTTAGATAACAAAACCTGTAAAGTTATTGTTTCTAGCAGCCAAGTGAATGTGGGTTGTAGTTTAATAGAAATTGCTTCAGTATAGTACATGTAAGTAGGAAAATTGAAATTTTTACTGTAGATTTAGAGTGGCCTAAGGCTTTCTAGGGAAAGATACAGGAATAATAGAATCATATATACTATGTGTCCAGAATTTAAAATAGTAGTTTTATTCAATACATATATATTAAGCATCGAACATTGGTAAGTATTATGTAAGGTACTCTATATACTGTGGCCATTAATTTTTTTAAGCACTAAATATTGTCAAGAATATAGAGTCCTAGAACTCTCATTTACTGCTGGTGGGAATGCAAAATGGTATTCATTGTGGAAAAACAATAGGCAGTTTCTTGCAGAACTAAGGATATTCTTACTGTACAATTCAACTGTTTTAGTCTGATTTTCTATCACTGTAACTCAAATATTTGATATGCACAACATGTAGGAAGATATTTTTACTTGGATTACAGTTTCAGAGTCCAACTCCAAGGCAGACATCATGGCAGCACAGCATGACCGAAGAATGTTCTGCTCAACTCAGTGGCAACACTGAGGAGAGAGAGAGAAAGCAAGCAAGCCACCAGGACAGATATAATCCCCAGTGCCACACCTCTAGTGACTTATCTCCACTGGCCACCCCCCACCTAGTTATTACCACTTAGTAAATCATTCAGATTATTAATCCTTCAGTGGATTTATCCACTAATTATATTAGAGCCATAATTCAATGATTTCACCTCTGAATATTTTTGTATCACCAATACATGAGTTTTTCTAAGGGTCAGTCTGTACTCAAGCTGTAACACCATCCATTTTTCCTTTATATTTATCCAATAGATGTTTACTGTAGCTTTATTCATAAGTGCCAAACCTTGGAAGCAACCAAGGCATCTTTTAGTAGATGTATGTATAAGTGTGGTACATCTAGACAATGAAATAGTAGCACAAAAAAGAAAAGCACAATCATGCCATAAAAAGACATGGAAAAAACTTAAATTTGTATTACTAAATGAAAGACAATTTTAAAAAGCTAAATATTGAATGATTCCAATTATATGACATTATGAAAAAGCAAGATCAGAAATACTAAAAACACAGTGGTTACCAGGAGTTGGATGTGTGGGGGGAGCAGGCAAGGGCCATGTTATCAGAAGTCGTTTTGTTTAAGATTTCTTTTCCCTTTCCCACATGATTGCATCATTAATTGAGGAAAGGAAACAACTGCAGACATCTTTAGCTGCTCTCCATTTGGCAGGTCTGTGTGTTCCTGTTTGGAATCCAAGGTCACTGCCAAGCATCCTCACTTAGGACATCACCACTTATGTTGCTTTTCCTCACCGTGAAAGTGTCAGACTTAGAAATTGAGCCAGACTATGAGACATGTGGGGACACTGAAGAGAGCAGTGTGAGCAGATGGTGACATGGCTTGGTCAGAGGTTTTTTGATGCCAATAAAAGAGGTAGCCAGTAATGATGGCTTTTTCTATTTGTTCTTCCAAAAATCAACACAAATATGCTTAAGTTTTATTATTGTAATACAGGGGTACTTGACATGAGGGAATTGAGTCTGTAAATAAGAGATTGTTGTAACACACCTCCAGATATCTCTTTAGAAGGAATGGATTGACTCTAGTAACTTAGTTCACTCCCATCTTGTCTACCAGAAGCTTTTAACTGTTCTGCCTCGTATCCAATTAGATTCAGCTATGAGTGATATTGAATAACTTTTTACTTATCTGTGTTAAAGTGGAAGAGAAACAACTACAGGATAACCTGAAGTTGCAAAGAAAAGAAAATGCTAGTCTTAGGATATTATTTTCAAGTCTATTTTCCTTAGACCAGGATGAGCTGCATAATTGGTGAGGTTGAGTACAAAGCAAAAATGGAAGACACCTTGGTCAAAATTTAAGAATGTCAAGATGGCAACATTAGGTACCTATATTGGGTTGAGTAAGAGGCTTGATTCCACTGGAACATGGCATCCAGGTACCTGCCAGATGTCTGTGCACATGACTGGTGGGGCATAAACTCCTGACCCTGATCGTTGCTGTACCAATGCTCTGATCCCTGTCAGGGCTGAGGGCAGCAGAAGTTGCTAGATGGTAAGGGGTACCAGGTGAGACCTGGGAACCAGGCTAGGGGAGTAGCAGCCAAGTGTCAGGAGGCAGGAGAAGCTGAGGCCACAAGTCTCTAAAGCTCACTACTTTATATCATTAAACCACTTACAAAATATAAATTCACAGCCAAGTGTGGTGGTGCACACTTCTAATCTGAGCATTTGGGAGATTGAGACAGGAGAATCACGGTTCTCAGACAGCCTCAGCTACTTAGTGAGGCCCTCTGCAACTCAGTGAGACCCTGTTTCAAAATAAAGAATAAAAAATAGACTGTGGATGTATCTCAGAGGTAGAATGCCTCTGGTTCCATCCTCAGTAATATATATACATACACATACACACACACACACACACACACACACACACACACATATATATGTATATATGTGTATATATTCACAATAAAATTATTTTAAAATTTAAGATGATCACTTCAGGGTGTTAAATGCCCAGGGCTCTGTGTAACTGGTCACATACATCCATGAAACTAGCCCTATCTTGGACTTTTACCAATGGATATTGTTAATATCAGCTGGTCATACAAAAAGCACCCTAGCATCATGCTGAATTATGAGGGGCAAAAATATCATCACGGATAATTTAAAATATGCACAACTTTGACATGGGATATTTAGAAGTGATGACAGTTTAGATTCTGATTGATTCATTAACTATTGACTTCTTAATTTTGCAGAAGTCTAGGCCAGGGAATGGGGGTGGAGGAGGATGGCTTATTCTCTTTGGGCTCCTATAACCAAATACCATAAACTAGGTAGCTTACAGATAACAGAAATTTATTTTTGTAGTTTTAGGAGCTGGTAAGTCAAGATCAGGCCACCAGCACACTCAGTGTTTGGAGAGGGCCATCTTCCAGATATAGCCATGGTCACTGTAACCTCACATGGTGGAAGGGGGAAGCTCTGGTCTCTTCTGCTCCTTAGGAAGGCACTAATCCCATCTGGGAAGATCCTACCCTTGTAACCCAATCACATCTTGAAGTCCCACCTTCTAACACCATCACATTGGAAACTAATCCTCAACATATGAAGGGGGTGGGGGGCACAAACATTCAGACCATAGCAGTTATCAGTGATCAAGATAGGTTCACTGTTTACTGGAGTTTAAAAGGTACAAACATCAGGGACTACAAGCCAAGACAAATAGTGCTGTGGTATTTGGACATGCTTTTCTTTTATGTCTCACTGAACATCTGTTTTCCATGCATTGAGCTAGAAACACAGGATAAGACTATAGGATTTGGACTCGACAAAACCATGTTGAGATCACAGTCTTCACTTACCAGCTGTGTGACTAGAGACACCTTACTTCACTACCCTGGGTCTCAGATTTAGTCATCTGTAAAATAAAGATACATGTTTAGTATCTTTAATTACTGATAAGGATTAGATGAGAGAATGTTTGTAAGATCAAATTCTCAAATTCTCAAATACCCAAATTCTCAGTTTAATAAAGAGGAAGGCAATTTAAACAAATAATCTTGATATTAGATGCTGTGACGATTGCCTCTGTCTGGTGCCTGAGGGTACTGTGCTGACTTCATAAAAGATGTGATATTTGACGTGTGTGTTTGGAAGGCAGATTCATTCATATTCATTCTCTCTCTCTCTCTCTCTCTCTCGCTCTCTCTCTCTCTCGCTCTCTCGCTCTCTCGCTCTCTCTCTCTCGCTCGCTGAGGACTGAACCCAGAGGCATTCTATCTCTGAGCTATATTCCAGACCAGTTTTATTTTTTTGAACATGGTCTCTCTAAATTCCTGAGGCAGAGAGCCGGGCATGGTGGCGCATGCTTGTAATCCCAGCATTAGGGAGGCTGAGACTGGAGCATCGCAGTTCGCGGACAGCCTCAGCTACTTAGTGAGGCCCTCTGCAACTCAGTGAGACCCGGTTTCAAAATAAAGAATAAAAAATAGGGCAGGGGCTGTAGCTCAGAGGTCAAATGCCCCTGGGTCCATCCCCAGACCCGCAAAATAAATAAATAAATTAATTAATTAATTCCTGAGGCAGGCCTCAAACCTGTGGTCCTCCTGTTTCAGCCTCCCAAGTACTGGAATTACAAGTGTGACCACCATACCTGTCTGATAAATATCTTTATAATCTGGAGGTGAGGTGAGGAATGAGAGAGTAAAAAGCAACCATATATCTATAGGTAAAATAAATAATATTTTGCTGCTACCCCAAATACTCTTACCTGATTACAAATATTAAGCCAGATGTAGTAGCTCATACTACCTATAATCTAAGTTCTTAGAGGGCTAAGACAAGAAGACAGGAAGATCCCAAGTTTGTGTAGCATATGATAACAAGACTTGTGTCAAAATAAAAAGGGCTGAGGGCCTAACTCAGAGGTGGAGCTCCCCTGGATTCAATCCCAAACACCATATACAGAAAAAATCCTGCTTAATTGGTAGACATTTAATGAGATAGCACTGGCTCTTTTAAAAATAGGATCTTTCTGGGTTTGGTTGAAATGTCTTGCCATGTGCTGGGTGCCTTAAAGTACTTGTTTTTATTATTTTCCAGACTGAACGCTTGCCTTTGCAGACGCCACTCAAAGAAAGAGAAGCTAGCAGTCTTCCACCCTCTGTGAGTAATGCACATGGTCATGTTGTATCTGCCCAGGTGGAGCTTGTGGCAGCCTGCTTATTAAAGCATCTCTGGGTGTCTATAAAAGTTTTTTTTTATTCATCTCTCCCCTATTTGAAAGTCTGTACCTTGAGCTTCGAACTCTTAGTGTAATCTAAGAATTACTTGTAAGTCTCCTTGGAATTAGTCAAGTTTTTCTTTTAATTTTTTTATTGGTACATTGTAGTCATACATCTCAATGGGGTGCAAAGATGGTAGAGGCATACATGTACCCTTCACTCATTTAGCCCTTCCCCGATTCCTAGCCTATTCCCTCCTCCTCCCTCCTCATGTTTGTCTTAGTGATTGACTTTGTTTGAGAATGTACATCATGTACATTAGGGAATTTCCCTCTTCCCCACTTCCATCCCCCTCAGTTAGGTCACTTTATTTGCTCAGCTCTAGATTCTCCTGGAAGTAGTCAAGCATTATGAGACCAGTAACCAAGCAGAGAAGGCTGCATCAGAGGTACCACAGAGCACCACGGGGAAGTTCATTTTGTAGTAAGCATCAGCTGTGGCCCAAGGTCAAGCCAGAAAGAAAGGTCAAGAAGAAAAGATATTTGGGACAGCATTTTTTATTCTTATTTTTATAATACAAATGGTCAAATTCTAGTCCATTCTGTTATGTCCTTTCCTTAATCACTCAGTGCTGTCCTAAGATTTTGTTTGTTTAATGCTCCATTTAGCTGATATATACATTCCAAGCTTGATCCTTGCTTGAGAGACTTCTGAAGTTCACAACCTTGTTCTTCTTCAGTTAATCTTAACTAAGACCAAACTTCAAATTTTTAAAACCTGAAACTGATCACAGTACCCATGAGTTGCGATTTTTTAGGTAGGAGACCCCCCCATTCTTATTCGGGTACCATGAGCAACAGATGACTGGAAAATAAGTTGTTGAACTCAACCTTGCCTTTTAGTTCCTTGTGGGGTAATGTATTGGGGACACAGACTTAAATGAATTCTATTTTTGCCTGTTCTTTTTTTTTTCTAAGGCACTAGAAAAATGCAAACAGCTGCTCTGCTAATGTAAGCAATGTTTGAATTTTTAGAATGGACTAAATAGCAGGAGACTTGACTATGAGGATGAGAAGCCTGTGGGAGAAGATGGGATTCAGCAGATGTATCCCCTTTACAATCAGACGTGTTACCAAGACCGGAGCCCAAGCAAACGTCATCACAACGACCCTGAGAGAATCTACATCAACCCTCGAGAACATTACGTATAATTTTTCTCTCTTTCCAATGGATGTCCTGATAAATGTCTATTCTTAAATTGGGGAGAGAAACTGAGGCCAATAGTTATTTTATTCTCTCTCATATAAACATTCCCAGTCTGAGTCTATTGGAAGTCTTGATGAATGACTTGGAGCTAATAGCTGATTTCTTTTCCTTCATTACGGGTTTCTTAACCACCAGCTGTGTTTGTGAACTTGACTATAGCTTTGTGTGTTTCTGTGATGATGGTGTTTAACTACTAACATTTGGCCTATGATGGTATGTTCGTTTGGAAGTACAGCATCTGCCCGCAATGATTAGGGTCATCTCCAGGGAGAAAGGCCCCAACTGGCAGCGTTAACCTCTTCAGGTCTCCAGCAGGTGAGCCTGTTCATCTGTAATTCAAACAGCTGGAAAAATGAGTTCAGAATCCTTTTCCCTGATCATTTAACTGGGGTTTCCGTTTCTCTGACATGCTTAATATAATTACTGTACCTATGTACAAACAGAGGCCTGAGAAAAGAGGCGAGATTTGTTCTTCATCCAAAACAACAACAAAAAGCAATTTAAGCCCTAAGCCTGTTGGTTGCTTTTAAGCAATTGTGTCACTGTGGCATAATTCCCTCCTCCATCACCGAGGTCCTGCATCACCACCCCTGACAGGCTGCGTGGAACACAGGTGCCCTGTTTGGCTCCCACAGTTCCGTCCTTCCTACCAGATTTGCCTGGTTTGAAAACCCCTTCCTCAATGGCATACAGCCTTTAGCCTTGTCCATCTTTTCTCTACCATTGTACAAGACAAGCTCGGCTTTCACTTCTGAAACTCCTTTTCAGGCTAATCTCAGTCCACACAGGCTTTTGCTACCCTTCTGTGTGCTACTTATCTCCCATGTTTCACCTACCTCAGAAAAGTCTGCTAGAAAATAACCATGAAATAACTCCTGCTCTTAAAAGCCAGGTGGGAATTGTGAAAACTTGTCAAAACCACTTCAGTTATGGCATGAGCACTAAACCCACGTGTCTCATTCTCCTCCTTCTGTATGTACATGGTCAACAGTAAAATGGTACTAATAAGCAGATAACAGAGACTTCTCTACCAGCGTACATACACCGAAGCACTTTGATGTTGCAAGTGTCTGGCTCAAGTTTTCCCATCTCCCTTTGCCAACTTCACACCACTGAGATTGACAGCAGTAATTACAGTGGATGGGCAGAGACAGAAGGATCACAGATACATGCGTAACTGCCCATCACTCCCCTCCCCATCTTAGTAAGGAAAGTGGATTTTTGCCCTGTGTTCTGGAAGAGTAGAGATATGTCACAGGTGTAAAAAGCACTACAAATTTGTTATGTATTAGAAAAAGAGTGGTATGGGCACTGAAATAAACAAAATAGCACCCATTTTCAACCTGAGCTGCAGAGGGAAAGGAAAATATTAACAGATTTCTAACAAGACACCAAAGACGCTTTATGATTCACGTGCTGGCTTTAGCTCTTTTATGTGTGTATGCGTTTGCCTTACTCAGCAGCCTGCTCTGTCAGACGAATGATCCAGTATGCACTCTCCCTCTTTTACCTGGGTAGCCAGTGATTCTGGGAGAAAGGACACCTAAATTCTAATTCAATACTTTTGGCCAGGTAATTAGCATGTTTAAAGACCATAGCTGCAGAGTATCAAAAAGTAAGTTCCAGTGGCCCTCATTGCTGAGTCACTGTGCCATCTCTGAATTAAAAATTGACTGCCCTCTGTAGCAAAGATGATATCAACCTTATTGCTTGGAATACCATCACTGGGTTAGTGTAGTAGATTCTGAAAGTGAGTGATGTTGCCCCTAAGGAGGATGTTGAACTAATAGAAGCATAGTAGTAACTATAGTGCAATAGGAAGCATTGAATAAAATTAAGGGGGTGGTGGAAACATCCAGGGGGCACTGAGTATATTTTTTTTTCTTGAAAAGGGGGCAGTAAGCCAGTAAGTTTGAAAAGCTACACATATCTGAAGGTATAGGGGTCCTTGCAGTTGTTTTCCACCAGTGATGACTGGATGACTGGTCAGAGCTCTCCTTGACAACCAAGTGTTTCCTAAATAATGGATGTTATGCAGGCAATATAGTGGTGCATCATTGCCTCCTTTAGAAAGCTTTAAAAATGTTTTACATTCTCAGAATGGTTTCTAGGGCCCTGCTGGGAAGCAGGTTGTTGAATTAACTTCACAAAAGCGCACTGTAGATCCAGGCAGAATAGAAATGTCTTCATTTGCACCACAGAAAGGGATTCAGAAGCCCTGGTTTCAGGAGCCCTTTATCCTGTCTTCAGCACCCTCCCAAGGGGGACATACTGTCTACCTTTTCACATTTTTGATGTAGTGATGGAAAAGAAATTTCAGGATGTAGGCATCTCTTCTGCAACAAGCTGGCTCTATATCCTCTTCTTTCTGTCAGCTCTGATATTTCTTGAACAAACTGGGAAATTATATAGCTATTGGCCCTTTGCATGGGTCATAAGCTCTCTAACAGCTTATCCTGGTGCCGCCTGTCTGTTCGTTCTAAAACAGAGAGGTGCTTTAAAAGGGTTTGATCAACCAGGGCCCTCAACCAAAAAACTGCCATTTTAAATTAGGCTGTTGATCTCTAAATATGGAGCCCAGACTACTTGATGATGCCATTTGAATTTGGAAGCTGGACTCTTAAAGGTCAGCGAGTGGGGTTTAGGAATATAATCCACAGCTGGTATTAGATACTCTTCCTATAATTGGTTTACCAAAACACTAAAACAGAAATCAATCCCATAACACTTTGCCAATTGTGGCTGCAGCTTTGCATTTTCAGGGGGAGAGGTGCACACTCCCCTGAAACCTGGACTTTATTGCCTGCTTTTATGCAGCTGGCCCCAGGTGTGTGCTTTTTGGCTGCAACAGCAGGTCACCAGGTCTTTTGCATACCACACTGACAGGAAGCTGCTCCCCCAGGACAGGCCTGGCATAATGGGATAAGCATCAAGTGGCAATGATTGTTCTCTCTTCTCTGAGCATTCTCTTTGCACCAGGCCTCCTCCTGTGTCCTGCATTTAAAGATTTTGTGTTCTTTGGGGCACATAATATAATATTCTTACCTGTGCTAGGCTTTCCCATAATGTGCATATAGTAGATATTAGAGAAATATGCTATAAACTAAATGGACTGGTTCCCTTGTTCTTTTCTGTGGCCTTGTTTACTCCTAGGAACAGGATAATTTCTTCATCCCTCTGTGGCAAACGATTTCCCAAGTCCTCTTTCAGAGTAGTCTAAAATTCAGTTTTCTTTGTCATTGTTCAGTCTTTCCCTGTACTGTGCTGGTTTCCTGGTGCTATTCTTTATGTACAATAGACAACATTTTCAAGCCTCTTAGTCCTGGGGTGTAGATGATAGAACATTATTCTAAAAAAGAAAAAAAAAAAAAACAGGTTCTCCAGCTTTACCCCTTTCTAACCATGGAAAATTAGACAAGTCACTTAACCTACCTGGGGTATCAGTTGTCCCCATCCATAAAGCAGAGATTATAATACTTCCCTGCCAGTCTCTCAGAATGGTTTTGAGAATTAAACAAGGTAGTAATAGATGGTGAATTGTGAGTTTTCCCCAAATTGACAAGTACCTGCTACTCTGTTACTATTGCATCTTGAACCTAAATGTTCTGTGCCTTTAAAGAGCATTTATGAGCACCACAGTTTCCTCAGAGAGAACCAGGCAGCAACATGAGAATGCCGCTTCGACCTAATTCAAGTATAGCCACCTGTAAATCAGTCTCTTCTTTCACTTTAATAAACATCTCTCCTATGGAAAACCTCATATCTGAATTTTAACCTTTTAAACCATACTAGAATTGAAAATGCACATTGCTATAACTAATAGCTGTTCCTGTTTTACAAATTACTCTTAACAGCTAACATCACTAAGTGTAGAATGTGGGCTGGGTTCTAGGGCAAGCGCCTTTCATGAATCCTCTCAGTCAGTTGGACCAGACCCCTGTTATATCCTCGGGAGCCCCAGGAAGACAGACAAGCTCCCACTTCCACAACCAGAGTTCCTGGTCATCATCAGCCAGCTATTATTCATTTTAAACCTGCTGTCAGCATTAGAAAGAAGAAGAAATATTAAGATCAAAGCAAGTATATATGCTCATTTTTGCTTAGTTTTTGACATCTAAGTATTCATAAATGCTTTCATATCTGTTAGAGTAACCATTTCTACAAAACAACAACCAAATAAAGTCATTCCGTCCCAGTTGGTTCAGTTGGCACAGTCTTCTCTCTTGCATTCCTTCCTCAGCTTATTTTTTTTTTTATATATATACTCATACCCTGTTGTCTTACCTTTTTATTGATCCCTCAGGATTGGTAACACGGGTATTGTGGGCAGCTGGAAAGAAAGCTGTCTCTGGTAGAGAGCCAGGAGGAGAGTAGACGGGATGAAGTAGAAATGTCTAGGTCTCCCCCGGGGGCTCAGCTGTGGGCTTCTCTCCTCCCTGTGCTGGACTGGCCAGGCTCTTCGTTCTTTTTTGGACTTTATAGAAGAATCAGGAACTTTCATCCCTATTAAGCTAGAAACTAATATTTGCACACTTATTCAAAGATGGTCTATGACAGAATTAATCTTATTACATCAAAACATATGGATTTCTGCTATTCAGCTATATGCTGGTCTTTGCCAGTTTGGACATTCACACCCATTAGGTAGTTTTAGTAGTAGCCTTCAATAAACAAAGGTTTGTAAGAGCTACATTCTTCCTCCCCCAACCTCACCAGGTGACTCTTTATACTAACTCAGGCCTTAGCCAAGCACTCTGTCAGGTGTGTTTATGAGCAAACCAACTCCAGAACACTCATCTACCCTGTCCTCTCAGCCTGAAAAAAATTCTAACTCTGTCCTTTGAGGCATCCCAACAAGCATCCTACTCAAAAGAACTTTTAGAGGTAAATCCAACAATATTCCAGCATATTTGGTCAGGAAACCAACTTACTTTTTTAAAGATAAAAGCAATAATATTTATTTTCTTTGGCTTTTATTGGTACATTATAGTTTCACATCATAATGTAGATCATGTTGACAATGGCATACATGCACACCGTACTTGGTGCCCCCCCACCACCCTGCCTTCCCATGTTCTTCCCTCCCAATACCAAGTGTCCAGATTGAGAACGGTATATTTACATGTATACACACAGTCACTGGTAGTATTCCCATTAATGAACCTGTCTTCATCCTCCCTACCTTCAACCCTCCTCCCCTACCTTCCTCCCCTACCCTTCCTGGCTACACTTAGGTTCTCCTCTATTATCTAGAGTCCCTCTGGTATCCCATGTACTCCCTAGCTTGCACATATTAGAGTAAACATATGCCCCTTCGCTTTCTGTGCTTAGCTAACCTCACTTAACATAATGTCTCTAGGTCCTTCCATCTTCTTGCAAATGACATAATTTTGTTCTTCTTTATTGCTGAGTAGAATTTCATTTTGTGTATTTCCCATAATTTTGTAATCCATTCATCTGTTGATTGACCAACTTACTTTTGACTTCTTTCTTTGCAGAATGATTTAGGAATTCTAGGTTTTAGGGACATGTCAGAGAAAGGCTGAAGTGTCCTGACACTGCTTGGGCCAATCCATGTATCTTTACCACCACTAATTTGACCCTTGAAAATATTCATTTATTAATAAAGTCTGTGGGATGGAGCTGCAGATAAAACTTTTGTAATAGCCTCTAATGTGACCAGGGTTTTTCAAATGCTAAAGCTCCTGGAATTCCTGATTGGGATATCTTTAATATTAACAAAGCACCTCCCAATTTAAGACTGATTAGCCTGTACAGAAATAATTTAAAGGAATCATACAAAATGTAACAGGATTTCTGAGGTTGTTAACACCTCTCCCCCTTAGAATGTATGTATGGGGTGGAGGTCTACTTAAAATTTACCTTGCCAGCCTGAATGTATAAAACATTAGATTTATTACTACTGTATGTTTTTTTGAATACTTATTCTTCTCATCTTTCATATTAACTCATTTGTACAAGTTTGCAAATAAGCAAACTAGAAGAAGAGAGAATGTAAAAAAAAGAAAGGAATCAGGAAACACTAGATATCTTTTTTTTATCATTAGTTGTAAATTGGGACCACGATGCCATGATGTAGAAGTTCCCTCTTATAGAAGGGAAACTGTCATTGAACAATGAAAACTTTCTCATTCCACTGGTTATGAATTAATTCATTCCATCGATCCCAATCAGGATACTCCAATTAGTTTTAGGGGGATAAGAATGTGATCTATATCAAATGACATACCTCCCAGCATCAGGAATACTAGTTATGTTTGTATCCTCTCCTCTAGCAGTGAAGTTTAGAGCTAAGTCCTTGAGTTTCAGAGGAAGAGATGTTGTGGATATCAGCACCATGTAAATTTATGGAAAAGAGCAACATCTCATGAACAGTGCAAAGGGTCCCTTGTTCTAAGTGCTCCTTTCTACAGCTCTGTTGTTTGCGGTCTTCAGGAGTCCTCCAGTTACGCAGGAACGTGACAACTGGACCCAAGAAGATTTACTCTGTCTAAACATTATTATTAGCTTACAATCGCCATCCCAGACACTCTGATAAACATAAGGCAGCTTTCTGAGATATTTAAATCTTTTGCTTCTTCTAAAGGTGGGAAATCACAGACGGTTGCCCTCTTGTGTTTTTTCCCCCAGTACTACCATTTAAAGTTTCAATGATCAGGTCTCCCAGAGCCCAGCAGGATCCTGGTATCATGACCTACACTGGTTGTATTTATGTCCATGGTATGGGATTTAACTGTGAAAGTTGCTTAAAGGAGACCTTGAGGGAAAGTCTTCCTGGGAATCCAGAACGTCATATTTGCCACAATGACTTAGAGCTATGGCCTCTCCTGCTACATGTGTCTGACAGCTATGAAGAGATGTTTTATGTGTCTTCTCCAGAGGTTAATTGTCCTTAATAACTCACAGTAGATCTTTAAAACCCAGAGTTACATGTGATTTTCCAAGTTACATTGTTTTGGTTTTCAATACCCTTTCCAATAATGACCCGTATCTTCTTTTTTAAATTTACCCCAGTATATTTATCAGGCTAAATTAAATTCTTGTTTCATGTCTTATCAATGGCTCACTGCTTGTTGTTTTTTAAATACAGGTAGCAGCAGTTTGTCCTAAACGCACTAATTTGTACTTACCCACACGGTGTTCATTCACTCCTCTGCCTTTTTCAAGTGGTCTTATAAAACTTTATTGTATATATTCCCCTCAGCTGAGTATTTCAAAACCCAGATGAGTGCCTGTCATCTTGGATTTTTTTTGTATACTTGAAATTCCAAGGCCTTTGTTTAAAAAATAAGTGTTAAGTAACTGATATTGCTACCAGATCCCTGGACTACTCCACTTGTCCATCCATAAGAGTTCCTGGTTATTCGATGCCTTCAGTTTCTATTTCTAAGCCAGTGTTCTAAGACATAACATCTACTACAGCCTAAATGCCCTACATGGGGCTTACCCTCTTAACTTGTTCACGTCTCAGTTTTACCCCTATATAGTAGCACTATTTGCCTCACAGGGGTTTTATGAGGGGTGGGGGAAGTATTTAAAGGTTGTGTTCAAGATACATTCTTCTTTTAAAGTGATTTCATAAAAGCCCCTTGGCTTAGAAATGAGAAACTCTATAGCTACTTTTTTTTTCTATTCTTGTTTTGCTGTTTTTATTTCTGAAAAGTGATCTCTGTCTTAAAAGTATTTATTCTGGTTTTAACTTTCTCCCTGTTAACCCTTTCCACACTGAAATCTTTACCTTTTTCCAGGCTCTGGACCTTTTTACTTATGATCAGAGCCAAAAATAACTCTTCCACAACAAATCCCAATACTCTCCCCCTATTGTTAAAGTAATTAATGTTCTCCATACAAAGAAGCATCTAGACATTTATTTCTTGGCCACCTGCTGGACCTTCACCTCCCTACCTTGTGCCTTGGTCCTCCCTGTGTAAGACAAAGTTAATTCAGCTGTTTCAACTCATCTAGATGTATGGGTCTTAGGACACGGGGAAAACATTTTGCAAATGTTCTGTACTATATAAATGCACAGAAAAATATTCAAGTCGGAAAGTATTCAAGTAGGAATATGTTCTTGTATAACTTAACTCAGAATACTAATCCACCATTATTTTCAAAAGAAATGTTTTACTAACTTCTTTTTTATAATGAAAATTAGTTTATAGATACTTGAGCTATTTTTATTTTGATGTAGAAGAAATGACCAATGGTATGTATTTTTACTTGTCAGAAAATAGCCAAGTTATATTTTTCAGTGTTAGAATGGAAACAGTTATATAACCATGTACTTGGGCAAAGAAGATGATTTTAGCTCAAATGTTGAAATATACAAAAAATATAGAACGTCAGAGGTTAGCTTTGAATGTGAGGTTTAAGTAGTAGATGTTAATGGGGTTGCTTTAGCTATTCTTTATTTTTATGTTACCAGAAATTGTCCTTTATTTTTACAGTTTGAACTATATGGATCTTTACGTATTTTGAATAAAGGTTTTAATTCCACCAAGGTTTTTTGTTTATATTATTATTAATAAACTAATTATTAAAACATATGTATAAACTGATAATTAAATGACTATAAAACTCAAAATTTAACATCTTCCATACCAACTATTTCTAGTAGATTTAAAAAATAATAACAAATGCTTTGTGCTTTTAGCAGTATGAAAAAGTTTTTATGACATGGTAAGTTATACATTATTTGAGTTACTTACCAAAAATTACATAATATTTATGTGCATGTGCACGTGTGTGTGTGTGTGTGTGTGTGTGTGTGTGTGTGTGTGTTATTGGAGATTGAAACCCGGGACATTCTTCCTCTAGCTTACACCCCCAAGACTTTATATTTTGTTTCAAAAAACGTTCTCCCTAGGATGCTGAGAGTCTTGTTAATTTGCAGTGGCTGGTCTCAAACCTTTGATCTTCCTGTCTCAGCCTCCTAAGTACTGGGATTAAAGGTGTACCATACATGACAACAGAAGACTGTTTTACTAAAGCTATATTTATTCTAGTTAAAGAATTGTTCTTCATTCTTGTTAATCATTAGGGATTATAATTCTCTTTCTTTTTAAAAATTATATTGGTACTAAATTGTCACTAAATGCTCTTATTTACCAACCAACCAACAAAATAGGTAACTACAGTAGATTCCTGAACTTTGTTTCGGGGATGTTCTATACTAGTTTGTCAAATCCCAAAGTCTAGGAACCACGTGTTATAAAATAATATTTTGAGATATCATAATGTTAGATTTAGTTTTTAGCATGTCATAGAGTTATGCATGCATCACCACAATAAATTCTAAAATATTTTCATAGGCTCAAAGTGGAGGTACACTTCTCTAATCCTAGTACTTGGGGTCTGAAACAAGAAGATCAGAGGCATCCAGCTTCAAGAACTTAGCAAGGCCCTCTGCAACTTACTCTGATTCTGTTTCAAAATAAAAAATAAAATGGGCTGTGGGTAAAGCTCAGAAGTAACATGCCCCTGAGATCCATCCCCAGTACCAGAAAAAAAAAAGGGGGGGGGAGGAGAAGGAGAAGAAGAAAACAGTCATTCCCTGACATGTTTGTCTCTCAAATCCCAATAGCCAACATTCTACTTTCTGTTCTGTGAACTTGCCTGTTCTGGACATTTTGTATAAATGGGATCATATAGTATGTGATCCTAAGACTGGCTTCTACTTGGCACAGTTTTTAGCATAATAATCACCCATGTTGAAGTATGTTTTATTCCTTCATATTCTGAACAATACTCTACTGAATTGGTTATACCACATTTTATTCACACATCAGGCAGTGGACCTCTGAGTTGTTTACAGTTTTTAGAAATAATTATGAATATGAATATCTCTGAGAACATTTTGTTTGAATGTCAATTTAATTTCACTTGCATACATACCTGGATCATGTGGCAACTCTACAGTTTAACTTTTGAAGGAAATACCAAGCCGTTTTCCAAAGCTGCTGTACCATTCTCACCAATAGTATAAGGAGGTCTCGATTCCTCATCACCATTACTTGTTATTTTCTGTCTTCTTTATTTGAGGCATCCAGTAAGAGTAAAGTGGTTTATCATTTTCATTATTTGAATTTTTCTGGTGGTTAATGATGTTTGTTTTTGTTTTTGTTTTGATGGTACTGGGGTTCCTGGAAACCCTCTACCTCTGGACTACACTCCCAGACACCTATTTTTTTAATATAGTTTTATTTGGAAACAGGGTCTCTTAAGCCAGTGCGTCTGGCTTTGAACCTAAGCAATCCTCCTGTCTCCACCTCCCAAGCGTGGGGATTACAAGCGTGCGCAACCACGTCTGGCGGTAAAGCCATTCTTAGCTCATAGACTGTATAAAAACAGGCTTCAGACTATATTCTACCCACAACTAAGCAACCTCTGACCTAGAGAATAGAATTAGTAGACAGATACATTAAAATTGGTATTATAAATATGCTTTGTGAGTTGAGGGAAGTTGAGGACAGCATGAGCCAAAGAAAGATGTGGAAGAGTAAAATGCATACTAGATAAATTGACTTACTCAGTTAAAAAAAAAAAAAAAGCACATAAATTGCATCATTTGCTGATTTCCGTGGTGTACATATTCCTACAATGGCCTGTTTTAAGCTTCCAAGGTGACACTGTTGAGCCTCAAGTCAGGGAGAACGTGCACAGTCAGCACTGGCCAGCTGGTGCATCCCTGATGTCACCCACCTAAAACTGTGCATGAACAACAATGATTAGTGAGTGTAGCTAACACCTTCAAGGACATGGCTGGTCTTCTACAAGGAACGAGAAGGATTAGTGTTCCCACTGTACTACCAGACTCCAAATAAATACTTTTGCTTTTTCTCGGTCTTCATTATCACTCTGGAATCACAGCATGTGTTCATAAGGTAAAATAAGTACATAAACATGCCAACTCTCTAATTTATTTTTTAAAAAAGTGATGGAATAAAGGCAAAACAACAAAAAGAACATGTTTTGATTCATCCAGGAAACTACTGGGGAAACATGTTTTAGCTGGTTTTGCATAGATGAGAAATAGCCATGTGATCATAGGGAACAGGCATAGTCTATACATACAGATGGCTGTACGACTTTGAACCTTACTATGCTGTATAATTATAATGTGCCAATAAAAGTATAAAATATATCAAAGAAAATGCAAATAAGAATTATATGTTTTGAGAAATGTATGCTCCAAAAACTGAAAATAAATATTACTAATTTAGTTTCAAAGTCAAATTCAAGAGAAAAAATGGGAAAAGATTTGTCTCTATGATTAGATATTCAACGTGTGATCAGATAGTTTTCCCATGAGTTTCTTTCTCCCCAAATGTTCCAAAGAATGCCACAACTTTAGATTTCTGTTTCTACCAAAACAACACAACACAAAGAAAAAAAAATTCTTTTACACCTTCTGAAATTGCTGCGAGAACGCTCTAGTGAAATTATATGCTGAATCATCCAGCAAATAAACAATACATAGTTCCAATTTTAAATATCTCTCTGAAATTCTGATCGAATATATTTCTAAGTTGGTACTAGTTTATGTGCCATATTTAAGAATGCAGTCTTCCTGTGTGCAGTCTCCTGGGGCACCTCCTACCCTTTCTAAACACTTCCTGAATGCTGGTAGGAGTACTGGTGGAAAAACCCAAAGTTCAGTGAGAGATTGATGTTTTGGAGCTACATTTTGTGTGTGTGTGTGTGGTACTGGGGTTCCTGGAAGCCCTTCTACCTCCAGGCTACACTCCCAGACCTATTTTTTTTTTATGTTTGAAACAGAGTCTCTTAAGCCAGCACGGCTGGCTTCGAACCTGCGCGATCCTCCGGTCTCCGCCTCCCAAGTGCGGGGATTACAAGCATGCGCCACCACGCCTGGCTTTGGAGCTACATTTTAAAAAAAATGTTTATTGGTGCATTGTATTCATACATCTTAATGGGATGCAAGATGGTGGAGACATAGATGCGCACATCACCCAATTAGCCCTTACCCAGTTCTCACCCCATTTCCTCTTCCTTTTTATGTTTGGCTTACTGATTGACATTAATATGTTTGTTAAAGTATATCATGTGCATTAGAGAATTTTCTACATTTGTTTGCACAAAACAAATCAAAGGAGCAGCTTTACTGAGCAGAAATAGCCATTAGGTTACCTAGTTCAGGTTATCAAGGGGTGGTTTTGTTAATTGCAGAGAGATATTTTATGCAGAACACACAATTGCTGATTTTCCAAATTTGAAATTTTTGAGCAAAGAGGCTGAGTCTCTCTGACTTTTCTATGAATGCTCTTTTCTTAGCTATAGAAAAAGCAAAGCCTCTTCTGAAATGCAAAGGACATTCTTGCACAGACAGCCCTGTTGTTATTCAGCCAGACTTCCTGGATTTCCTAGGATAGTACTTATTTTCCAGGTCAGCTTTGTCCCCTTAGAAACATCATGCATGGCAGCCTGGCTTTAACCATGGAGGATTCACCGCCCGGAGCCTATGGCCTATACCCTAATCCCAAGCCTCGTTCACCAAGGCCTGGGGAAATATGGCCCTAATCTGTTTTTTGTCAATCTTGTTTTCTCCTACAGATGTAGAAACATCTGCCACTGTCTCCCCCTCTGTTCTGAATACAAAATATTCTCCACATCTGCTTGTTTTTGAGGAGGCAGTGTGGGGTTGTAAAAAGAGAGCAAGGTGGGGCTCTTTTGCTGTGTGAAGATTCCTGAACAGCGTCACAGAATATCCCCCCATCAAAGGCCAGGTGGGAAGCAGCTGGGCTGCTGCTCACCCGGGAGATGGGGTGCAGTGGGAGTGGTGTGTGTGAGGAGTAAAAACAGAGGCTGTGGAAGCCAACTCCAAGAAACTGTCTATACTCAGAATACGCAGCTTGGGTTTTCTGGCAGAAAATGGTGAAAAGGAGTCTGAGGTGAAGGGTATATATTAAGAATCCATACCTATGGAAGTGATGGGGAAGAATTAGGGCTGAGAAGAAGAAGGAATCCATTAAAGAGGCCTGACAAACCAGCCAAGAACCATGGTGGAGGCTGTAACATATAGGGCTCATCAGAGTTGGGTTAAATAGCGCTGACTATACCTTTGCCTCCATCAGTCATTGGATCCTGGCCTCAGACAGGAGGTGCAATTGGCAAAGCAGCTATCTGCAGCTGAGTTAAACCTTGGAGGAACTGAAAGTGGGGTTACAAGTCCTTGCTTGTAGGAGGGTCTCTGTGGGCCTTTTCATGACCACTATAGTTTGCACCATAATATTGTTAGATTCTCTTATAGTCGTTCAGGGAGGCACCTCCAGGGTTTTGGTGGGACTCTTCCTTGGGAAAATATTAAAGAAAAAGGTTATTGGGATACATTACAGTCTTTACCACTGTAGCTGGCCTAGCGGATCCAGCTGATGTTCATCACTTCCCTTCTCCACTATCCGTTCTAGATTTGCCTTACTTTCATCCACTGCCTCTTTCAGTCTCAGTAGCGGACTTGGTGGCCTAATCCAGATTCTCACCCCTGACTTCTTGGTCACCATGTCCTCTGAGGTTAAGGTCGCCAAGTTTACAATCATAGTTAACCAAGGGAGTCCCAAGTGACCTAAGTAGAAGCCCTGGGTGGTGCACATACTCCTTCCTGCCACACTGTGTCCTAACCTTTCCTTCTGATCAAGATAAAGTAACCCTGCCAAGGAAGTGATATCTCTTCCTGCTAGCTGGGCCCTGGACACAGGGAGCCCACAGTGCCCAGGAGGCAGGTAGAGTTTATACTTCAGTGAGATTTTTTCTGCATCTCCTGATGAAGGTGTGTCTCTTGCAAAGATGAGGATTCTAAACCCTACAGAACAGAGTCCTAGGGACAGGAAGAAAAGCATAAAGTTTCCTAGTGAATCAGGGGGCCTGATCATGAGTAGGGACAACCCTACTCTCACACCTCGGTTTTGGTCCCATGTAATCTTCTTATTAGAAATATGGTTCCATGTAAAGCTCCCTAATGCAATGCATATATTCTATCCTGGAGGATGGTGCTCTGTTCCTGTGGAGTAGAATATTGTTTCTAAATTGAAACTTTAGCTTCACTGTCAATTAGCAATCACAACATTCATGCATTAGACTGGCAATTTTTGAACAGTACCATATATGGAATGGCTACTCATGAATGAGTCTCATGGCCATGGACCTAATTCTACTTCTACTTCTTCTGCTATAAATGGCGCCCCTGGGCTGATCCAGTGTTGTAACACATGTGGGAGTATACCATTCCATAAATCTTCAAATGATGGTTTTGGCTGAGGCCTCACAGAATTGAAAGGCAAACCAGTATATTAAATACGTGCCTGTTCCTTATAGAGCAAATCTCTATTTCAGATAGAAGGGCCCAGTGTAGTCTGCCAGCCACCAAGCAGTCAGTCAACCTGTCAAGGAATAGGGCTATGCTGGGGACTCAGCTTTGGTCTTTGGTGCTAACAGATTGGTTATTAGACAGCTGCAGTAGTTTGAAGGGAGGTAGTTCTCAAAGTGGGAATCCATGGTGTTGGGCTTATGCCTAACATCCATCACCTGTTCTGTGCCTTTCCATCCCTGTGCCCACCGTGTGATGTCTGTGTGACAAGGGCCAAGGTTTCCTCGTGTCAGGCTGTGGAGTCATTCAGTCTGTTGAATGTATTGTTCTTTAGTTGTATTGTGACCGTTGAGTGGGTTCCTTTTGATAAGTGTTTATGTGTGATACAAATAACAAATATCCTCACCCATTATGTTCATTCACATCCATCTATCCATATTTCTAGCCCAGATTTCCTTGTCCCAAATTTTCTAGTTTTTTACTTTATAGATCATTCACCAGCTGGTGGGCTATCCACCACTTCTCACAAGTGTGTGTGTGTGTGTGTGTGTGTGTGTGTGTGTGTGTGCACCCCAGCTACTTTTATACACTATTTAACCAGGTGTACCTCATGAAACTCTTCTTGTTGAAAAAGTTTTGCCTTTCCATTGTCTTTTGTGACCATTCCATTTATTTTGTGATAGCATTCATTTTATCTCTCTGTCTCTCTCCCCCACCTTTTCTCCTCTCTCTCTTTTCTCTCTTCTCTCCTTTCCTCTCTTTGGGTAACAAATTAAACACAGAGTCATTTTACCTCTGAGCTACACCCTCAACCCTTTTATTCTTTCCTCTTTAAACAGGGTCTTGCTAACTTGCTGCAAGTGCTACTAAGTTGCTGAGACTGGTTTTGAACTTGTGATTCTCCTGTCTCACCCTCCTGAGTACTAGAATTACAGACATTCACCATCATGCCCAGTTTCACCTCTTCTCTTACATTTTGGTCTACTGCAATAATATATGAGACTTGGTAATTTATAAAGAAGACAATTTTTTTTCTTTTTTTTCCTTTTTCCTTTTGTGCTACTGGAGATTGGACCTAGGACATTTCATCCCTGGGCTACTGCCACCCTGCCCCCAGCTCTATTTTTTTATTATTATTATTATTTTGAAAGAAAGTCGCACTAAATTCCTGAGACTGGGCTCACACCAGCTATCCTGTCAGCCTCCCAGTCCTGAGATTACCACCATATACTACCTCACCTGGCTTATAAATTTATTTCTTATGGTTCTGGAGGCTTGGAAGTCAAAATCGAGGGCCAGGGTCTGACAAGGGCCTTCTTGCTACATTATCCCATAGTTAAAGGCAGAAGGGTAAATGTGAGCAAGGAAGGGTCTAATCTAATGTCTGGTTCCTCTAATGAACAGTTGCCCAAGTAGATGGCAATAGGGTTATTTCTTTGGCTAAGAACTAGAAGATCTGTCATGGATATGTACTGTGGTCCTTCATCCTCTTTCATCCTGGGGACCTGTAGTCATTCATTTGGTGAACTGTGGATCTCAAAACTATCTCAAGTTCAGAAATTGGGCAAAAGGTCTTAACTTTTTTAAAATCAGCTTCCTCCTTAAACATCCCTCATTTCTTCTAATGGTAAAATAAGTACTTCTTTTAACTGTGAATCTTTTTTAATCCTTAGAAACTGTATCCTGTTAACTCGGTGGACCTCCCACTTTAGCTTGCATTAGAATTACTTGGAGAGCTCGTTAAGCCAGATAGCTGGGGCCCATTCCAAGTGTTTATGATTCGTAGGTCTGGGGAGGGTCCTGGGAATTTGCATTTCTTTTAAGTTCCCAGAAGATGCTGATGCTGCTAGCCCAGGGACCACTGTCACCATCTCCCTAACTCTGCAGGACAGGTTCCTCCGCTGCTGCTCCCACCTTGCTGCTCATTAGGGTACTTGCCCTCACCTAGCTTGCTTCAAGGAATTGCACGTCACTACCTGGCTTTTGCTATTTTGGGGCCCTAACATCATCACTGATGTTATCATTTAGGATCCTTTTATCTTTTCTTAATATCATAATGATGCTGGAACTAGTCTCACCTGCATATTTCTGATAGACTTGGTAAATGGTGTGTCCTCTGAGACTTTCTACAAATCATAGTCCTTTAGAGGGGTTTTGAGCATATAATATATATCACTTTTAATCTAGTCTAATATGTATACTTCCCTATGCTTTTTAATCCTTCTTTCTCTGTCTGCTAAGGAAATGCTGGCATTTCAGTTTTACTCAGTATTGGCCACTGCTTTGTCTGTACTTCTAGGAGCCCTCCTAGTAACAGCATGGCACCATCTCCTGGGGGCCCTGCCAAGGTGTAAATCCTACATCTCTGGAGAGTGTTCCCAAATCAATAAACCCTCTCTTATCCACTCTGATGGTCCAGCTCCTCTTGGTCAAGCAGCCTCAGAATCCAGTCCCACTGCTATCTCCCTGGCATCTGCCAGTGTATACTGGCTAGGAATCCTAGCTGTTTTGGAGTAAAGTTCCTTTTCTCCCTTATCAGGCCCAGCACGTCCCTGGCTGATTATGACTTAATCCTATTTATAGGCTTAGAAACCAGGAGAGATGGGGTAGGCCATGCTGTTTTGAAAGGAAGAGACTGCATTGTTTTCAAGCAAGAGGGAAGCACTAGCTCTAAGTAGAGATGTATAGGTCTCTCTTTAGGCTCAGACAATTGAGAGGATTTAATAGCAGCTCTGTAAGCTGTGTAACCCTGTTTGCTCTCTGGTTTTTAGCACTGAAAGTTCTACATCCTAGAAAGCCCCCTATTCACTGGGAACATGAGACGGTTGCCTGGGATTCAGGGAATTCAAAATTTTCAAGGTCATCTTCCCAGATGTTCTCATTTCAAGTGTCAGGGTTCCATTTTTTACCCAAGAGGGCCTATCTAACAGGTTGGCCTTGATTAACTGTCTCTGAAAATTAGCACTGAATTTTGTCCTGGGCTTGGGCCTTAGCTCTTCTCTGCCCTCCAGCTACAGGATATGAGAGCCTCTTCATAAACTACCAGGGGCATCTGGCTTTTGTAATTGGCTTTCAGTTGCCTATTAATTATCTGCAACTACTCATTATCTTTAGAATAACAGTGGCCCTTAGCAATACTTAGGTAATTCCACACTCATAGTTTCTATTTCCCTCTCACTTCTTGAGTGTCTGATAAACCTCACCTGCCGATGTATTCTCTTCTATGATGTCTCGTTTCATTCCACTAACCACGGAACTGCCACCTTGTATCAGGGAATGCTGTCGTCCACCTATTACTCTTCGACCCTTGCTGTCTGACAGATGGCTAGCTCTAAAATCCTACCTCATTAGCTGCTTTCTAGAACCACTCCTAAATGAACTGTCACAGGCTTGGTACCATGGATACCGTTCTGGAGATGGAGTCTTGTGTGCAGGGTGCCTTTCTAGAGATAAACATCTGTGGAAGGGAGGATCAGGAAGCAAGACCGGACAGGGAGATCCTGGAGGAGCTGAGATGCAGGTCCTCAAAGCCTTGGCCTATTCCACAATAATCAGGATCATATATAGCCCATTTTGTGAGCCCATGTTGCAATGAAATGGTCGGGCTTTCACAACCCTGCTCCACTCAGTCACTGAATAAGTGTTGCTCCCAAAAAGGGAATATCCTTGGGTAAGGAAGTGCTCTGCAGCAGAGACAACACAGGAAGCCAGGAGCTGGGACATCAAGTCCTCCTTTAAAGGAGGATATGGGCAGTGTATCCAACTTCACCACACCAGGAGAGGAATTAAAAGAAGCTGGACTTATATCTATTATTTTTTCCTTCCTTCCTTCCTTCCTTCCTTCCTTCCTTCCTTCCTTTCTTCCTTCCATTTCTACTGCTGGGATAGAACCCAGAGCATTGTGCATACTAGTCAAGCCTTCTATCACTGAGCTACATCCCCATCCCTGGGGTTACTTTCAATCTAATAAGCAACTATTAATTTATTTGCAGGCTGAAATGATCTATAAATGGCAAAATAATGTTTAAATTGTTACTTATGTTTTCTCCCGGGCTTTCCCTCTGCCATTTTTCCATTCATAGGAAGTAGCAAACTCTTATGCTTCTTTATTCCAAAGGAACTATGTTCTGTTCCTTTCTGGAATTTTCCTGGAGGCTTAAAATTATTGTTCTGAGAATAGAGTTGGAGGAGGAGGCAATTCCTCTCAAACTAAAAAAGATGTTTCAGAATGGAAGATCTCACAAGAAATAAAGACAAACATCTTGTTTTTAGTATTTCCCTGTGTGTGAAGTAGAGTCACAGAAGGAGATATTCCCAAGAAATATGAAAGGCTGGACAGCCTTGAAGATGCACAAGGGTGGAGCTGAGCAACACGTGGCCAGGCACAGCTGTGTCAGAGTAATAATTACTAGTTGTTACCCTGACACCACCCACTCTGTGGGACCTTAGGCCTTTGACACAACCCTGAAATAAAAGAAGTAAGGAGAAGTACACTTGCAAGAATAGCTGTGGATTTCCAGCTTGCCTCATGGGATGGTGGCGTGGCTTTAAACCAAGTTGATAAGGAGAAAACAGAAATGTGGTATTTCTTGTATACCTATGTGTATGAACCAATTCAAACCAGCTTCATAAATATCAATTCTTCTACCCTTCCCCTTATATTGTGTGTGTGTGTGTGTGTGTGTGTGTGTGTGTGTGTGTGTTACTGAGCATTGAACCCAGAGTGTGTTCTTCCTCTGCCTCTAGTCCCTCTCCCCTTTGTTTTTTTTACTTTGAAACAAGGTCTCCTGAAGTTTGTTTTACTTTCTTACTAAGTTGCTGAGTGTCTTGCTAAGTTGCTAATGCTGGCATTGAACTCAGAGCCATTCCACCTCCGAGCTACACCTCCCAGCCCTTTTAATTTTTTGTTTCAATACAGGGTCTAAGTTGCTAAGAGCCTTGCTAAATTGCTGAGTCTGGTCTCGATCCTCCTGTCTCAGCCTCCCAAGTACTGGATGACAGGCACATGCCACCATGCCCTGCTCATCCTTCCCCCCTTTTCAATTGCTCTGGGCCATTTTGCCTGAAATACAGGACTGTCCTCCTGCCTCACAAGTCTGTCCCTCCATCCCTTCCCTTTCTTCGTTGCTGGGGGCCTCTTAGCTTCTGTTTCCTTTCACACATACCTTCTGAGTCTCCAGGGATCTGAAACTTGAGGCTTCAGATGGACGCTGAGAGTAGATGTTAAGTATCTTCTACAAAGCCTTCCAGTGCCTGCTGTCCCTCCCAGAGCACGAGCAGGCCCACATCCTCCCTCACCACATCCCATTTGCTTTGTCTTGCATTGATCTAATAAATTATAGTCCTGAAAGTGTTTATTTATAGCAGTACTTTAGGAAAAACATTGGCCTACCGTAATCTTGTTTTTATCCTCAGGTTTTTTTTTTCACTTTCACATTAATTTTTCATTACTTCATATCACTTGCATTGTATCTTTTTTCCTTATTCTCAATTTCCATTTTTATGAGTTTCTTCAAGATTTCTAATTGTAAAACCACAGGTTATAATATTTTTCATAAGAAATCTCAAAATACCATCTTAAAAATCAGCTCTCGAAGAGAGTATAACATACTAATATTGATTTTAGAAATTTGCCCAGTATTAAAACATCCTTTGGCAGTGATATCAAGCAGAATTAAAGATAGAAGAGGGAAAAGTACATGTTTCAAAACCTCATTAGAAATAGCGGGGAAAGAAAAAGTTGAAATTTATTCATGTAGGAGCTTGCTGAATGGTTCTTATTCAGATGTTTATCACACTTCAGAGATGATCTACCTTCATAAAACTCTGGCCTGATTGGCCCCATGATTCAAACCTCCAGAGGGGCTATGGTGTTTTTGTTGAAGAGCCATGCATTTCATAATTCCTCTGACAGTCACTAACAGGCTCCTACATTTTTTTATTTTTTATTTTTTGGTACTGGGGATTGGACCCAGGGACGTTCTACCTTTGCACTGCACTCCAATTCTATTTCCTTTTCTTTTTTGAAACAGGGTCTCACTAAGTTGCTAAGGCTGGCTTTGAACTGGCTGGCTCTGCCATCTTTAACAGTTTCCATAAATAATCACTTTCTCCATTCTTACAGTTTTCATCCATGTTCATCTTCAACCCCTCTTACCTTTTGGTATGCTCATTCATTCATTTATTGAATTAATTATGTTTAAGTGCCTGCAACATTCCACTGTAGGTGCTAAGAATATAAAAATGTCCAAAACAAAACAAAACAACAAAATTTTTAAAAAGATAAAAACTCTGCCTCATGGGGGAGAGACAGTAGACAGTTTAATTCAAATGAATTGTATCTTAGAGAATAATAAGCACGAATGAAAAACAAAGCAGGGAAGGGGCTTAAAAAGTGTCGGGGGCAGGAGGGTTATGATTTTAGAAGGATGGCCAGAGCAGACTTTGTTGAGAAGGTAAAATTTAGGTAAAGACCTAACGGGTGAGAAGCCATGCATTTTGGGGAAGAGCCATCTAGCAGAGAGCCTCAGGGGCAAAGGTCCTGCAGCAGGACTATGCAGGTTTTATTTGAGGAACAGCAACCAGACAGAACAGAGTAGAAGGTGATGTTTGAAAAAAATAAGAGGTGGACACTGGGTCAGGGCCGCTTCCTGGGGCATGGTGCAGACTTGAATTCCTTGAGTAAGATCTGAGGGACTGGAGAGGTCCCAAAAGAGCAGAGACACTATCTACTTACACTTTAGCAGGACCTTTCTGGCTGCCTTGGTGTTGAAGGTGGCCAAGGAAGGGCAGGATAGCAGCAAGGAGTCCAAGTGAGAGAGCCGCTCAGTCATTCAGCTGAGAGGCAGCAGATACTTAGACCCCAGGGGCAGCAGAAAAGGAGTTTTCTTTGGAGGTACACTCTGCTAATGACCCACACTCAAATCCTCTCTGGGTTCTCTATGCTGAAGCTGTCTGCCTACAAGTCACTCAACTCATCCCTTACTCTCCTGGGGACACCAGAATGACATCTCGCTGCCCATGCACTCCGCGTGGATCATGTTCTGTGCTCTCACCTGTGTGGCTCAGCATCCTTCCCTTCTTCGTCACCCTCTCCGGATTTACGCCCACTCCATGCTCTATTCCAGCCAGCTCTTTCCTTTCCCCACCACGAGCACTACCTCCTATCTATACACTACAGGAAAACCCCACACTCTTCTTTGCCTGGATGTTTCCATCCTTAAAGTTTATTTCAGCTGGATGTGTACTTTGTAATTCTAGTTCTTGGGAGGATGAGACAGGAGAATTGAAGGTTTGAGGCCAACCTCAACAAAGACACTCAGCAATTTAACAAGAGTCTGTTTCAAAACAACAACAAAAAATTACAATAGCCCTGGGGGTATAGCTAAGGAGTATTCTACTCTGGGTTCAATCTCCAAAAGATAAAAAATAAATTAAAAAGCCATCTTCCTTTTGTCTTTCTCCCAGATGTTTACAGCCTGTGTGAGTCCCTCTTTTCTCAGGATTGGCCCTCACAGCCTGTATCTCACATACAGTTCAGCTTACACTATTTTGGACTATTTTTATCTTATTTGTGGTGCATCCACAGTTCATAAGCTCTATAAAAGCAAGGAATAGATAAATACACTTTTGCACTTCCGTCCCCCTGACCCCCCAGCACAGATAAAACATATCATATGTGGTTGAGAAGTATTTATTGCACTGACCAATGTCTAACATCTGCTTTTCAACATTTATTTAGCTTTCTCATGGTGATTTTGGCAAACTGTCTTCATCATGTTAGAGACATGTGGGCACTAGTGGAGCATGCCTGTAATCCCAGCTATTAGGGAGGCTGAGGCGGGAGGATTACAGGTTTGAAACCAGTCTCAGAAATAACAAGACCCTTAGCAACTTTAGTGAGATCCTGTCTCTAAATAAAAAATAAAAAGGACTGGGGATGTAGCTCAATAGTAGAGTATACAAGCCCTTGGGTTCGATCCTCAGCACCACAAACAGATATACACCCACATTGTGAGAAAACAATGTTAAACACTACCTACAATTCCTGACCCATATTCCTTACGACTTATCCTAAAACATACTTTCTGGAGTGGTAACACTTTGAACACCTGCTTCCTAGGCTGCAGTAAGGATACCTTGTGTATCTCATGAATAAACTCTATTTCCAATGACACTCTTGGAGGGACCAGGTAGCGAGTTGCCTTCTCCCAGTGCTGCTCCCAAACCTCCTGCTGGTTCTTCACCCTGCCCACCCTTCCCTACTTTGAATGCATTATTTGTAGGCATCACTTTTAAGGATGAATCTCATCAAGACCTGCTGAGCTGCATATTTATACAGGCTCCGGGTTTTTTCTTTCCAGCTGTGAACATTTTTGCAAACTCTACATTACCACCTAATTGAAATGGCTGCTTGGTTCCATTTCTCTTATTAAAGACAGATTAAGGAAATAAGTTCAATACCTTAGCCATTTTAAAGTCTTCATTAATCTCACGCTCTTGATTTACTAGCAGCCTTTGAGAAAAATGTGTCTCTACAAACCTTCCTCCTGCTTTCTGGTCCCCCTTGCTGGTATCAAAACACACTTCGTTCTGGCCGCTCATTTCATTTCCTGCTTGGCTGCTTTAATAGATGTGGGTTCTGTTCATCCCCCACTGGCTCTTTTGTAATACTTAGTGTTTTCCTCACCCATAAATCTCTTACAATTAATCATCTGAAGTTCCTAGCTCTTCACGCGCTTGAATGGCGAGATGAAATGTGATATTGGGAGTTTCATTCAGGTGGCCTTGAGAGTGGCTTCCTTGTTTGTTCTGACAGTCTTGGCTCCCTGCCTTCTCAGTCTGCCCACAACATAACTAAGTCCACTCAGTCCCACCAAGAGGCAGGTTCGGAGCCCCATCCCTGGCCCTGCCAGATGACTGTATGGAGTAGAGGGTCACAGGCCTCTGGAATATCCTTAGCCACCTCTCACCCTGCAAGTGAACTCTAGTAACTGGCCTCATGTTTAGACACCTAGACTCAAGGACCTGACCCAGCAATTTGTCTAGATTATTTAAGCATCCAAAGCTCTCCTTATCTTTGTTTGGTCCTTCCCTGGAATCTCAGCTAAGATCCCACGTCCACCTCTGCATGTTGAAGGACCCAATTCTAGCCTCAGGTTTAGGCAGACTATGTATCTAGCTCTTCATACTCTATTGAGGCCAGGGACACCCCCCCAGAGATCGCTGAGGGAACTCCTCAGTGGCAGGAGCTGTTTGCTCGGGTGAAGCTGCCACTTCACTCCCAGAAGGCATGCTCTGCTCTCCTAGACGGACATCTTTCTACCGCCCAGTGCTCGTCAGGAGGCTGACTCAGTAGATAATTAATACTTCTGGCCTCTTTCATTTCTAGAGAGCATCTTGCTCTGATACCCACTTCAGCACCTCTCTAGGCTTCCTTCTCATTATGAATCACCTCAGTAAGACAAGCTCCGTGACAGTGTTTTTCTCCAGCCCTTCGACATCCTCCGAGCCTTTTTCTACCTTCCAGCACCTCTTTCCCCAGCATCCCAAGCCCTCCTGCTAAAGTAGCAGCTCTGACTTCGACCTGCCCTCCTGGAGTGATGCTCAGACTTGAGAACTGTCCCTCCCCTCTACCTCCCCCCTCCCTCCTGCAGCCAGGGCTCCAGAGTATTGATTCTGCAGAGCAAATCCTCACAGGCTAAGTTCCTCTTGAAGGTCTGCATTGAGAAAATCACAGTTCTCAGCAAATGCTTGTTTTTGTAGTTAAGGGAGATCTTTTGGGTAGACCTACTAGAGTAGGTTTGAAGAAAAAAAAAAAAATATATATATATATATATATACACTCAACTGTACTTTCTTTCTTTCAAGAAAAATGAAACCTTTTTAAAAATATAGGGCTTTAAAGAACAATGAAATGCTCAGTTTTCAACTCTTCTAGTAATAATTTTTAAATTATCACATGCAGCATTGAAAATGAGATGATAAAGTAACACTCTCATATCCTGTTCCTAGAAATGTAAACTAATATATCTTTCTGAAGTGAAAGCCCATATTCTCTGACCCAGTAATTTCCCATTTAGCAATCTTCCTTATGTGTGTAGGAAAGTAATCAGACAAAGATTCATGTATCAAGATGTTTATTAAATTATTAAAGTTCTTCAGTAACCACAGAGAATTGGTTCCAGGACCCCCAGGGATATCAAAATTTGCAGATGCTAAAGCCATTTAGATAAAGTGACATGTAGTTGCATGTATATAATACTTGCACACCCTCTCCTATGCTTTAAATCATCTCTAGATTATGTATAATGCCTGACAATATAAATGCTCTCTCTATAGTTTTCATACTATATTGTTTAGGCAATAATGTCAAGGGAAAAAGTCTCTGTGTTCAATACAAACACATTCCCCAGATAATTTTTAATCTGTAGTTGGCTGAATCTTCAGATGTGAAGCTCTTAGATACAGAGGGCCAATTCTATTTAAAATGAAAAACACTGGAAAGCAAAAGGAAATGTTAATATATAATGTAATTTATGCTGTGGGACATTATGCAGCCACTGAAATGTTTTCAAAGATTATTTTAATGCCTAAAAATGTATTAAGTGAAAACAGTAAGAATCAAAATATTGTACTCTATAATGTCAGTTAAGCCACTTTGGTACAGTGTATATATGTGTTGAGTGTGTGAGTGTATTATATAAATAAGGCTTGGGTACATACATGACAGTGTTAACACTGCTTTATGCAATTAGAATAGATTTCTATGTTATTTTTGTTTCTGTGTTTTCTCAGAGGTTTTTTTTTTTTGTGGTACTGGGGTTCCTGGAAGCCCATCTACCTCCAGGCTACACTCCCAGACCTATTTATACTTTTTTAAAAGAGGATCTCAAGCCAGCGCGGCTGGCTTCGAACTTGCGTGATCCTCCTGTCTCCACCTCTCAAGTGCGAGGATTACAAGCGTGCGCCACCACGCCCGGCTTCTCAGAGTTTTTATAATGATCATGTATTACGTTTCTAGTCTCAAAAATAGCATTAAAACACATAGGTAATTAGACTAGAGCTCAGTATGCCTGTTTTTATTTTTTTGTTGTTGTTGTTTTGTTTGCTTGTTTGTTTGTTTAGCAACTGGAGCTTTGAAGGGATGGAGAGGCCCAAGCAGTCAACAGGAGGAGATTCAGGTAGAGCCATGTCCATCTTTCAGTGAGTTTTCCTATTGCACTGCTTGAGAACTTATAAGCCCTTTCAGCTTCTTAACTTAGGTGTGTGACTCATATTTTTTTCTTGTGTAAGAAAAATGATTAGGGGTGAAGCAAGACAATCACAATGATATAAACTGTCTGTGTTGAGATGAGCCCCATACAACAAAATACTCTGCCACTAAACTCAGTACCGGAGTTTGACCTTTGAGTCCCCACAATTCTTGTAGAACTCCAGAGAAGAGTACGTAGATGAGGCCACTGTGCCAGCCCTCCCCAGGTCCGGTCCAAGAATGAGGGTATGGACCATGGAGCCCCTGTCTAAAGGAAGTACAGATAAATGCAGGGGACATCCAGAAGCACTGGGAGCCATTTTGCACTCTGAGAACCAAGCATGTCTTCTGTTTTAAAATAATTTTATTTTCCTTGAAATCTTCTTAGAGCATCTTCCTAGAGAACCTGCCCCAACGTCTTTTGTGTAAGGATGGAGGAATCAGGGGGCAAGTGAGGACAGAGACACACGTCCTGGGCTGGGCCCACAGGACAGCTGAATGCAGACATTGCTTCTTCCTTCCGGTTTCAGCTGACCTGCACCTCTTGGAAGGCCACATATGCAGGTTTTTCCCACTCTGCACCTCCCTTCCCTGGTGTGTTCTCGCGGGACAAGGGAAACTCTGCTCCCAGCTCTCTTGCACCCTCTTACAGTGGCCTAAGCTCACTCACCCAGCACAGTCTCTCTTTCCCAGCTCTGACTTACTGGAAAGGCTATATTTTCCTAACCTCAAACCAGAACATGTGGGATAAGGGCACTTTCCCCTAATTTGTCCTTGAAACATCCTTTCAATATAAAAATTAGATCATATTTAGTTATATTTAGCAAATGTTTCTTTTGAGGAAAAAATGCATGAAATGAAGCTCTCCCAGCACATCTGGTTCTTGTGGTCACTGCACTCGAAGCCGACTATCACGAGGTTGCCTGGAGAATCAGTGGGGACTTCCCCGGGGCTCCCTCACAGCATGGGCAGCAGGATTCCAGCCTAAACCTGGCAGATCTTCCTGGCCTGGGAACTTCCTGCATCATGACTGTGCTACCTAGGAACTGCCGCATCAGCAGCTTTCAGCCAGATCCAAGCTTACTCCCAAAGGAACCTGAGTATTTTCACGTCTACGTTTTAACAATACTTAATGTGTTTGATAAAAAAAAATTTTGATCTGTCCTCTCCTGTTTATCAGTGGTAGTTTCATTTTTTGCAAAGGTCAACTTAAGACAAATAATTGATCTCAGATTAATTAAAAGTGCTGGTAGGAAATCTCTGAGTAATCAGTTCTGATGAGAGAAAAGGGCAGGTAGGCACAAGTCTGGGGGTCTTCCCAAGGCCTCATTGGGTGGACAAGTCCACTCTTCTTATGAGGTCATCTTAAGATCTCTGTCTTTGAGTGTGAACTTTTTTATATTTTATTTTAATTAATTAATTAATTAATTGTGGTACTGAGGGTGGAACCTGGGGACTTTTCTGCCTCTGGGCTATACTCTAAGGCCTATTTTTATATTTTATTTGGAAACAGGGTCTCACTAAGCTACTGAGAGCCTCACTAAGTAGCTGAGGCTGGCTTTGAACCTGTGCGATCCTCCTGTCTCAGTCTCCCAAGGGCTGGAATTACAAGTGTGCGCCACCACGCCCGGCTAACTTTTTTTATTTTGATGAATCCCAGGAAAGTTCAACCACCTCATGGACATTGTAATAAGACTTAGACTGAGAACTAGGATGAGAATTCAGGACTTTTTATCCTCTAGGATATTCCTTTAAAGGTAGCTCTTTATCTTGATCATCTCGCTTTAGAAGATAGTCTAAAGGTATGTTCTTAACCAGATAAAATGAGCTGAGTCCTCATCCTGTTCCTTTGGTTCATGCTGTTTTGCAGCTGGTCAAAAAGGCACAGAACGGTTCACCACCAACTCAGGGCCTGGAAAGTGTGAATTGTGACAAGGCTGTGAAGAGCATTCATACTTCCAGCCTGAGGCCACTAAGCCCCAGAGGCGAGGTGAGCACAGAAATGTTCAGGAGGATTGCAGATCCACCCAGAATACAGAATGCTTTATTAGAAGTCTGCTTTTGGAGAGCAGCATCACCACCTTCCCCTTTGCAAGCAGAACATTGCTATCATGCTGGGACTTAGAAGTTTTTCTCTCATATGTGGAAGCTAGGGAGTAATTGGGATACAAGAGGGACTTCAGATAAAGGAGGAGAAACCCGTGAGGCAGTGGAGGGGATCTTGTTTAGGGGAGAGACTTGAAGGAAACAGTTCAATTGATGCTACGTACACATATGAAATGATCAATGCCAATCTCGATGTTATGTATGGGGAGGGTGCGGGCGCGGGTGAGATGCGGACGCTCACCAAGTGCTGTGTGCATGGAGGCCCCTCTCACGCTGAAGTTCACTATAATGTGTGATTACAATGCATCAATAAAAGTGTATTTTAAAATGTTTTATTTGAGCCCGGCGTGGTGGCCCACGCTTGTAATCCTCGCGTTTGGAAGGCGGAGACAGGAGGATCATGCAGGTTTGAAGCCAGCCGCACTGGCTTAAGAGACCCTGTTTCCAAATAAAAATATAAAATAGGTGTCTGGGAGTGTAGCCCGAAGGTAGAAGGGCTTCCAGAAACCCCAGTACCACAATAAATAAATAAATAAATAAATAAATAAATAAAGTGTTTTTATTTGACATCACTGAATATACTATTTCGTAAAATAGGAAGCCAAAAGACGGAGTTTTTTGTTATATTTTGTTTTTGTGGTATTGGAGACAGAATCCGGAGGCACTCTACTTCAGAGCCTCTATATATCCAGATCTTTTTAAAGTTTTGTTTTAAAACAGGATCTCACTAGGTTGCTGAGAGTCTTGCTAAGTTACTGAGGCTGATCTGAAACCTGGGATCCTCCTGTTTTGGTCTTCCAAGTACCAGGATTACAGGTGTATGCCGTATGCCTTTGCACCTGGCAAAGGTTTTTTTTTTTTTTTTTTTTTTTTAATCTGTTGTGACAGAATGGCTTTGCAGTATATTAATGGATTTACCATTAAAGAATATGAGAGTGTAAGAGGGTATTAGTTTCATCTTGTCATTCATTTTCCTATGGATATTTAGATAAATTCTTTCTCATCATCCCCATTTTTTTGTTTTGTTTTGTTTTTTAATGCAGGAATGAAACCTAGAGAACATCAAGCCTGGAGTATAGATTTAGCAAAAACACAAAACAAAACACTGTTTTTTAGACATTCAGAGAATAATTTAAGCTTGCTTGCATTTCCTGAGAACCCTTGAATACTACCAATTCCCTCATTTGAAGCGTTATATCACCCAGGAAGAAGGAGAGAGCCAGGGTTACCCGAACGTGTATAATGCAAAACAGCAGAAAAATAAATAGGCTTATTTTAATAACTAATAACAAAGTACAGTGTTTAAAATTATCTGGTCATGCTGTGCGTGGTGGTGCATGCTTGTAATCCCTACGCTTGGGAGGCGGAGACAGGAGGATTGCGCAGGTTTGAAGCCAGCCGCGCTGGCTTAAGAGACCCTGTTTCCAAAAATAAAAAAGTATAAAATAGGTCTGGGAGTGTAGCCCAGAGGTAGAAAGGCTTCCAGGAACCCCAGTACCACCAAAAAAAAAAAAAAAAAAAAAAAAGAAAAGAAAAGAAAAAAAGAAAAACCTGGTCATGGTGGCATATGCCTGTAATCCCAGTATTTGGAAGGCTAAGACAGGAAGATAGCAGGTTCAAGGCCAGCCTCAGCAACATAGCAAATCCTGTTTCAAAATAATTAAAAATTATAATAGGATAAAATAGGGCTGGGTTGTGTGGCATGAAGGTAGAATGCTTCTGGGTTCAATCCCCAGTACCACAAAAAGAAGAGAGAAAATAATTGGCTAGTGATATAACTTTCAAACAGGACATATTAACAAAAACACCGAGAACTAATACTTATCTAGTGCTGGCGACATAGCTACATACCATGCATTGCCTCGGAGGGTCTTTTGCGTTTGTTTGTTTGGAATTTCTGCAATCAGGTGGTCTTCCTACTGTTTGCTGAAGTTATAGCCCTTAAACCTTCATATTTATATTAGCCTCCTTCTTTCCTGGAAGGAGGTAGGGGACTAGTAGAGATTGAACCCAGGGCCTCTGCATGCAGACAAGCACTCTCCTACTGAGTTTTGTCCCCAGCCCAACTCATTTAATTCTTATGAGGTAGGTAAAGTATTATTATTATGTTTTTGGTGGTACTGGGGTTCCTGGAAACCCTTCTACCTCCGGGCTACACTCCAAGACAGAAACAGACAGACAGACATACATATATATATATATATATATATATATATATATATATATTTTTTTTTTTTTTTTTAACAGGGTCTCATGAGCCAGCGCTGCTGGCTTCGAACCTGCGCAATCCTCCTGTCTCCGCCTCCCAAGCACAGGGATTACAAGTGTGCGCCAACACGCCCAGCTAGGTACAGTATTATTATTTATACTTCCCAGTTGAGAACACTGATGAATAGAAAGATGAAAAACAACCTGTCCACAATTATACAATAGCGAGTGATAGGGCTGTTTGGTACTTGTGGCTGCCGGTCTTGCAGCTGGCGATGTGCAGATAAACACACACTGCCATCAGTTGACAGTGCTCCGCGTTTCCACGCTGCTACTCAAGAAGATCCTAAGAAAGGACCAGAACAAGCACTTAGGAAGAACACACTGTGTGTCAGTTACTGAGCCAATTCTTAAAAGACCTTAAGAGGCAGTTTTTCTTAATCTTGCTTTACAAATAGAGATTCAGAAAGGTGAAGGAACTTCCCAAAGTTACACAGATAGTCTAGAAAGAGAACTGCCATTTGAAAGGGTCGGGGCCATAATCTCTAAAGATACAGTCCCAATGCCATTATCCTGAATCTTGATATCCTGAAAGATCAAAATTGCTGAAGTCTAAAATTCTTAAAGATCTAAAAAACCTACAGATCAAAATCCCCCAAATCACAATTTTGAAAGATTAAAATCACCAAAGCTGACATCATGAAAAGCAAATTCCCATGTAAAAAGCAGAAGGAAAGCTGAATTCTGGGGAAGGGATCAGTGTATTTTCATTTACACACAGGATTACTGCCAAATTATTCCATCATGCACCACTTCTGCCCTTTCACACATGGCATCACTCTAGCCTTCAAAAAATGTCTCATGTCAGAAAATAAAAACAATTCAACAATCTCAGTGACCTTCAGAACACAGACACTTGCTGACTATGCTAATTGCTCTCACTGTGACCAAAGTACCTAACAAGAACAACTTCAAGGAGCAAAGAAACTATTAAGTCTCCTAGTTTCAAAGGTTTCAGTCCTGGTTGGTCTACTCTGCCGCTCTGGATCCACCCTGGTAGCTGGGCTTGGCAGAGGAGAGCTGCTTAGCCCAAGGTTGTTGGGAAGAAGGAAGAGACAGATGGGAAGGGACCAAGGAATGATACAGTCCCCACTAGCAGGCCCACAGTGACCTACTTCCTCCATCCATGGCCACCTGCCTACAGTTACCACTGAGTGACCCTTCAAATGGATTAATTCACTAATAAGATGGGAGCCCTCGGAATCCCATCTCATTACCTCTGAACTTGGCTGCATTGCCTGATACAAGAGCATTTTGGTGGGCATTCCTGATCTAAACCATAACAGCGATACAGCAGTTTCTCCATTCTTTCAAGGCTATTTTAGTTAGGAATTTGACTGTTGAAGAAGATAGATTTCTGATCTTTATCACTAAATCTGACATTTAAAAAAAAGCACATGCTTTACTTTGTTTAAAGGACAGCACTTCCAAAACCATCTCCATTTCTTAAAAAATTAGTTATGTACAATTCATGTCACTGTTATATCTGAAAATTCTAGAAGCTACATGTTCATTTACATTTTAATGACTGGAAAACATGAAACACATTATAAATGCTTATTGGAAGATGTGGTGGACCTTGCAGAAGAAAACGAACCTTAATTGTCTCTCCAAACAATGACAGATTTGGAACTGGGTGTGATGAAAGCTCCTAAAAGGGCATTTTAAGATGTTATCAATAGACTTTGTTCCGTTTGGCCCAGTGACTTGGGTGGAAGATTCAGATGAGTGGATTGGCCGCGCCATAGAGCAACAACAACTAAAAGCCTTCTGTTTAAAGAATGTCAGTTGTCTGAACTGGGTTTCTTCCAGAATATGATTCCAGGAGTTTTCAATGAAATAAAGCTGCATTTGCCTGAACAAGGCAGTGAAGTTACTGACTGTTTCGAAAGCAATTGTATACATAATAGGATAAGAAGACTCTTCAGACTCTGGTGTTGCTGATGATCACGGGCACTGTCCTCAGACTCTGGGACTGCACGTGAGAGGACACGGAAGTGTGAAGAGATAGAAGTGGCACAGGGTTGAATCATTTGGCAACTGTGCTGCATACAACTGAAAATGCACTAAACCCTTCCCCAGAGTTTGGCTCTTAGATAGCCTGTGTTTTTTTTCCCCCCAATGGAAATCACTGAATTTGAGATTTTTTCCTTTTATGATTTCAACACTCAAAATTTCAGTTTTTAATGGTTATGATTTTCGAGATTTTGATTTTCAGAGGTCTTAGACTCTAGGTATTTTGATTTTATAAGATTACAACATTGAGTATCATGGCATTCAGGATTGTGTATTTATAGATTTTAGAGGCACTGCATTTGAACAACTATCTGTCTTATCTAAAATTTGCATTTCTTCCATAATCCACACTAAGATGTTTGAGTGATCAAATATACTGAATTGTATTTGCTTTCTAGATTTTTAGTTTAAAATAAATTTACTAAATTTACTACATGTGATGTTTATTGAACAATGCAATAACCAATAGTTAATGCTAACTACTGTCCTTTGAATTGAGATTTAAATACCTTGGCTTTGAGAGCAATGAATGATAGCTCAAGGTACAGAGTAGCTAGGAAACAATAAAATAGCTGATTGGGTCATATAAGCACCAAAGACACACAATTGTGTGTCCAACCTAACTGCTTTTGTATGAGGGATTGAACTCAGGGGCATTCAACCTTTAAGCTACATCCCAACCCATTTTATTGCTGAGCCTGGCTTTGAACCTGTGATACTACTGTTTCGGTCTCCCAAGTACTGGGATTACAGGTGTGTACCACCACACCCAGCTTGTCCAATCTATCTAACTTGAAGAACTGTGAGAAAAAGAATTTAAGAAATGGAGACCAGTGCAGCTGCTTCTGATCTGCTGTTTTCCATTCCCTCTCTCTGTGTGAGGCCTTCTTGCATGACCACTGATGAGCAGAAGCTGATTTACAGACTTGGCCTTCTCTACAGGCCCCTAGGATGCCAAAAGCAGCTGATTTATCCATCAGATCTGTGTACTAAATGAAATCATCCAGATAAACAGATGGCCTGGTCAGGGTGGTATTTCACAGCAACATGTGTTTGTTTGAATAACATGGCCATCAACCTTTCACTCTAGGTCTAAAATTAAGTTGTGGCTTCTGAATGTTACCTGGGGCTGCATGGGAGGGAACATTCAGATGTTAAGCCTACGGTCTGGCTTAATCAGTAAGTTCTACATAATTTTCTATATTCATTTGTTAGGGAAAAATTGAAACAAGCATATGTTTTGGATGAGTGTTTCTGTAGGGACATTATATAAAAACATCCACCTTCCACAACTTCGATTTACAACTAAACAGATTAGTGCGTGAGTTTGTACTTGATCAAATGAAAAGTATACTTCGCTGCTATTCTGAGTCCAAATTTTTCAATTTTAACAGAGTAGTAGGCTAAACTTTGGGAGTCATTCCATTATCTGATGTCACTGTATCTGAGAAACTTAAGCGGAGATAGAGAAAGCCAGGCAAAAGTAAATGCCTGAAATTCCTGTACTTGGAAGGCTGAGACAGGTAGATTATAGGTTCGAGTACAGCCTCAGCAACTTAGTGAGGTTCTCTGCAATGTAATGAGATCCTGTCTCAAAATACAAAATAAAATAGAGCTGGGGGTATAGCTCAGAGGTAGAATGCCCCTGGATTCGATCCCCAATACAAAAAAAGTCAGGGAAAGACACATTCTGCCCTAACTGGTAATCTGGTGTCGTAATGTTGTAGCTGTGAATCTGAAAGCTATTTTTCACAGGAGAGCCCAAAATGGTATAGGCAAAATGAAATACTTATCAAGGTAAAACAGGACGAATGTGAATATAAATCGAGTCAATAATAAAGTTCTGTGCAATGTCACAAGCACAAAACTGACTTGACATAATTCATGTTCTCCCATGTAGTTTCTATTCTAGTAGGGTTGTGAACATTAAGTAAAAACAAAAATAAATATATATTCATAATATATATAATACTCTGAAAGAAAAGTAAACACTGTGATGAGTGTTTACTACAGGTGATCCTGAGTTTGATTGTGTATGGGGGACAGTTGGCCCAAAGAGACACTGTGTATGGATAAGAAGGACAAATAGACAGTAACTGGGAAAAGAAGAACAATCCTAAGAAAGCAGTAAGCCATCTCTGGACACTTTCCCATGAATTGCATCAAAATGGGTGTTTTACTTGCACTTACTTTGTGTGGTATGTGTGTGTGTGTGTGTGTGTGTGTGTGTGTGTGTGTGTGTGTGTAGTTCTACACAATTTTGTTACATTTTTATATTCATATGACTACTACAGCCAAATGCAAAACTGTTTATCATGAAAATCCCTCCTGATTTTCTTCAGTTTAGCTACAGCCACTTCCCTCTCTCCCCAGATCCTACCCCCTGATAACCACTCATCTGGTCTCCATCTCTGTACTTCTGCTATCTTAAGACTACTATAAAAAGGGAATCATTTTTAGAGCACGTAATCTGTAAAAAAAATACAGAATACAGTATGTAATCATTTGAGCTTGGCTGTTATTAAATTCAGCATAATTCCCTGATATCTAGCCACGTTGTATTCCACAGTAGAGCAGGGCTGCAATTTGTTTAGCCATTCACTGCATGAAGGTAAATGGTTGAGCAAACTGTGGCTGGTTTTCCAGTAAGGATACCATGACATATTGTATATAGGTTTTGGGCAAACATAAGTTTTCATTTCTCTGGAATAAATGCCCTAGAGTACAATGGCTGGTGAGTGTACATTTAATTTTCAAGCAATTTCCATACTCTCTCTCTCTCTCTCAGGGTAACTGCATAATTTATATTTCCACCAGCAATATGTCACATTGTTTTTGTAATAATAAAATGAAAGTTAACCCATCTTTGATAACACAGCTTAGTTTTATCAAAGACAAGTCTACCTCCTTACTATTTTTACCTCTATCTTACATCTCATAGTCATTCATCCGCAGCTTTTCCATATTTAAAAATTTCTTATTTCAAAGTCCCATTCCAACTAAATTAAAAAACCCACTGAGTCATAGGATTATAGTTTTCCTCCAGCATGGCCCCCACAGAGCCTAGCATAATAATTAGTCATCAGCAAACAGTTTTTGGATGATTAAAATTAAATAGATAAGAGGTAATATGAATCAATGAAATGAACTGTTATTATTGTTATATTTTTTAATTTTTAACTTTCCCTTTGAAATTGATATTCTCATCTTGGATAAATCTTAGAACCGTTATTAGTAAGCAACTTACTATAGATATGGCAAATTAAATGTATGATTCTTTTATTTCTCAAATAAACTTGATACTTTCTCTAGGAAGATGCTAAGCCATTAGAGACATACCAAATATCGTATCATAATCTTAACTTACATTGCTTAACTAAGGTACTGCTTTTTATTGTCTTTCTCCTGATGTTTCTTGTGTAACCATCTTGGCTTTAGTTGACATGGGGACGATGCTATTCTGGTGAGTGTTTAGCAACCAGCCTTGTAGCCTTTGTATATTTTCATAGTGAAGATATTCCCACCTTTCTTCAATTGCAAGCTCCCATCTGAAGGCACTTAATGTGGAGCCGGGAAGAGGTGATCGCCAGAGGGCTCTGGTGGGCCAATATCAGCTGTCTCCTGCACACAGATGATAGGAGACGTGTTAAGCTTAACTAGTGGTGGCTGTTGGGTCCCTCAGTGTTAGAGCAGGTGCCCAGCATGCTGGAGGCCTTCAGTTCAGTCCTCAGTACCAAAACCAAACCTAAATCTACAATACACAGCAAAATTCAAATGACTTATATGCTTGTGGACATTGGGAGTTTTTGAGTGACTTGTTTCCAAAATTTGTTTTTATCACCAGAAACATTGAATGGTTATTGCTTTTCCAGAAGTAGTCCACCCTTTACCAGTTACTAGCTACTTATCCTTACATCCACACAAATGTCTCTTTTCAATGACTTGTCCCCATCCCCAATTAAACTCAAAACCACCATATGTTGTAACTGCTCACCACAGTCTTTACTTTTTTTAGAGTACTATGTATGATATATATATATATATATATATATATATATATGTTCTTATTTAATGGCCACTACTTCTAGAATAGGAACTACATGAAAGCAAAGACCATGTCTACTTTATTTATCTCCAGACCCAGTCACGCGATGCATGAATAGATGGATATGTTTGCCTGACTGGGAATTCTCACTGTGCTGCCCCTGGGTGGTGCAGCCTCCTGTCTGCACTGGGGTGGACCTGCCTCTGCTCACTTGGCCTGTGGCCGTTGCAGTGGGCTAGGTCACCCCAAGACAATTAAAGCAATTGTCTTTCGTGCCATTCTCAACCCATGTCACACCCACATCAGCAAGAGCATGTACATCTCCACTTGGAGGGCATGGGAGGGTTATTTCTTTTTTGACGCTTACCAACCAATCTTTTTTCCTTTCATCTATTTCTTGTCCTGTTCTTATGTCTCTTATTGTCCTGTCCTGTCCCTCTATTGTTTACCATTAATTTCCTTATGTTCAACTTATTCATTCAGCCTTACAAAGTTTGCCTTTCTCTCAAGTTAATCTTTACAATCAAATAATACTTGTTTTATCATTACAGAAATAAAAGAACATGAAGTATTTTTGTTTGTGTCTTTATTTCTGCCTCACCCATACATTTTGTAAAATGAGAATATTTTTATCTTTCTCTTTCTTCTCTAGAATATAGGCTACGTGAAAGTATGTATGTGTGTGTATATGTGTGTAATATTGAATGTTCTATCATCTGTAATCTAGAACAGTACATGCCACACAGTATGAATTCAAGAGACATTTATTGAATGAATGAGTGAATGAATTTATACATGAATCATTTTAACAAATAAGGAGGATATGTGGGCATTCTAGAAAGAGATCCTCAAGGCCAGAGGTTTTACACAATAATACTTAATGTTATAAAATGGAAAATAGCCTTTTAATAATAATAATTCTACAGAAATTAGCTACCAAATAAATCTGAAGTTGAAATAGCTTAAGTTAACAGAATAAGAAGTCAATGTGTAATAAGATTGATCTAGGCCCGTTTCTACATAGCTTGCAGACTCTGGGAACTAAAAATACTATTTTTTTAAATCTTCAATACAATATTTTACATTTATGTGACATTTTGCAGGTTACAAGTCCGCTTTTCATTTTGTCACAATTATTATGCAAACTAAATGGAGTGTTTTCTATGCTTGAAGACAGGCTATAGTCTACTGAATACAAAGGAAATAAAGATATTGTGTCAGAGTATGCTACTTCCAAGATATTTCTCTCTCTCTTCCTTAGAGATAATACTAACTTTCAGGTGGACAAAGACTATAGATCTAAAAATCTGTTTTCCCTAGTTTTCTTGCAATTTAATGTGAATATGTAATAAATAATTTTCAGCCAATATATTTTAAGGGATAGTGTATACAACTCCATTTAAGGTTGGAGACATTCACTTTTGTATCTCTCCTACCATCTTGCTTCCTGGAATGCATATGTGATGAATGAAGCTGTAGCAGTTATCTTAGACCATGAGAAAAAGAGCCACATCCATGTCCATTTTACCTCTTACTGTATTTCTAACATTTGGCACCAGACATGGTATGTAGTTAAGTATATGGCATATATTATTTGAATAAATGTATCCCAAATAATCCCTAGCTTGAGTATATTAGAGAAAGCTAGGTTCATTAATGGAAATGCTACCTGTAACTATGTGTATATATGTGAATATAACACTGTTAACCTGGACATTTGGTATTGGGAGGGAGGGAAATGAGGAGGCAGGGGAAAAAACAGGTAAGGTGTGAATGTATGTCATTGTCAACATGAGCTACATTATGGTGTGAAACTAATAATAATAATAATAATAATAATAATAATAATAATGAAGAAGAAGAAGAAGAAGAAGAAGAAGAAGAAGAAGAAGAAGAAGAAGAAGAAGAAGAAGAAGAAGAAGAAGAAAAATGTATAGCATGGCTTATTTGTCACTCTTTTCTTTTGATTTTGGTAGTACTGGTGGAAACCCTTCTACCTCCAGATTACACTCCCAGACCTATTTTTATATATTTTTTATTTGGAAACAGGGTTTTGTAAGCCAGCATGGCTGGCTTCGAACCTACGCAATCCTCCTGTCTCTGCCTCCCAAGCGCGGAGATTACAAACGTTCGCCATCACGCCCGTCATATTTGTCACCCTTTTCGCCTCTATTTTCTTCTTGGGAGGCTTAGACAACTGTATTTTAGGGAAGTAGCTATGATTATGGAGACAAAAGGGGTCTATATTTTCTATGCCACAAATCATCTCCACCTATTTACATAATTAACTGGTTTTATAAAGATATAGAATGATTTTGAAGTCCACATTAGAATTTCTTGGGAAAGTCATTGAATATAAGCCTTTGCCATAGCATAGTGAACTCATTTGTATAAGAGAATTGATAGTACTAAACAGACATGAGATAAGAGATGCATAAGAGCTAGATTTGTACAAAGTACTACTCATTTTGATAAGCTAAGTTGGGAAAGGCAGCAGAGGATCTAAGGGGACATAAAGAATGATTGGATCCAGAAGGTAGTGGAAGGTTAATCTTGGGAGAACACTGGAGCCAGTGGTATGTGTGTGTGTGTGTGTATGGGTGGGGATGGGGTCCTGGGGCTGGAGCTGGGGCCACTGCGTGGGTGGTAGCTTAGCTTTTACTCTTGAATTCTTATAGGTGTCTTTCAATTCCTGGAAAGTCCTGTGATTTCTTGACTAATTTTACTTAAAAGCTCCTTTTTGTAAAGGCAGTCTCTCACCATTGCATATTGCCTTGAAGTGTAAACTACACTAAAGCTTTTGAAAACACATAATAATACGTGATATGGCTATATAGACTTCTTCCAAAAGATCATTCAGAAGATCTTAAACTCAGCAATGTTCGAAATTCCTTAAGAACTTTCTCAGGCAAAATAACATTAGTGTAGTGCCAAGAAGGTTCTAAGGCCCTTTAAGCAAAGTAAAAGCTCCTTAGTAGTTTGAAATATAATACTTCACAATGTCCAATAGAATATTTTGAAATATTACACATACTGAATCTTACTGGATCCCAGATGGACTCCTTGCCTAATATTTATGAAAGATGTTTCTGTGTGTGTGTCTTTAATAGTGGTGCTTTTTGCAGTAGCTACTGATGAGATTTCAGCAGAAAAATTTGGTGCTAGAAATATTTACTATAGTTCTGGCACATAAACCAAGAGCTATTAGACTTTAATGCTTTTTTTCTCTAAACTTTTTATAGCCTTTCATTTTTAATCGCTGCCAATCTGCTGATTTTATTTAAAATAGACACTTCAAGACTGTGCTTTGTCAAAACAGACAGATGTATCATTAAATTCCCTCCCAAATTACATATTAGGCAGTGTCTTTGTTTCATGTGCTACCGAGGTATTTGAATTTGTTATAATCGGGAATAAAAAAAGGAGGCCAGAAAGCTGATTTTCAGAGCAAAATGGTCTATAATTTGGAATTGATTGCTGTGATCTCATAGGGCTTTGTGAAATCACACACTGGCCAAAGTGAAGCTGGCCCTGGTCTCTGTTTTTGGGGGTTGCTGTCACACAGTTTTGCTGGAGGTCTAGTGGAAGAGGCTATGTGGAAAGTCTATGGGGTGGCTGTTCCTATCTATTTATCATCTCTTCAAAGAAAAGGAAGGGTAAGCGACAAATTCATGCGGTAATTATTAGATATTTCTTTGGGTTGTAGCTTCCAAATAGTGCTGTAACAAATGACCACAAACTTATTGGCAGGGAATAACACCAATTTAGCATTTTAGTTCTCAAGGCCAGAATTCTGCTCTTATAGGGCTAAAACTAAGAATTAAGGTGTCATGTCAGCAGGCCTGCATCTGCTCTGGAGGCTTTGGGAGAAATTTTATTTCCTTGGCTTTTCCAGCTCCCAAAGGCTGCCTTGGTACCTTGGCTCATGGCCCTGTGTATTCAGAGAAAGCTGTGTAACATCTCCAAGACTTTGGCTTGGCCTCTATGATTTAGTTGTAGGAACCCCGTGATTGCATTGAACTTACCAGAAACTCCAGGATCACTTCCCTATTACAAGTACCTTGATAGTCATGTCTACAAAGTCCCCTTTTCACCAATGTCAGGGGTTAGAGCATGGACATATTTAGGGAGGCAATTATTCTACATTCCACAGGTTATTCATCCAAAAAATGTATATTAAGCAATTTCCTAAGGGTGAAAGACCATACTAGATTTTCTATCAGCCTGAACAACTCTGTCTGCAAAGCCATCTTCTTAAGGGAGAAGTCTAGCTAGTGGCTTCAATTAATAGATAAAGATGTAGATTATCTTGAGAAGAAAAGCCCATTAGTTTCCTATTAAAGGAGGTATCTGGCAACTGGAAGCTGTATGGGAACTCTGTGCATGTCTTTGCCCACTGCACAACATCATGCTATGCAGGAGAGTGCAGACACAGAACTTCTTTCTTTCTTTCTTTCTTTCTTTCTTTCTTTCTTTCTTTCTTTCTTTCTTTCCTTCTCTTTCTTTCTTTTTTGCGGGTGTGGGGATGGAACCCAGGGACATTTGATCTCCAAGCTATACTCCCTACCCTATTTTTTATTCTTTATTTTGAAACAGAGTCTCACTAAGTTGCAGAGGGCCTCATTAAGTAGCTGAGGCTGTCCGTGAACCATGACCCTCCAGTCTCAGCCTCCCGAATGCTGGGATTACAAGCGTGCGCCACCACGCCCGGCTAGAACTCTTTTGTCTTTCTATCTCATAAAAAGACCTGAAGCCTCTAACCCCAGAAGTAGAAGAGAAAAAGTTAAAAGAATGAAAGCCTGATACAGCCTGGTTATCATGTTTGCATTACAGTTTCCCTGGGTCAAAAGTTGAGGCTAAAATACTGTCATTAAAAGATCACTTGAAGTCTTCAGAAAAGGCATTAAAAAATACAAAACTGGTAGAGGAGCCCCTGGAGACAGGATGATGGAGAAATCCCCATCAACTCTCGTCTTGCTTTATTCTAAGTGGTGTGGCTTCCCTAGTCCTGTGCATGTGGTGCCTTTCAAAGAAGGCCAGGTGATGGAGGAGAAGCCAGTTGATTTGAGTGATGGATGAAAAGCAAGTCCTGCATTTTAAGTAGAGGCTGTCACTCAAGAAGCCTGTGCACTGTCAATATAAACCTCGCTAAATCTTGAAAATATTACCTTAGTTCTACAACTGTCACTACTTTTGAGGTTAAATGTCCTTTCTTGCGTTGACTCCCAGGTGCCTTGAAACCTCCCTTTGCTGCCTGCAGTTTGTCACACTTGGCCACCTTGGTTTTCACTGAGGGGAGCTACATCCTCTTGGGTTCTTGAAGCTCTTGGAACAATTCATTACAGGAGGCACCTCGTGACAACAGAATCTAGTTTCCTATTTACCCACGGGGAAGAGATAGAAATACAGGCAGATTTCGTCTTCATTCTTTGGATCTCTTGAAACCAGAGAAGGATCTGTGAGGGCCTCCCATGCCCATCCATCCCACAGGCACTTTGGCTCTCTGGGGACAGGTCCAGGCACCTGCTCCCACCGGTGTCGGACACTGGGATCCACTTCCTATTTCTAAGGTACATATATCTCTGTGTTTCCTATTCTCTTCTTAACAGAAGACAAAGGAATGGATATTTATTTCCCGAGCTGCTTTTTCACCACGTAATGGTCATTGATATTCAAATCTTTTTAAGCTACTTTATCTGTTGATTCATTATTCACTTATTGAGAGTCTACCAAGTATAAGGCCCTGTACTTGGGACTCTTTTAGTTTTGTTGTGTGTGTGTGTGTGTGTGTGTGTGTGTGTGTGTGTGTGTGCACGTGTGTGTATTTCCTTGGCACTAGAGGTTGAACACAGAGGCATTCTAATTCTGAGCTACACCCCCAGCCCTTTTTGTTTTTAAAATTTTTGAAACAGGGTCTTGGTAAGTTGTTGAGGCTGGCCCTGAACCTGCTATCCTTCTGTCTTAGCCTCCCAAGCACTGGGTGCATTACAAGTGCATATCACCATGTCTAGCTTGGAATATTTTTAGGATTTTATTTCTGAGTCAGAAGAATGCAGAGCATGAAGCCGGGTGTAGTGGCATATGCTTGTAATTCCCTCGTTTGGGAAGTGGAGACAGGAGGATCATGCAGGTTCAAAGCCATCCGCGCTGGCTTAAGAGACCCTGTTTCTAAATAAAAATATAAAAATGGGTCTGGGAGTATAGCCTGGAGGTAGAAGGGTTTCCAGGAACCCCAGTACCACACACACACAAAAAAATACAGAACATGAATAAACAGGAAGAAGAGAACTGGGTACTAGCTGGGATTCTAGACCTGGGTTTGCTGGATGGTACTGACACAATGTAATGTTGGGCAGGTTCCATCCTCTTTCCAGAACTCAGTTTCCTCCATGATGAATGAGGGTGGCCCTGCTTGGGCTCTGAGGTCCCTTCTAGTCCTGGATTGAGGGGGCGGAGCTCTGTGCCTGCCCTCTTTCAACCAGTGATGGAGCAATCACAGGAAAGAGAGGACAGAAAGATTCCTTCTAAAAGAAGATATTCTTTAAAAGGAGCACTCCTGATCCAGACATGGTGGCTCACACCTGTAATCCCAGTACTTGGGAGGCTGAGTCAGGAGAATTGCAGATTCACTGCCAGCCTTAGCTGCTTAGTAAGGCCCTCCACAATTTACTGAGACCTTGTTTCAAAATAAAGAATAAAAAATAGGGCTGAGGGTGTAGCTTGGAGGTAGAATGTCTCTGGTTCTAGTCTCCATTTACACACACACACACACACACACACACACACACACACACACACGGGCACTCCTTTACTTCCCCACACAAGAACTGCCCTCTTCCTTTTAGTGTGATGCCAGAAATAAGAAGTAAAGACTATTTCAAATAAAAAAAATAAACACAAGGAAAACAAACAAAATGCTTAGTAGCTATTATACATATAAGATGGTACATGTTTCTAAAAAAGTAACCAACTTTACTATTAAATTTGAAAGGTAGACCATCCTCACTGTACAAAATTTAGAAAATTACAAAAACAGAGGGGAATAAGATGAAATTTAACAGTAACCACATTATCCAGAAATATCCACTGTTAATATTTTCATGTGCTCCTGTATAATCTTATAGTTCTTTACAGTCCCAACTAAAATTGAGAATGCTCTCCATATAAAACATCTTTTTGGTTTTATGTAACACAACATTGTCAATAATTACAAAACAGTATGCATTTATTGTTACTTTGGAATCTACTTCAAAACCTAAAGAAAAAAAGAGAGAATTGAATTTAGTCTTCACCTAATTCTAAGACAGTGTTGACTTTCTGTTTCATTCTGTGCTTCGTGCTTTCTGGTTCTTACAGACCTCACTGGAGCCTTGGCATTGCTTTGGGCACCTCTGTTTCTTCGGGGATGCGTGACATTTCCCTCTTTGAGCACAGGTAAAACAGTCTGTGGTTCCTGCCATGTGAACCCTGCTCGCAGCAGGCTCAGCGATTAAGCCAGCGTCAATTACACTAAGTGCTATTTAAGGAGGGAGGACGTGCAACCTGGAAATTACACCATTAACACTAAATTAAGGCCATCACGAAACAGTCAAGAAACCTTTTAAACACGAACACTCTTTCTCCTCTGTCTTTCTTCTAAGTGCAGCTGGGTTGGGCAGGTGGATATCTGAGCAGGTGTGCTCGCCCGGCCCATCTTTCCTTCCAAGACAAGTTTCTACTCCTTTGTGCAAAGGCAGCAGGTGCCTTGCTGGACATCAGCGTTCACAGAGCTTTCACTGCCCTCCACAAGAAACATGTTCACAGGGCACATTATTTGTACTCCTATCAAACTCTCTGTGTGTACCTGCCTGTGCCGGTGTGCGTGTGTGCCCGTATACACATGTAAGACTTATAAATGCCTACATATTTTTAAAGTATTCTAGCTTAATTCATAAGCATGATAGAAGAAACCTATAAAGGGATTTAAACTCAGATATGCTTTATTTTTGTGGTTAATATGTGTCCCTATATATGGCCAACTATGGTTATTTTCTTACAGTGGAGACTTTTAAGACATGAAATAATGTACAATATTTATGTATTTTCTCATATTTTTCTAGATTCATTGTAGGGGCTGCTACACATCAGACACCCTGCTGGGCACTGGCAGAGCTGCAGAGGAGCAGATGGTGTTCGCTGCCCTTCCAGACATTATGCTCCTGTGTGTGGGGGGGACAGAACATAAATGAACAAATGATGTGTGCTGGATGTTAATAACTGCTCAGGAGAGAGTCAAGTAGGAAAGAGGATGGGAAGTTGTGGGCAGATGTGGATATGGAGGGTCAGTGAGTGACTATTTTAATGTGGTTTGAAAGGCTTGACCATATATGTTTATACGGCATGCCTTAAATATGAGTTCTAAGGAGGCAGGCTGGAGAATCCCAAGATGTGTGTAAGGGAGTCTGCTAACAGGAGCAGGAGTGGCCTAGGCAGAGGTTCCTCATGTTCAAAGGCCCTAGGGCAGACATGGGCTTGATATGTTTGAGGATGGCAAAGAGACCTATAGGGCTATATTAAATCAGGTCCACCAGGATTATCTCCCACTTGGCAAGGAGAACAGAAGCAGAAGCCTTTGTGGATGGAAGAAGAACACAAAATTATGAGTAACCTGGACAATTATGAATAGTGAGATTCTAAGTATTCTGGACAATAGGTTTGATCCTCAGGGACAGTGGAATTGAACAAATGAGCAAAGTGTGAGGACAGGTAGGATGTCAGCCAGGGCTCTCCAAGCCTCATGGGGTCCCCCTAGAGCAGTGCCGTTCATAGTGTGGCACTTCAGGGGGCAATGTCAGCATTGCCTGAGAGCTTGCTAGCCAAGAGACTCACTGGCCCCACCTCTGGCCTCCTGAGCCTGCAGGGTACCCATGCTCCATAGGCGTGTTAAAGCAAGGAAGCACTGCTGTATCCTACTGAGGACCTGTCCTCTGGGTTTCTTAATATTTTGGCAAAAGTCATGTAATCCAGGAAACCCCCTGAGTCCTGAGCAAATGAGGGTGGTTGGCCACCCAAGCTCCTGTCATCCAAGGCACGGTTGGTGACAATTATGAGCACTTGCTAGACGTCACCTGTCTGTCTCTATACAATTTCCTCCAGCATCCTCACTGTCCACCTGGGGGACAGCATCATTCCTAGATGAGGCATTTATTTCACAGGAGGCGAGCTACAGAAAGTCGTTTGAGAACTGTTGGGATGAAAGGCCTTTGTACAGACATCGAAGCAGAATTAGAGCATAACCCCACAGTGTGCACATTGCTGTGTGGACTCGGGAGGCAGGACTCGATCTGCCCAAGTCGATCAAGCAGAAAGGCTTCCCCCGAGTGGCTGAGCACTGCCAAAGAGGCCCCACCGGCACCGCTAGACTGGAAGAAGCCATCAATCTCGTGAACCACTTCTCTTGTTCTTCAGAAATAATGAGTGTGTCCAGCAGGATGTCACTGAATGGCTAGAAGTTATAAAGTCAAGTGCCAACCAAGGGCCCATCCCTGCTAAACAGTTCTGCCAACAGCCAACACACACACACACACACACACACACACACACACACACACACACCCCAAAACAGACATATGGCCAGGCTGTTCAGACACCAAAAAACTTCTCTACCTGCCAAGACTAGGCACCTTCTCTGCTGAGATAATAAAACAGTGAGGGTGGACCAGGGGCCCTGTCCAGTGCTGGGCATTCAATGCACTTTCTCCTGTCACAGCGCACAGTCCTAGAAAGTAGCTTAGCTCCCAGATGGAGAAACGGGGGCTTAAAATGGAAAGTAGCTCAGAAAGAAAGTAACAGACTGAAACTCATACCTGCCTCTTTCTGAGTCTTTTAGGAACCTGACTCCTAACTCATGTTCTTAGCATGACTTTAATGAGTTTGCCCTAGCCTGACTCCCTACAGACAGTCCCCCTCATGGCAAAAGCAGTCTATCTAGGGACCCACTCTCCAGAAAGGAACAGCCACTACATCGGAGTCAGCAAAACTTTAAAACAGGTTCTTGCCAAAAAGCAAGGAATAAAAAATGTATTTAAAAATTTGAAAGTCTATTTGGGCACAGTGGTGCATGCCTATAATCCCAGTATTTGGGAGGCTGAGACAGGAGGATTGTAGATACAATGCCTATCTCAGCAATTTAGTAAGACCATCAGCAACTCAGAGACCCTGTTAAAAAAAATGGGGGGAGGTCTGGGGCTGTAGGTTGTAGTAAGAATATCCTGGATTTAATTCCTTATACAAAAAAAGAAAGCCTTAAAATTATATATTTTTGTATTCAGTCGACAATTACAAGTAAGTTTAGTAAATACAAGAATGATAATATCCATTGTTTCATAGCATATAATAGTTTACTTGTACATATTGGATTTATTTATGTCCACAATAACTTTGTGGTATGCATAGAAAACATACTATTTTTCTTTTTACCAAGAAGGAAACTGAGGCTGAAAGTGCAAGAGGGCTTGCTCACAGCCACAATGATCGAATGAGGTCAAGAAGTCCACTCTGCGCATCCCGACTGCACAGTCTGTGCTCTTGTCAAGAAACCACCACTGAGGCAGCAAGCAGAACTGCACCTAGCAACATCCAGTTGTCCAGTTCCAAGCTCAGGAAAGTGCCAGGGGGAAATGGAGCCTGGGATGGTTGGTGCAGTATTTCACACAGTCAAGTGATCATTGACACTATGAATACTATATATGTGACTGCACTTGGAGTTTATAATGTGTGTTCCCACGAGTCCTGTCATTACATGCAGCCATGCTGTGATATAGGAAGGGCAACACCGGAGCCTCTCACCATGCATGGCTGTTGAACACTTGACATGTGCCTGCTGAATCTGAGATGTGCTGTTTTAGCCACAGGGCTTTCAGTGCTTCTCAAATCCTGCTGTGAGCAGAGCCACTGAGGCAGAAGAAGGGTCCTGACCCCCTTTCAACATGTGTCCAGCACTGGAGTCATGTGGGGACAGGGCTATGTGTAAGGATGTGCAAATATGTGACGCGTGCAGGGGCTGAGTGGGTGAGCATGGGAGGAGGCAGACAGGCGGGTCTTGGTTAGGTGACTTTCAGAGCAGGAACAGCTTTTAAACTTGGGTTATTTGTATGTCAACAGCCCTCTGGAGTCTGGCTGCACAGTTGATGTTTTAAAATACTCCTACATCTCATAGGCCTAGATGCCTTTTTAAAAAATGGCTATATGTTATTTTCCCAAATGAGGGCTCAGATGAGCTCACTGGGGGCAAGGCATGACCAAAACAAACAGCACAGGGAAGCTCTAATGGCCTCTCTGGTCTTTCAGTTGAGCATGCTTCTGTCTGGCACAGTAGCCTGCACCTCTATAGCTCCAGCCACTCTGGAGACCAATGCAGGAGAATGTCTTAAACTCATGAGTCTGAGGCCAGCCTGGGCAGTGCAGTGAGGCCCCGTCTCATCAACATTGTTTCTAAAGCAAAACTGGAGTTTCTTTGTGTTGGTTCTAGCTAAGCTCAGTTAATGAAACTCAGCTATTGTCTTCTTCTTTGACTGCCAGTGTTTTGTTGGGGGTTTTGCCTGGAACTGTCTAAATCCTCTTCCTTTTTCTTCTCTTCTTCTCCCCTCTCTTGCTTACTCATCTGTTTGCCATCTCCATTGGGCTTTCTCAGGAGGCTTGCTAGTCCCTGAGTTTGGACAAGGCTTAGTGTACTATTTGTGTACAACCCTTAAGAACTGAAAGGCACTTCAGGGAAAGAAGAGTGCCTCTTCACCTTGCTGATGTCGTCAGCACAGAGGAGTGCGGAGTGTAGGCAGGAGAGCCTTCCCCAGGGCTGCAGCCTCCTCCATGTAATATTCTCTGACATTGAGTGGCCGTTCCTCCAGGGGAAGTCACCTCAGAAAACTCAAGGGCTTTCCTGTCCTAGTATTAGATTATTATTTTTCCAGTCGCTTGCCTCTCCTTAAATCCAGAATTATCTTATAGCTATCCAGGAAGCTCAGCCCTTATCTTATTTTGCAATTTTTAGAAAATTATGGGAAGAGGTGTGTGTGTGTGTGTGTGTGTGTGTGTGTGTGTGTGTGGTATTGTGTATTTAACCCAAAGGCATTATAACTCTGGATTCCAACCCTATTTATATTATTTTGTTATGAAATAGGGTCTTGTTAAGTTGCTGAGGCTGTCCCTGAATCTGTGATTCTCTTATCTCAGTCTCCTAAGAACTGTGATAACAGGCTTGCACCACTATGCCAAGCCCCATTGCTATTCCTGATTTGTAACTGGATTGAATTAGAGTGAGGGAATTAGTAGTATTTTAAGAAAGAAAGAAAACATTTAAATAAACCATGATGTCATACAACAATCCCTTCAGAGCTATTTCTAATACTGACTCAATTGTTTTTATGCAGATTAAGTGATTGAAAAGAACTAGCTTCCTTCTAATTATCAATTTTCTTGGGCAGAGTTTGAATTGTGGGAAAAATTTGATGTGGAATTTCCACTAGAATCACTTTATAAGGCAAATTGTTAGGACAGAAATCAGCTGGGTCTTCAAACCAAAGCCAAATAACTCATACATTGTGTTATGATGAGTTGATGAGTGGGAAGAAGAGTGCAGCAGCACTTTGGACAATAGAATGGTGTGTTTCTGTTTTCTGTTTTCTCAAGATCTGTTTTTTTTTTCTTTGTCTACTTTTATTTTTGTTTGTGTGTACGTGGAGGAGTGGGGGGGGGTCAGATTAAGCCCAAAGGCATTCTATGTCTGCTCTATACCCCCCCAGTTCCCTATTTATATATTTATTTATTTATTTATAATAGGTATTGAATTCAGGGACATTCTACCTCTGAACTATGTCTCCATTCCTATTTTATTTTTTATTTTTGAAACAGGGTCTCTCTAGGTTGCTTAGGCTGGCCTTGAACCTGTGGTCCTCCTAGTTCAACTTCCCAAGTATTGGGATTATAAGCATGCACACCACGCCTGACTTTTCTTTCCTTCTTAACACAAAAGCAGCACATGCTTAAAAGTGTCCAGTAAAATTGTTTCTTGTTTCACACAGAATAAATGCCAGACTCTTCCCCCTGGTCTGTAAGACCATATACGATATGGAGCATTGTTACTTTCCTGATCCAATCATTTTCTCCTCCACCGCTACTCACTCTGCTCCAGAAAATTTGGTTCTTCTTTCAGGCCACGCACATTCATGCTCCAGGCATTCACACTGGGAGAAAACTTATAAAGTCCCACAACCGTCTTATTTCTTTCAAACCTCTGCTCAAATATCACCTTATCAAAGAGGTCTTTCCCATTAAGTGAGATTAGCCAAACACAGAAAGAGAAGGGGCATATGTTTTCCCTAACATGCTCAAGCTAAGGAGTATTGGGGATACCAGAGGGGCTCCAGATAATGGAGGAGACCCTCAGTGGGGCCAGGGAGGAAGGGGAGGGAGGAAGACAGCTGAGGCTCATTAATGGAAATGCTACCTGGGACTATGTGTATACATGTGAATATAGCATTGTTAACCTGGACACTTGGTATTGGAAGGGAGAAAAATGGGGATGTGGGAGAGGGGAGGACTAAGTACTGTGTGAACGTATGCCATTGTCAACATGATCTATATTATGATGCGAGACTATAATGCACTAATAAAAAATAAAAGTTAAAAAGAGGTCTTTCCTAATTGTCATATATTAAAGACACACCCATCCCCCTATACTGTCCCATTTATCCTCACTTTCAATCCACAGCACTCATCACTGTCTCACACATTATATTTTTATTGGTTGATGGCCTTTTTTTCTCTCACTACAACGTGAGCTCCTTAGACCGCTAAAACAATGCTATCACTAGGGAATATTCAGTACATTTTCTTTCTGTGGATGGAGATATGTTGTTCATAGATTCCTGGGCATGAACTATGTTTCTTCATCCCAGAGAAGAATGTGGCTTGTTAATATTTAGTTTGGGTCAAAACCCAAGATATCTCAATACTTTTTTTGGGGGGGTGGTACTGGGGGTGGAACCCAGGGGCTTTCTACCTTTGGGCTATACTCCCAGATCAATTTTATATTTTATTTGAAAACAGGGTTTCACTAAGTAACTTAGAGCCTCACTAAGTAGCTGAGGTTGGCTTCGAACCTGTGCGATTCTCTTGTCTCAGCCTCCCAAGCACGGGGATTACAAGCGTGCACCATCACACTCAGCCGATATCTCAATATTTTTAAATATTTAAAACCAGAAACATATGAGTTATTTGTCAATCAGGGTTTTGTCAATAAACCAGAAGCTAGTTTTGGGATCTAAGGTAGAAAAAGTTTAATAAGAAGAATTGGAAACTGGCATCCTAGTAGCTTTATGTTGGGAGGATAGGATGCAAAGATAAGCAAGATTGTTTTAAAAAAAAACCTGGAATAGCATGCTTATCAGAAGATATCACCAATAGCCTTAGCTGACTTCTATACAGAGAAGTGGGTGACTCTCAATAGGATTTTGGAAAGCCTCCAGCAAAGTATCTACCTGCCATATCTGACACCTGCAGATACTCACACACTGGTCTAATGTTGTCAATTAGGGAAAAAGGGCTCTTCTCTTTTATTCAAAAAATTACAAGCCAGTGCTTCCCATTAGTGCTGAATCCAGCTGGGACCTACTGGCAAGGGAACTTGGGAGCAGTAGTTTCTGAGCTTTTCTATCCTATAATACAAAGTAGAGCTTAGAAGGGTGAAATGGTTCTGATTTTCAACAAACAATAAATATTCAGCAAAGATTGTCATTCATTAACTGGGAAACTATTCTAATTTTATAATTGGAATAGTCTACTTCTGCCAATTATCATTCACCTGACATGCTTCAATGTGAAATTTATAAATGTCAGCCTAGAAGACATAGGGATATCCTAACTCTCATCATGAAATCCATCCTACCTTCTTTTCTTTTCCCCAAGAAGTACTTTCAAATGTACCTCTGGAAATGACTGCCTAGGGGTGTACTGGACTGATGAATGCTCATATCCTCAAATGAAAGAGTTTTAACTCCTTCACTGGGAAACCTTCCCTCTATCCCCTAATACTCAACTGTTACCTAGCAATTATGCTCCTCCCACATAGCCAATGTTCTGGGAACAAGCCTACACTTGAGTTGCTTGCAGGGTAGGCTGGAGCCAATGGGCTAGTGGTACCATTCATCTGGTCTCAATTTTCTATTGCCAACTAAATACAACCTGAGGTGGGTGGTCAGGAAGGGATGACGCACCATGGGGAAGTCTGTGTAATGCTTCACTGGGGTCAGAGCAGGCAAAGTAAATACTGTTGTGATTTGCCATTAGAGAGGAAATGAGGCAGAAGGACTTTGCGATAATGACATGGCCACTATTAGGCCCCCTGTCTCTCCTGGTGAGTCAGTGACAGCCCTCCTGGGAGCAGATCTTAGGAGATAGCTCCCATTCCATTCTCCTCAGATGACTCTGCTACATGGATTTCATCTTGTTTGGGACACATCACTGCAAATCACTGTTCAAAATAGAACCAGCATTAACTGTGAATTGCTTAGAGGAATTTTCCATAGTCTTATTATGCCATTTTAAAGGGAATCCAGACTGATACCTTTATGTATTTGGCTGGAGACTGCCAGTCAGTTCACCAAAAGGAAGTCATAACACCATCCTAGTTAGCCTCAAGTGGTCCAGCAACAGCATCGTGATTTCCCTTCAATAGACAAACATCATAGATGTCTTTCTTTTTGAGGTGACCCCTGGGCCTTTTCTCCCTTGACATTTTGATTAATCACTTAGAGGTACTCTGAAAGAGTAAAAACCATGAACTTGAATTTTAGGCAGAATGTCAAATTATTTCTCTCATCACAAAACTATATTATGTCTCTTTGGGTACATCTCCTATTGGAAATTTGGCTCATAAAAATCTACAATGGTTTGAGCTGGGTGTGGTGGTAAATGCTTGTAATACCAGTACTTGGGAGGCTTAGACAGGAGGATCACATGTTCAAAGCCAGCCTCACCTACTTGCCCTCTACAACTTAGTAAGACATTATTTCAAAATAAAATAAAAAATTGGTGTGGGGATATAGTGCAGAGGTAGAATGCCCCTGGGTTCAATCCCTAGTACCAAAAAAAAAAAAAAAATCCAAAATCTATAATGGTTTAAAACTTTGTGTCCCGAAAGGCTCATGTGTTGAAGGTTTGATTTAATGTGGCTATGTTCAGAACTGGGGCTTTTGGAAGGTGATTGGATCACAGAGGCTCTAGCCTCAATAGTGAATTGATCCATTGATGGGCTCATAAATTGGAAGATGATGGAAACTTAGGAAATAGGACTTAGTTGAAGGGAGTTAGTAATGGGATCATGCCCTGGGGAATTAAATCTCGTCCCCAGTCTCTTTCTCTCTGGCTTTCTCCTCCTCTCACTGCTTCCTGGCTCCCATGAGGTAAGCAGCTTTTCTATGCCAAGCTCTTGGACCATGATGTTCTTACCACAAGCCTAAAACCATGGAGCCAAGTGATCATTGACTGAAATCTGTGAAATATGAGCTGAAATAAATATCTCATTCTTTAAGTTGATTTTCTCAGGTAGGTTGTCACAGAGTCAAAAAGATAACACAGAGTCCTGTTCAATATAAGGAACACAGATATTTCAGAGACACATATGTGGCATGCTTTTGTCTTTCAGTGATATATAGGAACTCACTGAAAAATACCTCTTTCTGAAATTTTTACTGTTGACTCTGCTTGATTTTTATTTCTTTCATCATACCTCTTTGGTGACTGCAGAAATAATTTTTTTTATGCTCTTTGTTATACTCTATTCATGTATAATTTCTGGGAACCTTCCCTTCTATACCATCATCAGCATCTTTACGTCCTTGACTCTCACTCCACAAATTCCTTCCCTGTACTCCCAAATATGCACAAAGCACCTCCAGGGGTATATGGTGCTAACTGCTATCCTATTTATTTTAACTCTCAATCTTCTTAAAAATGGTATCTCTTCTTATATTGCATTTCCAAGACACTTCTATTATTGCTTCATTCCTTAAAATCTAGGATTTGCACTTGCCACCTTTCCAAAACATCATAATTTATTCTCTAGCATCTTAGTAACTACTGTCCCTCCAAACTCAATATTCTTTGCCCATATCCCTTCTGACATGTTCCCCAAAATCACCTATCCTAATGCTTAGTGCAACTGTATAACAAGTCAATCCAAAGCTAAGTGATGTAAAACAGCAATATCATTGCTCACTCCTTTCGTAAGTGGCTTGGGATTCAGTGGATGCGAGATGGATTTGCAAGGTGGCTTTGACTTCAGGTTGTGGTTTCTGGGTTGGCTTAGCTTTATGCCAAAGTCATCAGGTAGGCATTGTCTACATTCTGCTCTTTTTCTTTGAACAGAAAGCAAGCTGGGCATGATTTACTCATGGAAATAGCAAAGACATCTAGCGGAGGAGTAGGTGGCAAAAATCTGCCATCCTGTTGGCTCCCAGTTAAGGTTCTTGATAGTTTCCTTTGCTGTACAGAAGCTCTTCAGTCAACTAAGTGGTATTATGTAAGCCTCCTGGAGCCTACGTTTGTAGCTTGCACACTTCATCATAGATTCTATTATCCAATGCAATCACATCAATAAACACAAAGTTGAGGGGCAGAGCACTATACCCAACACTGATGAGGCCAGGGTAAAGGTGTGGAGGGGATGCTGTAAAATCAAAGACATACTCGAGTCTTCCATACCTGAGATCTCCTGTTTTGACTTTTGTGACTATATCATCCTGACTTTCTCTCTAGGATTCTAGTGACCTTTCACTGGATCCTCTCATTATATAACTATGGATTTTCAGCAACACATTGTCTCTTTCCTTATATTCTACTGTCATTCTTAATGATGAATACAAGCCTTTAGTTCAATTATTATCCCAGGGTTGAATATCTCAGGTCTCTCCTCTAAGCCCTGTTTTCTTACCAGTTTCAGTTTGTTACCTTTACTGAGTTTTGCTCTGTTCAATGCACTGTTACTCTAGAATTAACAATTCTCAAAATAATCAGGGTTCACTGAAAGCACCTTTTCTTCTTACTTCCTTTGATCTCTGTCACCATTCACCATAGCATCATTCACCTGGGTGTTGCCATGCTTTCTCCTGTGCCCTTCACACTGCACATCATGTTCTACTCTAAGCCTTAACAAATTATTCCCAAGATGGGCTCTCTTTTCTCTACCTCTCCCCCAAGTCAAGTTCTATTCTCATCTTTAATCCACCCAAGGCCAGCTTTTCTGTGAAGCCACCTTCCATGGCATCTTCAGATTTATCTGGTTTTCTTTGTTTTTTAAGTTATAAACAATATCTAATCTATGTTGTAAAATTATCAATCTTATCAATTAAATTATCTTTGAATAATTTGTTTTGCTGAATATATATGTATATGTATTAATATATACATATATATGAGATTCATATATAAATATATATCTTTTTATATACATATATGAAAAGAGAGAAAGAAAGAGAGACAGGGAGAGAGAAAGAGATGGAGAATATCCAGAGACAATGTACTGCATTAAAAAAAACAAACCTGGTTTGAATCATATTTTGTTTCTTGTCTGTGTGCCTTGATAACATTATTTAAATTAAATTACATCCATTTTATCATTTATTAAAACAAGTTATTTACACTGAGGAATTTTAGAAAAGAATAAAAGATGTTATGTATGGAAAATACCATACTACAGAATCTCAATAATATCTGGTTTCTTTCCCATTTCCCATTCTTTTGTCTCCCATTGCTTCTTATCACTGCTTAATATTCCTGTGTTCTATTTACATGGTTTCATTATTTTTAATTCTAAAGCAAATTTCTCAGGGAAAGGAATTCATGTATTTTATATGTAATAGTTATCTGCCTACATGGAAAGCTTCCATTATGTGACCTGAAAGTCTATATCTATTATGAGATTTTTTTTTTGTGTGTGTGTGTGTGGTGCTGAGGATTGAACCCAGGGGCATTCTACCTCCAAAATACACCTCCAGCCCGATTTATAAATTTATTTATTTATTTATTTATTTATTTATTTATTTATTTATTTATTTATTTTTGGTGGTACTGGGGTTCCTGGAAACCCTTCTACCTCCAGGCTACACTCCCAGACACCTATTTTTTTATATTTTATTTGGAAACAAGGTCTCTTAAGCCAGTCTCTTAAGCCTCACTGGCTTAAGAGACTTCGAAACTTCGCGATCCTCCTGTCTCTGCCTCCCAAGAGCAGGGATTACAAACTAGCGCCACCACGCCCGGTTTTAATTCTTTATTTTAAAACAAAGTCTCACTAAGAGGCTGAGGGCCTCATTAAGCAGGTGAGGCTGTTAGCAAACCCGGATTCTCCTGTCTCAGGCTCCAAAGTACTGGGATTACAAGCGTGTGCCACCATGCTCAGCTTATTATGAAATCTTTAAAGCCTTTTTTCTCCAAGATTTCTAGGAACTGAGTCTTGCTTGTATTGGCAGAGGCCAACGAATTGTGAAATCACTGAAGTTCCTATTGCATATTTCCAGTCCTCCTGTTTTCCAGTGACATTTTTCTACACTGTTCAGGAATTTGGTAATCTTCTCCCAGTGAAGCCTTTCTTGTGGAGTATCTGATATTTGTTATTTTTAGCTCATTGTGAATTTTAGCCTGAGCATTTCTTTCTCCAGGCATCTCCCTAACAATCCATTCATTCAATCAATGTTCCCTCATTTTATTATTGATCAATGTTTTTTTTTTTTTGACCTGTGAAGATTATTAACACAAGTTACATTATCCATGGATAAATTGGGTCCAGTAGATGCCCCAAACCTTCATTCTCTTTAACCAACAGAGATAGAAGTACTCCTATCGTACTATGGACAATTTAAGAAAAAAATTGCTTTTTTCAATATGACTTAGTTGAAAGCTTTTATATGGTTTATCTGACACAGAAGTGGGAAAAAATAGACATCAAAGTACTATTACTTGGATAATACTGACAGGAGGCTAGAATCAAATGAATAAAGTAAAACCCATGGGACAAAGGTCTGTATTTAGCACTAAATAAATATGATCATGTAACATTTTACATACATATTAGATACGCACAACTAGCACAATGAGATGCTGTGCTGGCAAAGGTGCAGAGTTGTCCCTTGTTGGTGGAAACCCTAGTTCCACTTTACTGAGCCACATCTGGAGCACTGTGTTAATACTGCATGATACACTCCGGAAAGATCATTGACAAACTGGGAGCAGGTAGAGCGAGGCAGCCAGGGAAAGGCACAGAAGCACAGCCTGCAGAGAGGCTCTAGTTGCTGTAGAGTGTCAGGAGGTCTGCCTTGCTGGATGAACAGTAGCCTTGCTTTATTCTGTCCCAGGGGGCAGAACTGATGACTAACACTAGAAATTTCAAGCTAGAGTCCAGTGGACGCCTGAAAATGATAGCAATCATTTATATGTAGTTATTTCCAGGCTCTGGTATATGAATTTTACATATATGTATACATATTTAATTCTCACAATGACACTATTTGCCAGCTTTTATAATTATTTCCATTTTAGAGACAAGGAGGCCCAAGCAGTTTGTTGCTCAAGATCACACAGCTTCTTAGGGGCAGAGTTGTAATTTGAATCCAGGTATTTCAATACCAATTTCTCCAAAAGATAGTCATGACAAGATATCAACATGTATTGGGCATTTAGCCTGTAAATACCACCAGCTATCGTTCATCTCTAAGTCTTTTTCACAGAGATAGTTCTTATGTAAGTAATGATTAAATATCCATCAATTCATTGTGCTTTGGTTAATTTTTTAGATTTATTTTAATTTTGTGTATTTCAGGTACTATCTGCTGGTAGAATACTAATAGCCTAAAAATTAGGATCTATGAATTATTTCCTTTCTCTTGGCAAGTGCTTGCCTATCCATAAGGGACATTACATCCCTCTACTCCCTCTTAAATCCCACAATAAACCTTGGAGTTCTTTCTAAATTGGAGTTACCAGAGCAGTTCTCAATGACTCAGATGGAAAAACAAAAATAAAAAGTACTAGTGTTTTCTGAACATTTTCTAGATGCCAGGAATGTGTTTGGAGACATATGTACGTTATCTCATTTAATGAACTTAACAAGTGAATGAGATAGAGATTTTTATATTATAGATGAGTAAACCAAGACTCAGGAGCTACTTATCAAACACTCCTAAGAAGCAATACAGGCTTCATTTGAACACAGGGGTGCCTGCTGATGAAACGGGCTTCTCCAATTATACCCTATAATCCCTCAGTCATAAACACTGGAGAATCTACTGAGGGGATGCCCAAGTTCAAGAGCAACACAGGGCCTATTTATTATTTTGTTAACTCCTTCGGGAAAACTTCAGAGGAAAAAGAGACCATATCTTAACAGAGAAAGTGTGAGGTTGGTGATCATACATACTGAAGGCAACAAGTGGTCATTCCATAGCCTAAGAGAGGCTGAAGCTTGAATAAGAGAGAAAATGTGAGTAAGAAGAAGCTTCAAAGTCCAGACTGATTAAGAAAAACCCTGTGCTCCAGAACAGCAGCCCCTTTTTTTCTCCAGTCTAGCTAAGTCTGCCTGGAAAAATGTTCACCATGGGCTACTTTTCCTTATTTTTCTGTCCTTTTGTAGCGAGAATCACCCAGAAAAAAAAAAATTTGCTCAGTAAGTCACCTCTGTGTGTGTGGCTCAAGATACTTCCATTGTGTTAAAAAGATACACCTTTTCTGTATTAACTGTCAGATACTGCATAATGCATTATCCTAGAACTTTGTGGTTTAAAGGAACACAATGTTCATATTTTCTGTGGGTCGGGAACCTGGAGTGACTTAGCTGGGTTCTATATTTTAGGTCAGCTTCTCAGTGAAGACATTGTTCAATCTGCAATCTCTATCTCTCTAACAGGTGAACTGAGGCTGAGGCAACACTTCCCAGGTCACTCACATGACTCTTCAGTCCATCATGTGGAGACTTCTCCCAAGGGCTACTCAAGTATGGCTTTCCCCTGAGCAAGTGACAGATGGGAGATTAAAAAATTATTTATTTATTTTTGGTATTGTAAATTGGACCTAGAAGTCTTCTACCTCCAAGCTATACTCTCAGCTCTTTTTAAATTTTTTATTCTTTGAAATAGGATCTTGGTAAGTTGCTAAGTCTCACTAAGTTGCTGAGACGAATCTTGAACTTCCGGTCCCAGGCTCCCACACTACCTCTGGCTCATTTTTTGGTTTCAGTAACTGAATTGTGAAAGTGACCAATCATTTCTTCTGTCGTGTGGTATTGATTATACAAACAAGCCCTGTTAAAATGTAAAACAAGATCCTAGAAATATGTGAATTCTAGAAGGCAGCAATCAATGGAGGCTGGCTACTATAACCCTTGTTGGTAGATTTTCTAGTCCTATGGGTCCTTTGGTTCAAGTGTAGGTGTTTCTAGGTGGGCATGCTAGCCCACATCTTTAACCCCAATGACTTGGGAGGCTGAGGCAGGGGGATTGCAAATTCCAGTCCAGTCTGGGAAATTTAATAAAACCCTTTCTCAGAAAGTGGAGAGGGGACTACAGGTATAGCTTAATGGTACAGCACCTCTGGTTTAATTCCTACTACAGCAATAATAAAATTAGTTGCTTTCAGAAAGGGTTACTTTGTTAGCAAGCCATCAGCTCATTAAGCAAGTAGCCATGGTTGAAAGCAGAAACAGAAGAACAAATTTGTGGAGGGAAGCTAGAAGTATGAGAAAAATGGCTTTGTGCAGCTTTGGAGAAAATTTGGGCCGGTAGAAAAGGATCTACTATTTATGGGTGGTCATATTAGAATAGCATGATATTAACGATACTGAAAAGCAGGGTTCCTGTCTACAGAAAGGGGCTAAAGTGGAAGAGGAGAATAGAGAGCAATTCTATTCACCATCTCTGCAAACATCAGCTACTCAGACCTCGTGCTCTGCATACACGAAGTCTGTGCAGAAATGAGAAAAAGGCAGGTGCTGTGCCTCGCTGCTGGCTAATTAAATGTTGATTCCAAAGCAGCTGGTGGAATATATGCACTATATATTATTCTCCATTTGGGTTTTCTCTTTTTTCCTAAATTGCACATTTTAATTAACCTTCAAGCCCTTGCTGGGGTTTCCAAAGAACTTAATTGGCCTGTGGGGATTGGAACACATAAGAGCCAGAAAAGACTACATCTCAGTTGTTTTCACTCCTAAGACTTATAAAATTGAAATTATTGTTTTATTTCATTCTTTGAAGCCCAGAGCTACACGTGCATTCATATTTGGAACTGGCAAAAGCATCCTCAAATGTTTAAGTGAGGATTGCAAAAAGTAGTTAAGCAGCAGTATTTAATATGTGAGTCTTTTGTTAATTTGATGTCTTTGAGTTTTCAATAAGAATTGAACTCGCTCTCTTTTCTCTCTCTCTCTGTGTCTGTCCCTCTCTCTTTCTATCTTTGGTTTTACTCATTGAGGATGGGAAATATTGTGAACAGAATTTAATATGCAAGCTTTCAGTCAAATGGGAACTCTCTTGATATCAGGACCTCTTAATGATGTTTCCAGATATTTTCAGTGCTTAGAATCACAGCCAATGTAAATGTTTAATTTCTCAACTAAAAAGCAACTTACAGGTATTTATTGAAATCCAATGATATACAGAGGTTGGAGCTATAGATATGAATAGTTTTACGCCCTTTGCATGGAGATGTAAATTCTTAGAAAAGCCATAAGAATGAGTGAATTCACCAAATGAGTGATGGACACAGAAGAGCAGAGGGCCAAGAACTTGTATGCTGAAGGTCTAATAGAAAAATGCTAGCAAAAGTGATTGAGAAGGAGAAGGAGAAGCCTGTCAGGTAGGAGGATGCCCAATAAGGTAACAGAAGTATAAGGTTTACTGGCTTTCACTTTTATTTTATATCAAAAGTTTACCAAGGTCTTTTCATTAGTGGTTATTTATTGTTGGGCAAGAAACCAACCTATAAATTAGTGGCTTAAAACTATAGCTACATATTTGTTCATGATTCTATGGATTGGAAATTTGGGCTGGGCTCAGCTGGAACATGCTTTGCTCCACTAGATTTGGAAGGGTTCCTTTGCATGTTCACAAATAGTTGTCTGGTTAACCTGGGGCTGGCTGGTCCTAGATAAGCTCATTTATGTGTTCTGTGGTTAGCTTATTTCTTTCCATGAGGCTGCTCATCTTCTGATAGAGTAAACAGAGCTCCTATATATAATGGCAAAAGTGTTTTAAATGTCACAGCAGAAGCTACAGGCATCTTCAAACTGATCCCTGGAAGTCATATACAATTACTTTATTACATTTTGTCAATTAAAGCAAGTTCACTGCAGCCCAGATTTAAATGATGGGGAAATAGACTCCACCTCTTGATGGGAGGAATGGCAAGTCATCTTGCAAAGAATTGTGCACAGAGGAAGGAATTGCTCATTGGAGCCATCATTCTAACAATCTACCATACATACTGATATGGACTATCAGAAACTTCTTAGAAAAGTAACCTCTGACTCTACTATTTAATGCACATTAGTAACATTCGGCCACATATCAGAATATTCCCTGCAGTAATAATGTTGCTTCTATTTAATTAGAAAAAAGGTAAAACAAAAATGAGAGCATAATGTAGAGTCTATGAAGCCTCAAAACTTTTTTTTTTAAATCCAGATGCCTAATTCTTGCCCTGTAGCTGCTATCTGCCTTCTCTCATTTGAAGAAACATCACATTAACACTATCAATATTCTGAATTTTCGGTGTCACAAACTGGATTAAAAGACCTTCAGTTCCTTTTTCAGGGACCTTTGCTGCAAGCTATACAAGAAAACATTTACTCTACAAAATATGCAGATGAATCCACTGATCTATGAAGGGCCTCCTGTCAGTGGATATAAGTTCTTCTTCAACCTCTATTCCCTTTACCAATCTATCTTTTACTTCATATTCCAAAGAATTAACATTTTCTGGGTGTGATGGTGCATGTCTATAATCACAGCTACTCGGAGGCTAAGGCAGGAGGATAAATTCGAGGCTGGGCTGGTCAACTGAGCAAGATCCTGTCTCAACATTTAAAAATAAATAAGGAGCTGGAGGCATAGCTCAGCGGGAGGGGACCCTTGCATTCAGTCCCCAATATTGAAAAAAAAAAGAACATTACGTAAGTTTTGGTACGTGTGGGTAACAATTGATTCAGAAGGATTTACTTATCAATAATAACTGGGAACTGGATTGAGGAAAAGTCAGGGCTTAGTTCTTGCACAGAAATTTTATAATCAAAATGAGGGGATAAACTGATTACAATAATGAGCCGCATTAGAAGCATAGATACAAGGGCAAAGAAGGGCAGGATTTAATATTATCCTTAGCCCAAGCTGGAGTTCTCCTTGGCCCTAGCTGTGAACATTTAGGAAGGGCATAGAAACCACATGAACCCATGGCTACCAGAAAATTACCTATGATGACCTCAGTTTTACAGATGAAGAAATCGCAGGTCAAAGAGGTTAGAGCTTCTGTAAAGTCACACAGCAAGAGAGTGGTGAGCTTGGATTTTGACTACAGTTTGTCTGATATCACTGTCCACACTCTTTCCATTTCACCAAGGTAATCCATCCATCTTTACAAATGGTAAATTCTCATGAAGGAAAACCCCATTCTTTATATTCAGGGCCCTTTGATCCTCTAGTTCTTGTGTCCCATTGATTCTTGAATAAATGATGGTTGATTGCACAGACTTTCATCAACACATTCCTGAATCCTGGCTGTTCAAGTATTTTACTAGCCTCAAGTTACTTTCCTTCCCTTTTTTTATCAATTCATGATCAAGGCAGAATAAACATGCAAAATGCCACCAGTTCATCTGGTTAGTGGTTAGAAGCTTGGTAGGGAAGGAGAGAAAATGAGTTATTAAAAAAAATTTATACTTTTTTTGGTGGTACTGGAAATTAAACCCAGGAGCATTCTACCTTAGAGCTACATCCTCAACCCTTTATATATATTTTTAATTTTAAAATGGTCTTGATATGTTACCATGCACTACCCTCAAACCTATAGTCTTTCTGTCACAATCTCCCAAGTACTGGTTTACAGATCTGTGCCACTCTGCCTGGATAAATTTATATTTTAAGGAACTTCTGTCTTTTATATCCATCCACCACTATTCTGGGAAAGGGTCTACAGGCCCTCAAACACCCTCCCTGTTTTGAAAAGAATTGTTAAGAAAAGACAGCACAAACATTTGGGAAAATTCAATTCATGTAAGTGTGAACATTTCAGACATTTCTTTCTAAAGGAGAGGAAAGGTCATCGTAGAAAAACTTTCATTGATTTTCCTTATTGTTGTTAGTAATTTGGGGAACTAGCAAGGAATTACTTGTATCACTTTTGTGCCTCTGTTTAATGCTCATTCAGGCTTCTTCTCAGGGTGTTTAATTGATTCTCTATTTCATTAGAGAAAAAAAATTACATAAGCCTGGGCAGTGGTTTTGTTTCTAGTTCATAAAATTGCTTAGTTTAATTATAAAAGCATTTTGTGTCTCTGAAGTAGTCTAGGTGATATCTTTGCGGAGCTTTAATATAAAACAAAATCTTCCTATTTTTCTTTTTTTTTAGAGTATACTTTATTTATTTATTTTTTATTGGTGCATTGTAATCATATATCACATTGGAATACAAGACTTGAGAGGATATACAAGCACACATCATCCAATTAGCCCTCATCCAGCCCCCATCCCATTCCCTCACCCTCTTTCGATCCCATGCTTCTTTGGTGATTAACTTTGATACATTTGTTTATGTACCTCCTGCGTTTTAAAGAGGCTCCATCCTCCCCTATTCCATACCCTCTGATTGGTCACCTTAGTTGCTTTACTATAGGGCCCTTTCTATAGGTCGACCTCTTCCTGTTTCCCCTTTCCTCCTAGTTTTTGCTGATTAGGGGAAGCATCTGATTTTTATTTTCTGCGATATTTCTCTGTGTATGCCGTGTTGCAAGTACCGATCTCACTCTTGACCACCCCAGTAGTGGCCTGGCTACCCAGTGGACTGATCCAGACCTTGCTGGCTTAAGCAGCGGCCTTGCCTCATGGGAAGCCCCGATTCTGGTCTCGCTGGCCCCGACACTGGTCTAACCCCTGAGATGGCTCCGATCCCGCCTCGCTGGCCCCAGCACCGGCCTAGCCTCAAGGCAGGCTCCGATCCCAGCCTTGGAGGCCTCAATAGTGACCTTGCCTCAAGGAAGGCTCTGATGTCGGCCGCTGACCCCAGCACCAGCCTAACCCCTCAGCAGGCTCTAATCCTGGCCTTGGAGGCCCCAGCTCTGGCCTTGCCTCATGGCAGGCTCCAATCCAGGCCTCGCTGGCCCTGGCATTGGCCTAACCTCTCAGCAGGCTCCGATCCTGGCCTCAGAGGCCCCAGTAGTGGCTTTGCCTCACGGCAGGCTCCGATACTGGCCATTGGCCCCAGCACTGGCCTAACCCCTCGGCAGGCTCTTATCCCAGCCTAGGAGGCCTTAGCACCGGCCTTGCCTCACGGCAGGCTCCGATGCAGGCCTTGCTGGCCCCAGCACCAGCCTAACCCCTCGGCAGGCTCCAATCCCAGCCTCGGAGGCCCCAGCACCGGCCTTGCCTCACGGCAGGCTCCGATGCCGGCCACTGGCCCTGGCATCGGCCTAACCCCTTAGCAGGCTGCAATCCTGGCCTCGGAGGCCCCAGTAACGGCCTTTCCTCATGGCAGGCTCTGATCCCGGCCTTGGAGGCCCCGGCACCGGACTTACCTCGCGGCAGGCTCCACTGCTGGCTGCTAGCCCTGGCATTGGCCTAACCCTTTGGCAGACTCTTATCCTGGCCTCGGAGGCCCCAGCACTGGCCTTGCCTCATGGCAGGCTCCGATCCCGACCACGCTGTCCCCAGCACCGGCCTAACCCCTCGGCAGGCTCCGATCCCAGCCTTGGAGCCCCCAGTCCTAATTTTCTATCTTATTATTTCTCCTGTGTCCCTAAGTTGATGCCCACTGATGAACTATATTGAAAAAGGAGATATGTAAACAGAGCTAGGGCTGGTGTTCTATGAACTATTTACAATGTGACCATCTTTTGGATAAGTTTTTCTAGAAGTATTAATGACTCCATTTTATAGAAAAGAGGGTTGAAGATCATGGAGGTCGAGACATTTTCCCAAATCAAACAACTAGTAATGATTGGAAGTTGTCCTGTGATAAAAAATTTTATACTGTCTGTAATCCTGCAGACAGCCCCCCCCCAAAAAAAAAAACTAGAATTTTTCTTCCCCAAGGTGGGTCATAGATACCTTAACCTCCCCCACTCTTTGTTTCTTGGAAGTGGTCCTAAAGAAATTCTCTAACCTACTCTTCTTGGATGGTAGATCATACAACCCTTCTCATTCCACAAGGGTACTGTGGCTGAAAAAAATCTGCACAAAGAATCTAAAATCTTTTTTAGATTTTAGGAGGGGGTGCTGGAACAGAAAGCCTTTCTGGGTTTCCCCCTATGGCTTGTTACCACTGGATTATACTTTTTTGGTCCAATCACATTTTGACATGGTTGTCTAAGCTTCAATCCATCTTATGCAATAAAGTCACCCCAAAATGCTAACTGACAGGGCTTATAGAGCTTCTGGTTGGCTAAAACTATGGGGATTCCTAGATAGGGCAAGAAAGCTCCAGGCCCTTTCTCCCATATCCTAACCTACATATATCTTTGTATCCTTTGTAATGTTGCTTATAATGAACCAGAAGATGTGTTTTTCTGAGTTATATGAGCTTCTCAAGCAAATTAATTGAACTCAAGTAGGGGGTTGTGAGAACCCTGATTTATAGCTGGTCAATCAAAAGTGCAGGTAAAACAACTTGGAGCTGTTGGTTTTGATATAAAATACTTCACTTTCAATAATGGCTAGAGCAACCATACAGGAGTCAAATAAGGAAGCAGAATTTGAATTATACTACAGACCAAGTGGACTTAAAAGCCATGTATGGAGCACTCCACCCACCAACAGCAAAACGATTCTCAGATGCACATGAAATATTCTCCAGATAGAACACACACAAAAAAGTTTGTTAGGCATGTCTATAGTCAAAATATTTGGAAAGCTGAAACAAGAAGATTGCAGATTTGAGGCCAGCCTCAGCCACTTAGTAAGACCCTGTTTCAAAATAAAAAATATAATAAAGTAGTAGGGATTTAGTAATAGGCATTTAGCTCAGAGGTAGAATGCCTCTGGATTCAACTTCCAGCACAAAAAATAAAGACAAAATAACATAAATAAAAATGTAATTGTCATATGACCCAGCAACACTTATTCACATATATAACCAAAAGAACTGAAAACAAGACCTCGAGAATTTTGCACACCTATGTTCATTGCAGCACCACTCAAGATATACATGCAAGAAGAGAATGTTTGTCAATGGGAGAATGGATAAAGAAAATGAGGTAATGCTATAGTGGTAGAAAGGCACCTAGGAGTGAAAAAGTAAGCTTTAATATTTATATCATCTTTAAGAATTTAAGTTCTAGGATGAGACACAAAATAAAAGACCCACAGGACTATAATACGTTATTTAATCTACTACGTAATTTGCCACTTCTTGTCTCTTAATCCCCCACAATCACCCTACCAGGTAGAGCAAGGAAACCTGAAGTAGAATGACTTTTATCACATAACTAGTTATTGGAAGAGATGGGATTTGAAACTAGATCTGTTTGATTACAAAGCTTGAATCATTTCCACTACATTGTGCTGCCTTGGTACTAAGTTTAGAGATGGGGAAAATATCCAACTATTGGGATAACCAGAGAAGTGTTCATGAAAGGGGCAGCATGTTACCCAGATCCTGGAGGCAGGCTGGGCTTCTTGGTAGGTGGAAGGAGCAAGGTAGAGAGAGTGGAGGCCATACAAATAGTTTTAAAAAACAACAGTAAAAAAGATGGAATTCTGTCCATCAGCAACTTGGTGAGATCCTGTTTCAAAATAAAAAAGTCAAATTAGGCTAGGGGTATAGCTCATACTGGGCTCAATCCCCAGTACCACAAAACAAACAAACAAACAAACAAACAAACAAACAAACGCCCTAGTGATCATGACTTCTGGGATCCTGTCCTCTCATGTGGTTTCACTCCTGCATTGGCCCTGGCCCTGGGATTTGCTGTGTGGCTTTGGCCAATGAAGCCTTAGCAAACATGGCAAAAGCAAGGGCTTGATGTTCACTGAAGTGTTGGGGTTTCCTTGTAGGAAGGCTGTTGCCTCAGAAAAGGAAAAACAGAAAGTAACACAGAAAGGTGATCTGGAAGGGGACGCAGCCCAGGTCTCGTTACCTGTGCTTCGGGGGCCCACCGCCTTTAGTCAAACTGGCTGTGAGCCATTTCAGGCAAGATCAGGGGGACGACTGAGCAGAGGAGCGCACCCCAAGCTGAAGAAATATAAATCAACAAGGTTTTTTTTTTGAAGTTACCAGAATGTGGAATGTTTTGGTAAACAGCAATAGACACCCAATTCACAATGAAAATTCATTGACAACATGGCTTAGGAATATGCCTCGATGTGCAAGTTCATGACTCAATCATCCGGTCTGCAGCAGTCGAGGCAGAGCTAGTTACCTGGAAAAGATAAGAACATTTTCAGAGTCAGGGATATCTGTGAGGGAGGGTTATACAGAAGCCAGCCCATTATTTATAATTCTGGGTTACCAGGAAAAAAAAACAAAAACAAAAACCTCTCACTTTTCCCCACACCATAGAGTGTGAGCTAATCCAAAATCCTCTCACCTTTGTGATCACTCAGATGTTGTTGAGATTTCATCTTGCATATTATATCTTAATTTAAAAATACATTTTCATTGAGAGGACGTAGCATTAAAATGAGCAGCTTTACGATCCATTTCATTGTGCTCCTCTGCAGCCTGGTTAACAATCCATTTTAATAAGCAAGTGACTGTGGAACCACTGTCTGCTCATGTAAATGAGGAGGGGGTGCTCATCCTTATTCTTTGCTGCGATTACCTTTTATTTATTTTTGAAAGCTTCCTGGGTTTCAGCTCATTGTTCAATTGGGAATCATATCTGTGCTATTCAGAGCCGTTATTTTAATTTTGATTCTGAACAGACATTATTTCTGTGATTCATTTCACTCTGCCTTTTTGCTTTGGCTTTAAGGAATGTAATTTATGGCATTTTTTTTCTTGTGCCAACTACATATCACTTTAACTATGAGTTGTTTGTCTTTCTTCTCTCTTTTCCTGTTCTTCACTCTAATTCACATAAGCAAAATCTTTGGGTATAGAGAAAGTAGGACTTTCCTTGAATAAGTGTATGCTTTCTAATGACTTTATTTAATAAATTAGTTAATTACCTGGAGACTTCAGTGACAAGTGCATTTTAGAAACCCCCCCCATGAAATGTTATAAACCGGGTGAAATTATAATAGCTTACAGAAATAGAAAATGATAAAAAGTATTTTATTCCATACCATTCTTCAAAGTGACGGGTGTTTAAAACATATATATATATATATATATATATATATATATATATATATATATATATACTCATTGAAAGTCTGTAGAACGGAGGAGGAGCTCGACAATGGATATGTCCTGCATAGTGTAAAAGTGTGTGCAATGAGGTACTGACTCCCTTTTGTAAAATATTATGAAACATGCTGCAGATTTGAATGGTTAATGGATGTCACATGTACCTCTCACTCACCACCATCAAAAGGTACCTTATTCTGTCCTTCATTTGCCTTCACTGCCCCTCAACCAGGTACAGTCTAACCCTTAAGAATTCTCCTATATCCAAAGGTGAGTGAGGAGCCCTCAAGTAGTGTGCTCTGAAGTGGGTCTTCTTAGATCATTGTGAGCCCCTGGTTATCATGAGTATGTAACTGGGAGAATTTTACCCTGAAACCTCACTAGCCCTGACAATAATCTGTACACAATGCACTAAATTCTTTTTTTTTTTTTCTGTGCTGGGGATTGGACCCTAAGCCACTGAGATATCTCTACCCCTTTTGTTTTATTTTGACACAAGATCTTGTTAAATTGTTAGATGGACCTTGAATTTGATTTCCTCCTGCCTCAGGCTCTCTAGTTGCTGGAATTAGAGGTGTGTGTCGTCCTGCCTGCTATGCCTAATTCTTTATGTGTGTGAATTTTTACTCTGTCATTTAAATTGAATGGAATCAGAATCAATATCATCTAACCTGCTATCTTCCTTTTTTTTTCTATATGTAATTGTATAAGATAATATGTGTCACTGAAATTAATCTATGTAGAATGGAACCTACCTGGGAGAATTTTAATTACAAATGGTGGCTAACAGTGTCTTAAAAACCTAGAATCTCTGAGTCTTGGACACTCCATCTGTTATATTGAAACACATACTTACTCCTTTTCAGGTAGGGCTATCTAATTTTTAAGGAAAAAAGATCTATTCAAACCAGAAATCAAAGCTGCTATCACCATTGCTCTGTGCCTGATAATCTACGTCCTCAGGTTTTCTATGCACATACTTTCTACTCACCTTTCTTTAAATATTCATTTTATTTCATTCATCAGCTAAACTATGACCCTCCTCTACAAACTGCTTAGACATTCCCCAATCTTCATGATTTCCCTACTCTAACACTTATGCTGACAAACAACACATTTTTGTATTTTAGCTTGAAATCTTAGGAGAATCTTATGGGCAATTAATGATGGTTAAATCAGAGCACACAGGGCACAGATTGGTTGCCTTGGTTGAGATATTCATTCATATTCTAGCCAAGGATAACTGAGGATGGGATGAGGGGATGGAGTGCATAGCACTGATCCTTTAGAAACTGGGAAGGCAGATCCATAAAACAGATGGATTAAGTACCCTCATGGGTAGAGAAATAGATAAATGAAAAGTTAATAGATGAAATACCATCATTATACTATTGGTACCAGAAAAGCCATGTGTTGAGAGCGCTATGTTGAAACAATATATGTGCACTAACATTTACTATGGACAAAAACAGACTTTTAACCCATGAAATAATCCAAATTCCAGTGTAGCAGTAACTTAAAATGAATGTTCCCTTTTTATCACACATATTTTGTATATGGCAGAGAGAAAGAAGAATTTTAACTAGAGCTTCGGCAAAAGTATACGTTACAGAACCTTGACAATACTTTATAGAGATGAGCATGCTCCTATTTAGAGTGCTTTAAAATTTTGATAGGCCATCTCATTCAGTAAGCTTTTTGTCACTGGAGGTGTTAAATCACATGATAACACTGAGTAAGTATCTTCCAACTTTAAGATCTCTATTCTCTGACTATATTTTAGAGCTCATTAGATTTTTTTTAAAAAAACAATGTGTTATTGATGATGACTTAATGTGTAACTAAATACATACGTTGCTTAAACTAAAATTGTGATTTTTTTTTCTTGGTAGTGTCCAGTGTAATAAGTGAACTAAATATATTCTCTTAAACTGGAAAATTAATTCTGATTATGGTACTAGATAAGCAGGAAACGTAAGATTAGCATCCTACAATTACCATTAGGGAATCTTAATTATATTCTGTTCAACAAAAATCCGCCTCATGTCCACATCAAAATCTCAAGACCGTCACAAATCAACAGCACAAAAAAAATCAGGATCTTAGACTTGTTTAAAAGAAATCAGTTTCAAAGTGGTCCCTATAAATTATCTGCCTAAAGTACAGATGAAGAGTTATGGTTTAAAGTGACAGGTTAGGAGGTATCCTCATTTCTCTTGAATTATAATGAGCACTTTAAACTCTCTCCTTGTATGAAGATCATCAGGATGCTATCAGGACAGCTAACTCCCTTCCCATAAAGCTACTTTCATGTCAAACTTAACTTTCTGTTACGGATTTCTAGTAAGTTTTGATAGAAGGAAGGACTATTTTAAGAATGTTTCAGTAGCATCTACAAAAGCTATTATTTCTCATTGTATTCACTCTGTTGCTTAATGTTCCTTGTATAATAGAAAGTAGAAAACCATTATCTAGGAATTTGATATCACGAAAGTGATTCTGTAAGTAAAATTGTGGATTTTGAAAGCAATTCTATCATATCTTAATTTTATTTTATTTTGGTGCATTGTGATTATAAATCATATTGGGGTATAGAATAATGTTGCCCTCAGCTACCAGGAAGCTGAGAGCTACAATGATGTTTAATTGTAGTAATGACCTTATTCTGGGCATGTATACAATTGTTCTTTCTTCCCTAAATTTTTTAAACCTTAATTTTAGGCATAAGAATTGGACTTGTATAAGATATTTTAGAAGCAGATAAAATTAAAACTAATAAAAGAGGAGGAATAAAGGAGACAGCTTTTGGGCTACATAAGGTTATCAAGTCAGTTAGTATAATAATAAATTCCAGAGAGGCCTTGATGTTGGAAAAATGAATGTTTCTATGAGTTTGACCTAATCTCATCTTCCTTTGCTTTGCTAACTGCACTGCAATAAATTACCAGTAATAAACTTCAAAGAGAATGTAACTTGGAAGAAAATTTCTAGTAATGCTTAAGGTCATTATTGATAAGATACCAATATACTTATTTGCCAGCCAGAAAAAAAATGTCTATTGACAGGATGAAGACTTTAACATGTAATATGTGGTGCACCACTAGGAAAGCTGAAGGTGCCAACTAAAATACATGCCCAGTTTACTTCAGTTTGTGATTTTATTCCATGTCTTCTATTTTATTTTATAGCATATAAGTAGGACTGCTAAGTGTTTAGTCTTGCTAAGCTTGGCCCATTAAGGCTTGGGTGGTCTGCCTGAGGTTGGGGAGCTGCTTATGGTAGTACCTTGAACAAATTCACCACATCTTCTCCTATGGACCCCGAAGCATCACCATCCCCAGAGGGAACAAAACCAAACCAAATAGCTTATACAACTTTCAATGATACTAGCGACTTTATACAAAACATCTGCATTTTCCTCTATTTTCATATTAAAAAACAACCAGTTTCAATGTCTTGATCACTGTTGTACCATAAGTGTCTAAAACACATTTCAGGATAAGGTATATGGTCAATAAATATTGTTCCAGTGGTGTTGAGTGAGGATGGATGCAAGGGCAGATATCAGTTTCCTATAGCAGAAACAAAATAAGCTGTAGCAGTGGTTTAGGTTGCATGCCGAGAAAGTTCAGTAATCATGATGGGGCTTACTTTTAGAGGAGTAGAAAGAAGTTCCAGTGAGGGATAGGCTTATTTTTGTAGAAAGCTATTAATTATCTAACTATCATATACCATAGGAATGGAACAGAAAAAATTACCACTGCTTTCTTACCTATTTATCAAGCAAAACTATACAATCATGTCCTTAATTAGGGTATACACAGCTTGGAAAACACTAGTACATTCTCTATTGTTTTAAGGAAATTTCAGCTATTAAAATGTGCACTAATTAGTGCACTATTAGAGATGATTTTCTAACTTCTTTTACTCCCCCCATCAATGTAGAAACAAGGGCACAAAGTCTTTTTTATAAGCAGAGAATTATTCTGCCACCAATAATCTGCAAACTCATGATTCTTTGTTTATTACCTCGGACCGGGAGATATACCCACAGGTACATTTCCTAGTTGTCTTGTCTACTAGGCATTAGCATTATTACCCATTGTATAGTTCAAAATGCTTTCTTCAGAGCAGCTTTGTGAGTCTAGTTCAGCCTGAAGTATATAATAAAAAACCATAGATGGTTGGGCTAGACTTCTCCTTACTAAACATGCAGTATTGAGCCAGCCGCTTATAACCTTTGAGACATTCTTAATTTAGAGATAGCAAAAGGGTTAGAAGTTCAAATGAATTAATATATATGAATCACTTTGAGAGTGGAAATGATTTATTAAAGAAAAAGTTGTAGCTTTTGAAGTGTGCAAGGCATGTACCTGGTCACCTTGGAGATTGAAAGCAGGATACAGAGGAGAGGTTTTGCCTACTCAAAGGCTGTGAGGATGCAGTATTGCTGTCTTTTGGGGTAAGGAGGCAGTCAGATGGAGTTTGGTGAACCATTGTCTGAGTCACTCACCCACTAGTGAGAAGAAAATTGTTACTGCTTCTTTCCCAGCTCTAGGTCTGTGAAAAAATCCTGTTACTACAGACTAACTAGTATTGATTGTTTCATTATCCCCCTGCCATCCATTGTGGACTGACTATTACCGTGGTAGAGAAAAATTAAGAGGAAGATGGATTAATGTTTCTCAAAGGAAAAAGATAGCAGTGGCCTATGAGAATATTCCCCAGAGAAGTCTGAGCTACATGCCTGTCCAAGGTCAACATGCAAGAGATGAAAGTTGGTAGGAAGAAATCAGGTTTATTCAAGGGCTAGCATCCTTGAGAAGATAGAGGGATTTCTGCTTCAAAGCCCTACTTGCAGGGCTTAGGGATGCAAGGGGCTCTTATAGGGAAGAGAAGGAGGAACAGATAGGAAGGCTGATTGCTTATCAAGGTCTTGGCCATCTAGGGAACATGTCTTCTTTTTCTTTGACCAACACATTCCAATAGATCTTCTAGGTCTCCAGAAGCTAGTTTTTATATTTTGTCTAAAAACACATATCCACAGCAATTTACAGAACTAATGACTAAGGAAGGGTATTACAGTGGTCATCAGATGTCTGTGTTTTCTAAATGTAAAGATTTAGCAGTTTACATCTTACCCTTTTATTTATTTTATTTTATTTTGTGTGTGGTACTGGGGATTGGACTTAGGGGCTTTCTACCACCTAGCTACATTCCCAGCCCCATTTTTTTTCTTCTTTAGTTTGAAACAGGGTCTCACTAAGTTGCAGAGAGCCTCACTAAGTAGCTGAGACTGACCATGAACCTGGTTCCTCCTGTCTCAGTTTCCCAAGTATTGGGACTATAAGTGTGAACCACAATGCTTGGCTCATCTTACCCATTTATATGAAGTCTTTTAAGAATTTAGAATACCATTAGGAAATAAATTGACTTCTATCTAGTAAGTCTGCTTTTTTCCCCATGTTTCCAGGAGTTCTTTTACTTTTGATCTGACCTATGCTTTACATAGAAATGTATTGCTTAATTTCCAAATATTGGGGGATTATACATCTATATTTTTGCTATGGTTTCTAGTTGATTTTCTTGTGATCTAAGGACTATGCTGTACAATTTATATTCTTCTCAATTAAGGGGAAAAATGCCAGGCAAAAGGGTTGGGATGTAATCCTTGCAAAAGGATGAAGAAAGGGCAAAAGGGCACAGAGAGAGGAAGCTAAAAGCAAGTCCAAAGGAGAAGCCCTTGTGACAATGAGCTTCTCAGAATAATAGGCTGCTTCTCTACTTTTCGGAGATTTTTGTAGTTCATTAATACTTCTCAAAAGAAATGAGTTTCACAGAATGCCTTGGTGTTGTGCTCACATCCCAGCACATTGTCATTTCATGTCCCCTCCCTCCAGCAAGGTTGAATTGCACCTTCCCACGCTACTGTGTTTTCTGTGCACTTACTTTGCAACTTAAATAATGAATGATGCATGATTGCATGATTTAAGATGACAATTATTCTTTGAGTGCAAATCTCAAGAATAAAGGGTGATAATTATCCCTGAGAACAGGTATAGCAGAACATACCGAAGAGTAATGTTCTTTTCATGCCATTTCCTTCTTGCTGCTTTTGTGTATGTGTGTGAGTGTGTTATATTTTTCAGAATTATGATTTCTTTATTTAATCTGTAACCTTTGGAAACCACTCAATGTCATAGAACCTTAAAAGATCCATGATGATACAGGAGAGGCTCTTTTTCTATGTAGCTACAGGGGGAAAATGGGTTAGGGAATTTGGCCTGAGAATGGATTTCTGAGGAATAAACAAAACAAAACAACAAAATACCCTCAAACTGAAGGAGGGCCCAGTTATTGATCTAACTAATTACATTTTGTTCCACTCTGGCTCTATTTTGCCTGTTCAGTCTCTCTCTCTCTCTCTCTCTCTCTCTCTCTCTCTCTCTCTCTCTCTCTTCTCTCTCTCTGAGATTTCCATAGTCATTCTCTCCTTTCATTTATCTTAAATTTTGGGAATAACAAATCTGATCAGTAAACATCTTAGTGACAATAGGCCCAAACCACATTCAAGCAACAGTACCATCCCAAGATGAGATTATCCCTTACAAAGGAGCAGGCATCTCGCCATAGGAACAGAAACAGTCCTCCAGCATCACGGCTTCTTCTGAGCTTCACAGCACCAATTCTCAGACGAGGGTCACTCAGTCCATCGTCTGAGCAGGACCACCTGCTTTGCCAGCTATGAACACTCCTCAATCACACAATCCCCTGATTCTTGCCTTTGTTCCCCTTTCTATAAAACTTCAAAGTTCCTGTGAGTCCCTGAAAGATAGATATTAGATCACTAGATTTTTTTTTCTTTGCTCCCCAGTGCAGCCAAACTGATTGAAGTTTTTCCTGCCTACATAGCCACTCTTCTCTTTGACTGCCATTTTGACACAGGTAACCACTCTAGACTGTAGAGAGCCTCAGAACCAAGGTCTTTGCCCTAAAACACTTGTAACAGAACTATAGAATAAAAGTTAATTTCAAGATTATTCCTTATTTTTATGATTTGAAAGTTAAATATGCAGCCGGGAGTGGTGGCGCACACTTGTAATCCCAGTACTTGGGAGGCTGAGACAGGAAGATTGCACAGGTTCAAAGGCAGCCTCAGCTACTTATTGAGGCTCTCCGGAACTTAGTGAGACCCTGTTTCCAAATAAAATATATAAAAAATAGGTCTGGAGTGTAGCAAGGAGGTAGAAAGCAGCTGGGTTCCATCCTCAGTACCAAAATAAATTAAAAAATTATACAATAAAAAAATAAATAAAAGTTAAAATATGTACTCTTAAACTCAGTTTATTCAACAAAAAATCGTTGAATTCTGCCATGTGCTAGTGTCTGTCTGCTCCATGGGAGAGCCTCCTGTTTCCATTCACAGATTTTTGAAGAGCCAACATCAGACTGTTGACTGTACACTCTTATGATCCTCTTTTCTCTCTTTTTATTTTATTTTTGTGGGTCTGGAGATGGAACCCAGAGGCATTCAACCTCCAAGCTACATTCTCTGTCCTATTCTTTTATTCTTTATTTGAAATAGGGTCTCACTAAGTTGCAGAGGGCCTCACTAAGTAGCTGAGGCTGTCCGCGAACCCGGATTCTCCTGTCTCAGCCTCCCAAATGCTGGGATTACAAGCGTGCGCCACCACGCCTGGCTTTCTTATGAGCCTTTCTTCTTATCACTTTGACATTCATCCGGGTCAGCACCAGAAATCAGAATTCCCTGCTTTCTCAAAGAGACTCATTGTAATGGAGTGGAATCTCCTCTCAACTCTGGGAGCTGAGTACAAGCTTTTTTTTTTTTTTTTTTTGGTGGTACTGGGGGTGGAACCCAGAGGCTTTCTACCTCTAGGCTATACTCCCTGACCTTTTTTTTTTTAATATTTTATTTGGAAACAGGGTCTCGCTAAGTTGCCGAAAGCCTCACTAAGTAGCTGAGGCTGGCTTTGAACCCGTGCGATCCTCCTGTCTCAAGCGTGCGCCCGGCTGAGTACAAGCTTTGATAAATGTTATAGTTTGGATTTAATATGCCCAGCCCTCATGTGATAGACAAGACAGCACTGGAGGCAAGACTTGGTTACTAGGAAAGGATCCCTGAGGATGTGGCCAGATACAGTGCAGGTACAGTGTGTGTGTCCTGGGCTTGTCTTGCTACAGCATCTACTCTCTGACCCCTTTGCTCTCTGCTCCCTGCCATTATGCCCTGAGGACCTGCAGTCCCTGCAAAAGCCAGTAGAACATGGGCTGAAATCTCCCAAATCATGAGCAAATGAATCTTCCTTCCCCTAAGTTTTACATATCAGATGTTTGGATCTTAGGAGAAAATGTGGGGAAATGGAATCTTCATTGGAACAAGTCTGTTGTACCTCCCCAAACACAGACATGTTGTTCTTTAGGGCAACTGAGCTTTCTCTCCCAAGTTCCCTCTCAGGTTTTATTCTCTCTGCCTAGTCTATCATTTCCATTTCTCTTTCACGCTTTTTCTTCCTCTTTTTTCCTCTCTCCATCTGTTCCCTCTCTGCCTCCTTTATACGACGAAATACATTTCCCTTAATCAATATGGAGTATCCTGAATACTAAGGTGAAACCAAAACCTGGCTTTGCGCCCAGACATCACTTTCTGAAGTGACAGGCTCTGGTAATAGGGGAGGGTTTGCAATTATACAGATCATTGCTTCGACCTGGTGCAAAGTCAACCAGCCCACAACACAAGAAGAGAGAAGCTTAATTTCTGCAGCTCCTAGAGGGCTCTGAGCAGTCTGAGAAGATACTGACCTGCCTGCTGTGCCAGCCCATCATCTTGCTCATCTTCAACTGAAGCCCTCTGATAAACAGCTCAGTTCATTTGCTGTTTTCTCTATGAACTTCTGTCTTGTAAAGTAAAAAAAGAATGACCTTATTACATGCCTTCCTTTTTCCTGACACTCTTTCTAAAAATGATTTACACACATGAAAAAAAAAGAACCTCTTAATGGCACAAGGTTTCATATTCTCAATATCCGATTAGCTGTACATTTTTCATCTTAGTATCAGCTCTGATAGTTTTTGGATAGGCACTTTCTAATCCCTTAAAGCAAATTTTCTCCTTTTGGGCTAGTTTAGTATGTAATCTATGTAGAATACAGTGGGGAAGTTGGATTTTCAAAACATATTTAGGCCTTCTAATCACTCTCAAAGTAAAATGAGGGGAGAAACTCAAACTATGTGTTTGTCACGCAGATGAGAGAATGCTTGGTCTGTAATGGAACCACTTATTACTATTCACTTTGACTTTCTCAATTCAGCTTGTCTTGAGGCATCCTTCTTTAAGCTCTGGGGAATTATAAATTCAAATGAAATGTGAGGGCAGGGAGGGGGATCTCTCCTGTGAGAACTGCACATTTCTGGACTCATCAGTCATGGGCGTAGGGAGGGAGCTGCATGAGATCTGGGAGAGGGAATAGGAGCATCCTCCAAGCCATGAAGGAACACACAGCCTTTGCCAGCATTCAGAGTCTTAAAAAAATTGGAATCATTTTAAGTCTTAGGATTTACTAGTAGATTATTTGTGACCCAGTTGCATTCATTTCTTCAGCCTTGAAGAAAAAAGCAATTAATATATTTTGCCTTCATATTTTTATAGTCTACTTTTTCTTTTGTTTTCATGAGAGCACAATTAACTGCACTTTGACCTTATGGTTGTGCAACACTGGGTGTCTTTTCCTAGAGAATAGGCATTTATTATGAACATGACATACTTTTTCCTATCTTCTCTTTATTTCTCTTTAAAGCCTGAATCAGAGAATATATGTATTCTTCCACATACCACTAGGGCTTTCTCATTGGCCTCAGTTTTTGCTCATGCTTAAGAAAAGCAATGCAAAGATTTATTTTTTGTTTGTTTGTTTACTGTGTTACTGGGGATTTAACCCAGGGATTCTCTATGTCTAAACCACATTTCAAAGCCATTTGTTTATTCTTTCTTTCTTTCTTTCTTTCTTTCTTTCTTTCTTTCTTTCTTTCTTTTACTTTGAAATAGGGTCTCACTAAGTTGCGAGGCTGGCCTTGAATCTGCGATCCTCCTGTCTCAGCTTCCCAAGTACTGGGATTACAGCCATGCACCATCATGCCTGGATCAACACTAAACATATTTAAAAGCTAATTTGGGTGCACTAAGGTTCTGTACTATGAGCATCAACATATTTAAAAGCTAATTTGGGTGCACTAAGGTTCTGTACTATGAGCAAGCTTCTTTCACTCCACTTTCTGTTCTTCAATTTATTGAGGTTGTGTTTATGAAGTACCTCATTGTTGCAGAGAAGGTAAGAAGTTACGTGTTTAACTTAGTTAAATTAGTTTTATTGTTAACCTTAGTAAATGTATCTAGGGATCATCCCTAGTACCTAATATTTGGTTCTTTAGCTGACTATATCTACAAAGATCCTGTTTCCAAATAAAATTATACTCTGAGTTCCCAGAATGATACAGATTTTTAGGTAATACTATTTAACATACCATATAATACATTTGAGAAAGGAGGGACTTAGAGAAAAGGAGAGGGTACCAGTTTTAAAAATAATTGGCTACAAATTCTATTCATTGAGAGCTAATGTCTCTATTCCCTCCACTGGGTGTGGAAGGACATTGAACTGTTCTGGCCATTAGAGTATGGTGGCTATGATGTTGTGTGACCACAAAGACAGGTCCACAAAGAGCGAGGCATATCTGCCTTGCTCATTGAAACACTCTAGTTTGGAGCTTTGAGGTACCATGGAAGAAGTCCAGCTACCAAGAGGCCACCATGCAGTTTGGATGTCAAGTGACATGGCTGGATCCCGTGATAGTGCTTGGGTTGGCCACCCAGGCACCAGACTGTGAGTGAGGTAGTCACAAGAAGATTCCACTTTCAGCCATCATTGAAGACCCCCAGTCTGAAAGTCATCTCAGATGAGATGCCAGACGTCATGAAGCAGAGAATAACCATCCCTGCTGGTTTCTGCTATTACGCTTACTAACTGATGCACATGATACAAATGCTTGTTATTTTAACCCATACTTAGCAATAGTCACTGTAATAGAGTCAGTTGTATGGCCATCAGACAACATATACACATGTATTCTGCCAGGCAGAGAAATAAGAGTCAAGCCAGTTTAATTCCAATGAGAATAGAATCTCCACAGGTGTACGCTGATGAGTCTGACCTCTCCTTGACAAAAGGTGCTCATCATCCTTACGGTGGGAGAGACCAGGGAATGTTTCATGGTTCTGGGAGTATAAACATATTTCTTGTTTCTCCAAGAACCCAAATGCAGAAAATGCATACTTAAAGGCTTGAGTTTCCTCTTTAAGAGCAATTGAACCTGAAAATGTAAAAAGTTCTTCTCTCCAGGTTTCTAATGCTGAAAATAAATGAAATCTGGATTCTGGTGTGAATTCATAGTTAGGGATGAAAGTAGAACCACGTCTCACTGGCAGATATTAAAAACAAACAATTGTTTACTACCTGTATAAAACAAAGACAGAATCTGCCTATATTCATCTTTTAAAGCAAGATAGTAATCAGTCAAATATTAACTTGCCTGTGGGCCATTGAATCCCATAGGCCATAAGGATACAGACATGCTATATATAAAGATTAATGTGTGTATGAGAGAGAGAGACAAAGACATGTTCTTTGTGTAACCTACATTCTAGGGGTGAGAGACAGACAGTAACTCTATTTATAGGTATAAATGATATTTGGGTATGTGAAGTGCCTTGAAGTCAATTAGATAGGTTAATGTGGAAGACAATGTGTATTTTGGGTCCTTTAAAAAGAATTCTCAGGGAGTCTTATCTCAGGCGGAGACATCTCATTTGATAACTGAATTCTGCATGGAGACATAGTGGAAGAGAATGAGCGACAACATCAGTTAGCATGGTTCTGTGTCTGAAGTTGGCAGCCCAATTTGAAAGTCAAGTAGATGTAATATATCTCTTTTCAAGGAGCACTTTTTGAGAACGATTTTGAGCATGTCTTGGTTAAGAATCACTGCTGATTCTAGTGCTTCCTAGAGGTAAGCATTCCAATAAACTAGAATTTTTCAGCTCTATCATAGATAGTTGAATTCTGAGTAGGTGAAATGTCAGTCTTGGGATTGTGCTTAGGTGTTCAAATGCTTCCAGGATCTATTTTAAACAACATTAAACATCAAAGCCAAATACTGTGCTCTCTAAAGGGATGGCACTTGTAATGCATGTAGGAAAACAAAAGTACCACCTCCCTAAACAGATCATTGAAGAAATAAATATATACTTACTGTAACTAAATAGACTCTCAAATGGACTTAGGTAAATGTGATCAGAGCTATTTGTTTTATATTCCGTGTCTAATAATTTGAGTATGCACGTTCTTTATAGATCTGATTTTAAAAGTGGTCATTTCTATTGTTGCCCCTGCTCTTGTTTCTTGAGTGTTTATTGCTCTCCCCTTACATTGTAAGATTATGTTTCTCAGAACTTTACCTATGGAATTCCTTGAAGTCTATGCTTAAAATTTTCTTCCCAAAGAGTATGTGTGTTTGTTTCTGCTAATTAGGGACTATTTTAAAATAGGAGTCAAAAGACATCTGCTATAAAAAGCCAGACTTTAGAGATTTTAGATCATGCAGTCTCTGTTGTATTTACTCAATCCTGCCATTATGGTGTTATAGAATCTGTAGACAGTACGTAAACACATGAGTGTGGCCATGTTCCTATAAAATTTGTCTGACACTGAAATTTGAATTTTGTGTCCTTTTTATATGTCACAAAATATTTCCTTTTTAAAAAATACTTCCTGTTTTGGATTTTCTTTCAACCATTTAAACATAGGAAGACCATTTAACTCTTGGAAAGTACAAAAGCAGAGAGCAGATTGGATTTGACCAGTGGGCCTAGTTTTCCCACTCTGGCTGGCTTTCTTTCTTTCTTTCTTTCTTTCTTTCTTCTTTTTTAAGTTTATTTTTGTGCTTTTATTGGTGCATTATAGTCTCACATCATAATGTAAATCATGTTGACAATGACATACATGCACATGATTTGGTGCCCCCCATTTTCCTCCCTCCCAATACAAAGTTCCCAGGTTGACACTGGTATATATTCACATGTTATACACACAGTCTATGGTAGTATTTCTACTAGTTAACCTAAGTCTTCCTCCACCCCTACCCTTATATCTCCTCCTTGGCTCCCCTGAGGTTTCTCCTCATTATATGGAGTTTCGCCTGTATCCCAATTACTCTCTATCCTGGACATATTAAAGAAAACATATGACCCTTCACTCTCTGTACTTGGCTAATCTCACTTAACATGATGTTCTCCAGGTCCTTCCATTTTCTTGCAAATGATGTAATTTTATTTTTCTTTATTGCGGAGTAGAATTCCATTGTGTGTACTTCCTATAATTTTGTGAACCATTCTTTTGTTGATGGACACCTACGTTGGTTCCCAGAGTTTAGCTATCGTGATTTGTGCTGTTATGAACATAGGTATGCAACTTTAAGCTAAATGTTTAATGTTTTTTGAGATCTTACATTTGTTTAGCATTCTAGTTCTGAATATGTAAGAAGGCCGTTGAAGTTAAGGTTTAATAGGAATAATTTTTATTTTTTCCCTTTATCACAAAGCCAAGACTGGGGTTGATAGGCATCACTAACACTTTCCTCTGTGAGGTAGTCTCCTCTCTATTTTACACACAAACTCTTCCAGGGCATTGGCTTGACCAGAGATTCCTGTTGGAACTCCTATGATACCTAGGACTCAGTTAGTCTCCTTGTGGTCTGCTAAAGTCAAGTTTTAAGCCATCAGGTTTAGAAGAGAACAAATGCAGATTTGACCAATTCTGATGATCCTTGTCTGTATTTAAGATTTTTTTTAAAGTTCTGAATTTCATTTCCATCCAATTTATCTATGTATTTAATAAATTATTTTTACATATCACCCAGAATTTCTAGGTGCTCTGTATTCTTAGAAAATATTGATGAGCTTGGTATGGTGGCATATGCTTGCAATCCCAGCATTTGGGAGGCTGGGACAGGAGGTTCACAGTTCTCGGACAGTGTTAGCTACTTAGTGAAGCCCTTTTGCAAATCAGTGAGACCTTGTTTCAAAATAAAGAATAAACAATAGGACTGGGGGGTGTAGCTCAGAGGTAGAACACTCCTGGATTCCACCCCCAATACTGAAAAAAAAAAAAAAGATGAAAACAGAAAACTCTTTGTACTCTATCCTGAGCTTTCCCCGCCAGTGTCTCACTATTGTAGGTGCTTCATGCTACCTCAGGAGACTGGTCATTCTTAGGAACAAAGTTATGGAAAAAAGGAAATGTCAAGAGAATGTGTACATGCCAGAGAGGAAATAGTGATAGTGTTCTCCAGGTTTAGGAAAAAAAAGTGAGAAAGTTTTGGGAAGAAAAAAATTTCTGAGAAGTAACTGAAGAAAAGATGAAGTACCTGCAGTTATTCCCCACTACAGGAGCCATCAGAGGCGAAGACAGAGTCATATTCAGACGAAAGAAGAGGAAAGGTAGTTAAGAGTAAGAAAACAGAGTTCCAAGTAACCCGAAGTTTAAAAAGAAAGAGGTAAAGGTGAGACATGACAAGATGTATGTGCAAGAGAAACAGCTGTATTTATCAAAAGATAGACGGGCATGACTATCTAGATAAAACAGGCATCAATCTGGGTTAGCACCAGGGCTAGCGAGGGGATGAAAATCTGCCTTAGGGAAGATTAATCCTGTGGCACAATGCGGGCTGGTTTAGGTCATAAAATAGTTGGCAGCAAATGCCAAATACGAGGCTGTTGGGCTACCTGGGGTGTGAATGTGGAAGGCTTTTGTGTGGTCCCTTGGTGAGGTGAGGGGATTGGTATGAAGATTTGAGAACTGTAAAAAGGGAAGGTCAACAAACAGTGACAAACAAACATGAAGAGGGAGGAGAAGCAAGAGAAGCCCAAGACAGGAAGAAAATACACAGATTCGTAGTTTCTTTTCTTTTCTTTCTTTCTTTCTTTCTTTCTTTCTTTCTTTCTTTCTTTCTTTCTTTCTTTCGGTACTGGGGTTCTTGGAAACCTGTCGGGGCCCACTCGGCTGGACCGAGATGGCACCCAGGCTTGTTGCCAGTGTGGATTCAAGATGGCGCCTAGGCTTGCAGCCAAGTCATGAGACTCACAAGATGGACGTCTCCTTGAGCATGCGCAGTGTGCCGTGCTACGTGCCTGCAGAATGATCAGTGACGCAAAGCCTCATGCTACCACCAGCCTGCGTATGAGAGAGTCAGAAATGTGCATGCCCTAGCTGTGGAAGCTTGGGGTTGGTAGGGAATAGAGGGAGGGATTATGATGCTGATATATATTGTGCTTGTTGTACATATTGAGACAGAAGGAAGAAGAGACATATTAAGGATCCATTAAAGAAGAATTCATATTTCAGCTGAAGAGGTGTCTGTGTCATTCTCTAAGCCCCTGCAGGTCAGAGTCTTAGGGGACGATAGAAACCCTTCTACCTCCGGGCTACACTCCCAGACCTATTTTTTATACGTTTTATTTGGAAACAGGGTCTCTTAAGCCAGCGTGGCTGGCTTTGAACTTGCGCGATCCTACTGTCTCTGCCTCCCAAGTACGGGGGTTACAAGTGTGTGCCACCACGCCCGGTCTTTCTTTCCTTCCTTCCTTCCTCCCTTTCTTCCTTCCTTCCTTCCTTCCTTCCTTCCTTCCTTCCTTCCTTCCTTCCTTCCTTCCTTTCTTTCTTTCTTTCTTTCTTTCTTTCTTTCTTCTTTTTGCGGTACTGAGGATGGAACCCAGGGGCATTCTACCTCCAAGCTACGCCTGCAGCCCTATTTTTTATTCTTTATTTTTAAAAAAGGTCTCACTGGCTTGCAAAGGGCCTCACTAAGTAGCCGAGGCATTCCATGAACTGCGATTGTCCTATCTCAGCCTACCAAATGCTGGGATTACAAGCGTACACCACCATGCCTGGCTCCTTAAATTTCTTTTGCCCAGATTCAACTTCTAAGGCATAATATGAAAGCTCATTCAGTGGCGAGTTTGGTAGATTACAAGACATTAGGGTCTCAATGGTTCTGTTTGAGGGTTTTGTTTTTTGTTTTGTGGCCTTGGGATTCAACACAGGGGTGTTCTACTTCTGAGCTATACTCCTCAGCCCTATTTCATTTTTTATTAGGAAACAGGGTCTTACTAAATTTTTGAGGGTCTTGCTAAGTTCCTGAGGCTGGCCTCAGACCTGTGGTCCTCCTGTCTCTGTCTCTTAAGTGCTGGGATTGCTGGTATGTATCATCTCACCTCACCTCACCTCACCTCACCTCACCTCACCTCACCTCACCTCACCTCACCTCACCTCACCTGAGTTTTATGTTATCTCTTTTTCCTTCCAAGTCAGCAGAGCAGGGAGCCTACATTTCATAGAACTCTTGTCTCTTCTGCCCGAGTGTTGACAATAGGGATGCCAGTTTTGCCTTTGCGTTTGTGTCTGAGCAGGCTCCCTGAGGTCTTCCACAGCCAGGGAACCACTAGGTTTTCCTTAAAGCCTTCACACTCAGAGGTGGCAGCATAGTCACCCCTCCTCACTGAAAAATGGATCAAAAAAAAAAAAAAAAAAAAAAGCTCATTTTGTATGAACCAGGGTCGAAAATTGAAAATGTTCCACCTTAACTGTTCTTCATGCTTGGCACATTTCAGGAGCTATTTTTCTGACAGCACAATCAAGGTTCCTTATGAGCTCAGTGCTTTGTTTGGCTTTCTTTATTATGAAGATGTTGTCGTATTTTCTAAATGAATGAACCCAAGAATAACCTTTTGGAATGGCGATGTCATTTTCCAGGAGGCTGAATGGCCTTCCCCTATATGCTGGAGTACCTTTCTGTGCCCTAGGTTCCAGTTGCCTTTTCAGAGAACATAATTAACTGATGAAATAGATGCTTGCAGAGGCAGAGGTACAAACTGTGACCAACTGCGTGTTTAAGAAGAAAATAAGCAAGAATTAGAGGGCAAAGTTTCACCAACATGGCACCACACTTCATTTTGCTTTTGCTGAGAAATTTTGAATGAACCACATTTTAAAAAATCATCATTTCTTTCTCTTTTTTACCCTGAGCAACCCCAGACATTTCTATTTTTATTTTAAAACAGGGTCTTGGTAATTTATTGTGTACTGGCCTTGAACTTGCAATCCTCCTATTGCAGCCTCTCAATTACTGGGATTATTATTTATTATTATTATTATTATTATTATTATTATTATTATTATCATTAGTGGTACTGGGGATAGAACCCTTCTGCCTCCGGGCTATACTCCCAGACCTATTTTATATTTTATTTGGAAACAGGGTATCTTAAGCCAGTGCAGCTGGCTTCGAACCTGTGTGATCCTCCTGTCTCAGCCTCCCAAGCACAGGGATTATAAGCGTGCGCCACCACGCTCGGCTCAATTACTGGGATTATAGTTGCATACTATTGCACCCAGCTGAAGGATTGAAGGATCTTTTCCTTCCTTCCTTCCTTCCTTCCTTCCTTCCTTCCTTCTTTCCTTCTTTCCTTCCTTCCTTTCTTTGTAGACTGAACCCAGAGGCATTCTACCTCCCAGCTATACCCCCAGCCCTTTTTATGTTTTATTTTAAAAGTGGGTCTTGATGAATTGGAGAGGCTGGTCTTGAACCTGCAATCCTCCTTTCTCAGCCTTCCAGTTATTGGAATTACAGAGGTATATCACTGTGCCTGGTAAGGAATCGTGATTTTTTAGCTCACTTCTTCAAGGGAAATTGTCATCCACCTTTAAACCTAGAAGAAGGAAATACATGTCTTTCTAGAACAAGGCTGTTCAGTTATAAGACTATAACTGAAAACGTTGTTCAGTGTGACAAAAGTAATGAAACTGGGATCAAAAGGCAGTGTGGTTCTAGTCTGGGTTCCAGCTCTGATTATATCAGTCACCATTTATCAAGTGCTCACTGGGTCAAACACTAGACTGAGTGCTTTTCATGCATTATCTCGTTTGATCTTGTCACATTTCCAGGAGAAAAGCAATATTATTATTGCTGTTTAATAGATGTGAAGACTGAGCCTCAGGAAGGCTAAGGAGCTAGTTCATGGTCCCGCCAATCAACAGGCATTGGTGCTTGTATAAGCTAAGCTCAGTACTGAGCCTTGAGAGGATTTTTTTTTTGGTTTTTTTTTTTTTTTTTTTTTTTTTTTTTGGTGGTACTGGGGTTCCTGGAAGCCCTTCTACCTCCGGGCTACACTCCCAGACCTATTTTTACATTTTCATTTTTGGAAACAGGGTCTCCTAAGCCAGCGCTCGCGGCTGGCTTCGAACCTGCGCGATCCTCCTGTCTCCGCCTCCCAAGCGCGGGGATTACAAGCGTGCGCCACCACGCCCGGCCCTTGAGAGTTTTGACTAACCAATTTGAGCCTCAAAGGAACTGTAAAATAAGGATATTTGCCTTGATGATTTATAAGTCTTAATATTTCAAGATAGTATCCAACTCTACCTTCTGAAGAATGGAATATAAAGAGGTGACACAATATAATAGACTAAGGATAGAGTCCCCTGGATTTGGCAAGATCCAGCATTGAGAACAGGCTAATTCCCCTGGGTGACTAATGCGGAGGGGACTACACAGCAGCAGCAACTGAGTAGTTAAGTCCTAGAAGAATCCTAAAAAAATCTTCTAAAACGTTAAATGCTGTATACATCTTGGGGGAAAAAAAAGGTAAATCTTAATATTGGATAAATGACTCGTGGGAGAGTGAAATATAGTACAGAATGTGGTTACTTTCCCCTCCTTAAGAATTGGATGCTCAGAGGAGAAAAGATTCCATCTGGAGAGATTTCCAGGTAATCTGCTTTTTTTCTGGGGTCTTGAGCTTTCTGAAACCCTTTCATCTCATTTTGAAGTGGGTTATTAAATACTCCTTCTCCATACGAACCTCAGTTGAAAACAAAACCCCCAAAACTATTAAGGCCTCTAGAAAAGACAACTCAGAATTAAATGAAAATCCAGCTGCACTTCCTGAATATTTGTAGAGGTCTTGACATGTGTTTGGTTAAACTTTACAGCATTTAAAACCATCATTTCAGTCCTGATGAATTGCTGTGTGGGTAAGTTCTCCATTTACGTTCTCTTTCTCTTCTTTTCACCCTTTCTCTTCTACATTTCTTTTGATCACAGGCAATGTTGTTAGCCTTTGAGCAAAATAAAAGATAAAGAAATATTAATACCCAACTTGATCACAGGTGTCCTCTCTACTTCTCTTTCACCTTTTGAGAGTGATAGAAAACTGGCTTCTTTATAAGACTTCCATTCAAATTTTATTATTTGTATGATTTTTTTAAATTTCCAGGCAATGAAGCTACTCTAGTGAGTCGATGGCTAATTGCATAAAGGTAATTACAATTTAGCCAGTATGAAAGATTGTTTAGAAAGAGGTGACCTCTGTGCTCTTGGTAACTGCAGCTCAAGACCCAACCAGCTACTGTGGTGCATAAAAAACATCTTAGTTCATTAAGATCAAAGGGTCTAGTCACTTGTTCACAGTACTTATTTTTGTAGCCTGAAAAAAGTATTTAAGCAATTAACAACTTTTTAAACCCCCACCCACTGTTTGAATTGCTAACCTTCAAATAAAATATCTCTGGGGAAATCATTGATGTTACAGCCACTTGTCCCCAGATTCATCTCCCTGATCTTTTTGAACTTGATGTGCAAACATTTACATGATAATTGAAACACTAATTAAATGCTGTGTCTGGGCATCAGAGTTAGGAATTCAGAGAGAAAGGCTGACTTCTTGTAAACAGTGTCAGGAACCAAAAGCCCACCTTGCTTCCAGGTTTCAGCCAAAGTGATTTAGAATGTTTTCAGGCTTCCCTGGTGTTTATTGATGTGTGCAAGGCATTTCTAGTTGTTCCATCAAACAACATGAGAGAAACAGCTGCTAACTCCAACCATCAAAAAAAAAAAAAATTGAGCATGCATTCCAGAGAGAAGGTATGAATAACTTAATTTGGTTATGAGTGTTGATTAAAACAGGTACAGAAGATAAGATGGAATCATACTTCTGTCACACTTTTAGATCAGGGTATTGTTTAGACTTCAGTGTATTTTTTTCTCTTGTAATCTCATGTACAGGTTTCTTTTTATTTTTTTATTTTTATTGGTGCATTGTAGTCATACATCTTAGTGTAGTACAAGATGGTAGAGGCATACATGCACATATCACTCAATTAGTCCTTACCCAATTCCCACCTCATCACCCCTCCTCTTCTTCTCATGTTTGGCTTAGTGATTGACTTTGATATGTTTTGAATATACATCATGTAGACTTTGGTTTCCTTGCATCCTGGGTATATATTTTGTTGGTTCGTTTTTTGGCACACTAGTTGTGCGTATCTGTTTTCTATCTTTGTGGTGTGTGTGTGGTGCTGGGGTTGGAACCCAGGGGCTTTTCTTCCTCCGGGCTATACTCCCATACCTATTTTATATTTTTTTTATTTGGAGACAGGGTCTCACTAAGTTGCTGAGAGCCTCACTAAGTAGCTGAGGCTGGCTTCGAACCTGTGTGATCCTCCTGTCTCAGCCTCCCAAGCACTGTGATTACAAGCGTGCGCTACCATGCCCGGCTGTTTTCTATCTTTATATTCAATGAATAAAAGTGGTGAATCTAAGCCATGATTGCCATATTAAAATCAGTTAGGTAATATGAATGCTAGGGTTGTCATTGATGCCAATTGTATCAGATTTTTCAGATTTTTAAACTCTGCAAGTGATTTTAATGTTTTCAGATTAAGATCCTGATAGATATAATCCTTGTTAGGACAAAGATTATGTCTTTTTGGTTTATCCTTGTATTTCTAGAACATAGGACAGCATCTGATGCTTAATAAGTACTCAATAAATATTTTTGAATGACCTGTGCTTTATTAAAATCCCAGATAGATTAAAACTGGCTGGGGTTTCTATGAAGGTTTGCAGAGTTTACCAAGGCAAATTAGAGAGATAGGTAGAGTTATCCCTCCCCCTATTTTACAATTTTCTCCTGACACCAGAAACCAAACATCTTGGAGCAAGCCCTAGGAATATAAATGCCTTCCAGGATGCAGCCATATCCCCCTTCTTCATCAGATGTGCTCACTGCCTGTGATTCCTGTGACTGGCTCCATTTTTTATCTTCTAATTTAACTCCAATTTCCTGTTGGCACTGGCACCCTGCCCTGGATCTAACCCAGCATGGGACATGTTCCCCAGTTGCTGGAGTTTCTGAGGCACACACTCCTGAGCTATCAACCCCACTTCAGCCATTGCCTCAGCTGGAAAGAATAATCTCATCCAAGGTCACCCCTCATCTGGGGGCAGCTCACATCTAATGTCTGATGTGAGGGTATAAGTGCTCACACTTTGCTCAACCCAGAGCAACTCCAAGTGGGCTATCTCAACTCCAGAGGCCCTGCTCTGGAGGGTGAAATCTTGGTTAGGACCTATCTCAGCTCAACTTCTTTTTATATTTTATTGGTGCATTATAGTCATACATTTTGATGAGGTTTGGGGTGGTGGAGGCATACATGCACACAGCACTCGCTGAGCCCTCCCCCAGGTCCCACTCTATTCATTCCTTTCCCTTCCTTCCTTCCTTCCTTCCTTCCTTCCTTCCTTCCTTCCTTCCTTCCTTCCTTCCTTCCTGTGCTCAGCACAGTGATTGACTTTCATAAGTTTGTGTAAGTGCATCATGCCCACTGAGGTGTTTCCCTCCTTCCCCCTCCCATGTCCCTCAGTTAGGTCACCTTCTTCACTCATCGAAGGTTTCTCCTCCTGTGCCCGGAGTTCCTCCTATGCTTTGTTTCTCCCAAGCTTCTGCATATTAGGGAGCACATCAAACTTTTCACTTCTTGTGACTGACTAATCTCACTTAGTGTAATGTTCTCTACCTTCACCCATTTCCCTGCACATGACATAATTTTGTTCTTCTTTATGGCTGAATAGAATTCCATTATGTATATATCACATAGTTTTGTAATTCATTCACTTGTTGATGGACATCTTGGCTGGTTCCACAGTTTGTCCGTTGTGAATTGTACAGCCATAAGCATAGATATGCATGCATTACTCTGGTTTTAATTCCACTGGGTACATACCCAGGAGTGGTATTGCTGGGTCAAATGGAAGATTTATTTCTATTCTTCTGAGTACCCTCCACAATATTTTCCAAAGTGATTGCACTAGTTTGCAATCCCACCCACAATGCATTAGAGTTCCTACTTCTCCACATACTCACCAGCATTTGGTGTTGTTTGTGTTTTGAATGATTGCCATTCTAATTGGAGTTAGGTGAAATATCAGGGTAATATTGATTTGCATATTTCTGATTGCTAATGATGTTGAACTTTTTTCATACATTTATTTGCCATTTGTATTTCTTCTTTTGTGAAGTGTATATTTAGTTCACTTGCCCATCTATCTATCTATCTATCTATCTATCTATCTATCTATCTTTCTTTCTTTCTTTCTTTCTTTCTTTCTTCCTTCTTTCCTTCCTTCTCTCCTTCTCTTTCTTTCCTCTTTCTTTCTTTCTTTCTTTCTTTCTTTCTTTCTTTCTTTCTTTCTTTCTTTCTTTCTTTCTTTCTTTCTTTCTTTCTTTCTTTCTTTCTGCAGTACTAGAAATTTAACCCAGGGATGTTCTACATCTGAGCCATATTCCCAGCCCTATTTTTTGTATTTTTTATTTTGAAACAGGACTTCACTAAGATGAAGAGAAGCTTACTAAGCAAGCAGCTGAGGCTCACTACAAAACTGTGATCCTGTCTTAGCCTCCCAAGTACTGGGATTACAAGTGTGTGTCACCACACCTGGCTCTTCAGTTCACTTGCCCATTTTTTGATTGGATTTTCATTATTTTGGCAGTGAGTTTCTTGAGCTTTCTGTATATTCTAGATATTAGTCCCCTATCAGAGGAGTAGCTGGCCCCAATCTTCCATTCTTTTGGCTTTCTGTTGAAGTTTTTGGTAGTTTCCTTTTCTGCACATGAGCTCTTCAACGATTTCTTTCTCTTCCAATAATTTTCTTTTACTTTCTCCACAGGTACTACTAATAAGAACACTTTCTAGTGAACTCTTTCACTCTGATCTCTGTTTTGGAGTCTGCTTGCCAAGCACACAATTGCAAGAGCATGCGTTCCTTGACCTTAGGTGTTCGTGCTCACTCAGACTGAGGCTGGGCTCCTTGTAGCTCTGTCTGTCATATGCCAGGCACCATGGCAGTAATGAGCAAGACAAATAAAAGGCTTGCAGAATGCTTGCCCTCGTTGAGCTTACACTCTGGCAGGAGATAAATGCAATCAACAAATGAATATATAGCAGTGGATGGTGCCGTTTAGAAAAATAAGCCAGGGAAAGATAATGGAGAATAGCAGGGCTATGTGGGGTGGTGATGTACTGGAGCTGTCTTCTGCTGCCTCATGAAAACTGATAATTAAATCTACAAAACATTTGAAGGCCAGTTGTTAAACACAGACATTATTAAAATGAAATGATAAGCCGGGCATGGTGGTGCACGCTTGTAATCCCAGCACTTGTAAGGTTGAGACAGGAGGTTAGTGATTCGAGGACAGCCTCAGCTAATACATAGTGAAGCCCTATGCAATTCAGTGAGACCCTGTTTCAAAATAAAGAATAAAAAATCATCAAGCTGGGGGTGATGATGCTTTGAAGTAAAATTCCCCTGGGTTTCATCCCCAGTACCACACACACACAGACACACAGACACACACACACACACACTATATAGATATGTATATATCATATATAATAAAATGTATATATAATAAAATGCATATTATATAATATATATAATAGTATATATTATATATATATCATATATAATAAAATGAAATCATATAGAACTGAATGTGGTGGCAGATACTTGTAATCCCAGCATTTGGGAGGATGAGACAGAAAGATCACGGTTCGAGGACAGCCTCAGCTACTTAGTGAGCCCCTTTGCAACTCAGTGAGACTCTGTTTCAAAATAAAGAATAAAAGCCGGGCGTGGTGGCGCACGCTTGTAATCCCTGTGCTTGGGAGGCGGAGATAGAATGATCACGCTGGTTCAGAGCCAGCTTTGCTGGCTTAAGAGACCCTGTTTCCACATATAAAAGCTAAAAAATAGGTCTGGGAATGTAGTTCATGGGAGTGTATCCCGGAGGTAGAAGGGCTTCCAGGAACCCCAGTACCACTAAAAAAAATAAAAAAAAGAATAAAAAATATAGGGCTGGGGGTATAGCTTGGAGGTAGAATGTCCCTGGGTTCCATCCCCGGTAAGGCAAAAAAAAAAAAAAATTATGTAAGCTTAAAATGAAATAAGTCATATTAGAAACAAAGGTAATGAACACTAAACCCATCACTTCTTTATTTTATTTTATTTTTATTTTTTTGTGGGTCTGGGGATGGAACCCAGGTGCTTTTGACCTCCAAGCTACATCCTCCTATTTTTTTATTCTTTATTTTGAAACAGGGTCTCACTGAGTTGCAGAGGGCCTCACTAAGTAGCTGAGGCTGTCCTCGAACCACGATCCTCCGGTCTCAGCCTCCCGAATGCTGGGATTACAAGCGTGCGCCACCACGCCTGGCTTCGCTTCTTCATTTTACATGGTGCTGTTATATACTCTCCTGTGACTATGGGCATCTTTTACATCTGTATGGTAGGAGATTATCCGATGGTGTGTTGCTGCATATCTTCCCCCAGTTCTACATTCAGTAATATCAGTGCGTTTGAACTATACTTGTCCAATGGAATCCACAGCTTTCCTAGAGATACAAGAGTTAGGCAAAAGAAAAAAATCATCCAGCAAGAATTGACTATAAAGAATTTATGATGATGAATATTGAGTATGTTATGATCATTTGTAAACTATGATCAGTAAGATTTACACTCAACGCATGTACATGTGTGCATATGTACATACCCCCAACCCCAGAGATCTGGTTGTAAACATTGACAAGCACATCACTGGTTAGGGACCTTTGCTTTAGGTATGATATTAGAGAAAAATGATATAACACCTGAGGTGATGCCTGATTGAAATCAGGGAGCCTGTTTTATTACTCTTTGTGACAAAATATGCTGTCCCTAATACTTTGTGTTCTCATTTCTTATTCTCAGATGATGGTCTCAAGACAATTTTTGCTTTGCCCATATGGATAATTTATCTCTTTCAAACTCTATTGATTTAAGATTTTAAGAACTTCTATTAGGTCACAGCTCAAGGTCTTAACTTTGCCAGTGAGGATAACCTGAAATTCACTTGGCTCATTACTATTTACATTCTGATAACATTTTTTGCTTATAATTACCAATCTGTAAATGTATTTAGGCATTCTTAGTTATTTATGGTAATCATAGGTATTTTTGTAAGGAATCAGTCTCTTAGTTATCAATTTTATCTCTTTTGGGAATTTAGATAATTGAGTATTGGATTTTTTTCAGCCACAACTATAAGATACTGTAGTTGTCAAAGTGAGAGTAGTATAATAAATGAGAAAAGACATAGAATTGGATGACTTGAGCCACTTGTTGGCTTTATGACCATGAGTAAATATCAAAGTCTCAGTTTTCTAATGTAAACAATAAAAATTTAACTCGTCAAACCTATTGACTGTTAAAACAAATAAGGCAAGATTTTTAAATTTTTATTTATTTATTTTATTGGTATATTGTAATATACATCTTGATGAAGTTCAGGGTGACAGAGGCATACATGCACACAGCACTTGAGCCTTCCCTCAATTCCCACCCCACTCTTTCTGTCTTCCCACCTACCCATACTTTGCCCAGCGATTGGCTTTGTTAAGCGTGTATAGGTCCATTATGTCCATTAAGCTGTTTCCCTCAAGTTTTCTTCTCTCTTCCCATCTCCCTCAGTTAGGTCTCTCCTTTACTCTACCAAGGTTTCTCCTTTGTCTGGAGTCCCTCCTGTGTCCCAATTTCTCTATAGCTTTCACATATGAGGCAAAACATCTTACTTTTTATGTTTTTGTGACTGACTAGTTTCGCTTAGCATAATACTCTCCAACTCCATTAATTTCCCTGGAAATGACACATTATTTTTTCTTTTTCTTGCCTGAATGAATTCCATTGAGTATACGTCCCATAGTTTTTAAATACATTTTTCTGTTGATGCACATTTCAGCTGATTCTGTAGTTTGGCAATTATGAATTGTGCTGCTATAAACATAGATTTGCATGTATTTCTATGGTAGTCTGGCTTTAATTCTTTTGAGCAGATACCCAGGAGTGTATAGCTGGGTCATATGGTAGGTTCATTTCCATTCTTCTGAGAACCCTTCACACTGTTTCCCAAAGTGGTTGCACTATTCTGCTCTCAAGAAATTAATAATCTATCCTTAAAACTATTCATAATATAGCATGTGAACCACTGATGCTTGCTGTAGTGTGAATATAAAATTTTATAAAAGTTAAATGAGATCATGTAAATTAGCATATTTTCTGAACATGGGAAATAACATAAGTATATAAGATGTAGTTGTTCATACAACTGCTTGATGCCTGGTGCTAGCTACTTCCTGGCACTGGACAATGCCTACTGAAAGAATGAACTGCATAGTATAACTGACCATTCACTTAGAAAATACCATGTCTTTATGTATGGTTTAGCTATTCTGCTGTGTGGTTAAACTCTGTAATCAACACATGGCCACATTAATTTAAAGTTATATGTGGTTAAACAGTTTAGTTTTATTGCTCTGTGAAAAATTCAAGTGGACAAGATATTTCTGTAATAGAACCAAATAATATTATTTTGTTATTTTGTGACTTTACTAGGCTTTTAATCTTAAGATTTGTGGTTGTTCCATACCGATCTTTTCTGAAATCTTCAGAGTGAAATTAATTAACCACTTCATGTTGCAGATGAAGTATTATGAAGCAAAGTGATCATTGATTAAAATATAAGCAGTTGTTTCTGAGAATAAGTTTATATAATTAATATTTTAAAAAGGAAGTAATGATTTCCCCATTACTCAGATTATATTTTTTATTATAAAAATTTAGAAAATCTGATAAATATAAATATAATCATCTGCTGTTCTGTCACCTAAAGACTATAACTTCTAGAATTTTAGCATCTATGCATATTTTCATATACTGTGATAAGGCATATATATGTGTATATATATATATATATATATATATATATATATATATATATATCGTACATGTATATATAAAAATATATATGTAGAGTGTTACTGGTGATTGAACCCAGGGGCATTCTACCACTGAGCTATACCTCTAGTCCTTTTTGTTTTTCAATAAGGTCTTGATAAGTTAGTGCATACTAGCCTGGAACCTGTGACCCTCCTGGAACCTGTGGCACATGCTTGTGATCCCCGCACTTGGGAGGCAGAGATAGGAGGATTGCGCAGGTTCAAAGCCAGCCTTGCTGGCTTAAGAGACACTGTTTCCAAATAAAAAATATAAAACATGGGCCGGGTGTGGTGGCACACGCTTGTAATCCCCGCACTTGGGAGGCTGAGACAGGAGGATCGCACGGGTTCGAAGCCAGCCTCAGCTACTTAGTGAGGCTTTCAGCAACTTAGTGAGATCCTGTTTCCAAATAAAATGTAAAAAAGGTCTGGGAGTATATCCCAGAGGTAGAAAGCTTCTGGGTTCCACTCCCAGTACCACCAAAAAACCAAAACCAAAAAAAAAAAAATGGGTCTGGACGTGTAGCCTGGAGGTAGAAGGGTTTCCAGGAACCCCAGTACCATCAAAAAAAAAAAAAAAAAAAAAAAACCAAAAACAAGGACTCCATAAAGAAATAAAATAGAGACCACATGTGTTACACTTTGGTAAAGAAGTTATCTTCATTTTGCCCATGTCCTGAAACTTTGTGTGAGGGCCAAATTTAAAGATTCTAGGCTGATTAAATTGATGGAAGAAATTTCAAAGCAGCAAAATATCTAAGCTGTATTATGGATGTTGATGTCCACATTCAGCAAACTGTACACACTGAATTTTGGAAGCAAACATAAAGTAGAGAAACCTTAAAGATTTGCAGTTTGGCCAGAAAGGCATGTGAAGGTGTAGTCCAAAGAGATAATGTCATAGAAGGAAGTTAGGATGGTTAAAAAAAAAAAAAAGAGGAATCAGTAACCATGATGTAGGAGCAGATGAAGTTGGGACCAGGGGCCACTCAGTTGGAATTAGGACCAGTGGCAGCCTGGATGGAATAGGCCCAGTGGCTGTGATTGGGAAGGGCCCAGTGGCAATGAGTAAGGAGGATGTGACTACTTTTTCTGTTGGCAGCCCACCTTGGAGCCCACATAATGCTGGTTTTGCTAGAAAAAGGAGGCCTTAAAGATTTTCCCCAGATTTCAGAGGAAGGCCTGGCGAGCCAGGCAGTGTGTGGCAATGTGTAGTAGGGTCAGAATTCCTGCAAGTAGGCCCAAATGGGACACTTTGTGAAGCTGTGAGTGTGAAGTCAAGATTCCAAGGAAAAAAATCGCAAGATTTAGAAACACCAGAAACATGAAATGACTGCAAGGAAAGTCCGCTAGCTGCCAGTCATGGAGCCAGACTAGAAGAGACAGAAGACCACCCACTGCAATCAACCATGCAGCAGGGCCAGGTCTTCCAGGGCCCTTTGGAAATCAAATCTTACCACCGTGTGCCCCAGATGCCAGAAGATGAGCTGCAAAATCAAATGCTTGTCCTTCTGGATTTTGTTATTGCGTTGGTCCCATCCCTTCTTTCTATGGTCCTATGCCTCCCTTCGGGAATACAGATGTTTACTCCTTGCCTTTGTATGTTGGATGTATGTAACTTGCTTCTTATCTTGAACTTTATTGTCATTTACAGGGGCTCACAAGAATTCATCTTGGGTCTCAGATGATAGGACTTTTCAGCAATGCTAGTACTGTTAAAACTGGGAATTTTTGAAGAGGACTAAATATATTTTGCATTCTGAACTGGGAATGAGTTCTTTAGAAACCAAGGCAGAATAGAATAGTTAGATATAAAATGACCCTGGAGAGAGCTCATTTATTAATATTCAGGGTTTGTATAATGGGGTCCTGAAGGTTGTAATCCCAGCAGCAGATAATTCCATTGAAAATCCATGGATTTACCTGGGTGGTACCCATTAACTAGTAGGGTGTGGCTAGAGGAGGTGGTAGCTGGAGGAGCAGCCATGGAGATTACATATTGTCCCTCCTTCCCTGCTCACTCACTTGCTTCTGGCCTCCATGATGTGAACACAGTCTACATGTTCTCCCTTTCTCCGTTTCCTGTTGCCATGCTCTGTACGTGTTCTCCCTTTCTCTGTTTCCTGTTGCCATGCTCTGAGACTCATGGTCCCTGGCCTCTAATGGACTGAACCTGAAAGAAAATATATCCTCTTTAAGTTATGTGGCCAGCCTTTTATTTTTAAATTTTATTTATTTATTTATTTATTTATTTATTTATTGGTACTTGAGATGGAATTCAAGGGCTTTATACCTCTGGGCTATACTCGCAGACCTATTTTTTAATTTTATTTGGAAACAGGGTCTCACTAAGTTGCTGAGAACCTCACTAAGTAGGTGAGGCTGGCTTCGAACCTGTGCAATCCTCCTGTCTCAGCCTCCCAAGTACTGGGATTACAAGCGTGTGCCACCACGCCCGGCTATAGTCAGTCTTTTGAATATAGCTTACAAAAATTCTAACCAGAACAGTGGGAATGGGTATAGGAGATTTTTTTGTAAGATAATCTCCAGTTTACCATTGAGCAATATGGTTCCATGGCTCTACAGATGTAATCAGGGACACAGGCGGGATCTATGATGATGGTAGGCATGGTAATGTTTGAGTTACTGAGCAACACAGACTTAGGAGTGCTTTCATAGGCACAAGCATGAAAAATGAGTTGCAGTTACAGGGACATGATCAAGACTTTTCTAAAAGAATCGCCTTATTCTTGACTTGACCCCTCTGAAGTAGCAGCTGGAATTTCAACCATGCTGAAGTGTTCTTTTTCTGAGGTTAATCCGGATTGCCAACTTGAGTGAATTGAGAGATGCCTAGAATTGGGAGACTTTGAGATGTGCTGATGAGATGAGTTTGGGTGGCGCTGATAGGCTGGGGGCCCATATGGAACAAAAGGTGGAAGAAGGGGGAAGCAGCGCGGAAGCAAGCAAACCCCATCCTTCCTGAACAGATGCGTCTACTGCTGCTTTCTCCTGAGGATATCAGGCTCCGGCTTTACCCGTCCAATGTGGACTCTCCTCAACAAGTCTCCAGGGAGCTTTCAGACCTCTCCATTTTGGTGGGGGCTGCATCCTTGGTTCCTTGTGTTCTGAAGCTTCAGCTTCTCAGACTGGGCAGCTGCTGGTTCCTGGCTCCCCAGTGTTTAGGCTGCCAACTGGGACTCGAACTTCAGAGTGTGTAAAACAATTGGGTAAATCCCCTTTATTATATACCTATCCTGTGGGTTCTGCTCCTCTAGAGAACTGTGGATAGTATATTCCTTGTGACAGAGAGTTTGAAAGAGTAGGACTTGGCTCTCTCTGGTTCTCTTTTTTTCCACAGGTCAACACAGGAGGCTTAGTCATGGTGATATGGTGGTAGGGGAGGCACCTGTGATCTCTACAGAGTTCTGGAAGGTCTTTTATGTGCCACCAGTATGAGGGGATCAAATGCTCAGAGAGAATGAGGTTAGAATGAATTGGGAGGAGAGAGTGGAGGCACGCCATTTTAGTAGTTATTCAGAATAAGAAAGAGGGGAATGGAGAGGGAGTTGGGGAAGGGTAAATGAGTGATGTGTGCATGTGTGCCTCTACCATCTTGTACCCACCCCATTAAGACTACAATTCATCAATAAAAACTTTTAAAAAGAATAAAAGGAGAAGGTAGAAGCCCCAGAGACTACTTAAGAAGCACTTAAGGAAAATATAGCTCAATAAAAGATTTGTCCAATCTTCAGTTTCCTGAAGACCCAAGGATGTGGAGAGCAGAATGGGGCATGACTTTGAATGTGCACAGGAGAGACCTTGACTATTGCACATAGTTTAGCAGTTTGATGAGGTGGGGCATACAAAGCAGGAAACCACCTCCTAAAACATGGATCTAGCAAGAATAATGATGGAAGGCAGTCCTGGGTACTAGACATAATTAGACTTAGATTAGATTAGACTAGACATAGATTTTTGCTTCCTACTTGGAAAAGAAGGCAGAGCCAGGTGTGGTGGAGCATTTCAGTACTTGGGAGGCTGAAATATGAGTATGGCAAGTTCAAAGCCAGTTTCAGAAACTTAGTAAAACTCTCAGCAATTTAGCAACACCTGTTTCAAAATAAAAATAAAAAGGGCTGGGGGCATAGCTTGAACATGGAATGATAGGTTCAATACCCAGTGCCCCCCCAAAAAAAAAGAAAAGAAAAGAAGGTGATAAAGGAATCCCTCTATAAAGAGTTCCTCATGTACTTTAGAATAGCAGAGGGTCATGCTGATTGCCCACCTCCAACCCTGGAACAATGATAGGTGATTATTATGGCCAACATCAGCAATGGGATAGACACTTCTGCCCAGCAGCCTGTAATGATTGCAGATAGGACATGGCAGCCTGCAGAATTTGCCTCAGGACTGAAACCACATTTGACTTTGGGGGAGGTGGTGATAGAAAGAGGCGGGTGAAGGGACATTGCAGGCATCGGAGATGAAGCCTCTTTTTACCTTCTTCTATTAAACATTTCAAATAGGGCAACCTTCCTCCTGTCTGTGTACGACTTAAGAGATTCATTTCTGTGTGCTGGTGATGAAAGCCGCAGGGTTTTTGCATTAATAAGCCCCTTTAAAAATGTCAGTCGGAAAGTGCTAAAGACCTTTTCACCAGCCACTTTTCAATCTTGTTATTTTAATACTTGCCTCTACCCTAAGCTTCACAGAAATGTAAAAGGTAATGAAGTGTTTCACATGCTGTTTTCTGTCTTTTTATTCTAATTTAAATCTATCACTTAGTGCACACTTTAAAAATGATATTTACTTGAGTTGGGACGTTATTCCATGGAGCTCAGAAATGCATATCTGGGCTTATATTTTAGACATGTATGTTACTTTTGGACATAACTGACCTGGTAGGAAAACAAATGCATTTTCAAATCTATAGATGTCAGGGTCAGCCTGGAAATCTATGGGGTTTTTTTGCATTACACCTATTGGACAGTATACCCAGCCTCGAGTGAGTCTCAATCCAATGATAGAAAAGTCAGAATCGCTGTCATCTAGTAGATGAGGGAGTAGCGTGCAATCGCAGGTTCCAGTTGCAACTGCTCAACAGTTTCAGACTTGAAGCTATAACATTCCTCTTCCCTGGCTTCATGTTTTCTTTAGCTATAAAACAGGGGGAAAGGGAATCTTTATTTCTTTATTATGTTTTGAGTGAGTTGAGAAGAAGTATTTTCTGAGTGTTAAAAACATCTCTAAACGATGATTCTACTTTATTAAGTCTATTCTACATGTCTAATGATACTAGGTGCAAAGGGGACCAAGCCTCTGGCCTTGATCAGCTCTCAATCTAATGATACAACAGATGGGCACATAGATCGATAACAACAGCATCAACAACAATACAACACAGCAAAGGAAAGTAAGAAACTAAGAAAGCTGAAGTGCAAATTACCAGAAGAGGAACAATGGATTCAACTTTCACATGCTGGGAAACAAAGGACTCCTTTGAAAGATGAATGAAGATCAAGGCTGGGATAGTCCAGAAAAGGAAAGAGCACATGTTTGGAAGCCATCAGAGGCATAGTGTCTAGGGAAACAGGAGGAAGCAGGCCTAGCTGGAGCTTGGCATGCAGGGTGGGGCTCTGGGTGAGCCAGGCAGTAGACAGGAAATGCAGGATGAGATTGTGTAGCAAAGGGCTCCAACTGCTGTGGAAAGCATTTGGACTTACCTCTGAGCCATTCACAAGCCAAAACGGAACTTGCATCAAGGGGTAAAACAAGGATACATATGTCTTAACAAAGCCCATTCTGGTGCCAGTAAGGGAGGGTAAGGGAGAGCATAAAGGTGACTATATCAATTTAGGTGCAAAATAGTGTAGACAGGAGATTAAGTAACAGTGGTGGAGATGGAGAGGAGGGACTGGATTCAGAAATATTTCTGAAGTAGATTTTATAGTATTTAGTGGCCTTCTTTGGTAGATGCTAGGATTAAGAGCTGACTTTAGGGGAAAATGTAAAAATGGGTAAAATTTGTTGTCAATACTCTAAAATCTATTTTCTGGGCTTTGAGCACTCTCTGTAAGACTTAAATCAAAGACTGGTTTCAGGTTCTTAATTGACAGAAATGTGAATTTGGTGATTATGAATAAAGCTTAAAATATTACTCCTGAATGATAAGATTTACATTTTATTTTTACTATTGTTAACCACATCTAACTTAATTAGGAGCTTGATATTCACACTTTACATTTGTATAAATTATAAGATAAATATTAATAATTTATATTCAACTATAGAATAAAGATTTGTTTGCATAAATATTCAACAACGTGTTTTTATGTGGCAGAATCATTAGAAAACAGCCTGTGATTTAACAGTAAATAATTTGTTGACTCAATAGCTACATTTCCAAAGATACTATCTGAATTACCCATTTAGAAATATGTAGTAACACATTTATTGTTGACTTAGAAACTTGTAAGAAATAATTTTAAAAGAAAACACAAGCCAGGTGTGGTTGCACATGCTTGTAATCTCAGTATTTGGAAGACTGAAACATGAGGATCACCTGTTCAAGGCCAGTCTCAGCAACTTAGCAAGGCTTTCAGTAACTTAGTGGAACCTTGTTTTAAGGCCCTTCGCAACTCAGTGAAACCCTGTTTTGAAATACAGAATAAAAAATAGGGCTGGGGGTCTAGCTCGGAGGTAGAATGCCCCTGAGTTCCATCCTCAGTACCACGAAGAAAGAAAGAAAGAAAGAAAGAAAGAAAGAAAGAAAGAAAGAAAGAAAGAAAGAAAGAAAGAAGCCAAGTATGGTGCACATGGTTGTAATTATGGTACTTGGGAGGCTGAGACAGAAGGATTTCAGTTCGCGGCCAGCCTCAACAACTTAGTGAAGTCCTCTGAAACTTAGTGAGACCCTGTTTCAAAATAAGAAGTAAAATAGAGCTGGGGTGTAGCTCAGAGGTAGAGTGTCCCTAGGTTCAATCCTGGGTAGTGCATGCGTGCACACACACACACACTCACACACACGTCTAGGGTGTAGCTCAAAAATACACTGTCTCTCTCTGGGTGCAATCCCTAGTATAAAAAATAAAATAAAAAAAGAAAGAAAGAAGAGAAAATATTCACAAATAGTATGTGCTATTTCTAAAATGATATACAGTCAGATATACATACCTGCAATTCCCACATCCATGGATTCAGCCAACTGAAAAATATTCATAAAAACACCCTGTATCTGGTCTGAACATGTATAGACCTTTTATTCTTGTCATTATTTCAAAAATAATACATTACAACTTTTTCTGTAGAATTAATAATGTATTAGGTGTAGTAAGCAATCTAGAGATGATATAAAACATACAGAAACATAAGACACTTGAGAATCTATAAATTTGACATTAAATTTTATCCATTTTGACTTTTTTATCTTTAGTGGGTCCTGAAACTAATCCTTCTCAGATACTAAGGGACAACCGTTTTCTTAAATATGGTCTCATGCAAAAGAAAGAGACAGAGCAAATAGCCTTCTAAATGCTTAAATGTGGTTAAATGTGTGCTTATGAAAGGAGATTGTGAATGATTTTGTTTTCTTCATCTTGTCTTATAGGTTCCAAATTTTCAAGAATGAGTATATTGGGGTGTTAAGTTGGAAGTTTCCACAGAAGCACCAAGGTATAATGGGTTTAACATTCCAAAGTAAAATTCTGGACCAAGCAAAAATTCACAGGTAACTTCAAAAACACACTTTTACAACTTTAAACCCCTCCTCCATGTGGAATATGGTAGAATCTGTGGAGGTGGTAACCTTGAGGAGAATTCCTGTGAGCCCTGGCCACACCAAGGAAGCGAGCAGGAAAAAGATGCTTCTCATCTCTTGAGCCAATAGTAAGGGGCTCAAGAGAATGACTGGAAGATGTTGATCTGTAGCCCCTGCAGCTTAAGCACATGTGTGCTCCTATCTGACTCCAACCTGAAAATCTGAACAAGAGAGAGATGAAAATCACACCCTGACAGAGAAATTGAAGAGAAGGTAGCTGTTTTAGGACCAACCTTCACTCTGGAAGCATGTGAAAGCAGAGAGTAGATGTCTATTTCCTCTGGTACTCAGTGTGCTATGCTCAAAAGAAAGCATAGCAGTGTGGACTTCTATAACTCCCTGTTCAACAGAGAGCTGAAGGGACTGTTAGAGAAAAGATAACCATATTTCTGAATTCCTAAGGACTGCAGGAAGAATAAGTCATGTGATCAGGAAAATGCATGACTTACATATAGAATTAAAGTTAGAAATTCCCAGCAGTGGCGAGGATGGTTGCTGAAGAATCCAAGAAAATTCTAATGAGAGAACATGTCTCCATTAAGGGTCATAAATCATAGAAGCATTAGCTGGGCATAGTGGTGCATACTTGTAATTCTAGTACTTGGACATCTGAGACAAGAAGATAACAGGTTTAAAGCCAGCCTTGGGAACTTTTTTTTAACTTTTTATTGGGGTATTGTAGCCACACATCTTAATGGAGTTCAAGATGGTGGAGGCATACATGCACATATCACCCAATTAGCCCTTACCCAATTCCCTCCCCATTTCTTTCCCCTCCCTCCTTCTCATGTTTGGCTTAGTGATTGACTTTTATATGTTTGTTAGTGTACATCATAAACATTATATAATTTCACTCTTCCCCCCTCACATCAGGTTGCCTTATTTGGTTATCTATAGTGTTCCCTTCTTCATCTAGAGTTCCTTCTATCTCCCATTTTCTCCCTAGCTTTTGCATATTAGAGAGAACATCCAGTTTCTTATTTTTGTGACTGACTAACCTCACTTAGCATATGTTCTCCAGTTCCATCCATTTCCCTGTAAATTACATGATTGTGTTTTTCTTTATGACTAAGTAAAATTCCATTGTGTACATATCCCACAGTTTTGTAATTCATTCACCCATTGATGGACATTTTGGCTGGTTCCATAGTTTGGCAATTGTGAATTGTGCAGCTATGAAATAGATAGATACACAAGCATTAGTTTGGTAGTTTAGTTTCCATTCTTTTGGGTAGATACCCAGAAGTGGTATTGCTGGATCATATGATATTTGTTCCCATTCTTCTGAGAATACTCCATACATTTTCCAAAGTAGTTGCACTAATTTGCAGTCCCACCAACAATGTAGTATAGTTCCTACTTCTCCATATCCTCGCCAGCATTTATTGTTGTTTGTGTTTTGGATGATTGCCATTCTAGTTGGAGTTAGGTGAAATTTCAGGGTAGTTTTGATTTGCATCTCTTTGGCTGCTAATGATGTTGAGCATTTTTTGTGCATTTATTGGGCATTTGAATTTCTTCTTTTGTGAAGTGTCTATTTAGTTCCCTTGCCCATTTGTTTTTGGTGGTACTGGGGTTCCTGGAAACCCTTCTACCTCAGGGCTACACTCCCAGACCTATTTTTATACTTTACTTGGAAACAGGTTCTCTTAAGCCAGCACAGCTCTCTTCAAACCAGCGCGATCCTCCTGTCTCCACCTCCCAAGCGCAGGGATTACAAGCGTGTGCCACTATGCCTGGCTCTTGCCCATTTTTTTTAATTGGGTTATTTGTTTTCTTAGTACTAAGTTTTTTGAGTTCTCTGTATAGTCTAGATATTAGTCCTATATGGGAGGAGTAGTTGGCAAAAATCTTCTCCCATTCTGTTGGCTCTTGGTTGAGGTTCTTGATAGTTTCCTTTGCTGTACATAAGCTCTTCAGTTTAATGCAATCCCATGTATTAATCTGCCAGTGCAATAAGGCAAGAAAAGGAAATAAAGGAGTACAAATAGGAAAAAAAGAACTCAAACTTTTACTATTTGCAAATGACATGATACTAAGAAGATTCAACAAACTCTTGTTTGCAGCAGGTGAGATAACTTAATGTCTTAGAATCTTGACATTTTAGAATTAGACTTTTTTTTGTAGTGCTGGAGGTTGAGCCCAGGGCTTTGTACATGGTATGTATACACTCTACCACTCCATCTACAGCACCTAATTATACCCCCCTGTGGTACTGGGGACTAAACCCAGGGTCTTATGCATGCAAGTGTTCTACCATTGCGCTATACCTTACCTCACCTCACCCCCTTTCTTCAGACAAGGTCTTGGTAAGTTACTGAGGTTGGCATCAAACTTGTGATCTTTTTTTCTTAATTAGATTACCCGTGTGCACCACAGCACCTAGTTAATTAGCCATTTTTTGTGTTTGTGTGTGTGTGTGCGTGTGTGTGTGTGTGTGTGTGTGTGTGTGCACTCATGCGGTACTGGTCATTGAACCCAAGGACATTCTACTTTGTTACCATTTTCTGGCCTCAAACTTGCCATCCTCTGTCTCAGCCTCCCAAGTACTGGGATTAGAGGCATGCAACAGTGGACCCAGCATCATTAGATCTTTATAATATAGCATTAGTACTGTTTGGGGTTAGGGTGAACACAGAACTATTAAGTAAGAGTTATTAAAAAGCTCATGGGACTATATGAGTTTTCACCCCTCAGCATGAAAGTATATTTTCCCAGTTTATAAATGAAAATATTTTTAGGGGATAGGAAGTGAAAGTTCTTATAATTTTATCAACTAAGATCTTTTTAAATGCCTGCTCTAAAATACATTTTGCTATCACTTATGTCAAAAATTTTTTTAAAACATTGTGCTACTAGTTACCATTCTAATATCTTACTGCTATCTTGATAGGGGCAAGAATCAATCATAACCATTGCCTTGAGGTTATATGCTTAAGGGTCCTTGATGCTGAGTCCAGAAATGAATAGGGCAGCCTCCCCACTGTCTAGTTAAGTCGTTCCTCCCATCTTCCTTTTAAGACCCAGACATGGTAGCACACATTTCTCTAGTATTGGCTACTCAGGAGGCTGAAATTACAAATTCAAGGGCACCTTGGACAACTTAGCAAGACTCTGTCTCAAAACAAAAAAATCAAAGAATTGTGAATATAGCTCAGTGGTAGGCCCTGGATTCAATCCCCAGTACTGCAAAAGAAAAACAACAAAAACATGGAACAGATCTTCCTCAGAAAAGTAACCTGTGATTTTTCTAGGATTTGGCAGAACACAAAGTGCTCTTTGATTCACATACAGAGCCACTGATGAACACTGCAAATTAAGCACTCATCTAGATAATGCAGAAATAAACCATCACAGTATGTCACAATTACTTTTAAAAAACCTGAATAAGAACTTTTTTAATTCAAAGGCAGAGGAATACTTTAAATTACTTGGAAATTTTAATTGAATCACTTATACAGTGAAAATCTCCCCAGGGGGAGGATAAATGTGGTGTGTGTGTGTGTGTGTGTGTGTGTGTGTGTGTGTGTGTGTAGGAGACTGTTCTATACTCTATCCCGAAGGTTGAACTATCAGTTTAATTGGCTGTATTACAGCCACCTAAGCTTTGCCTCTGCTGCTACTGACTTTTCTGCTAAGAAAACTATTTTGCTGAAAGATGATTTGGGATTAGGAGACTGTAAGAAAACCAAAATAGAAAATAAAATGCCAAGAGGCCAAGTTCTAATAAGCCTGTTCTGGATGTTAACAGTGGCCCTGCAGGACGGTTGCCACCACTGACAGGACAGAAGCTGTGAGAGGAGGAGTGGGCTTTTCTACCTAACAGGCTGGTACATGGAAACCTGTGGGTCAGACATATGAGCTCTGTGCCCTCCCCTGGGTGGAGGCTGTGCCCCTGAGTGCTCCAGGCAGACCTGCAGCTATGGATGACTCTCTTCCCCTGTGTCCCCCTGACTCCAGTAGGTGCTCCACTTCCAAATTTGCTGGAGGGTGACCGGTGATGAGAACTGCTTAAGTTTCAATGGGCAAGGTTGAATAAATGGTTTATACTTCAATTCCTGAACACTTCTCTCCAGATCACTCAGAAGCAGGTGCGAAAACCATTACTCTGCCCTCCACGTGTCTGCTAAGTGAGAGGGAGGCCACTTCAGCAAATGCCACAGAGAGAAAACAGAGACCTCAGTAACTGGCTTCTGTTTAATATGTCCTTATTACACACTCCGGACAAGACTAGCCACAGACCTGCACTTATCCTAAGTAGTCCTGGCAAAGAGGAGGTGGGATGTAATAAGGGAGAGAACACCAGAAATAATAATTAATAACAACAACAATAATAATAACAACAATAATGTTAAAACCCAAGTAAATCAGAGAAGTTAATGCAGAGGATAGATCATCAGAATCCCTGATGCGAAGCTTGTGTGCAGGTATTCTGAGAGGAATGCTCTCTCTCTCCATATTCCCAGGCCAAATTACTATGGGAGGTACTGTAGGGAAGGGCTGCAGTAGGAAGGCGGACTCAGGAGTCACACCTTTGTATTTCAGTCTGTTTACTGATGATGTGCTTTGGACAATCTCAAATCTCCCTTTGACTTATGCTCATTATAGGTACAAATGTGACATGGCTGTTTACAGGTTAAATGAGGTGAAAATCACACACACACACACACACACACACACACACACACACACACACACACACTTAGCCAAGCAAATAGTAGGAGCTCAATTACCATTATTTCTTATTATAGAAATAGAAGAAAAAAGAAACTAATGTTCACTGGGCACATGGGGTTCTCCTCTGATGATACCTGCTGTGTGCGTGGTTGGAACTCAGCCTGCTGTTTTGCTAAGGGCAAGATTATTGATGGGAAAGGCAACCACCTGACCACAGAGTCTTTACCAGCACTCCTTGTGTTCACATCAAATCCAATCAGTGTTGGTAGATGGATCAGGAGTGCAGCTTCTGCTTGTAGGGGTTCAGGCTCTTACCTCTGTGCTAGTCCCAGAGTCCTCTGCTGAATCCTCAGCCTGCAGCTAGATGACCAGGGAAGAGGGTGACTTCAGCACATTTGGACTCTTAATGGGTGAGGACTGGATGTGGACCCATCATTATTATTATTTTTTTTTGTACTGGGGATTGAACCCAGGTACATTCTACCTCTGAGCTATACCCCAAGCCTTTTAATATAATTAATTTTTATTTTGAAACAAGGTCTTGCTAAGTTGCTGAGGCTGGCCTTAGACTAGCCTCAGGAGCTATTATTTCTTCCCATAATTCTAATCACCAGAGCTTGGTCACATACAAAAGATGATGGAAAATAATTTGAGTACAGAGGAAGAAATTAGGTTTGTGATATAGTGCATGCCACAGTTCACCCTTCTGGTCACAGATATTAATTTCACTTTTCCTACCAAATATAGAACCCATTTCCCTCTCCTCAAGGAAAACAACTCTATGCCCTACCCAGTTTCTGCCTCCATTTTGAAGTCCAGGATCTATGTATGAGCAATGCAGTCTTTCCGAGGAGCTTCTGGTGACTCATAAAGTGAAAAGAGTCATCAGTTCTCATGCTTCATTCCTGCCCCCTTCCTACTACTTCCTTTTTGAGAGACAGGAAGTGGTCATGGATCTGCTGGCTTTTGTAATTCTCCTGGCCAGTTATTTTGAAGGTCTCTCCCATAGCAGTGGAGAAGTTACATAGTCTGACATGGAGTTTGTGCTTGGGAGGAACCCACTCCCCTTTTCTGGCTCTGCTCTTCCCTCTGGGAGTTTCTTCCTTTTCAACCTTACCTATAGTGGAGATGGAGTATACCTTCTTTTTGGGACCTCTTCACCATTCACAAACTACTTCCTGCTTATGTAGGTTTAGGGGCTCAAGAACTGTTTAAAAGTTAAAAGCCTTTTTTAGAGAAAACTGATTATCTTGGCAATGGTATTTCTTCAAAGACTCAGTAGGCTGATAATCTGTTTGCTTCGAATCAGCACCACATATCAGGACTGACCCTCAAGTGCTTTCTCAGATGTAATCCTCCATCCTGATTTCCTTTCCATTTCCGTGTATTCCTCTTTCAGCTGCCTGGCAGCTAGCTTTAGGCCCATTGAAACAAGAGGCTTGGCCCCCTACTTTGATATTTGCTTCAAAGCCATGTCACTGTGTTTAAACATGGAGTCTGAGTGCAGTTCTGTGGCCCAGGACCTTTTTAAGCCTTGTGGTTTTTTTTTTTTCTTTTCTTTTTGCAGTACTGAAGATTGAACCCAGGAGTATTCTACCTCTAATCTACACCTCCAGCCCTATTTTTTATTCTTTATTTTGAAACAAGTTCTCACTAAGTTTCGGAGGGCCTCACTAAGTAGCTAAGGCTGTCTGAGAACCTATGATCCTCCTATCTCAGCCTCCTATGTCCTGGAATTACAAGCATGTGCCACCATGCCTGGCTTTCAGTCTTGTTTCTTAATAGTTAGAATCCAGATGCAGTTGGCTCTTCAAAAGTTTTAAGACGCTTGATTTTTGGACTTCTCTATTCCCTTCTATCCATGCACAAAAATATACTCATTTCTTGTCTAAACTCCTATACTAAACACATTTAAATGTAACCAGCACACCTTCAATCTGTCTTTTTCCAACCACTTTTCTTATGCTTTAGCCTCAAAGGCTTGTGGCCCTTTTGTTCTGTTACTGCAGATGATATTTATGTAAAATGTTTGCCAGAGAATAGCAGAGCTCTCTAACCCACTAGCTTGCTGTATTTATTTCTTCAATGTTTGCTCTCTCATCACAAAAGCAAAAGCACACATCTTGAATTTTCACAGTGTCAGTGTTCTACTTTCTGTCCTGATTTCTATATTAGAACCCAAACCCTCAAAACAAAACAGCACAGCAGAAGTTTCTTTCTTCTTCACCTGGAGTGTGGTTAGTTGTAGGGGTAGGGCAGGCCACTCAGACATCCCTCCCTTCTTGTGCCTCTGTCATCTCCTGGGCCTCAAGTCCACTGATGGATTTTCTGTACAGGTCTCGAACTGCCTTTAAGTGAATCCTATTAAGTAGGTTCCATTGGCCGGGACTCATCAAAGGCTACTTACAATTTCAAGGCAAAGTAGAAAATCCAGGTTAGTGGTATGATTAGGAATAAGAAGATTTTGAGCTGGACCATCTATACCACATTAACTCTGCCCTGAGGTGCTGAGATGACCTTAGCTGTAGCATTTGATATTTTAATAGATAAAAATATAGCATAATGGAAGAAGCGTCCTTCCTGATGATGGACACAATGAGTGTCCTTTTCTGATGAGGCAAAAGCTTAATTTCCCCCCTAGATTTTACATTGATTAAAATCCTTGAATATTGGGAAGTCACTAAATGCAATATATATTGTCATGTTTTCAGTATTCAACAGTGGTTTAAGTCTTATTCTGCAGAAATGGATTTGTTTGGCTTTCTAGAGGAAAATTGACTCATTGAGAGTAGTTCCCCTAACATTCCTTCTAACACCCTCCCTGTCAGAATGTTTGACATAAAAGTCATTATTGCCTCCATTTTCTCATAGATACTTGTATATCAAGTGAAATATGATTTAAATAAAACAATTGGAAAAATTATAGCCCATCATCTCTAGAAGCTGATTTTCAGCTGACTATATAAGAATCAAGTTATGTACCTTGTTGAAATATACATGCTGAGAAGGATCCACTACTGAGATTAGATTTTATTAAAAGGCTCCAAGCTGACCTTGATGGGTCTTGTTTAAGGATCATTGTTTAAAAAGACCATTTTGGCCTTGTTTATCCAAATATTTAAGTTAGTACTTTTGAGTTGACCCTATAACATGAGACTTTGATGTCTATGAGAACTTAGGTTGCTACCTGGTGTTTGTTTCAGGAGTCAAACAACAGGATCTTCTCTCTGCTGATATCTAGTTGAATTACTAGGTGGTTCCTTGTTTTTCCTCATCTATTATCTAAGCCTATATATTCTATGACAGCTGAATAACTAAAGCTAGCTTTTTATTTTCTAAAAAAGAATAAAAGGTTCACACTCGAGAAATATAACGTTTGTGTTCTGTTTATGAGAATGTACAAAGTAAAGAGGTGCTAGAAGCTGAGACACTGGAGCCACGCTCCACAATCTGAGAGTTTTTCCAGTGGTTCATTCAGAAAAAGAAAAATGGATGTGTTTGTAGGAAGCCTGGTCTTTTCTCATTAGTACTCACATGGGTCTCTGAGTCGAATGTTTAGTCACCAGTTGAGGAGAGCCATTAAGGTTTTCCCCTAAAAGATATTTCTGACTCAGCTGACTGTCTTTTGCCCAGAGTCAACAAGATTTGGGGTCATGGAAGGTTCAAAATAAAAGGTCTGAGAAAAGATCAGGTGGTAACGGCATGAGGGTATTGATTAACCTACCCGTAATGTACGTGCTTTGGATTGGTTTCTATTGTATTCTGGTGGGGATAGCACGAGGATATTGACTGACCTGTAACTATATGCATATCCAGGAGTGGAGATGTGGGAAAAGAGAGGAGAGTAGCGCTATTGACCCAGAAGTAGGCGTTGGCCAGTAGAAAAATGGACCCAGGAGCAGGGGTCGACCAGTAGAGATAGTAGGCTGATGGCCTCCCCACGTAAAAAATTAAAAATTCATTGAGAATCAAATTCTTAAAAGTTGAATTCTTCATCCTCATGCCTTTCTTCGGAACCCATACTTTTGCCGGCTAGCTCTGGCAACCAGTAATCCAGGAAAGATGGGGCATGGAATGGCCATTCCCTGTCAGTTTCAGGACAGGGGAAGAAACTGGCCTTTGAACTTGAATGAGTATAACAGAGATGCTTTTCCATCCCTTGTTTCTCTAAAGATGCACAAGAAACAATGGCTTTGGAGGTTTCTTGTGTGGCCAGAGGACATTACTGCATCTTCTTTTCTCTCTGCCTACCTCTCCAGTTTGTAACTGAAGGCAGAACATTGGGTCTTGACTGCAAAGTCTGAATTCTTTTCCTAATGCTCTGTTTAGCTGGCTTTCTGACCTTAGGCAGCTTGCTCAATGTTCCTGGGGATTTTCTCATCTGTGAAACCAAGAGGGAGATAGCAGGGAATTTCTGGGGGTTTTGCAATTCTAATATTATTGTAAAGGCTGGTTAACTTCTCATCCACTCAGAAGTCCTGATCGGGTTCTAGAAGATAGACCTTTCTATAGGGAGCCACTACTTGGATAAATTTATTTTAGCCAATGTATTTATTTATTTATTGGTGGTACCAGGGTTCCTGGAAGCCCTTCTACCTCCGGGCTACACTCCCAGATCTATTTTTACATTTTTATTTGGAAACAGGGTCTCGTAAGCCAGCGTGCATGGCTGGCTTTGAACCTGCGCAATCCTCCTGTCTCTGCCTCCCAAGCGCGGGGATTACAAGCGTTCGCCACCACGCCTGCCCGGCTAGCCAATGTTTAAAGATGATAGTTTGGAGAAAGGAGTCCTGGACTTGTTTGTGGGTATTTTGTGGAGAGAAAGGAGTGTCTTGACTTTTATAACCAAGAGGTTAAAGGGTTATGTAAACAATCTACCTAGAACAGAAGGTAATGGGAAATTTTCCTGCTGACCTATAGCATTATGTGCCTCTAAACTAGTGTTCCAGGGAAGGAGGAAAAGACAATCAGGGAAATGTCCTGTGATGTGAGGTAGAAGATTGCTTTGGAGCAGCCGCCCTAGGTAATTGGTTCTTTACCCTCTCACCCCTTGAAAAGTGTTAAAATTCTAGGCTATCTTTTCTTCCACTGAGTAAGAAATACTTCAAAGAAAACCTAGGAATGTCTATTAGCCCCAAGGTTTCTGAGGTTGACTTGAAGGTGAATACACCTAGGGTCCAGAGCAAGAATAAGAATAGTACAAGAATTCTGATACAAACCTGAAGCGACACCTCACTAGGTATGTGTTTACAAACACATAGCCCATTCAAGGCTGCCTGGATTTCATCTAAAAGGCCTAGTTACTGTGGATCATTTTGATGTTGAAAAACTATTTAATATAGGGTTTTGTTATCTTTTAGTACTGAGGATTGAACCTAGGGCATTCTACCTCAGTCCTTTTTTATTTTATTTTGAAACAGGATCTTCCTAAGTTCCTTTAAGTTCTCACTAAGTTGCTGATACTGGCCTCAAATCCGTGATCCTCCTGTCTTAGCCTGGGATTACAGGTCTATGCCACCACGTCTAGATTTAATGTAATTTTTAAGCTGTTAAATAGAGGCTAATTTGATTAAGTTACTTAATTACTTATGGGTGGCTGTGGATAGAGAGGGTCTGGGCTTGAGCCCTGTGCTCAGAAAGATCTGTGAGGCAAGACCCAAGGCTTCAGGCCAGCAAGGGTATAGAGAGGTAATTTAGAAACTCATCTAATGAGGCTAAAATGCTTAATTAATGGATCAGTGTTAATATAGACCCCTTGCCACAGGGTTCTATCTTTGACCTGGTCTGTTTATAATTTTTATTAATGACTTGGGTGAGAACACCAAAGGGCAGATGAAAAATATGGGTCAAATCCAGTGTGATGAAATTTCACAGAGGTAAACACGAAGCCCAGCACTTGGTAACAGGATATTAACTGCCTAAAAGCAGTGTAAAAAGGGCATCGTTTAACAACATGTTAAGTCTTAACATCCTGTCACAGTGGGCTGCAAGCACGATGTGAATCAGCAGTGTGATCCGACTTCCAGGGAGGCTTGTGAGGTTCAGGACATGGCAACAGAACCTCTCCTGTGTCTCTGCCGGATGGAGGGCACTTGAGGGAGAGTGGGCTGTTGAGAGCTGTGGGTTGAACTGCACAAATTGGCACACTGGGAACACATGTGGACATGCTGAAGGGCTCTAGGGGATTTGTGTCATTAGATAAAGACCCAGGGGTGGATAATCAAATCTGCAGTGCTGACTGGGGAAGAGTAATTTTAGACTTTTTCTGGGTGGCTCCAGAGTCTAGACTAAAGCCAATAAGGAAAATATACAGTGTGGCAGGTTGTGGACCAGCACAAGAGAGAACTCCTTAGTGATCTGCCTAAAAAGTAAATGCAGTAGCCTAGATGGTAGTGATTTTCCACATCTGGCTGTCCAAGCAGAAACAGATGAACACTGAACAAACGGTAGAAAGGAACTTAAAGCATCATATAGCTAGATGATGTCTAACTGGGTCACTTCCTGTTGAATAGACAGGGTATAAGAGCTATAGATGAGCTTATAGATAATGTAGTTAAAAACTAATTTGGGACAGAATCCACCCTGATTTGATTTCAGCTTATTGGGTATTCTTGTATGGCATTATATTGGTCGATGAGCTGAGGCTGATAAAACTTTTAGAAGGTAGGTAAAGTGTTTCAGGAAACCATTCCTGGACACAGGAAGAGTTCTAGAATGAGAAGTAGGAAGCAAGGGTATGAATTTGGTGTCAAAATTAATCTTTGAGAGTCACCAGGCAGGTTGCTATGACTCAGTATCCTTAACTATAGAACAAGATTCAGTTTTTTATTTTTATTCTTACAGCCTTTTAGTAACATGTACATCTAACAGCTCCAGGGCAGAGAGATAGTTTTAAAACACTTTATGGCGCTGTGGCATATATTGCTAAGGAGGAGTTTCTTCTGAGCTGGAGTTTCTTTGTTGAGTGGATCTCTGTATGAATACAAATAATCATTAGGGAGACAGCTGGCTGCTGCTGTGTATCACCGATAAAACACTCTTTGTACACATCCCTGTCTTTTCTTCCTGGGAATTGTGCCAGAAGGGCTGAGAACAAGTGTTTGGGTAAGCAAGTATGGTCTGCTATCTGCTTCTATAAGGCCCCATGGGATATATTGATTCTTCTACATCTGTAACATCAGGGATAAACATGAGTCTAACAGACTGTATAAGTAGACTATGTGGGGCCAGCCCTTCCAAGCTGTCTAGTTGATAGAGAGGCCAATGAGATTAAGGAGGCAAGGCCATTTTCATGGTGGAGATGAAGGTATTTGGGACTTTTGCCCTTTGAGGGTATTTGGAGGGGCTAACATCAGAAAGGGGAAGATCTGAGAGGCCAAAGTGTACTTTCCTCTGTTCTTATGCTATGCATACCCAGGAATCCTAGCCATTCCTAGGATTCAGATATTATCTATAAGCAAATTACCACACCCTGTCCCTTTACATTTCAGGCTAACATGATCAAGTTTCTTCATCTGAATATCACACATGAGCCTCAAACAATATGCTCAGAGATGAACAATATATTATTCCTCTGAAATTACTTTGGCCATTGCATTTTCTTTACAAGTGAATGGCAACACAATCCACCCAGTTATCCCAGAAAAAATCTTTTATTCACTCACTCATTGATCTGAAAAATATTTTTTTAGTGCATACTCTGTACCGGGCAATGTTTATTTGTTGTTAATGTAGTAGTTAAAAGCCAAAAGCTTGTGCTTAAGGCAGTGCATCTTAAGAAAGAGATTGCTTCAGATGGAGAAAAAATAACAGCAAAAGTCAAATAAAATAGGCAAAAAAGAGAATTTCAAGTAATAATAAGACCCAAAAT